>NC_137083.1:61607349-62271875 GCF_951640355.1 Cnephaeus nilssonii
GTCGGCCTGCGGACTCAAGGGTCCCGGGTTCGATTCCGGTCAAGGGCATGTACCTTGGTGGCGGGCACATCCCCAGTGGGGGGGGTGCAGGAGGCAGCTGATCGATGTTTCTCTCTCATCGATGTTTCTAACTCTCTATCCCTCTCTCTTCCTCTCTGTAAAAAATCAATAAAATATATTTTAAAAAATAAATAAAGAAAGAATTATCTGTTCTGTCTAGAGTTCTTCTCTAATCTTTGTGTGACTGGTACTTTTCTCACCTCAAACATTACTTCCTAGAGAAGCCTTTTTCCCTAGCCACTCCATCTAAAATAATAGCCATCCATAGCACAGCACTCTGTTATAAAAATCTGTCTTTCAAACCAGCATTTGTTGATTGGCTATCTTTTTCTATTAGATTGTAAGCTCCACAGGAGCAGGGATTTTGTGTGCACACATTGTTATAGTAATAGTAATAAGAATAATATAGAATAAGTATTAAAGTGTGGAATTATAGTGTGATATTATAAGTAAGTACCTTGGGTCGTACGTGTCAGTGTCTGTTTAGAGACTGGCTGAGGCACCCTTGGTCACCTGTGCTTACGTCCCTAAAAGAGAAATTGGGACACACATGTACACACACATGTCTAAAATAGTGCCCAGTACTATTTAATGAGAGTTTTTAGGAAATTACAGCTTACACAGAAAAGAAGTGACAAGAAAGAACATATACTCTAAGGTTGATTAAATGGATTCCTTTTAAGATTTTTTTTTTTTTTTTGTAAAAATGTCTCATGGCAGGCTGCCTGGAATATCTGATGTAATGATGTCTTTTCTTAAACTGCATTCACATTTTAGAAATGTACATAAGAAAATACTGCAAACTGGTTCCAATTACAATAAAGTAAATTGGACGTTAGTTTAACTAATTCTTTTACTATTGACCAGATAACCTTTGTGGAAGAGGTTTGCTAATTCTCAAGCACCTCACATTTCAGAACAGATTATTTTTATAATAACAGCTTTATTGAATTATAATTTACATACATAAAATTCACCCATTTAAAATGTGTGATTTGATAGGTTTAGTATATTTGCAGTTATTACTACATTCTCATTATAAAACATTTTTATCACCTCAAAAAGAAACCCGTTACCCTTTAGCTATTACCTCTTTATCCTCCTGGGTCTACTTATTGTCTCTCTAGATTTGCCTATCCTGAGCATTCCTTATAAATAGAATTATATGTGGTCTTTTGTGACCGGTTCCCCCCTCCCCATTTCATATAATCTCTTCATGATTCATCTATGTTGTAACATGTATTAGTATTTCATTCCTTTTCATGGAATATCACATTTTTATCCATTTGTCAGATGATGGACATTTGGGTTGTTCTTACTTTTTGGCTGTTATGAATATTTGTGCACAAATTTCAATGTGGACATGTGTTTTCATTTCTCTTGGGTGTTTTACCTACGGGCAAAATTATTGGATGGAATTTCTGTAACTGTTAAACCATTTGAGGTACTGACATACTGTTTTCCAAAGTGGTTTTACCATTTTACATTCCCACCAGTAGGTATCAAGTGTAAGAGGTTCAGAACACACTTTAAAGCAGAAGGCCAGCACGGCTGGTGTAGCTCAGTTGATTGAGCGTCATCCCATGGAACAGAAGATCCTGGGTTCAATTCCCGGTCAGGGCACATGCCCAGGTTGTGGGCTTGATCCCCAGTGGGGGGTTGTGCAGGAGGCAGCTGATCAATGTGTCTCTCTCATCAATGTTTCTATCTCTCTTTCTCCCTTCCTCTCTAAAATCAATAAAAATATATTTAAAAAAAGAAAAAGAGCTGAAGGCCAACATGACTAAGATTTCATCACGTCTATAAAATGTTAGAACATGTTCTTGTATTACCTTGCAAAGCATTTAATAAGTAACATGAATTAAGCCTTATTGGTCAAAGTGAACTTTTATTTTCGTATTACATGAGTGTGAATTATCATTAAATGTTCCATGATATAAGAGCATGGTCATACTAACATTACAGGTAAGTGCAGGAAACCAGAAGAAATATATTTAGAATATAGTCCAAAGTATATTGTGCATGGGAGAATTGTTTTGATATTTTGCTCACACCCAAACTATTCCTCAAGAAAATTTTATAATTTTATTTAAACTTAAGTTTTCTTTCATAAAAAGTTTTAGGAGCAGATAAATACAATTTATATCAAAGTCCTGGTAGAAAGGGCTGGTTCAAATTCCTTGTTTCTTTTACTTTATTTTTACCAATTTTAGAAAGGAAGAGGAGAGAGAGAGACAGATATTGAAAGGCAGTCTAACTGAGCTACCTAGCCAGGGCTACCTTGTTTCTTTTAGACTTACCTGATCTTGAGATCTAAACTGAATTTTTATTGCAAGTTGCTAAAGCTTCTGGCATTGAACGTTAATTCAAAATTGGTGAATTCTGAATTACTCTAATTTTTGCTGTAAATTCTTGAGAGAATCTTTATTCAAAGAACAAAAAAAGTCTAATTTAATACTAAACAACTAATATGAGAAAGTTGTCATATTAGCACACTCAACTGAAAAGCAAAATGCTTAGCCTGGCAACCCAACACGTCTACTGTACAATCTGGTAAGGAGCATGGAGTTACTTGGAAATTTTCTGCAATTAACTTTGCCTCAGGGCATGTAGTATGCAAAGGATATACATATGTTTAGCATAATAGCAATTCCCAGTAGAAATTTCAGATTTATACTTAACATAGCTTGGAAATAAACAGTGTTCAAGTCTAGTCCTCTATTCTCCCCACCCCTCAAAAAGAAATTTGATTTCTGGTAGTCCATTTCATTCATTGCTCCTGTTCTCATCCTGGTTTTCCTTGCCAAGTATACATGCAGTTAGTTCATTCAGAAGCTCGGAATTGGTATAATTGCAGTTTAATCGCTCAGTAATTTTTAATTTTATATTATTTAACCTTGCAAGAGAACTAATTACAGTGGGTAATTTGGCTAATTTTCTAAAAATATTTGTCATCAGTATGAAGTTATCTATTGAGTATGAAGTTTCTATTGTTACTCTTGTGACATTAAAAGGAAAGTAGCAGATGCCATCACAAAATTGATTTATTTTGGCTTCCTGTATGATAGCATCTTTTTTTTACATCCCTTCCTGCTTGCTTTTCCAGACAGCAGTGATAAAAGCTCTGGAAAACTTAAAATGCAGCCAAGGGGATCTGGGTTTCAGTTTCAAAAACAACTATAATTTTCAAGATTGATGGAAGCCAAGTTCATTAAGCCATAGGTAGCTTTGTAAGTTCCCCTTTCTATTTTTGTTTTCCTTTTTACTCCAAATCTATTTTATTTATAGTTGTCTTTTCAACCCAAATTCTTGGAAGCTCAGGTACCTTCACTGCAATACAGCTTTAATTTCCTCCCACCCACTGGGCCATGCATACTTGACCCCTGCAGATTGTGTTTATCTTCCCAACTTCCATTTTACTAATTTCTCAACGGACTTGGTAAATTATTTATTTTGTAGATTAAATTGTGGACATGAAAGGTGGAAGACAATTTTCTTATAAAGTCAGGGATTTTATAATTTTATTCTCACCCTTAGATTACTAGCCAATGGACTGGATACTCCTCTTATTTTCCTGGTGAGAAAAATCAACTTTTGAGAAATTACTTCCCCTAGGTCCGTGGTCGGCAAACTGCGGCTCGCGAGCCACATGCTGCTCTTTGGCCCCTTGAGTGTGGCTATTCCACAAAATACCACAGCCTGGGCGAGTCTATTTTGAAGAAGTGGCATTAGAAGAAGTTTTAAGTTTTAAAAATTTGGCTCTCAAAAGAAATTTCAATCGTTGTACTGTTGATATTTGGCTCTGTTGACTAATGAGTTTGCCGACCACTGCCCTAGGTCATCGGGAGAGTCAATAACAAGTGACTACAACAAAGGGAATATTACAGGGATTTTGAGATTAGAGTTAGACAAAAGAAAGTTTCTTTCACTAGACATTTAGAAAAATTTTAAACCATTAATTTATTTACTAGTACTAAACTGTGACCTCATGAATTTAAGCTGCTAAATGACTGTAAGTTTCCCATGTTGGAGATATTTATTCCATCCCTCTTTTCAGTTAGATAGCCTGTGAATCTTTCCAAACAATGCAAACTTTGGTTGAAGGTTAATATCTTAAAATAATGCTTTATGTTGAATTAGTGTTTTCTAACTATGTTTCTAGACTTTTTAGTGTAGTTAAATAGACAAAAGATATATGTATCTGTCTGCAAGGATGATTGGCCAACAACTACTGTTTGAACAGGCTTGAAAACACAGTACTGATGCATCCATGTTGGAATCTCAAACATGATCCTGCCTTTGAACAGCTGGATGTTATTATGCGTCCCTGAGACAGGCCAGGTACATTGGGAGAAATGTCAGCTGTTGTAGATAAAGAAGAAATATGCTGAGTTTTGGATTTGACGGCTTCAACAGTACTTAGCTCCATCGTCCACTTCCTTTGTCTGCTTGGAGACATTCAGATGTGGTATGGCTATGAGGCCCAAGAATTTAATTAGCTATACATAGAAAATGGAGTATATTGAGCAACTTAGCAGAAATTCATTAAAAACACCATATTCACATTCACTAGTGGTCAACATTAAAACCATGGAGTGATCCAGGCTGTGAGATCGTGGGACATGGGCCAGACTATGAGAGACAGCCACAACTTTGTTCCACTTTCTTTTCTTTTTTAAATATATTTGTATTGATTTCAGGAGAGAGAAACATCAATGATGAGAGAGAATTGTTGATCGGCTGCCTCCTGTATGTGCCCTACTGGGGATCAGCTGGCAACCTGGGCATGTGCTCTGAATCTGAATCAGACCATGACCTCTTGATTTATAGGTCAATGCTCAACCACTGAGCCACACCAGCCGGGCTGTTCTACTTTCTTTGGGGCTATAGTTTTAGAGTTCAATTGTGATTATATAGATTTATTTTCTCTTTATTTGCATGTGATCACTGTGTATAGGTCAAGTCTCCATGCATAGCCAGTTATCTTATAATTGCATGAAATTTTCATGCTCTTTTTTGATGTTAAGGACAAATGAAGTTCTTGTCTAGTAATTAAAAACTTGAATAATGAGTTTTAGTATGACTGTAAGAATACTCAAGTAGTTAATTAAACATTAACTGCCCTCATTTCTGGAAGGTTAATAACAAATCCTATTACCATGTTTTAGCTTGCAATGGTTTATGGTAAGCAAGGTTGGTAAGTGGGAGAACTAGGATGACCTCCAAAGAACACCTAAGTAAAGTGGAAAGTGTTTTGAGATTGACATGGCAACAAAGGGATTGTTTTTCATGAACAAAAGCCTGTTTTCTTCATTCTGGTCTAAGTATTTGCATTCGTTTTCTTCTATAGATCTCTTAGTTAAAATACATTGTGGAGAGGAGCCGCATTGAGGTAATGGATGTGAGATGATTTTCTAAGTTGGTGGAATGCTTTAAACTGTTGGCGTTACATAACTACATACCTCTCATTGGTAACCTGGCACTTAGCAGAATGTGTCTGGTATTCCTCCAGAGTTTAGTACCCTACATCTTTGACATTGTCCTTTCCCACATAAAACAGAAATACCTATTTTCAGCTTAGAATTCTTATAAACAGTAATGCTTCCACTAGTGAGATTAGGTATATCATATATTGCAAAATTCTTTGACTGTCTAATTACTAATTCTTATTAATTCCTACTAATTGTTCTTTTTTTCCTTTTGAGAGGGGTAAGAAGGGAGGTGCTTTGTTTTGTGCCTGCATGACTCTTTTCATGAGATCTTATTCTGTCTTTTTAAAATCCCCATAGATGCCCAGCTGGCATGACTCAGTGGTTTGAGCATTGATCTATGAACCAGGATGTCATGGTTCCATTCCAGTAAGGGCACATTCCCCGGGTTGAGGGCTCAGTCTTCAGTGGGGGGCATGCCAAAGGCAGCCAATCAATGATTCTCTCTCATCTTGGATGTTTCTGTCTCTCCCTCTCCCTCCCTCTCTGAAATCAGTAAAAATGTATTATAAAAAAAAAAAAAATTTCCGTAGACTACCATGAGAACATAAGTAAATCTGATGAGTTCAGACTTTTTGTATATTTTATCTACACAGAAGACCCTCTCAGTTAAGTAACCAGATACATTCTCGAATTTATCATCTAGTAAATTGGTGGCTGGATATATTCCATTAGCAGCATGTTAGCACTTGGTAAACCAAAGGTAGCATGGCTAGCCTTGTGGCCTGCTGGTTCTGCCATGGTACCACAGAAAGTCTTTGTGGTGGTCTGCTTCAGCTCACCACATGTTTGCCCTCAGGACAGCTATAGAAATAAGCTTTTCCTCGTTGAAGTTGGGTTCAAATTATTTATTTTAGAGAATGATTTTTAATCTCAAAGCCATTTCTTCTTTCATGTCCTTCCTGTCTGAGGGCATCTCCTGTTTGGCTTTATTGAAGTTCTTGAGGGAATGCCAGTCTTCTAGCCCACTGCTTACTCTGTCTTTTTCATACATACCAACTGCTTGATCAGATGCAATGCTAACCCTCCAATTGAGTGTATAGATTTCTGACTACTCTTTTTTAGGGGGTAGAATTGCACTGTTTCTTAGTGTTCACAGACTGTAAGCAGGAGAACATTAAAGTAAAAGACACTCAGATCCATTGTTAAATTGTAACTTCTTAGGAGCTGATAAGAGTAGAAAAGTAAAGATCTATTAATTAACCCCAAATTATTAAGTAACTGAAGAAAATCTGGAAATTTTATTTATTTGCCCTGTTTCAATCTTACCAAAGAATTTGGCTGCATATATGTTTCGATGTATTTTTTTATACTTATAATAGTCTCTCCCCCCCAAAAAAAACAAACAAACACAACAACACTTGTTGAATGAATGAAATGGAGTTTTATGGTTTTATTTTGAATACATTATAAATTCATGACTTGCTTAGCAGTTCATAATGAATTAAAGTTCCTTCAAAGATGAGCAAAAGTCAATCAATGGGATTTTGAAAAGTTAGCTGCTAATTTTCTGTAGTAAATCAAGGATATCCTTCCTATATATCCTATATAATAAAAGGGTAATATGCTAATTGACCGAACAGTGGGATGATGGTGCACTCCCACAGGGGGAGCGCAGCTCAGCCACAAGCCGGGCTGACGGCTGGCCAGCAGAGCATCCCGCCTCCGCGGCAGTGCTAACAATGTCCGACTGCGGCTTAGGCCCTTGCATAGCATGCTTCTGGAGTATGAAGAGTTGTGAAAGAGAACTTGCTCTTGATGAGAATTGACGTGAGTGATTGTTTTTAAGGAAGCTGATTACTAAGGCAAGAGTTTATAGCCTGGAAGGCCAACCAGCAGATGGTTGCCTTGATCCATGGCTGGAATGTTATATTGAGCTTGATGTAGTTACATGGCAGGGGGGACAGAAGAGGAACTAGAAGCATTTTATTAGGACAAATAGCAAGTCTGGGAAACTGACATACAGGGGGAAAGGAGAAAAGCCTAATCATGGTCCTTCTAGAGATTTGGAGCCAAGGAACAGGGTCAACCTAGCTATTAGGAGAAAGGAATTAATTCTTTTTAAAAAATATATCTTTATTGATTTCAGAGCGGAAGGGAGAGAGATAGAAACATCAATGATGAGAGAATCATTGATCAGCTGCCTCTTCATGCCCCACACTGAGGATTGGGCCCACAACCTGGGCATGATCGGGAATCAACTGTGACCTCCTGGTTCATAGGTCAGTGCTCAACCACTGAGACACACCAGCCAGGCAGGAATTGATTTTTAGAGAAATAATTTTAGACATGTTGTGTTTGATAAGACCAAAATATAAAAGACTGATTAGAAAGAATTGGTAGTTATCAGCATAGGCTTATTGTAAGATGATGAGCTTCCCAGAGTGAGAGAGTATGAAGCTAATTCTTAATACTGATGTCTTTCAAACAAGCTTTTCTGTGTTGTTTGTTTGGTTTTAAAAAGAAGGAACCCAGGTCATTGGGCATCTGGGAGACAAGGAGTAGAATTGGAAAAGGGGTGAAAGGTGGCATTTGAGAAGGATTTGATGGTTCCAGGCTTCTGACCATGATTGTACTGTATGATGATGGTGGTGTTTTCTGAGTTACAGCATATGGGGTGTTAAAGCTGAAAAACAAATGAAGATTATGCAAGTTAAAGTCTCTGAGATGACTGCCTGCTTGGTAATTGTGGTTTCTGGTTGGGCAGACCACGTGAACCTTTGGGCGTCCACAGGGTTTTAACCTGAAGATAGCAGCATGCTTAACAAGAGTTTTTATTTTAATTTTCAAAGGAAATAAAGAAAGAAGAAATAACTTATGATCACTGGTTCATAAACAGCCAAGAATAAAACATGAGATGTGTGAGACATCCCCTCCCATGTTTTCTCCTTTAAGCAATGAACCATCTTTTTGTGAGTTACCTGGAGTAGGGTAGCTTTACTTTAAGAATTGGTGCTTTTATTTATTTTTTTCAGTGTGACTCATTTTAATTAACATGTGTTCCTTAAGGGATACAGTAGATGAAATTTCTACTCTAAGAAAATGCCATATTTGTATAACTATTTTAGACTAGTCCTCTTTGATGCAGTTTGAAGTCTATTTTATAGTCATTTATAGTAATACGCAATTCTTCCTTGTAAGGAACTGCTCTATTATACTTCTTTTTTGCAGATTATACTTCTTTGGGGGATGCAGAGAGAAGGAGACCTGCCCAAGGCCTAAGAACCAGTCAGTGGAAGGCCTGAAATTAGACTTGTGGTCTCTAGGTTTTTCATCTGTTGTTCACTTCTAAGGAGCCAGCTCCCCTTTTGCTAGAAACAGTTCAGCTTAATGGACTTTGCTTTACTCGATGTCCACAGTGTGTTAGGTGATACCCATCACCACCTATTCTACTTTAAAGCCACCCTTTAATGCCTCTCTAAAATGGATCCACTTTTTCCTGCCCATGGTTTGGAATACCTCCACCTGGAGGAAGTGATAGTTGCTTAAAGTGTAGACAGAACAGAATGAGGAAAGGGTCAGGGAGGGATACTCAGCTAGAGCCTCTTCAGCATTGCTGCCAAGACAATATTTTCTTGAACCAAAGAAGACACAAGCAAATAGCCATCTTCTCATTTGGTCCCTGAGGATAGAGGTTGTATAGGTAGGTAGTGATTTCTGGCTGTGTTATTTCTACACACACAAATTCCAGCCAATCCTAAATCAGAGTCCATGGGGTGGGTATGAGACCTCAGTATTGTGAGAAAACTCCACAGGTAAATCTGATGGACAAACAGCCAGGACCTAGATTCACCCATAAGCCATTGCTCTTGACTGAATGGGATAAATAATGCTGCTTTAAATGAGAGATCAATGATTTGAGTGTTTCTAAAAATGAAATATAAATTATTAGTTTATGTGTCTAAATGGAGGCATGAATGTTGTAATATTGTTAACATGAATACTAATAAGGTCAGGCTGAAGAGTCCGTCCTAATGGATTGCATTTTGGTAAGTGCTGATTTAGTCCAAGGCAGAACTCGGAGCTGTTCGTTCATCGTAAACCATATTTCTCAGGAATCGGCAATTAAGGCAGCCAGTAGTGGAGCCAGATGATTGTAATGTGTAGATTGGGTGACCCATGTCTGGCTCTCTCCCTTTCAAAAGGAAAGTGGAAGTTAATGTGTGTTTTTTTAAAAAGACTTTTGAAATGATAGATGTTTTTATTATTAACAATTCTAGAGGGAAAAATGTTCGTTATGATGCATTTTTCCAAAGATGAGTATCTTTATTTCATTTTTTATAGTTTAGGTCTCTTCTGCCAACATATTTATTTGAAAGAAGATTTTGTGCACATCTGCATGTTTGAGAGAGATTTCTTTGGGGAGGACCCTGTTGGTGGTAATCACTCTGTTAGCCCCTTTTAGGAATGCTTCGTTGCTTCAACATCCTGGCCTTCAAAGGCTGCCATCTATAGCCAAAACTGGGCTGCGTACCTTCCCTTTTCTTTCTTTTTTTTTTAAACTTAATTTTATATATTTTTTTTAATATAAGGAGTATGCCGGGTGTTAAATATCTCCACAGACCTGGTTGGGATAGGATATGCCTGGGAATCCAGGGGCATGCAAGTGTTTGTGTAATCTGTGCCAAAAAGATGTTACCGGGGAGATGATGACAAGACCTCGGTTCCTGTCCTCTGTAGGGAAAGATTTCAATCAAGAGACTGTGTAGAAAAGCAAGCAAGAATTTATTGACCACAGCAAAAATATACTTAGGAGTGTGAAACACGGAAGGGCATAGAAGAAGTAACAGGAGAGTCAGGCTGGGCTCACTGGGAAGTCAGAGAATAGGGGGCCTTGGAGACAGGTTTAGGGGATTAGCTGGGATAAGCTGCTGCTGCCCATTGCTCCCCTGGTTGCAAGTCTCATGGAGTTTAGGGGATACGTGCCTTTGGGGGAAGATGAGAGGGAGGGAACGGCACAGACATGCTCCATGGAGGGAGAGTGCCATTCCCTTTTCTGCTCTTCTGTGGTACAGATGTGACTCAACACATCTGTGAAATGGGTAAAAAGTATGTTAATGCAGGGAGTAGACACACTAAGGAAGAACCAATTATTGAGCATTCTTTTATTTGTTTAATTTTGTTGTATGATAGGAACACTCAGCTGCTAATCTTTCTGTGCAGGTGTGTAGTAAGGCTATGAGAAGCCCCCAGTTCACTGTGTGTGGGTATCTGCGAACAGCCTGGGCTACTTCCTGTGGTTGTGCTTTTGAAAACAAGCACACTGCCTCTGTGAAATATAGGCAGCTCAGCCACAGAAACGCCTAAACACTTAGAGATCATCTTGCTGGCCTTGAACTTGTGAAAAAAGAAAAGCTTTGAGGAGAGGGTGGCCATCTCTGAGGGTATATGTTTTTGATGCAGACATGGAGAGCTTATGCCATCATGAAGTTAAGACAGTCAGTATTCATTTTATCTGGTAACAGTGGCAGCATTTTAGATAGGCCCAGGTTTGAAAACCAGTCCCTTGGGCAAGTTACTTAACCTCTTTCTGCCTCAGTTTCCCCATATACAAAATGGGGATAGTAATGATACCTACCTCATTGCCTGCAGTGAAAGTAAGTGTCTATGTAAACTATTGGTGAGTGCCTGGCTTCTAGTAAGTGCTAAGTATAAACTGTTGCTGCTGTCATTACTGTTACAACTATTAATGTTATTGTAACTCTTATTCTTCCCTGCTCTGGGATCATGTTTAATTTGTAGAACTGCCACACTCCTTGTTTTTCCTTCTTAATTTGCTTACCTTTCAGCATTTTCTACCACTATATTAATAACCCACCCAAGGATAAAGAGAGGAAAAGAAAAATTTTCAGACTTGTCATGTTTTATTAAATGTGTCAAACATATAAAAGTAAAAAGAACATATTTATAGGAAAGTACTATTTTTAAAGGTTAAAAAGTGTAAAGTGTCATTTGAAGTGTGGAAAGTAGAAATTACAAGCCTTTTGCTTTGACCCAACGTTTTAAATATTCTGTGTATACAATGCATATTGCACATAGTTGTAATTCTAGAGGACATACCATTTTATGGATTTTCACCACCCAGCATTACAGCATAAGCATTTTTCTCTGTCCCTTAGCCTTGACAAACAGTTTTTAATGTGTTTTTTTAATCATGGATAATTATTGGTTTTTTGTATACAGTATATCGCTCTTTAAAAAATATATATATATAAGTAAAATGGCAGTGAAAATCCTGCAGATGGTTGGGGTTATCTTAGATTTTTTTTCTGTTTTGATTAGGAGTCTCTGTATTTGTTTTCTGGTACATGGAATCTTACTGTAATGTGGTTCTTTGGAAATTTAGCTTTATGAAGATGAAATAGCCCCAGTCCATGTAATAATACCAAGCCTATAACTTGGGGTTAAAGTTAAACCTACTGTGTGTCAATATCTCTGCATGAGACCAGGACTGTGCTAGACCTGAGCTGTCCAATATGGGACTGGCCACTTGTAGTTATTGAAATTAATGAGAATTAAGTAAAATGAAGGTCAGTTCCTCACAGTCACACTAGCCTATTTCATGTGTTCAGTAGCCACGTGTGGCTAGTGACTACCATATTGGACAGTGCAGATACAGAACATTGTCATCATTGCAGAAAGTTCTGTTGAATAATGTAGCCTTAGTTTATTCTCTGACTGCTCAGTTCCTTAATCTTACAGTGACAAGGAAGAGCCACCTATTTGTAGGGTTTTCTAGAGCAGAAGTCGGCAAATATTGTCTGCCTGTTTTTCTAGTAAAATTTTATTGGAACACAGCTACACCTGTTTGTTTACCTATGGCTGCTTTTGTGCTACAACAACAGAGCTGTGTTGAGTAGTTATGTCAGACCAAATGTGGCCCACAAGCCCATAGTGTTCACTCTCCCTTTACAAAAAGTTTGCCAATCCTTTTATCTATAACAGGTTTCTCAACCTCAGCACTAATGATTTGTTTTTGAAGGGCCGTCCTGTGCATTACAGGATGTTTATCAGCATCCATGGCCTCTGTGCACTAGATACAAATAGCACCACTGCCCCCTCCCACACCCAGTTGTGACAGCCAAAAATTTCTCCAGACATTGCCAGACATCTCTGGGGAGCAAAACCACCCCACCCCCTGCTCTGAGAACCACTAATCTAAAGTGATGTGGCTTGATAAAACATCCATTTATAATACTAAAAAAAAAAAAAAAAAAAAAAAAAAAATAATATCTTTAGAGAGCTGAATAAATTAAAAAGTTCTTTTATGCTACATTAGCATTCTCTCCAGAAACAGAAATGTTTCCTTTAGCAGATAGAGTAACTAGAGTAGGGCAGAGGAATGGATGCACTGAGGTTCCACAGTTCACTGTCTGCTAACTGGGGAGCAAATAAGATGGAAGTCACATCATCTTTGAAGTTAATGGGGACATGTAGTTAATTTTGCAGGCTTTCTGGTCCACTTGATGAAACACGATGTTACTGCAGGGTTTTTGTTAACTGAGTGTGTAGATGTCATGTATATATACCCAGTACCTTGTGCTGAATCTGGCCAGAAGGAGTTAGTAAATATTTATTAAATGATTATTGATAAATGTAGTAAATTAGTACTTATCTGTCTTATTTGTGATTTTAAGTTGTCCATATAAGTTCTTACCCTCATTACCCAAAATAATTGAATAACTGGTTATATTTACTTTCATTAGAAGTTATGAGAATTGGATTAAATGTCAAGACCTATAAAATTGTGTTCAGTTCTTTTAAGATCTGGTGCTTGAATACTTTTCAGAGTGGTGATTTTCAAAGCTATAGAAAAAGGCTATGTTAAGAGATCAACTATTCACTTTGTAGGAAAGTAGAGTATTGGGGCACAGGTTTTAATTAATAAACAATATAGGTAGTATTTCTGAATTCTCATTTAGAAAATGGGGTGAATTAGAATTGGGAAAAATTGCCTTTCAAAGTGAATATCAGGTATTTAGTTCTTCAAATTAAAATTAATTTTTAAGTTTTTTAATTGGTATTGAAAGGAATATACAATGTACAGCACAGATAATGGAGCACATGTCCATGTGGTTAAATATCTAGGAAGGCAAGCAGTTTTGACTACTGAATTCAAGTGAATTTTAGGTGAACTTGTTTGTTCCGTGCATGATGTATTTCTGTTGGTTTTTTCAGATCTTACCAATATATTTGAGTCCTTCCTGCCCCAGTTGTTGGCCTATCCCAATCCCATAGATCCTCTCAATGGTGATGCTGCAGCCATGTACCTCCACCGACCAGAAGAATACAAGCAGAAAATTAAAGGTAAGAAGGCAAATCGTTTAACCCAGAGAAGAACGTAAGTCTATTGAGCTTTGATCAATGATCGCCCTTCTTAGTTACTAATAACTTTTCTCAGGCCTGATGAAAAGACATAGCTGCTGGCTGGAGCAGAGCTCACTAGCCTCTGTAGTTCTGAGGGTCAGAGACAACCTTTGGAAGCTGCAGTACCAACGTGGGAGAAGGGAAGGAGAGAAAGAGCAAAAAGAAAGATGGAAAGATGAGAAAGTGGGAGGCTTAACTGTTGGGTGGTAGAAGGTGTAACCCTGCCAGAAAGCCATGTGGACACCTGTCCAAAAGAATTTTTGCCTTCATTTGCTTCCTCTTATCTTGTAAAGTTAGAAAATTGGACTTGAGAATAATTATTGAAAGGTATAATCTCACATGTGTTTAATAGACAATTAATCATCCTGGCCTTTCAATAAAACAGTTACCTTTGGGAGTTGGAAAAATAATTGCCAAATCCATCATTAGACTTTTAAAGAATTATAGTTACCTATTGAATTAAAAATACCCAGTTAGGCCCTGGTCACTGTGCTCAGTGGTTAGAGCATTGACCCATGCACTGAAGGGTCACAGGTTCAATTTCTGGTCAAGGGCACATACCTGGGTTGCAGGTTTGATCTGGGCCTGGTTGGGGCATGTGCAGAAAGCAGCCACTTGATATGTCTCTCTCAAATTGATGTTTCTCTCTCATTATCTCCCCCCCGCCCCCCTTTCCATTCTCTCTCAAAATCAGTGGGAAAAAATACCCTATGGTGAGAATTAACAACCAAAAGAATATACTCAGCTGGCTTCTTTTCTTGGTCCAATACTGTTTTACTTTGGGAAGTTTTCATGTAGGCATATTTCTCTCCTACTGCACATACCTTGCGCCTGATCTATGGGATTTTTCTATTAAAACCTGAAATGTACTGTTAAGTTAGAAATATGTTAGTAATGGCAGCACTAGCTTCCTAATTCTTTAGGATTTAGAATCCCATTTTCCCATCTTAAACTGTTTACATGCTAATGGGACATGAATGTCATAAAAATGAAATTAGGGTTGCAAAAGAATGTTTAAAGCATCACACAGGTTTAGTGGTTTTCATCATGTTGTCCTCTTTATTTGTGTATGCTTGAGAACTTTCATATTGAAAAGTCTAGATACATAAAGTTCTACCAAAAAAGAAAAGAATCCATAGACCTGTTTGCCTTAACAAATGGAAAGCATTGGTATATACCCAATATTTAGCACAACTTGCCCATCTGCCTAGCAGTTCAGAACATTATCTTCGGCAAAGCAGTGCCCTCTGAGGTGCATTTGTAAGAGATGGTAGTAGAAATAATTCATGAGAATTTGAATACATAGGTCTTCACTCTGTGCAGGTCTGAGACAGACAGGAGCATTTGGGGCTACATGGTCGGTTTCCTTCTCTTTGTTTTCTCACTTCTCTGGTCTCTACAAGGTATTGTTCAGTACTTTTATTGAGATAAAATAGAAATAAATCTCCTCTAATTTACTTAGCTCTCAGGTGCTTTGCAAGTTATCTAATTTATGTGGCAGAATATCTACATAGCCAAACAAACGTGTATCAAGAAAAAGGCAGTTTCAATCAGATAAAATTCTATTATGAGACTATTAAAAATTTGACAAAGGAATCACTTAACAGTGTCTACAACCCACAGATACCTTGGTGCAGAACATGTGTCTATAGTTCTGTGTTACTATGCTGCAGCAATTGAACACTACTGTTTTAGTACATATCTGCTATAGTACCAAT
The DNA here is from genome assembly GCF_951640355.1 of Cnephaeus nilssonii. Classification (NCBI taxonomy): domain Eukaryota; kingdom Metazoa; phylum Chordata; class Mammalia; order Chiroptera; family Vespertilionidae; genus Cnephaeus; species Cnephaeus nilssonii. The sequence goes on from NC_137083.1 coordinate 61,622,984, forward strand.
TGCAAAAGGAACCTTTTTATCTTAGAATGGCTAGCTCTAGCTTAGGGAACTCTAGCTTTCTGAAATGTTAATGCTGGCTATCATTTTATCTTCCTTAGTAATCTGAGAAAATCATGGCTGTCAGACCTGAGCTCACCTCAACTTCCTACTGTACCTTTGTTCCCTCCAATAGGAAAAAGAGATGTCCCATCTTATTTCTCAGACTATCCCCACCAACCTGTGATCTTGTTCTCCCATGTATCCCCTTTTTCCTGGTTCCTCCTCTTCCCCTAGACCCGTGGTCGGCAAACTGCGGCTCGCGAGCCACATGCGGCTCTTTGGCCCCTTGAGTGTGGCTCTTCCACAAAATACCACGGCCTGGGCGAGTCTATTTTGAAGAAGTGGCATTAGAAGAAGTTTAAGTTTAAAAAATTTGGCTCTCAAAAGAAATTTCAATCGTTGTATTGTTGATGTTTGGCTCTGTTGACTAATGAGTTTGCCGACCACTGCCCTAGACTATCAGAAGCACTCTCATTTCAGAAGCCTTTATCTGCTCCTGTGGATTCCTTTAGGAGTCTTGCTATTTAATTCCTTTCATTTTCAAACTTCTTGTTTCCTTGCCGTAGACTTCTGAGGTCTAGTTTTATTTTCCCTCCTATGCTGAATCTGTGATATCATTTCTTCCTAATCTTTTGGACCCTTCTCAAGACCTGTTTTCATGGACCTCTCTGCAGCTTTGGTATTTTACCTCTTACCTTTCTGAAAACATTTCTCATTCCATTCCCAAACATGGTCATTCTTTTTAAAATTCTGTCCTTCACCCCCTCTCCCGCCTCGCCCACCCCTTGGGAAGCCTGTTCAACCCTCACAACTGTAAACAATCCTCTCCAGCCCAGCTGGTGTGGCTCATTGGTTGAGTGTCAACCTATGAACCAGGAGGTCACAGTTCCATGTCCTCTCAGGGCACATGCCCAAGTTGTGAGCTTGATCCCCAGTAGGGGCCATGCAGGAGGCAGCCAGTCAGTGATTCTCTCTTATCATTTACTAGAAGCCCGGTGCACGAAATTCGTGCACGGCGGGGGGTTGTCCCTCAGCCCAGCCTGTACCCTCTCCAATCTGGGACTCCTGGAGGGATGTCCGACTGCCCGTTTAGGCCCGATCCTGGTGGGATCGGGCCTAAACGGGCAGTCGGACATCCCTCTCACAATCCAGGACTGCTGGCTCCCAACTGCTTGCCTGCCTGCCTTCCTGATTGCCCCTAACTGCTTCTGCCTGCCAGCCTGATCACCCCCTAACCACTCCGCTGCCAGCCTGGTTGATGCTTAACTGCTCCCCTGCCAGCCTGTTTGCCCCCAACTTCCCTCCTCTGCCAGCCTGGTCACCCCTAACTGCCCTCTCCTGCAGGGTTGATCACCTCCAACTGCCCTCCCTTGCAAGCCTGGTCCCTCTCAACTGCCCTCCCTTGCAGGCCTGGTCCCTCTCAACTGCCCTCCCTTGCAGGCCGGGTGCCTCCCAACTGCCCTCTCCTGCTGGCCATCTTGTGGTGGCCATCTTGTGTCCACATGGGGGCAGGATCTTTGACCACATGGAGGCAGCTATATTGTGTGTTGCAGTCATGATCAATCTGTATCTTACTCTTTTATTAGATAGGATAGAGGCCTGGTGCACGGGTGGGGGCCAGCTGGTTTGCCCTGAAGGGTGTCACAGATAAGGGTGGGGGTTCCCTTGGGGTGTGGGGCGGCCTGAGCGAGGGGCCTGTGGTGGTTTGCAGGCTGGCCACGCCCCCTGGCAACCCAAGCAGAGGCCCTGGTATCTGGAATTTATTTTCCTTCTACAATTGAAACTTTGTAGCCTGGGGCGGCAGCCATTTCTGGGGCAGCAGCCATTTCTGGGGCAGTTAATTCACCTTCTACAATTGAAACTTTGTAGCCTTAAGCAGGTGGGCCCGGCCAGGGTGTGCGGAAAGCTTTGCTTCCCCTGTTGCCGCCGGCAACCCTGGCCTGCTCTCTCAAGCTCCATTCTGCCGCCATTTGTTTGAATTTGTTTACCTTCTATAATTGAAACTTTGTAGCTTGAGTGGAGGCTTAGGCCTGCAACTGCTATGGAAAGCTTGGCTTCCTCTGTTACCTGGGAAACCTTGCTCTCTGTGGCTGTAGCCATCTTGGATTGGGGTTAATTTGCATACTTGCCCTGATTGGTTGGTGGGCGTGGCTGGTGGGCGTGGCTTATGTAGCAGAGTGATGGTTAATTTGCATATTACCATTTTATTAGAGAGGATGTTTCTCTCTCTCCCCCTCTCCTTTCCTCTCTGAAATCAATAAAAATATTTTTTTATTATACACACACACACACACACACACATATTTTTTAAATAAATAAATCCCCTTCAGGTAGATGATTTCCAAAAATGTGTCTAACCAGGGCGGGGGCGGGGGCGGGGGGGTGGACATATATAATCCTATATAATAAAAGGGTAATATGCAAATCGACTGAACAGCGGAACTACCGGTCGCTATGATGCATACTAACTACCAGGGGGCAGACGCTCAACACAGGAGCTGCCCCCTGGTGGTCAGTGCACTCCCACGGGGGGTGGGGGGGAGCGCAGCTTAGCCACAAGCCGGGCTATTGGCTGGCGAGCACAGCAGCAGTGGCCCAAGGTGGCAGCACTAAGGATGTCCGACTGACAGCTTAGGCCTGCTCCCCATCCAGGCTGAGGGACCCCCCTCAACACCCCCTGAGTGCACAAATGTCGTGCACCAGGCCTCTAGTACTTTCAATTAAAAGATTTTTTAAAAATAAAACAAAAATGTGTCTAGGTGTGACTTCTCTCCTAAGTTGCTCGTGGGACATTTCCACACCTAACATCACACAGAGGTCAGTGTATGCACCCTTTATACCATGTGCATTATCAGCATTCATATTGAGGTGATGCTGTTTTACCTGTGAATATTGGACTGTCTGTAGAACAGGGCATCACTGGCACTGTCATTTCCCTGCTCAGCCTTCACGGAGTGGCATCTCGGCTTGCATTCCAGGCGCTCTGCCACTGTGTGCGATGTACACCTTTGCCTTTATTCCTCTAAATGCAACAATATATGACAGCAAAATTGGCTGAGTTTTAGGTACCCAACTATATCCTCTTCCTTATTTAGTCAGGGAAAGTTTCAGCACTACAGAGAAACAGATGATAACTCTGTACCCACCACCCAACTCTAGATGAACCTGTACATTTTGCCTTATTTGCTTCAAAATTTTTTAAAGAAAACAAATGTAGCTCTCTTAAGGTTGTATTTTAGCATCCCAGCCACTTCCTTCTCCCTCTGTGCTTTTGGCCAGGCACCGGCTTTCCCCTGGAGTGGTGGCTCCTGTGCTGCAGTGGAGAAGCCAAGCCCTTCAGGGGTCAGTGCAGACACGGCTCTCTCCCTCTGATGCACTCAGCAACTCACTGCCTTTTCTCCTCATGGTTTCTCCTCATTAATGACCTTGCTCTTCATTTTCTCTCTCCTGAAAGGCCTTGTCCTAGTAAGCACTTAATACGTATGTGTTTCCTTGAATATACTTAATTAAGAAGGCTGATAGTATCAAATTACAGTGTCAAAGTGCAGCAGCTTATTTCTACAAAGTAGCCAGCCCATTAGAGAGTAAAAATAAAATTTCTAGGGCTTTAATAAACATTTCTCTCACTCTAAAAGGTAAGCTAATGTCAGTTTCTGCCTAGTTAGGGGCTTCCCGCCCCCCCCCCCTCAACTCATTATCTCAGCATAAAACTTTGTCACAATGAATTTGTAGGACTCTTAAATCAGAAATCTGTAAACTTTTTTTGTAAATGCCCGATTTGGCCACTATGGTCTCTGTCACATACTCTTCTTTTTCTCTTTTTAAACAACCCTTTAAAAAATATTTTTAAAAAATTCTTATCTAGCCTGGCTGGCATGGCTCATTGGTTGAGCATCTATCTATGAACCATGAGGTCACCATTCGATTCCTGGTCAGGGCACATGCCCGGGTTGCGGGCTCGATTCCCAGTGAGGGGGGTAGGGGAGGAATGCAGGAGGCAGCCGATCAATGATTCTCACTCATTTAAATAAAAAATTAAAAATCCTTATCTAGGTTCCTGCACTAAGTTATTCAGATTTGGCAGTCCCATTTGGCTGTTTTTCTCATCTTCCTCTTATTTAGCCCCTAAGTAATCCCATGGGAAGAAAAACAAAGCGTAAGGATATGAGGATGTGTGTGTTTCCCTGCTGGCATTCTGAATAGGAATCTAAATGTCTTGTCTCTTCATATTGTGTATAGGCTATTTACTTGAGAACAGTGTGCACTTAAAGATCTTAGGAACAAGATTAATTGTTTATTCAGCAGTTCTTAAATGTTTTTTTCAACCTAGGGTACAGCAGCATAAATCTTCAGGTGAATAATACATGGTAAAGTCACTCCAGGTAGCTGTCTCAGACAGCAGCTCGTTCCTGAGCAAATTGAGAGACTGCTTTACCAGCTGCAGAAACCTCACAGGCAGGATCTGTTTAAACTCAAGTCTATTCCTAAAATAATAGATTTGGCTGACTATAATTATATAACTGCAAATCTAAAAATGATGGGGGATTTCTTTATAAATTACTATGGAATCCAGTGCTATCTGAGAGGTGAATAGTTTTATTAATATAGAAAGTTACAAGGAAGTGCAGAGAACACATTTTCCCAAACCATCAAGTTTGGAGGAGGGCAGCCGCACTGGCGGTTAGAGGGCTGGAGGCCGTTCCACGCTGGGCATCGTCCTGGATATCTGCTGACCCTCCGGTGCCTTGCAGCCAAGGCCCAAGGGTGGTTGGCTGCCTTGTGTGCATCCATCTGAGGATGTTCACCCACCTGATAGGTGTTCTTACATCTGGGAAGCGATGGCCCAGGGGGTTCTAGATGGTGATACAGCGTATTTATTCCCCTACAAGTCCCCGTCCTGCTTTGCCTCTCCTCCTAATGGGGTGAAATTCATAAACTCCAAAGTCTTCCCTTGGTTTTTGTGACCACAAATGTTATCTTTGTTACCTCCCACCCACCCACCCACCCAAGTTGGGAGAGCTGGGACTTCCCTGGGACTTCCCAACATTGGGGTCATGAAGCACATGCCTGCCTGCTCACTGCCCTTGTGTTTTCTTTATCCCTGTCCCTGTGCAGAGTACATCCAGAAATATGCAACGGAGGAGGCACTGAAGGAGCAGGAGGAAGGCACCGGTGACAGCTCGTCGGAGAGTTCTATGTCTGACTTTTCAGAAGATGAGGCCCAGGATATGGAGTTGTAGTAGAAAAAGCACCTGCTTTTCAGAAAGACTATTATTTCCTAACCATGAGAAGCAGACTATAATATTCATATTTAAACAAAGCAATTTTTTTTATTACTAAACAAGGTTTTTATGAATAATAGCATTGATATATATATATTATATATCACCCTTTAGATCTTGATTTCTTGGTCATTTCTCAACCTGAGGTGCATAGCATATTCCCACATTCCATTTTGGTAGCAATATGCGGTCTGGATGCATGCATTCATAAGTCCATTTGGCCAAGTCAGCCTGTGTGCTACTAACTGTCAAAAGAAATAGCCGCTCTGATAGGTAGACAAGTAAAAATAACAGGAAAAAGTTGCTTCTTTTATTGATGGTTCCAAAGAAACAAACCAAACCAACCAGCTCTTGGATGTGAAGATAGAATAGTGCTTTTTCAAAACGGAAAGGAGGAAATTGGGAGGCAAAGGCCTGCTGTGGGAGCGTGTAGAGCCAGCACGTCATGGAGCTGCTCCCTCCTGTGATTCGACCTAGGTGGCCTCATTTCTGTGGAGTAACAGTGTAAACGGGGAGCTAATTGGAGTGTTGAAAGTTAAAACAATTTTTGACTCGGATTTTAAGTACATTTTTATATGTAGATTCCTGCCTTTCTGGCTACTTGGCCCTGCAGCCATTCCTTTGGAGTGGATTCCTTTGGAGAACCTGTGGGAAGTGTTTTCTGAACTTGATTCTTTCTATGGTAGAGCTTGTAATCCAGACCTTTTTTGAGAGGACAGGCCAGGAAGAGAAAAGTGGCTGGGAAGATGCTTCCTCTCCAGCATGTGCAGTCACATCCTCATCCGATTGGCCACTTTGAGACGCTACCCTGGCTGAGAGCTTTAAATTTGAGGGTGGTTGTGGGTTCTTTTTGATTTGGGGGTTTGGGTTTGGGTTTTTGGTGTGTGTGTGAATTGTGCTTAGACAGGTTACAAATTTAATCTTCACCTGCCAAGAGATGGCCTCCTCCTTGGATAGCCGCTCAGTGGACCATTAGACTCAGGAAGAAGACCCTTCTGGTGGCTGTGACTCCTGGGTTCTCTCCTCCACGTTTTGGTTTTGGTTTTGGTTTTCCTGCTACTGCTGCTCTTGGCAGCGGCCTGGTCATCATCTGCTTGTGGGAGTGGGAAATGGGTAGTTTAGACCCAACACATATTCTAAATTTCAAATGAGTAATAATTGGAACAAATAAAGTATCTTGTACCCAAAGTGACTGTACATGGGGAAAACACAGCTTTTTTCAGAGTGTGACTGAATAGAGGAAAAGAATCAGAAATGTGATGCAGTAGTAAAACAGGTGAGAAGGAAGAAAGTCTTCTCTCCTGTGTATGGTAAGAGGAAATCAGACCGTTGACAATGCCTGCTAATGAAATGTGTACTCAGCTAACCATATGTCCAGGTTGCCGGCAGTTTCTTTCAGATCTCAGTGTTGCCTGCTGAATTTGGAGAACGCTAGACAGCACCTCTGTACTCGTTTTGTGTCGCAACCAGTAGGACAAGAACAGAATTAGCCAATCCTAAAACCTTCTAAAGACAATTTTTGAATGTCCCACCGGGATAATTTAATTTTTCTTTCTGATGTGTGTTTTTAGTTTAGAAGTGCTATATTCCACAAGATTTGAGTCAGTGAGGTTGGAAGATACCCTATCTTTTTTAGTCAAAAAGCACAATCAATCTTTTCTTTGAAAATCTATATAAAGTACAACTTGCTTTTAGCATGATTATTTTCCTAAATAAAAAAAGACAAAGAATTTACTTATTTTATGTTAATTACGGGCATGAAGCAAAAGGTTTTCTTTACAAAAATTAAAAGTGCAGTTATGTAGGGCTGTGGTTAGTTAACCGTACTGAGTTGCCGATCTAGCATTTGTGGCTTGTTGGAAGGGTAGTGTTAACTATTTAACATGTAACGGTGTACTTCACTCTTATCTAGCACGTTGTCTTCTCATTGCTCTGGGGGAGGGAGGGTCTGCTGGCTCTGTCTAACTTGCTTACCTGCTGAATTAGCAGTTTGCTTGTGCTATAACCGGCATTGTAGGTGCGACTTAGGGTAGGCTTAAAGTGCTGGGTGGTGATTTGAGTTCAAACAATAAAAAATTGTATTTTTTCAATATTGTATAAACAATAGTGTTCTAATTACCTTGAAAAAAATAATTGTTTTAAATCTTGTCCCCAAAAACTAGCAGAACCAAGTTTAGGAAAGGTGTGTGCCACAGCTCTGCTCCTCAACTGAATCCTTGTTTTTCTAACGAAAAGACACCAGCTTGCCTGTGATGAGAGCTCGGCACTAGAAATCTGGTAGTGCAGAATCCCAAGTGAAGACGCGGAGGGGGGTGCAGGTGTTAAGAAACAGACCTGAGTGTGGCTGCTGTGCGTGTGTGTGTGTGTGTGTGTGTGTGTGTGTGTGTGTGTGGTCTCCCAAGTCTGTGTGATGAAAGTGTAATTAGGGCTTCTCTATTAGTACTGGAAGCTTCCAGAATTGCTACTCAAATCACTCATTCTGTGCAAGTCTGCCTCATCGGAGCACTAACCTTGGTCCCATGCATGTTTTTCACTCTGTGTGGGTCTTTACCTCTCCACTTCGAAGGGGACTTTGGGTAAGTTGAACAGAATCCCTTCTTAATGCTAACTTTTTGTCCCTTCCCGGTACCTGGAAGAGGTGGGAGGAGGAGACCATACCTACAATGCAGAGGGGGCTGGAAGAGGCTGGCATGGATCTGAGGACTCGGGGCCCCCAGTAATAGATGGTAGAGGAAGGCTGAGGGGGGTGTTTCAGCACCAAGCACTTCTCCAGCTTGTCCCATCACAACGCTCAGACGCAGCTGGAGCCCCTCAGAAGGGCCGGATGCTACTGCTTTTAGAAGTGGTGGTAAGTCAGGATTGCTTCTAGCAGTTTCCCTTCCTTAATACTCGTCATTTCTAAAACTCTACCTTGTGGTTTGCCAGCGCCGACCCTTTGCCCCTGTTCAAATGACCGAGCTCAAGCTCTTGCCAAACACCAACAAGCAAGATGGCTGCGGCAGTGGGTCCACTGCTCTCCGCAGCCCCAGCCCCAGCCCCAGCCTGTGGGTTGCGTTTATTGGTAGCCAACCTAGACTACGGCATTTTTGCTCTTTTAGTCTTCAGTCTCATTGCCCTCCTTGACTTGACTGCAGTTTCAACCAGCATTTTATACTAGTGAGGTAATTACCAGAAGATGCCATGTACCTAATACTCCTCTTCCACTTCAAATGCTGTTCTAATTGCCAACTGGCTGATCTAAGCTCTTGGAGGGTGTCTCCCCTCAAAGGAACTTTTCCCTCCCAAGCGTCTCCCTGAAGCCCTACTTGGCCTTGGCCTATGACACTTGCTTTGTATGACGCCTCCTGTTGGGATGGCTGCGAATCATGAAAGACACATCTTCCACTGGCTTCCACGGGTCAAGCTTCTGGGAACTAGTGTTTGATTTTGTGGCATGTGACCCTTCTGTGTTGTAGGAACTCGATTAGAAAAGTGAAAGCCATTAACAAAAGTAAGTTTTATTTCACCAGCTTCCTAACTGGGTTCACATGAAATCAAAGCATTTCTGACTGGGCAAACACCCGGTTTTCTTTGGACTTCTGAATCCACGTCCATATTTCCTCTGGCCACGGACACCTTGGCGATTCCATTAGGGACTGGCTGGCGTGGAGGCCCCTGGGGGAAGGGGGAGCTAACGGCTCTCAGGTGTGAAGGTTTTCCACTCACCTGAGGAAGGAAGGGCCAGGACTCTTAATTCAGCAAATACTGGTCTTGGCTGTGGCCTTGGGAAGGAATGGCCATTATTTACTGATTGTATTTGGTACATATTGTGTGATACTTGAAGAGATAAAAGGGACTCGCCAGCCCTTAGTTGAAATCTGAGCTCTTTACCACTTATTTTTTCCTCGCCCCATCTCCTCCCTTCCATCTTTTCCCTTGCATTGTGATGATCTAGTGGGCACTTCTGTCAACAAGACAAATGCCTCCTCTGACTATAACCTCTTAATAGTTGTGTACAATGAAAACTGTAAACTTTTTTAAAAATAAAATGTGTATATACCTTGGCAAATGGCTGGACCTTGATGAATGAGATTGGCCCCCATGATTACTTGGCCTGTTTTTATTAATGTCCTCCCTGTTCATCTGGCTCCTCTGCACAGCAGCTGGCCTTTTTTCTTTTCCTTTTCCTTTTCCTGGCTGAGAAGCTCTTACAAGGCAGACTGGATTAGCTTGGGACGGGAGTGTCACTTCTAGGCAGTAATAACCAAGAGACCTTGCCCACCGAGGCCTGTCCCTGGAGCAGCAGGTGCCTGCTGGCTATGCACAGGGCTGGCCGGGAGGCTTCACCAGAGCCCTAAAGAGCCCTTTCTTCTATGGAGTCCTGTAGCCTGAAGGACCCAGTGACCCCAAGTGGATCAGCAGCCATGGCTCCCATGCTAGCCCAAACCTTCTAGGCCCCGGCAACTAATGCTGGAGTCCACAGGCAGTGCAGCTTCCTGCTGGGGGCCAGTCTTCCTCAACGTTCCCCCCTGTGCCAGGTGCCAGCCTCAACCAGCGCGGGGAGACAGTGGGTATTCCTCAGAAGTTAACCACTGGATTCTCGCTGCATTTCCATTTCTGAGGCATAGCCCTCGGTGGCCACCAGATGGAGGTATTGCCTAGTTTATTGGAGAATCTTTGTTGGATTTTGTCAGCAGACCCTTAAGACAAAGGGTTCCTTTGGTCACGTGTTCTCATTCCCCCAACTCCCCACTGTTTTCTTCTCCTTGTTCATTCCCCCCCACACTTTTTTTTTCTTCTTCCATCCTCATGTATTCTGCAGTAAGCCCAGCTTTGTATCTACCTGGGGGAGAGAGGTAAAGCCATGGGGCAATGTCCTGTGCGAATAACACCTCAAGCTCTCCTGTGGCAAGTAAACCTCAAGCTACCCTGGCTGCCTCCAGTGCTCAGAAGCAAAACATTGCATAGGCTCTTTGCAGGTGGTCTCTGACCCCTCAGCCAAGGGTGGAACAGGCCCAAGGACTGAACCAGCAGTGAAAATTCCAGCCCCATCTCTTGCACTAACTAGCTGTACAGCCTAAAGTTCCCTAAACTAGTAGGTTTTGACACTGACTCAACTCCACCTAGGCTCTGAAACATCAGAGGATACAGTATTCAAAGAGAGGAATTGTGTCAACCCGAGAAACACCAAGATTTCAAGAGCAGAGGTTGAGTTTTGGAACGCAAAGAGCTTTGGGAGTTTAGAGCGCCTGTTTTCCAGCTGAGGGGAGAATTAGATCTGTGGGTCACACACGGCAGCTCCTTTAAAAACTGCTCTATGAGGAGTCCCAGTGCATGGCGGCGGGGGGGGGGGGGGGGGGGATGGGGGAGGCAGGGCTGGCACCTCGTCTCCTCACCCACCCGTAATCACTACCTCAGCCTCAGCCCTGCTGCCTCCCAAGTGGCGGGTGGCCTGCTGCCTGCTGAGCCTTGCCCCCTCCTCGAGAAGAGGCACCTGGGGTTCTGCGGCATATGGTCCCGGGAATTCAGGAACTTCACCCAGTTTAAGTTCTCCTGCCATCTCTGAAGGCTGCTCTCTCCCCCGGGGATGCGTTTCTGTGACGCGGACCTGGTACTTCCCGCGCCCCACCTAGAACCAGGGCGAGGAGGGTTTGGCTCTCACAATCCTGGGCCCTGCAGAGGCCCTGGAGCACCTGACATGAGCAACCCTGCTGATGAGAAAAGCTCGCAGGCTTCTTAGGGACTCAGATCCCAGGATAAGCCTAGAATAATCCGTCTTGAGCCAACCCAGTGCCTCTCGTGGGGCTTGTGCACACACAACTTCTTGGAACTGAAGACTTGCCCTGATGGGGTTTAATGTTAGAAGGTAAAAGACGGGAGCGTTTCCCCTCTTGCTGTGTCCGTGTGTGTGTGTGTGTGTGTGTGTGTGTGTGTGTGTGTGTGCATGTGCGTGTGCGTGTGTGTGTGTGCACATGCGCCCCTGGTGAAAGATGTTTAGTTTTGAAGAAGGAGCACTTCTGTGGACCTGGGATCCTCAGAGCTCTTTGGGACTCAAACTTGGCTCCTAGGACTGGTGTCAAGTGGGTGAGGTGGCAGGAACAGACTTGGGCTTCCTAAGAGCAACACTCAACCTTCTGGCTGCCTGGTCATTGCCAGTTGCCCTGGAGAGGGGCTGCTGGACAGCTGTGGGGTTAGGCCTTCAGGTCTGCCTCAGCTGCCCTTCCATGGCTCCTGCCGGCTGCGTCCGCCCGTGCAGAGCAAGCAGCTCCCTTTGAAAGCTCCAGCCCAGATTTTGTTCCGTCCGGTTCTATGAACAGCGAGCCAGGTGCCTGCTCCTGGCCACTGGTGCGCGTTGAAGAGAGTGGAACAGAGCTTTTCAAAGCTGCACTTCAGCAGAGTTCAAACGAGTTATGTGCTGGTAGCAAGTCAGAATCCCAGAAATATGTGAACGTCTTCTGTAATGCCCTCCTCCGAGAGCCGTCCGCAGCGGCCAACGCGGGCTCCCCCTGTGGTTCACACGGGCCCTGGGAGCCTGGGAGGAGTAGACCCGAACGTGGCCCCATTTCCCATTAACTGCCTGTGAGGTGCCAAGAGGCTTGGGCACAGTCAGTGGCGGAACCCAGGTCTTCAGGACAAAGATGAGTGTTCTTTGCACGAGCCATGCTGTGCCAAGGCCGGTGCCCGTCTAACACCCATGGGGGCCGTGGGCCGCGTGCCTAAGTGAGCCTGCCGCCTGGGACTCCCACCGATGCTCTCAGGCTGATCCTGTGAGCTTGGCTCCCCCCTGCCCCGGGGTGGCATGTGCTTGGTCCCTGAGGGGCAGGGCCTTCCCCCACACAGATCCCCACTTCCACTGGTGGTAGCGTCCCCAACCTCTGGGGCCTGCAGTAGAGCCAGAAAATAAAAATCAGATTTAGCCCAGCCCACTCCCTAGAGCAGAAATATAGAAATAGAATGCCATCTACAAAAGTAATTTAAAACTTTCTAGTAGCCACATTAAAAAAAGAAAAGGTAGCCAGGCTGGTGTGGGTCAGTGGTTGAGCATCATCCCATGTACCAGGAGGCCGCTGGTTAGATTCCAGGCCAGGGCACATGCCCGGGTTGCGGGCTTCATCCCCAGTAGGGGGCGTGCGGGAGGTAGCCAATTGATGTTTCTCTCCCTCTCCCTTCCTCTCTCTGAAATCAATAAAACATATATTTTTAATGTAAAGATAATGCTTTATTCAATATATCCAAAATATTCCAGTGTGTGATTACTATTTAAAAAGGAATGAGGTGGGCAAAGGACCTAAATAGACACTTCTCCAAAGTGGACATACAGATGGCCAAGAGGCATGAAAAAATGCACAGTCACTGATCATCAGAGAGATGCAAATTAAAATGACTGAGGTATCACCTCACACCTGTCAGAATGGCTACCATCAACAAATCAATAAATGACAAGCGCTGGCGAGGATGCAGAGAAAAGGGAACCCTAGTACACCGCTGGTGGGAATGCAGGCTGGTGCAGCCATTATGAAACACAGTATGGCGTTTCCTCAAAAACATTAAATATGGAATTGCCATTTGACCAGTTATCCCACTTCTAGGAATATATCCTAAGAAACCTAAAACACCAATCAGAAAGAATGTATGCACCCCTATGTTCATAGCAGCACAATGTACAATAGCTAAGATCTGGAACCAGCCCAAGTGCCCGTCAATAGATGAATGGATAAAAAAAAAGCTGTGGTACATTTATACCATGGAATGCTATGCAGCAATAAAGAAGAAGGATCTCTTACCCTTTGAGACAGTATGGAGGGACCTGGAGAGTATCATGCTAAGTGAAATAAGTCACTCAGAGAAGAGTATCACATGATTGCACTCATATGTGGATCTAATTAACAAAATAAACTGATGAACAGAGTAAATCCAGAGACCCAAAGCATGGAACAGAGTGCAGAATCTCAGAGGGAAGGGGGTAGGGGAGTGTGGATGGGGGGGAAGTAATCAATCAAAGACCTTGTATGTATATATGCATGGCCCATGACCACAGAAAAAGGGGCGGTGAGGGCCTGGGGCTGGAGGCGGGGGCAGGCTGGAGGGGGTCAATGGGGGAAGACTTAAAACAATAAAGAATTATCCTATACCAGAGGCCTGGTGCACGAAATTTGTGCATGGGGGGAGGTCCCTCAGCTCAGCCTGCACCCTCTTGCAATCCAGGACATCTTGGGGAATGTCTGACTGCTGGTTTAGGCCCGATCACAGTCAGGGACCTCTGGCTCCTAACTGCTCGCCTGCCTGCCTGCCTGATCGCCCCTAACCACTCCACCTGCCTGCCTGATTGCCCCTAACTGCTCGCCTGCCTGCCTGATCACCTCTAACTGTCTCTGCCTCTGCCCCCGCCACCACGGCTTTGTCCGGAAGAATGTTCAGAATGACGTCCGGAAGGTGGTTTGGTTGTCCGGTCTAATTAGCATATTATGCTTTTATTATTGTAGACTAGAGGCCAAATGCACAAAATTTGTGAATGGGGAGAGGGGTGTCCCTCAGCCTGGCCTGCGCCCTCTCGCAATCCAGGACTCCTCGGGGGACGTCTGCCGGCAGTCAGACATCCCTCTCTCAAATCCAGGACCTCTCACTACTAACCACCGCCTGCTCACTCCTTACTACCTGCCTGCTCGCCCCTTACCACTTGGCTCGCTGTTCCTTAGCGCTGCCGCGGAGGCAGGAGAGGCTCCTGCCACTGCTGCTGCACTCGCCAGCTGTGAGCCCAGCTTCTGGCTGAGCGGCACTCCCGCTGTGGGAGCGCACTAACCAGCAGGAGGAAGCTCCTGTGTTGAGCGTTTGCCCCCTGGTGGTCAGTGCGCATATAATAGTGACCAGTCATTCTGGTCATTCCGCTGTAACAGTTGCTGGGCTTTTATGTTTATAGATAATAAAAGGATAATATGTAAATAGACCGAACGTCAGAACAACTGAAAAATCAAAGCGTAATATGCCAATGAATACTAAGGCCGCTCAACTGCTCGCTATGACGTGCACTGACCACCAGAGGGCAGTCAGTCAACTGGTCGACTAGTCTCTATGACGTGCACTGACCACCAGGGGGCAGCTGCTACAACCGGTAGGTTAGCTTGTTGCTGGGGTCTGGCCCATCAGGACTGAGCGAGATGGGCCAGATGGTGCACTGGTGGGGTCCCTCAGCCTGGCCTGCACCCTCTCGCAATCAGGGGCCCCTCAGGGGATGTCGAAGAGCTGGTTTCAGCCGGGTCCCTCAGGCCATTCCCCTTGTGAGGGCACCAGACGCATGGCTCATGGCTGGCGAGCACTGCTGTGGCAGCGCAAGCCTCTCGGGATAGAGACTAGTGGGGCAGGGATGAGGGGGAGCCGCAGGAAGGAGCTGCAGGCAGTGTTGGACTGCGTTTCCGCCTGATCCCTGCAGGCCGCCCAGAGGGACCCCACCCATGCACAAATGTATGCACTGGGCCTCTAGTTTAAAAATAATAATAATAAAATAAAGCCCTAAAATTTTTTAAAAATTTTTTAAATGAATGAGGTATTTTACATTCTTATTTGTGCACTAAGAATGTAAATCCGGTGTGTACTTTCACAGCACGTCTCAACTTGGATGCTACATTGTCAACATTCAAAATGACATGCAGTCCTACCCAAAACAAAGCTGTGTCACAGAAAACTTTGCAACGCTTGCTTTTAAATTTAAATTAAGTAAGAGGAACACTTGGGTTCCTCTTCAAGTGCTCAGTAGCCCCACGTGGCCGCGGCCACCCACGGGCAGTGCAGCCTGGAACCCTCCAGGTAGAGCTGGCATTTTTAGAAGCAAATAAATCACAAGAGCGACTTTTATTGTGGGTTTGCAGCAGGACCCAGAACCTCACACCCAGAGAATGTTCTGGGGTGGGAGCCCCGGGCAGGTTTGGGAGGCGGGAGGCGCGCCCAGGCCTCCCTGCGAGCGGACGCCTGGTGCTGTGGGCGGATGGGGACCCGCAGGGCCCAGGCCGAGGCGGCTGCCCGGTCCCCTGGGGTCACTCGAGGGCGCCCCGGCCATGTGCCCGCCGCGCGCTGCTCCCCGCACGCAGCCCGCGAGCAACCCGGGACTCCCGGCTGTGCCCGCAGGGACGGAGGTGGCCCCTGCGCGGTCCGGGCTCCTCCTGCAGCGGGTCCGGCGGAGGGGCGCGGCCGGGCCGGTCCCTGCCTCGAGCACCAGAGGGCGCCAGGGCCTCGCGCTGCGGCCCGGAGTCCGGGATGGCCCTCGGGTTCCCACGCCCGCCGAGCTGGTGGGCAGTGCAGCCCGGAGGCCCCCGGAGGCGCCCACGCCGGGCCCTTCGGTTCTACCCGCGGTGCCCGGCAGTTGCCAGGAAAAACCGTCAAGGCCTCTCAAACCCTGAGCCCGGAGGCCCCCGCCGCCTGGTGCCTGGCCTGGGCCCTCCTCGCTCCTCTCAGGGGGAGCCGGGGCCTCTCAGCGGCTGCCCCTCCCCAGGCCCTGGTGGTCGGAGGCTGCTGCGCGGCCTCAGCCAGCAGAGGCCCGCTTGTTGGAAGGTCAGGGTGGGGCCCCGGCATGGGGAGGCTGCAGATAAGATTTGGAAAAAAGAGAGGAGCCAAGGGACTCCGAGACCCGGCCTTAGGAGCCATCCGGCCAGAACAAGGCCACCCCAGAAGGCTGCCCTGGCCACCGGGCATCCGTCCAACCTCCCTCCCTCTCTGCCTCACCTGGAAGACGGCAAAGCCCAGCTGGAGCCAGGCCCTGGCCTAGCCTAGTGGTGGGGACCAGAGGGAAGGGATGGAGACCTCCACTCAACAGGATCACTGAAGGGGAAGACCCCTCCCCGCCATGGAAAGGGCGTCCAGCAAAGAGAGGCCGCCTCCCAGGTGCTTCCCACCACTGTGCCAGCCACTGTCCGAAGCCAGGGGAGGGAGAGGCAGCTCACCCGCTACATCCCATCTCCCCGCCCACCTGCCGGGCAGGGAGGACTAAGGGTCAGGAAAGCACCACAGACCACAGAGGGCCTTCCTGAGGAGAGGGCTCCGTCAGGGCCTGGCCGGCTGGGGAGGACCTGGATAAAGGGAGAAGAGAGGCGGGCACCCCACGTAGGGGACTGGCCAGCGGTGTGCAGAGAGGTGGGAACGGACCTGAGGGGAGGGCAGAACAGGGGTGGGTCTCCGGGTTCTGGCTGGCCTGGCGGTCGTGATGGAAAAGGAGTTGAATGGTGGCTTGGGCCAAATCAGACATCAGAAGCACAGGCGGGGATAAAAAGGAAGAGACGTGGGCAGGGCCCTGAAGTGTTCTCCAGAAGCAGAGGGCTGGGTGCCCCTGGCCCGTGTGGCTCAGTTGGTTGGAGTGTCTTCCAGTACACCGAAAGGTCCCAGGTTTGATTCCCAGTCGGGGCACATACCTAGGTTTTGGGTCCAATCCCTGGTCCTGGTCAGAGCAAGTGCAGGAGGCAATCTAGATCCTCTGTTTCTGTCTTTCTCTCTCTCTCTCTTCCCCTCTCTTCCTTCCCATCTTTCTAAAATAATCAATGAAGCCCTGGCCAGTGTGGCTCAGTTGGTTGGACGTCGTACTGTGCACTGAAAGGTTGCCAGTTCAATTCCTGGTCAGGGCACCTGCCCAGGTTGCTAGCTCCTTCCCAGTAAGGGGTGTGCAGGAGGCAACTGATGGATGTTTCATTCCCATATCAATGTTTCTCTCTCTTTCTCCCTCGCCCTACCTCTCTCTCTAAAAATCAATAAAAATATTTTTAAAAAATCAACGATGCCCAGTCGGTGTGGCTCCATTGGTGGAGCACTGTCGTGGGCACCAGGAGGTCACCAGTTCGATTCAGGACACAGGCCTGGGTTTCAGGCTCCATCCCCAGTGGGGGGCATGCAGGAGGCAGCCGATCTATGTTTCTCTCTCATTGATGTTTCTATCTCTCTCTCCCTCTCCCTTCCTCTCACTCTAAAAAATCAAGAAAAAATGTTTTTTTAATTAAAAAATAAATTTAAAAAATTGAACAAAGTAGGAGGATCTCAATACCAGATATCAAGCTATATTACAAAGCCATGGTTCTCAAAACTGCCTGGTACTGGCACAAGAACAGACATATAGACCAATGGAATAGAATAGAGAACCCAGAAATCGACCTAAACCACTATGCTCAATTAATATTTGACAAGGGAGGCAAGAGCATACAATGGAGTCAAGACAGTCTCTTCAATAAATGGTGTTGGGAAAATTGGACAGATACATGAAAAAAAAATGAAACTATACCACCAACTTACACCATACACAAAAATAAACTCAAAATGGATAAAGGACTTAAACATAGGACAGGAAACCATAAAAATACTAGAGGAATCCACAGGCAGCAAAATCTCAGACATATTCACCGATACTGCTCCTAGGGCAATGGAAACTAAAGAGAAAATAAACAATTAGGACTACATCAAAATAAAAAGCTTCTGCACAGCAAAAGAAACCATCAACAAAACAACAAGAAAGCCCACTGCATGGGAGAACATATTTGCCAATGTTATCACCAATAAGGGTTTCATCTCCAACATTTACAGGGAACTCATACAACTTAACAAAAGGAAGATAAACAACCCAGTCAAAAAATGGCAATGGACCTAAATAGATACTTTTCGAAAGAGGGCATAAGGAAGGCCAAGAGACATATGAAAGCATGCTCAAAGTCACTAATCATCCGAGAGATGCAAATCAAAACGACAATGTAGTACCATCTCACACCTGTCAGAATGGCTATCATCAACAAATCAACAAACAAGTGCTGGCGAGGATGCAGAGAAAAAGGAACCTTCGTGCACTGTTGGTGGGAATGCAGACTGGTGTTGCCACTGTGGAGAACAGTATGGAGTTTCCTCAAAAAATTAAAAGTGGAATTGCCATTTGACCCAGTAATCCCACTTCTAGGAGTATATCCCAAGAAACTAGAAACACCAATCAGAAAGGATATATGCACCCCTATGTTCATAGCAGCACAATTTACCATAGCTAAGATTTGGAAACAGCCTAAGTGCCGTATTTTCCTGCGTATAAGACGACTGGGCGTATAAGATCTTCCTGGGTTAAAAAGTCGTCTTATACGCCGGAAAATACGGTATATATATTTTTAGTTTTCTATTTCTTAAAACTGAACCTAATCTTAATGATTGATAATAAAGACCGGGAATGACAGTGGAGTGGAAAGTTAGGTCCTCCCGTCTTTCTGTCTGCCATCCTACTTTGGTTTTCCCTTGCAAGGTCACCAAGACAGCTGCTAGAGCTCCAGAAATCTGGTGTGCAGGAAATCGTATGTCCTGTTCCAGGCAGCAGGAAAAAGGAAGCGGGGAAGAAGAGGTGCTCATCTCTCAGCTGACAGCTCCTTTGAAGGGTTCTTCTCGGCAGCCTCCTCCACACTCCCACGGCTACCTCCTTGGCCAAACTGAGGCACAAGGACGCGGGGAAACGCCCGCCTCCGGCTGCACACCTGCCCCCTGGAATACAATTGGAGTTCCACTCACGCACTATGTGAACCTTGTGTTCTTGGATCCTGTTGAAACAAGTTAGCTCTTAAAAAAAAATTATGAGCCCTAGCCAGTTTGCTCAGTGGATAGAGCACCAGCCCTCGGACTAAACGGCCTCAGGTTCAATTCCGGTCAAGGACACGTACCTTTGTTGCAGGCTCGATCCCCGAACCTGGTCAGGGAGAGAGTAGGAGGCGATGTGTCTCTTGCACATCGATGTTTCTCTCTCTCTGTCTCTCCTCCTCCCTTCCATTCTCTCTAAAAATCAATGGGAAAATACCCTCAGGTGAGGATTAACAAAAATAAAAAATAAATTTTAAAAAATGAGACAGCTGGGGAAATATGAACATGAGTGGCTATGTGATGATATAAGGAAGTATCATTGTGTTTTAGAGATGAAAAGGTTTTGTGTTTTGTATGTGTGTGTGTGTGTTCAAAGACTACCTTTAAGAAATACTTATTGGATTGATGGATGAAATGATATGATGTTTGGATTTGTCTCTAAATAACCCAGTGGTGGGAGGGATGTAATTGATGAAACAAGAGTAGCATATGTTAAAACTGCTGAAGCTAAGCGGTGGGTACACAGAAGTTCATTATACCATTCTCTCGACTTTTGAATAGATTATTAAATTTTCATAATGAAAGTCCCTTTAAAGTCCCGCTATTAAATAAAGCATTGAGATTTACATTTTTAAAACTGGGGTTCTGAAACATGGGAGTTCTCTTACTAAGGAATAGGGGAGGTTGACTTTGGGGACACTCAGAGCAGTCTCTGCCGGTTACTGGCAGCCGAGCTCAGTTCCTGACTGACAGAGACGGCCCGGCTGTCCCGAGATCTGCTGTCCCCCAACAGGCCTGGGCCCTGCCCTCCAGGCCACGGCACCAGCCAGACCCCTGGATTGCCTGGTACTTACTGGATCTGCTGTGTGGCCAGATTTGCATTATGGGCCTGGGAGGAAGAGAGGAAGGGAAGAAGGGGTGTGACTGAAGGCACGCGAGACCCAGGCCCTGGTCCCAAGCAGTTAATAATTTATTTGAGCAGACAGTGCCAATAGGTGGCAAATTGTTCCACGTGTGCTCTTTCAGCAAGGTGTGCAGGAAGGCTGCCTGGAGGAGGCGGCAGGGATGAACTGGGCCTTGACTTGGTAAGGAGGGAGGCCCACCTGGCGAGAGGAGCTTGTGGTCAGGGGCCGCACCGAGCCTAGCTGCCAACTTCGTGTCCCAGGGGGCTGAGGGGGCCATGGCTCTGTGCCCGTTTGAGTCCCTGGCAAAGGAATTAGTTCTGAAGGATAGAAAGGCAAGCCATGGAGTCTCCCTAGTAATAATGGCAATAATCTCAACAGCCAAGACGGCCAATGTTTTAAGGTTCCAGGCATGGAGCTAAGGGTTTAATTTACATCAAGGCTGAGAGGCGGGTGTGATCCGCCTGCAGTGGAACACCTGTTACTTTTGCCTGCCCAGCATCTGTTCCTGCTGCTGGCATCAGTGCTGCTACGCTGTTTGGGGGAACTACCCCTCCTCACTGCTCTGGCCCAGGTGGTGTTTGGAGTCTAAGGTCCTCTTCCCCTCCCTCCAATGGTGGCCACTCCACCCTGCCAGCCAATCAGGTGCCCTGCTCTGAGGTCAGAGAAGAATTCCCCCCTCTCCACCCCTCCCCCCACACACACACACACACACTTCTGCTGAGACCACGGAAGATCCCTTTCCCTCTGGGGATGCTAAGCTGGCAGGAGGTAGCCTGGAGCAGGGCCGGGAGGGCCTGCCCGAGAACCTCCTCCGGGGCCTTTCTTTAGATCAGAACGTTAAAAGCATGTTCCACTGGCTTTCTGTCCCTTGTGATCTGGAACCCTAACACATACCTTCAAATATTCCAGTGAGGGAACTAGAAGGTGCACTTACCAGAACCTAAGATAGCCACACCCTGGGCCTTGAGGACAGACTTCTGCAAGTGCAGATAAAAGAAAAGGTTTAAGCCAAAGCCTTAAACAGAAGGTGGTGGCCTCCAGGTAAGGTGACCCATCGCCCACACAGGTCACCTCACTCCCTACCAAACCCCACTAGCGACAGGGAAAGGTACAACAGGGGACGGGGTGGGGGCGCGTGGCCACAGGAACAGAAGAAAGGAAAAGCTGACCCTAGCAAACAGCACTGTTGGAAACTAGAAAACAGGTGTACGTGTCGTTACTCACATGACGGATTAAAAGCAAAACGAAACAAAAAATCCTTCTCATCAAAACCCTGTTCCTGAACCAGCGAGGAGGGACAAGATGAAGCGACCAGTTTTCACCGCAAAAACTTCTCAAAGGCTGGGGCTTCAGGCTCCTGATCCTGGGATCCTGGGGCGGAGGAAGGGCTGTGACAGGGGGAGAGGCGGAGCCGAATCAGCGTTGGGGGCCTCTCCTCGCAGTTCCAGTTCCGTGCACCAGGCCACTGACCCTCCAGACTGAGCAGGCAGGGGGTTCTGCTAGGCCAGTGGTCGGCAAACTCATTAGTCAACAGAGCCAAATATCAACAGTACAACGATTGAAATTTCTTTTGAGAGCCGAAAACCAACTTCTGCGCATGGGCCACGAAGTTTCAATTGCACTGTACGTGCGCGCCCGCACGTGGTATTTTGTGGAAGAGCCACACTCAAGGGGCCAAAGAGCCGCATGTGGCTCCCGAGCCGCGGTTTGCCGACTACTGTCTAGGGAAAGAGCAAACCAGCGGCCTGCAGCCCAGCTCAGGGGAAAGACCACACTGAAAAGCAGGGCTTACAGGGATCGTCAACACACGGAACAGGGAGACCTCAACCTCCCTCCTCCTCTCAGAGCCCAGAAGCCTGGCCACTGGGCTCCTTCCTCCAGGCAGGCCGGGCGGGGCATCCTCCGTGAGCTCTGACCAACGCAGGAGGGAGGGAGGGAGGACCAGAGAGACCAGCACTAGGAGTGTCTTACCCACAAAGCAGAGCTCAGGCCCAACTGGCTTCACTGGTGAACCCTACCAAGCATTTAAAGAAATGTTCATGCCCTAGCTGGTTTGGCTCAGTGGATAGAGTGTCAGCCTGCAGACCCAAAGGTTCCAGGTTCGATTCTGGTCAAGGGCACATGCCTGGGTTGCGGCCTCGGTCCAACTTGCAGGAGGCAGCCAATCAATGATTCCCGCTCATCATTGATGTTGCTATCTCTCCCTTCTTCTCTGAAATCAATAAAAATATTTTTTTAAAAAAGAAACGTTCATACCACTTTTAAAAACTCTTTTTTTTAAAAAAAGTATTTTATTGATTTTTTACAGAGAGAAAGGGAGAGGGATAGAGAGCTAGAAACATCGATGAGAGAGAAACATCGACCAGCTGCCTCCTGCACACCCACTACCAGGGATGTGCCTGCAACCAAGGTACATGCCCTTGACCGGAATCGAACCTGGGACCTTTCAGTCCGCAGACCGACGCTCTATCCACTGAGCCAAACCGGTTTTGGCCACTTTTTAAAACTCTTACCAACAAAATGGTAAAGAAGGGAGCACTCCCCACTCATTCCACGAGGGCAATAGCATCATGACACCAAAACCGGACAAAGACATCACAAGAAAAGGAAAAGAGAACTTACACAATTTTTTATGTCGATTATACTAGTATCTCAATAAAACCTTTTTCAGGGAAGTTGCCTGGACCCAGACATACAGGCTCATGTGCTGCAGCTCTGGGAGGTCTCCAGCTGAGAATGGCCCCCAAAGGAAGCAGGATGAGGAGGAAGACAGTGCATCCCAAACTCAAAGACGGCTTTTGCAAGAATCTGCAAAAAAGCCTGAGTGAAAAAGAAACTTTTGGATGCAGACAGAAATGTGGCCAACAGCGCTCTAGCAAGTGCTGATTTAGAAGAATAAATTCACCAGAAACAAGAGCAGAAAAGGGAAAATTCTTAATCTGGTGTGATAGCAGCAGATAAAAAAAGTACTTGATGGCCCTGCCCATGTGGCTCAGTGGTCAAGCATCAACCTATGAACAAGGAGGTCACGGTTCGATTCCCAGTCAGGGCACAGGCCCAGGTTGCGGACTCGATTCCCAGTACGGGGTGTGCAGGAAGCAGCCGATCAATGATTCTCATCATTGATGTTTCTATCTCTCCCTCTCTCTGAAATCAATAAAATATAGATTTTTAAAAGTACTGGATGATGTATATCACACAGTTTTCAATCAAAAGAAGAAAATTCAAATCAACCAAGAAGAGAGATTAAAGAATGAGAGAACTGTGTGGCTAACTTTCCTGTCACATGTACTAGTAATAAGAAGAGCTAAAGTCATTTTTTAAAAAGTATGGACCAATAGAATCTGTACAGTTTTGTTCTGTGATTCCAGCAGAGGGAACTATATCCAAAAATTTGGCTGTAGTAAAACATAAAATTCATCCCGATCAGAAAAATATAAATGCTTATGTTACAGAAAACCGGCGAAGAACCAAGCAACGCTTAGAGAGATGGAGTTACATTTATTATGCGTGGGCCCAGAGGAAAATGTCTCTCAAATTCTGGGCCCCAACATGGAGGAACTTACCCTGTTTATATGTTTTTACCTTCTTTGTCTCCCAAATATGGGGTGTTTCCGACCCCCTTTGCAAGTTCTTAAAGAGCCCCTATGTGCTGGGCCTTGAGACCTCAACCAAAGGCCTGGCCTGGTGCCAGCACTGATAACTTAGTCCGGGGAAGGTTTAATGGCCTCTCTGAAGTGGGAGTAGTCTTATTTTCCTTATTATTTAAGCAAGCAAGCAAGCATTTACAGAAGCCAAATAGCAGGGTTAAAATTTCAAACAGCAGTTTTTATATAAGATGGATGCTTCACTCATGATGGAGGAGAGAGCGGCTACTAAAGCGTTGAACAGAAATGGGGCCCAGATTGCTGATGGATTTCGTGTTAGAGTTGATCCAGCATCGGAGACCTCACCTAGGGACAGCGATCAGTGTTTGTGGGGAATCTCCCGCTGAAGACTGTGGGAACTTCGTGGCGGCAGGATCACAAGAGGCCAGCTGACAGGCGTCGGCAGAGGGCTTGGCTCATCTTGCTCTGAAGTGAAATAATTCTGCACTGATGGGAAGAAAACGCAGGCATGTGCCCTCTTAATAAAGAAAATTTAAACCCCCAGTTAGAAGAATGTCAGTAAATCTAAGAAGAGACTCAATTTTGCTTCAAAATATGTCGGACATTCTAAAAATGTATTTATTGAAGAAAAAGCTGTTTTCAACAAAAAGAAAAAGAAGAAAAGAAAGGTGGATGGACTAAGAAACAGAAAAAAAACAACACAGAAGTAACATTTCAAAGCTTTATTTTTCCCCACTGAATACTGGTGACAAATATGTGGTGAAACCGCCCCCGCCCCCAAAAAAATTTTTTAAGATGAAAGACAACCCATAGAATGAAAAAAAAATTCACAAATTATGTATCTGATAGGGGACTAGTGTCCAGAATATATAAATAACTATTACAATTCAACAATAAAAGGACAACCCTATTTTTATTTATTTTTAAAATATTTTTATTGATTTCAGAGAGGAAGGGAGACGGAGAGAGAGATAGAAACATCAATGATGAGGGAGAATCACTGATTGGCTGCCTCCTGCACGTCCCACACTGGGGATCAAGCCCGCAACCTGGGCACGTGCCCTGACAGGGAATCGAACCCTGAACTTCTGTTTCATAGGTCAATGCTCAACTACTGAGCTACACCAGCTGGGCAAGACAATCCAATTTTCAAATGGGCAAAAGGTTTTAATAGACATTTATCCAAAGAAGACATAAGAATGGTCAATAGCACATGAAAAGATGCTCAACAGGAGTCATTAGGGAAATGAAAATTCAAACCATAATGAGATACCACTTCTCACACCCACTGGAATTGCTATAATAAAAAACGATGAGCAATGACTAGAGTTGACAAGGATGTGGATAAATGGAAACGCTCATACCTTGCTGGTGGGAATGTAAAATGGTGCAGTCACTTAGGAAAAACAGTTTTCCAATTCCTCAAAAGGTGAAGCACAGAATTTCCATATGACTCAGCAACTCTAATCCTAGGAATATGTGCTCAGGAGAATTGAAAACATGTTCACAAAAAACCTTTTCACGAATGTCCATAGCAGCATTATTGATAATAGCCCCAATGCAGAAATAGCTCAAATGTCCATCAGCTGATGAAAGGATGAACAAGATGTGGTTTATACAGTACAATGGAATCGTATTCAATCTTAAAAAGGGAGGAAATGCTGACATCCATGTGTTATAACATGGATGAACCTAAAGACATTATGCTGCCCTGGTCGGTGTGGCTCGGTTGGTTGGGTGTTGTCCCGTGCACCAAAAGGTTGCTGGTTCGATTCCCAGGCAGGGCACATGCCCAGGTTATGGGCTCAATCCCCAGTAGGGGGCGTGCAGGAGGCAGCCAATTGATGTTCTGCTCAAATATCGATGTTTCTCTTTCTTTCTCCCTCTCTCTAAAATTCAATAAAAGTATTTTAAAAACATTATGCTATGTGAAATAAGTCAGACACAAAAGGCCACATGTTGTAAGTGAAGTGTCCAGAATAGTCAGATCCATAGAAACAGATAGTAGATTAGTAATTGCCAGAGACCAGGTTGAGGGAGGAGTAGAAAATGACTCCCAATGGGTAACAGGTTTCTTTTCAGGGTGATGAAAGTGTTCTAAAATTAGATACTGGTCATAGTTGCATGGTAACTATGAATATAGTAATAACCACTGGATTGTATGCTTTAAAAGGGTGAACTTCATGGACTGTGAATTATATCTCAAAAAAAGGTGTTATAAAATAGTTTTAGAAATCTCTCTCTTAATGACAGAAATGGGCTGTTTTTGTTTGTTTTGCAATTATTTTTAAAAATTTTGTATTGATTTCAGAGAGGAAGGGAGGAGAGATAAACACATTAATGGTGAGAGAGAATCATTGATTCGCTGCCTCCTGCATGCCCCAAGTCTGAAACCTGGGCATGTGCCCTGACGGGAATCGACTGTGACCTCCTGGTTCATAGGAGGATGCTCAACCACGGAGCCACGTCAGCCGGTCTTGCAATGTTTTTTTATATCCATGGTTTTAGGACAGAATTCAGGAATAATTGTTCCTATTTTTCATGTTTAGAGATGTAAGCACTGAGAAACTTTGTTCACATAGATTAGGAGATGGGAACAGCAAGCATTTTGATACAATTTCAATCAAATCTTTGAATTCTTTCTGAATTATAGCCAAAATCATAATCTTTCATCACAAATTATTTTTAATGATTTACCTGCTGACAAATCTATTCAGTTCTCCTCTAA
Source organism: Cnephaeus nilssonii (assembly GCF_951640355.1). Classification (NCBI taxonomy): domain Eukaryota; kingdom Metazoa; phylum Chordata; class Mammalia; order Chiroptera; family Vespertilionidae; genus Cnephaeus; species Cnephaeus nilssonii. The sequence continues at coordinate 61,649,097 of NC_137083.1, forward strand.
TTTGCTTAAAGTAAAGAATTGGAAGTCACCTTGAGACAGGCCAGGAAGCCAGGAGCAGTGGAATGGGGAAACTGAGACAGACAGCTGAACAAACTGGCTGAGAAATTTACAGCAATACCGAAGGCACCTCCCTAGAAATAACATCCAGGCCTCAGTTGTGCTTCAGCTCCAGACCCAGAAAAGCAGCAAAACCAGGTGGGAGACACCAGGACCAGCTTTGATGACCGAGGACCCCCTGCCCTGCCACTGACCAATCAGTGAAGACCACGGCCCTGGAGGCCCACACCCAGAAAACTGATGAATATTCTGCTGAAACCCTCCCCTGAGACCTTCCCTAAGATTCCCGCCTGCAAGAAAGAAAGAAAAGCCTTAAGACAAAGGACCAGAGGGTGCTCTCCCTCTGGGGAGCACCCCCACATCCCTGCCATTCCCTTTCCCCTTTCTTCCCCCACTTCTTTCCCCACGGGCATGCATCTCCTAAACTCTAAAGGTTCAATTCCTGGTCAGGGCACATACCTAGGTTGTGGCTTCAATCCCCAGTCAGGGCACATACAGAAGACAAACCAATTGATGTTCCTCTCTCTCTCTCCAAAAAGCAATAAAAATACATCTTCATGGGGATTAAAATAATAACAACAATGATAATAATAATAGTAATAATAATAATTCATGAGGGAATAAGAAGGATGGTAACTGGTTCAAATGAGAATTTGAGGAATGAAGATTTATAGTCAGTCAGTCAAAAGGATGCTGAAGATCATTTGCTAAGTTAGGAACAAAACTGCTTAATATCTTACAGGGCATTTGTCACTCTCCTGAGCAAAAATCTGCAAGTTAACAAGTACCTCGCAGGTCCGGCCCCTAATCAACAGTGAGTCACTCAAATAGATACATTCTCCGGGGAAATGAGCGATCCTTGGTCCTGCCACCCTCTGCTCTGATATAACATTGAAATGACACCAGCCGTCCTTTCCCCTGATCTCCATGTTTTGGGTAATTTGTCCTTACACTCATTATTTAATTTGTCTGTGCTACTAAAATGTTATCATTTGAAGAATATGATAAAAAGACATAGGATTCCTTCAGTAAACATGTGCTCATGTGTGTTTCACATTCTGCTGTTAGGCTTTAAGGAATAATAAAAAATAAGTCTGTATTAGAAAATGAGAAATAATGCCAATAGTTTTGTTAGACATCAAGATCAAACTTTTCCAATAATGTTAATGAAAGAGAAAAGCATAAGAACTAATTAGTCTGTCAGCTGGCAAATAATTTTATTTTTGTTTAAATAAAGAGAAAAAATGAAACATTTTATTAATTAAATAAAATAAGAATTAATTATAATGTAAATGAAATATTATATATTTACAAGTAATACTTTATTACATACTTGATAAGGTAGTGTGTGTGTATATATATTTTTATTTTTATTTTTATTTTTTATTGCCCGGCCAGGTGGCTCAGTAGTTGAGCATCAACCTATGAACCAGAAGATCATGGTTCAATTCCCGGTCAGGGCACATGCCCAGGTTGCAGGCTCAATCCCCAGTGTGGGGCGTGCAGGAGGCAGCTGATCAATGGTTCTCTTTCATCATCGATGTTTCTATCTCTCTCTCCTTCTCCCTTCCTCTCTGAAACCAGTAAAAATATATTTTAAAAATTATATATATATATATGTATATATATATATATATATATATATATATATATATATATATATATATTCATAGGTCAACACTCAACCACTGAGCCATGCTGGCCGGACGATAAGGTAGATTTTTTAAATATCTTATTGAATAAAGCACTCTTTAATTTGACAAAAGCATCATGTATAATTTTTTAAATGTACTTTATAGTTCCCCCCAAAATCTGCCATTACACTTAGAAGAATGTGCCGCGAACTTGTATTGCTCCGTTTCTTTTAGGACGATGTTCTTCTGAGACAGGGTTTGTGCTGAGAACGGCCCGAGACTCGCCTGAGAGTAGTTCCTTGCTCTTCACGGAGGTGCGGCAGGGGAGCCGCTGTTTACACTCAGAATGTGCTCCTAAGGCTGGCTTTGCCTTGGCCCTCGCGGGAGCTTTTCTCAAGAGCAGTAACACCAGTTAGTTAGGAGAGCTGAAATGGCATCACCACGCCCCATGCTACAATACACCAGATTCTGCACCCCAACAAGGACCAAAATACAGTCGTTATCGCCTGCTCCAGCCTTAACCGACACACACGTTTGGCAAAGGAAGACCCAGAGCCAGAGGACGGGATCCGGGCCCTAATCAAGCTCAGGGGAGGCTTTCCCTAAACCAGATTTTCAAACTGTGCCTTTGTTTGCACCCCTGGAGGTTTTCATATCCAGAGGCAATGCACCTTAAACCACAGTTGGAGCCCCGCAATGGTAAAGTGGGCATGGGAAATATCTTTTTAAAAAACATGTTCAGCCCTCGCCCGTTTGGCTCAGTGGATAGAGCGTCGGCCTGCGGACTGAAGGGTCCCGGGTTTGATTCCAGTCAAGGGCATGTACCTCTGTTGCAAGCTCAATCCCTGGCCCTGGTCGGGGCACGTGTGGGAGGCAGCCAATCCATGTGTCTCTCTCACATCGATGTTTCTCTGTGTCTCTCTCCCTTCCTTCCACTCTCTCTGAAAATCAATGGAAAAATATCTTCAGGTGAGGATCAACCAAAAATAAAATTAAAAAAACATGTTCATATTGATTTAGAGAGAGAGGAAGGGAGAGAGAGAAAAACATCAGTTCATTGCCTCTTGCAAGCAACCCAATGTGGATTGAACCCACAACCTGGTGTGTGCCGTGCAACCAACTGAGCCACACTGACCTGGATGTGGGGGTGGGGGATGAAGAAGAGTTAAGGATGAAGCGTGAACCTCCACTTGAGGAACTGGGTAGTGAGGGGTAGCAAGGATTCCACCTCCTGAGACGTGAGGTGGGGAGGAGGGGGTTGAGGAGAAAAGGAAAGGGTGAGTTTGAGAGGATCATCAGCAAGTGAAAATGTCAAGTAGGAAGTTGTGTAAATGAGGCTGGTGTTCAGGGTGGAAACATCCAATTTGGGAGACAGGGGCACACAGATAAAAATATTAAAAATCCATGGTATCGAATGAGGTTACTTTGGAAGAGATGTGGATAGAGATTCTCCTTACCTGCTTACTTGTTTCTAAAACTTTACTTTATATTAAATATCTATGTTCATTAGTTTTGCTTCATTTATAGTTGCTTCTATTTTTCTTGGCACCATATTATTTAAAATACTGTTGCTTTCTTCTACGTTCTGATGGTGTATCACCTTGTCTAAGGCTGGACCACCATTTTTTCATAATAAAGTCTGAACATTTTATTGCCTATTTATGTCTTCAAACAAATTGTAGGAGCAATTTGTCAAGATTAAAATAACTGTTGAGAATTTTCATAAGGACTGCAAAAATATGTAAATTTGTTTAAAGACAATTTATATATTCACATTTCATTTAGTTTAGTCTTTTCAGGAACAAAGAATATTAGTTTTAAAAAATATTTTGAATCAGTAATACATAAGCACAGTACAGATTTTCAGGAAGTCACAATTATGTAGTAAAAATTAAATCTCTTGGCTCTTTCCTACAAAACTAAACCAACCTCTTATTATACAATCCAGCAATTGTGCTTCTTGGGATTTATCCAAAGGAGCTGAAAACTATGTCCACAAAAAACAAAAACAACAAAGAACCTGCATACGGCCCTGGCTGGGAAGCTCAGTTGGTTAGAGCGTCGTCCCAGGACACCAAGGTTTTGGGTTCGATTCCTGGTCAGGGCACATAAAAGCATCAAGCAATGAATGGATCAATAAGTAGAACAACAAATTGATGTTTCGCTCTCTCTCGCTCTCTCAAATCAACAAAAAATAAACAGGTAAATAAAACAGTTTTATTTTTTTTAAAAACCCACACCTGTACCCAGATGCTTATAACAGCTTTATCCATAATTGCCAAAACTTGGAAGCAACCAAGATGTCCTTCAGCAGGTGAGTGGTTAAATAAACTGAGGAACATCCAGACTGTGGAATATTATTCAGTGCTAAAAAGAAATGAGCTATCGCCCGGCCGGCATAGCTCAGTGGTTGAGCATCGACCTATGAACTAGGAGGTCATGGTTCAATTCCGGGTCAGGGCATATGCCCGGGTTGCAGACTCGATCCCTGATCAGGCAGGAGGCAGACAATCAATGATTCTCTCTCATCATTGATGTTTCATCTCTCTCTCTCTCCCTCGCCCTTCCTCTCTGAAATCAATAAAAATATATTTAAAAAACAGCTGAAACCGGTTTGGCTCAGTGGATAGAGCGTCGATCTGCGGACTGAAAGATCCCAGGTTCGATTCCAGTCAAGGGCATGTACATTGGTTGCGGGCACGTCCCCAGTGGGGGATGTGCAGGAGGCAGCTGGTCGATGTTTCTCTCTCATCGATGTTTCTAGCTTTCTATCCCTCTCCCTTCCTCTCTGTAAAAAATCAATAAAATATATTTTAAAAAATAAATAATAATAATAATAATAAAAAGTAAATCTCTTTGTTCTTCCTACTCCTCCATACTCAGTTTTCTTTCCCAGAGGCAACCACTGTTTGTAGCTTCATTGGTGCCCCGAGATGGCCCTGTGTATACAAGCAGAAGGGACAGGCTTTTTATACACAAATGGAAGCAAGTCACATCCACTGCTCCGTGTGCTGCTTCTTACATAGTAATAGTTCCCTATCAGCGCGTATAGGGCTGCTTCATTCTTTTAAACAGATGTATGATATCCCACTTACCAACCCTTTATCATATTACAGTTCTAGTTGGGTCTTCTGAAAAAAAATTATTTATTGAATCTAAAGAGAAGAGAGGAAGGGAGAGAAACACATTGATTTGTTGTTCCACCCATTTATGCATTCATTGGTTGATTCTTGTATGCGCCCTGGCTGGGGATCGAACCCAAAACCTTGGGGTATCAGGACGATGCTCTACCTTCTAGTTGGTTCTTTTTCCTGTCTACTATGCCACTTTAAAAAAAGTAATTTCCTCTTCCTTGCAGATCTTTCCAAGTTTGTCTTTCATCTCTATAAACAGAGTAGACATGTGTTTTAGAGACTGGGTCTGATAATTCTAATATCTGACATCTTTGTGGGACTGTTTCTGGATCTATTTTTTCCCCTCTGGATTTTTGCCATTTTATTATATTTTTATTTTTTTGTTGAATTTATTGGGGTGACAGTGGCTAATAACATTATAGGCTTCAGGTGTCCAATTCTATAACCTGCATCCATCGTTTTCTGCTGGGTGTCTCACTCATGTCTCCTTGTTCCCTCAGGCACATAATCCCAGGTGAAGAAGGTCTGAGAGCGAAAGGAACAGAGCACAGAAAGCAATAAACACGAGAGAGGGCGAATCTCAGTGAGCGTTTTGTTATGTGTATTCCCCCCCCCCCCCAAAAAAAAAAAAAGTAGGTAGACTATCTGATAAGCACATAACAAAAAGTTTTTAGAAAACAACAACCAACGTACCGTGGTGGGAAGGACAGACACAGGACTGGATGTTTATCAGCTCCGTGAAGGGCTGTGATGGAGCCCGGAGGGCAGGCGAGGCCCGGAGCTCAGGGCAGGCTCCTTGGAGGAGGGCGGCTCTAGGAGGGGCACAGGCTGGCCAGGTTGGGGGGTTGGGGTGGGGGTGGGGGAGGGGGTGTGTGACATCATCAGAGGCCGAGGAAGAGGCCTCAGTGAAAGCAGAGGCTGGAACAGTGGAGGGAGCCACACAGCCGCTGTTTCTGGCCCTGCAGCCTGAGGAGGGGCGGGCGGGCCCGGCGCTGATCCTGAGACCTGGCCGCCAGGAATGGGCCTGAAGGAGGGGGTGGTGTGTCTGGGCTGTTCTGCAGGCAGGGAGCCCAGTCACCTCGCTGTCCGTCCGTCCGTCCGTCAGGGAGAGGGTGGTGTGGGCTTGGACCAGGGTGGAGGCCAGCACGGGGGCAGCAGCGGGAGCAGTGCAGATGGACTCAGAGAGTGAAGGGTGGGATTAGAAAGACGGTGATGTGGGGACGGGGCGAGGGCCCCGGCGGGTCAGCTGCAGGGAAAGCAGCGGGTGGGCGAGTTGGGACCTGGTGAGGGGGCCTGCGAAGCCTCTGGGTGAGGGGACGGTCTGGGAGAGGCCGGGGATCTGCCTCGCCGTCCAGGTGGAGGCCGGGCCAGCAGTTGGCCTCCCCCGGGGCGGCAGGCTACCCAGCTCTGCTGAATTATTTAGCCGCTGCTTCTCGGCTGTGACTGTGCCCGCAGGGCCTTGGCGGGTGCTAGGAAGTCCCACTGCCCGGCTGGCTGCCCAGGAAGCAGGGCACAGGGGGCCCCTGAGCCCCCAGGGAGAGAGCCCCCCTCGCTGCAGCCGGGCCTCGGAGCTGAGCCGAGCTGGCGTGGGCCCGCTCTCCTGCCCCTTCCCTCCAGCCCACCTCCCGGACTGCTGGGTGGGGCCTGGCGCCAGGAGTGGGCTGATGGCCTGAAGCGCTGGAGGTGGGGGTGTCCTCACCCCGGCCCAGGCTCTCAGCTCCCACTGTCCCTCTGCCTGTGGGTTTGGAACCCCAGGCCCTGGGCAAGGGGGGGCCCTCGGGGCTAAGCTGGCCGGGCAGCAGCCCTGGTCCTGACCCCTGGGGCCTGGCAGTGGGCAGTCGATGGAAACCCTGGGCCCTGTGAAGGCCTCGGCCAGAGAAGGCCACTCTGGTCCTGCAGCCCCAAGACCCCTCTCTCTGCGCCGCCCCCTGGCCCCCACCTAAGCCCATTGTGAGCCCAGAAGTCAGATTGCCTCCACAGGTGTCTGTTCAGGGCAACCTTGGGGCGCTCACGGCCTGGGGTGGGGCGAGAAGGAAGTGGGCCAAGCTGTCCTCCTTCCTGAGGGACCACAGCTGGCCACCCACAGAGCCTGGGCTGGCCGCCCCTGCCCTGAGGGCTAATCTGCCCCCTTCCCCGCAGCAGCACGCGGGCTGAGTGCAGGGCTGTCCAAACCCCACTGGGGTGCGCTCCGCCAGCTCCCCTCCCGCAGCCCAGCCCCCTGATGGCCTAGTCCCTGGAGGGGTGTTTTCTCCAGTGGCTGTGTGTTCAGGGAACAGGGTCTCACCTCTTGCGGGGACAATTACAGGGCTCCGAGGAGAGGCATTTTGGGGTGTCTCCCAGGGGCAGCTGTGGAGACAGGTCACAAGCCCTAGGACAGAGCCTGTGTGCCTCAGGGCCATCCCAGTGCTGTTGTGGGAGTACAGGGACCCTCAGGCCGTCAGGGGGAGAGGAGGGGAGGCCGCTGCCACAGCCCCAGGGTGAGATGCGCTTCCCGGGCCTCCTCCCTCCTCCACTTGGGCGCCCCCAGAAGAACAGTTGGGGTGAGCACTGCCCCCTGCACCCCCACCTGCCCCCTGAGCTGCGGTTGCCCCTCCCCCCGCCCTGCTCTTCTTAAATCTTCCAGTCTTCCAGGCCTACTTGGTCCAGAACTTGCTCTCAGGAGCCCCCACAGCTGCACCTCTGCTGCTTGTGGGCACACGGTCCAGCCTGGTCTGCCTGTGGCCCTGCTGTGCCCCCCCCCCACCCGCTGTGGCCCCCATGGGAGCAGAGATCAAGTCCAAGGGCCCCAGCACTCCAGCACCAGAGGTCGCCTCAGAACAGACCTATCGCTCCAGCGGGGAAACTGAGGCCCAGCCCAGGAAGGCCCTGCACCCCGGCACAGGGGTGCCGAGGGGCCTCCCAGGTCACTTCCTCACTCCTCCGTACGGGAGCCTCTGCAGGAGTGACTGCGTGAACCATGAGTGCCCAGGATGTCGGCGGAGAAACTTGCTCGAGTTTCTCTTCATTTTGATGTAGAGACCGAGGACCAGGGAGAGAGGTGGTGTCCGATGGCTCCACCACGGGTTGGAGTCTGGAGGGCAGGGGGCACTGGGGCTCGAGTTACTGCCCCCCTCTGGAAACAGGGCGCGGGGCCAGCAGGATCAGTGGCCATTACTAATGCATGTGCTGGCTGTGGCCGAGGGGCCATCTCAGCCTCCCCAGCTGGGTCCGGGGGGGGGGGCGGGGGAAGGGCCTGGAGCCCCGTCCTGGCCTCAGAGGCAGCCCTGGGGAAACGCCAAGACTGGCCTAAGGGGACAACCAGCCCCCCCAGTCTGGGAGCTCAGACCAGCAAAAAGGAAGGCTCAGGCAGAATCCCGGTCTAACGTTCTCTAGTGACGTGATCCCTGCCGCTCCCCGCCTCCCCGGACGCCTCTGGGTCCAGTTGCCTCTCGCCCGTAGCTCTGGTCCCTCCTCAGATTTGAATTTCGTTTCTGCAAGGGAAATGCTCTGCGTTCCTGCCAGGGCCTCCGCCCTGGACAGTGCCCTCACTCCCCCCCCCCCCGGGGTGCACCCAGGCCCACTCTGCTGTATGAAGCCCCCAGACAGGCAGCTTGCTCCCCCCGGAGCCAGGGTCAAGGTGCTCCCTGGGTGCCTGGGCCTGTGGCTTTCCTGGGCGGGGCCTCAGTGTCCTCACCTGGCTCCCGAGGCGTTTGGTTTTATTGGCCGGTCTGTCTGTCTGTGCCCTGCCTTGTGGCGGCAAGGATTCCTGGGAGGGGACACTGCCCGGGGCAACATCCTGTCTCAGGTGCTTCGGCACAGAGTTTCAGTGACGAGCTCAAGGCCAAACAGAATTCATCCAAGGTCACACACCGACCTCCTTATCGCCAGCCCAGGGTTCTTTCCACCAGACTCCTCTAGCTGCCCATGAATAATTTGCACCCGCTGGCAGGGCGGTCATGGACCACATCCCTCTTCTCACTTTTCTGGAACATCCACTCCAGCCTCTCTGCTCTCCCTCTGGCAGCTCCCCCCCCCCTCCTGCGAGCCCGAGGACGTGGGCATCCCGAATTCTTTCCAGTTCTTTCCCCTGCTGGAAGGAAGACAGCCCAATATCGTCGCTCTCTTTCTCAGGTGGGCATCTCATCCCCCTCATCTGCCTGTGTCGTCCTAATTAAGTTTTATTCATAAAATCATTCAGGTCTGGCCCAAGCCCCAATACACACACACACACACACACACACACACACACACTCGCTCATTCACATTGCAAGAGCACCTCCAATAAAACATCTTTAATTCATAATCGGACATTTGTGAAAACAACAGTAGAAAGAAGTGTACCTTTGCACTCTATGCAAAAACAAGTGTTGGAAAAATAAATAGCATGACTGAGGGAAAAAAGACTTCATCCTAGTCACGGCCTTCGGGAGGGTAAGCAGGGAGAACTGACGACGGAAGTTGTCTCCTCCGCTGAACCCTGGGTCCTGAGCTCCTCTTCCGGGCACAGCCAGAGCACTGGTGACCTCCCTCTGTGTTTGCTGAAAACTCACACTTCCTAACACAGAGGTTCTGATGGGGTCCTTTGTCACCCTCCACGCGGGGGCCCAACTGGGCAGTCTGTCCCCAAACCTCCTCACACGCTGTTGGCTCCTCGGGTTCTGTCTGTGGTTCAACGTCTGGCTCAAGCATCAGGCTTTGGTGCAGCTGATTGTGGACAGGCTGGTGGGGGGCATTTCACTGAAGCCCGGGGCATGTTCTGAAAGGAGCTCATACAGAACATAACCGTCGGTCCAGACCGCCGAAGATGCCAGACTTGGTTGTTTCCAGGTGCTTCAGAAATACCTGACAACTATTTGTAATAGCAGACATTAGCAACAACCCAGTGGTCCCCACAGGGCACAACTCATAAACTATGACATATTTGCATAATGCAGTCCTATGCAACTGTTAAAAAAATAAAAGAAATAAAAAATTTTTCTATCTACCTCTACGGAGTGACCTCCCAGGTATATAATAACATTTTTAAAAATTTAAAGGTAGGGCAAAGATGGATGCTAGATTTATTTGATATACTTTGTTTTGTAGGTTTGGCTCAGTGGATAGAGCATCGGCCTGTGGACTGAAGCGTCCCAGGTTCAATTCCAGTCAAGGGCATACCTGGGTTGCAGGCTCGACCCCCCAGTAGGGTGTGCAGGAGGCAGCCGATTGATGATTCTCTCTCATCATTGATGTTTCTATCTCTCTCTCCCTCTCCCTTCCTCTCTGAAATCAATAAAATATATATATACATATTTCTTTATCTAAAATTTTTTAAAAAAGAACACAAAATTAAATGTAAATAATTTGTTATAGTAAAATAATAAAACAACCAAAATATCAATCGGTAGTGGGCTGGTTAAGTAACTTTTGCTACATTCATAAAATGAATTCCATGCAGCTGTAAAAAAAGAAGGAGATTGGCTTTTAGGTACTTTTTTTTTTCCTAATTCTCACCTGAGGATATTTTCTCATTGATTTTTAGGGAGAGTGGAAGAGAGAGGGAGAGACAGAGAGAAATATCGATGTGGTAGAAACACATCAATTGGTTGCCTGCTGCACAAGCCCCGACCAGGGCCTGGGCCAGAAAGGAGCCTGCAACTGAGGTACGTGCCCTTGAACTCAGGACCCTTTGATCCGCAGGCCGACCTACGCTCTATCCACTGAGCCAGACCGGCTAGGGCAGCTTTTAGTACTTCTATGGAATGATCCTGTGCTGAACAATGCATAGAGTACACTACAGTGCGTAAATGTAACAGCGGGTATAACATTTATATTTGCCCTCATTTAAAAACCTATGGAAGGATAATAGGACTCTAATAAAAGTGGCTGGAAGGGGGGAAATGGGGAAGACAGTGCATAGGTGGGAAGATTTTTCACTGAGTATTTTTAAAATATTATCTCAGGTTTTGACCATGTAAATGTATTTTACCTCTTTAAAAATAAAATTAATTAAAACATGATTTAAACCTAGTGGTTGATTGTCGACCTATGAACCAGGAGGTCATGGTTCGATTCCTGGTCAGGGCACATGCCTGGGTTGCAGGCTCAATCCACAGGAGACAGCCGACCCATGATTCTCTCTCATTGTAGATATTTCTATCTCTCTCTCCCTGTCCTTTCTTCTCTGAAATCAGTAAAAATATATTAAAAACAACAAAAAAAAACATTATTTAAAATGAAATATTTTTAAAATTCCTAAAAATCAAAAGTGGAATAAAGCAAAGGAACCCTTGTACCTACTAGTTAAAGGGCATAGCCACAAAGAGTGAACAGTCATTTGACTCTATTCCCAGTAGAACATACTCTACAGCGAAAGGAACGGAGAACACCTAAATTGTTTTAGCCGTCATGCGGGTGGTGGAGGGGTTGGCTTTGCTATTCGGAGGGCAGAGAAATGGAGTCCAGACCTTGCAAGTCCTGGGTCCCCTCTTGCCCAGGGAAAGCCTTCTAGACCTTCTTAAACAATGAACCCCAAGAAGGCTGGGAGCAGCCCCTCGCCCCAGTGCCACAGCCCAGGTGCCCATCCACACCGGGTGCTGGGCAAATGCCTGTGCCTCCCACGAGCTGGTCTGGGGTCAGACCGAGGGAGGCATGGGAGGCGGTGCCCAAGGCCAGCCTGGACCAAGGTGTTCTCTTAGCCGGAGGCAGGAGGTGAGGAGGGAGCAGTTGGGGAAGAGTGATGCTAAACAGCCTGGACAGAGCGGGGCAGACCACCATCCAGAGCGGCTCCCAGACTCCCGATTCCCTCACAAAAGCAGATGATAACAGTGCCGACCCTGAGGGCGATTGTGTGGGGATCATGCGGACTATTGCCATGAGCTTTCAGCACACTGTTACTGAGTGGCCACTGCACAGGAACTCTCATAAGCATCTGTGGGAGATGGAGGGGACTGACGTGGCCGGTAGGGAAAGCCTGGCCCCTCTGAGGGACAGGCCCCATGTGGCCTGGGGGACAGGAGAAGTTTGCGGAATGGCTCTGGGCGGCACCAGGAAAGTGGGAATTCAGGTCCTGAAAGCAGAGAAGCCCCTTGAATCTCACCACTCAGGTCATGGGGCGTCATGCAAATTAGGGGTGCCCTGGGCAGGAAGGCCCCTTGTTCAAGTCTGATTCTCCAGGTCTGGGGCATGATTCCGCAGAGTTGCAAGGAGGAGATCCTGCACCCTTCCTCGTATTCAAGATGCCTGCCATCAGGAAGTTCTGCCTGGTATCGCTCCTGAGGCCCTCATGCTGCAGCCTGGCACACAGAGGGCCTTGTGCTGGGCTGGGAGACAGGCAGAGGGTCCTTGGGGAAAAAGCACTTATCAAGATTGGAGGCCCCTGTTCAAGCTCCATGGTGACAACTACATACATGCACCCTCGGCTTTGGAGGGCAGGTGGGTGGGGAGGGACCCAGCTGCCACCTGGAGGCGATAGGGCCAATCTTAGAGCTCTATTCTCAGCGTCTGTCAACTTCAAAAGCAATTTCCTTTATTGCTGGCGCCATCGGCTGGAGCCCGAGATGAGCACATTCCTGCTGGAAGCAGGTGGGCACAGTTAATGCGCACACGGCTCTCTGTGCTCTCGGTGGTAAACAAAGACAACCCGATCTCTAAACAGTCATTTCCAGGCTGCCCACACGCTCCTACCCACCGCATCTCTGCTCATCGGATGGTGGGTTTGCTTGTTCAAAAGACCCAGGGCCTTTCCTTCTTGACTCCGTGGAGACTCAGGGCGATGTGGAATCATATTCCAGGATGAAGGGGCCCCACTCCCCCCCACCCCTGCCCGGCAGGCAGCTCTGCCAGGACGCTCCTTCCTGCCCCGCTCCCAGCTCCTCGCCTGCTCCAGCCTCTCCCTGGCCCACAAGCAGCAGGTCCTGTTCTACTGCGACTGCTAGGATGATCTGTGAGACCTGGGCCTCCGGGCCAGGCTGGTGGAGGGGGATAGAGGCGCCTGGTCACCCAGCCCCGACTCCCCCACATCCACTAGGCCGGAGCCGCTCCTGCCTCCTGCTGGGCCGGGGCTGGCCGAGCTCCTGCGCTCTGTGTGCAGGCTCCTGAGGCTGCACACTCCCCTACCCCAGTCCTCCCAACCTCCAATCTCCCCCCCTCCCAGACCCCTTGCCTGCCCGTGGCTCTGAGGGAGGACACTGCCGTAACTCAGCAGGCCCTTCCAGGGGCCGACCGTGCTGAGCCCTCATGGGGAACCCCGAAGCATCGAGACTGACCACGTGGGGGTCCCAGAGCAGACACCACCAGGCCTGGAAGTCAGAATAGCAGCCCTGCAGGACCTGCTCTTGAACACTCACTGCATATCTGCTGAATGCTCACCTGCTCAGCTCACTGCCTCTCCCAGCAGCAGCCCTGCAAGGCGGGCGCCGCCGTCCCCATTGGCTGCAGGTGAGAAAGCAGACGCAGAGCTGGTGCAAGCTGAGCTCTGAGTGGTCCCCCCACTTTTGACCCTTTGCCTCCTTGGACCCCACACAGCCCCTTGAGGTGGGTACTGTTGTTATCCCCCATGTGTAGGCCAGGAAATGGGGGACCAGCCAGGACATGGGCCAGTTTGGACTCGAGTCGTCTGAGCCCTGAGCCTGTCCTTGCCCTGGTCACCATAGTGCCATGCTGCCTGGCCCTCAGACTCACGCCAGCCATGGAAGGAGCCAGATATGAACTGGTTTGGGACCTTGGTCCTGCACCTGTGACTTCTCTCTCAGCCCTGACCCTATATGGTCATTCTGGAAGTTCCTGCACAGCCCTGCGGGCTCCCTCCGCCCACGCCCACAGCCAGCCTCTCCTGGGACATCCATTTCCAGTTTTCCGAGCTTTCTGCCCGCCTCCTCTCCTCCTGCACTCTCTGCTCCAGGGGGTCCTCCCCCGTTTGCTACCACGGTGTTCTCCTTTTGTCAAGGTCCCCACATGGAAAGTCCCCAGCTTTCAAGACCCCCCACAGCTTTTTTTTTCCTTTCAGTTTTTGTTTGTTGTTTTCACCAGAGCTTTATCCCCCAGGCGTCCTGCCAGACAAGCAAGGCTCCCACCAAACTAGACCTCAGATCACAGGCCCCAGGAAGTGTGTGTGTGGGGGGGGGGGGGGGGCTCCCCTAGGCTCTGGAGAATGGGACTGGCCCAGATGTTGCAGGAGGTAGAAAGCACTTCAGGCTGGGAGTAGGGAAGGCTTCCAGGAGGAAGCAGCTTTTTTTAAAATATGTTTTTATTGATTGTTTAGAGAGAGAAGAAGGGAGAGGGACAGAGAGATAGAAACATTGATGAGAGGGAAACATCATTGATCAGCTGCCTCCTGCACGCCCCCTACTGGGGATAGAGCCTGCAACTCCGGCATGTGCCCTGACAGGGGATTGAACCGGTGACCTCTTGGTTCCTGGGTCAATGCTCAACCGCTGAGCCACACCGGCCAGGCAGGAAGCAACTCTTTTTTTTTTTCTTCACTTTTTTTTATTTAGGTATTATATGTGTACATATCTTACCATTGTCCCCCCCCCCCACCCCACACCCATACATGCCCTCACCCCCCAGAGTTTTGCATCCATTGGTTATGTTTATATGCATGCATACAAGACCTTCGGTTGATCTCTTATCTCCCCCACCTCTCCCTAACCTTCCCCCTGTAATTTGACAGTCTGTTTGATGCTTTACTGACTCTGTATCTATATTTTTGTTCATCAGTTTATAATGTTCTTTATTATCCATAAATGAGTGAGATCATGTGGTATTTTTCTTTCATTGACTGGCTTATTTCACTTAGCATAATGTTCTCCAATTCCATCCAGGTTGCTGCAAATGATGAGAATTCCTTCTTTTTAGTGGCAGCATAGTATTCCATTGTGTAGATGTACCACAGTTTTCTGATCCAGTCATCTGCTGACAGGCACCTAGGTTGTTTCCAAATCTTAGCTATTGTAAATTGTAGGAAGCAACTCTTAAGCCAGGTGGACTGGGAGTGGGTGAGGAGGCACTGGGGCAGAAGAATTGGCATAGGCACAGCTGAGGCAAGACGTCTGGGTCTAGGGCCCTTTGGCCAGTGTAGGGCGTCTGTCAGAGCAGCCCCTCAGAACACAGGCGAGGGCACTGCCACCCCTAATCCTTCAGGCAGGGCCTGGGAGCCCTGGCATGGCAGATGGGAAGTGGGGTGGATGGAGGGGTGCAGAACTGACAGCCTTCCTGGAGGTGGAGGTTTCAAAACACCTGAAGGGCGACTGGGGCCAGGGGTCATTTCCATCACTGAGTTACTAACCTGCTGTTACTCCGGCCAAGTCACCCCTGCCACCCAGTCTCAGTGCCCTCACCTGTAACATGGGAGAGGAGTGGGGGCTAATCAAACCAGCAGTCACTGCTCAAAAGTTTGTTTTTAAAAGATATATTTTATTGATTTTTTTTACAGAGAGGAAGGGAGAGGGATAGAGAGCTAGAAACATCGATGAGAGAGAAACATCGATCAGCTGCCTCCTGCACACCCCCTACTGGGGATGCGCCAGCAACCAAGGTACATGCCCTTGACCGGAATCGAACCTGGGACCCTTCAGTCCGCAGGCCGAGGCTCTATCCACGGAGCCAAACCGGTCAGGGCTCAAAAGTTTTTCTGGCATTTGAGGCTGGAAGCTTTTCCTTACAGACCTTTTTCCTTAACGTCTACAAAACAATGGATAAAAATAGAGCAAATCAGTGGGGGAAGTAGGGAGCCCAGGGCCAATCAGCCTCCTCTCTTACGTCTGCCCAGCGAGGCAGTAAGACAACCACTGTCTTTAGCATCCGTCATAACCGCTGACTCTGCCATCCTGACCCCACCCATGATGGTCTCCTGCCCCCAACTGCCCATCTCAGCTCAGGACGGCCCCTCCGGTTGTTGCTGGCCTTGGGAGGGGGACAGGAAGAGAAGGAAGAGCCACCTCCCAGGGCCCCAGGGTCCCAGGGCCCCCGGCACCAATATTGAACCGTCTGACGTCTGTGCACCCAGGGCCCTGGCGCCTGCAGGGGGTGAGGGGCCAGCCGCCGGGGCCTGGAGAAAGCAGGCAGGACCCAGCACACCTCACCCCGGAGCCGCCCCTGAGCACCCGGCTTGTTGGCATTTATGACCGTGAGTGCGCGTGTGCCCGCGTGTGGCTTCGGTAATGTGCACCAATTATGTCTTACATTTGCACAGCCTTTGACCTAGAGAGGCCACATATAAGAATGTGTCCTTAAAACATTACTCATTTGGAAACTGAAACTACCCAAATGTCCTTAAGATGGGCTTGATAAGCTAAGGAATGAGCACAGGACTCATTGTCATAGAACGTAATCTTCCTACGTGGGAAAAGCTGACTCGGCGAGAAAAGTAAGACACAAAGCAGTGTATAGAAAATGGTCTAATTTTTTATTAAAACAAAATACACAGGGCCCGGCTGGTGTGGTTCAGTGGTTGAGTGTCGACCTGGGAACCAGGAGGTCACTGTTCAATTCCCGGTCAGGGCACATGGCTCAATTCCCAGTAGGGGGCGTGCAGGAGGCAGCCGATCAATGATTCTCTCTCATCATGGATGTTTCTATCTCTCCCTCCCTCTCCCTTCCCCTCTCTGAAATCAATTAAAAAAATAATTTTTAAAAAATACACGGGGGGAAAAAGGCCGGAAGAGCCCGCAGTGGGTGCTGGTCAGCTGTCTTCCAGGGTCTGTGACATCTGCTTGGTCTTCTCTGTCTGCAACTCTAGGCTTTACTCTGTGATGTGGTGGGTGGGGGCACCAAACATTAATTTTAACCTTAGAGAAAAAGGGAAAATAGAAATCCAAAGCACCAAACAGATTCTGCCGGGAGGCACACCCACGGCACGAAGGCGCCTGGCACTCCCCTGCTGCCTCCCCTTCCCTTTTTCCACGGCCTCTCTGCCGCTCGGGTAACGTGGCCACCCAGTGAGGGGGTCTCCGTCCCCTGGGCCCTCTCCCGACCACCAGCTGCCTTTCCTGGGCTCAGGGCTCCGGCGGGAACGGGAGTGGCCCTCGGGCCGCACAGCAAACCCACCGGCGGCTGGGCTGGCGTAGAGGACGTCTCCTCAGGTCCAGCTGTCAGCGCTCCCAGCAGTTGGGGTGGGCGGGCAGGGCCCTGGGAGACTGGGTGGGAGGTCCTGTCTGCCTGGGGCTTCCTCCCCTGTGGTTAATGACCGTGTGATAAGATGCTGGAGATGGCTCCCGGCCGCAGACAAAGCAATGTGCACCCAGGGTCTCCCGTTTCCGTGCACTGAGCTCAGAACCCTACACAGATGATTGCAGTTAAACCTATGGGGTAGACATGTTTTTGCCCCCACCTTGGAGATGAGGAAACTGAGGCTCACAGAGGTAAGGTCGCTTGTGTAAGGTAATGTTAGCCAGGAAAGCCAGCAGACACGCCTCGCCACGAGCGGGTCGGGGGAGACCGGCTGGTCTTCCAGCTTGTCCCAACGGTCTCAGTCCTTTCCCCGGGGCTGACGGCGGTGGAAGGTCCCTCCAGCCTCTGCTCAGCCGGGACCCGGGTGGAAACGGTCTGGGAAGCCCTCTGCTCTGAGGCCCGCCAGCCCTGCCACCGACAGGCTGTTCCGCCTTCCCCTCACCTGGTCCAGAACAGTGTTCACCCCGTTAGGGCACAGCCCACTGCCCTCTGAACCGTCCTCCCGGGGCTGGGTGGGAGGGGCTGTGGCCTGGAGCGGCCCGATCCCCTCTGCTCCCCTTGGGGCGGGTCTGGGTCCTCAGCACCAGGCGGGTTAGTGTGCTGCCCAGTGTCCCTGTAAGGCAGCGGGTCCGCAGGAGGGAGGCTGAGGGGGGCCGTCAGACAGACAGTGGCGGGTGGGAGGGTGAGAGTGGCGCAGATGGAGACGAGAACGAGAGAGGAAAACAGAAACGCAGGAGCAGGTCACAGAACCGTCCAGGCACCTCAAGGGGAAGATAGGAAGACGCCCACTGGGCCCGGGGCCTCCTGTCGGCCACGGCGGGACCCGGGGGGTGGGGTGGGGGATAGGATGCAGGTACAGTTGCAGATTTGGCAAATAAAAATACAGATTTCCAGTCAAATCTCAATTTCAGATACACAGAGAACACTTTTAGTATAAGTACGTCTTCTGCAATATTTGGGACACACTTACACTAAAAAACAACTCATCGTTACCTGAAATTCCAATCTGACCGGCACTGAGTTTTGCCTGGCTACCCTAGACGAGGGCCTACGTTTTCCTCGGCTGCTGAGGCCGCTGACATCCACCTTCACCCAGCCAGGAAGGGCCTCCAGCCACGTGACATCCCCAAATCTTGTCTTCCTGTACATCGGGGCCCAACAGCAGGGCTCTCCCCTCAAGTGCCAGCTCAGAATTAGAAGCCGCTGTGCCGTGACCTGCGCGCTCCTGTCCAGTGCTCCTAGCAACTGTGCCAAGGAGCTCGGGGTTCGGGGGCAGGGGGAGGGGAGGGACCCGAGAGGCTGAGCCTGTGGCTTCCTCAAGGGGTGAGTGGCAGCAGGGGATCTGGCACTAGTGCCCAGAGCATGCCTGGCCCCTGTGAAGGGTGTCCAGGGACCCAGGCATGGAAGGTTCAACGAGGGAAATATACTGCCCACCCCAGGCAGGCTTTTGGAACCCCATAGAATGCACTGGCTGGAAGGGAGTTCAGACGCTTTGCTTTGTAGATGAGTCCCGAGGCCCAGAGCCTCAGGGTCCAGTGCCACCTCACCGCTGTGGCCTCTGACCAGGACATGTTACTGCCCCTCAGGGCGTCTAGCATCTTCTACTTAGCAAAGTTCTCTTCCCTCCCTCGTCTCTGGAGGCGCCCAGCCGCTCCTGGCACAATGGAGCCGCCAGCACCGCCCTGTTTGCACAGATGCAGAAGCTGAGGCACCTGGGAGAGACTAGCCCGAAGGCCCGCAGGGGGATGGCGGGGGAGCCAGCTGGAATCGGAACTGTCTTGGCTGGAGGCAGAAGGAGGAACCCCAGGGCGAGGCGAATGCTTTGGCCAGTCTGCGCGGGACCCGGAGACGGTACCTAGCTTCTGCAGACAGAAACTCAAGTTCATGGCATGCTCAGATGGCGGAATATTTTCTGTATTTGCATTCACACACACACAGCCCCAGTCTTGGTAGATCCCCATTCGTGCTGGAAGGGACTCTGCAAATTTTGAAAGATAACAGAGGTGCCTGCAGCGCCCCCCGCGGGCAAGCTGTGCCCCAGCCTGCCCTCCGCAAAGGTCCGGGCTGGCCGTGGCGCTCAGGGCTCTGCATTCCCCCCTGCCTGCTTGGCTCGAGTGCGTGGCAGAATTGAGTCTCCCCTGCACCTCAGTTTCCCCACCTGTGAAGTGGGTGGAAATCCGCTGTCATCTCAGGCTCCGGCAGCCCGGGAGTGATGCCCTGTTTGATTACCAAGTGGATTAAACGTCTTGTGCACTTGATACAAGTAATTCTATCCTGGACATGGATAGTTTCGTTGAAAAGCAGCCTCAGGTGGCCTTTCACCGCCTCCCTGCCCCGCCCGGCAGGCCCCCGCGGGCTGGGCTGTGAGGAAAGAGAAAGATGATAGGCTGCTCCTGGCGCCCCTGAGGTATCCATCGCTGTTGCTCTTCTTGCTGAGGCTCCAAGGAAGACCCAGCAGGGCTGAGCGCCTAGGCCGGGCCCTGTTCCCGCCCGTCCTCCAGGCTGGGAGTGGTCTCTGCCCAAAGGGGTGCTAACAGCCCAGACCATGGGCTGCAGCCCAAAGGGCCAGGTTCCTGCAGAAAACCTGGAGCCGCTCAGGTGCCCAAGCACCTGGCCTCGGCGTCCCTCCCCAAACCCAACTCACTCTGGGCACCTTTTCTGGAACCCGTGCCCTCGATCAAAGAGAATCCCATGTCATACATGCTCAGATCTGGCCTCTGGCCAAGACCTGGTCCCCCCTTGTCCCCTGGACATTCAGGGGGAGGGAAAGCGTGAGCTTCGAAGCCCCCGTGGTCTGCTCCTGGCCATGCAAGCAGGAGGGCTCCTTGGGTCCCTGAGGTCAGAGTGTGGGTACGAGCTGAGGCACCCCGCTTTGTCAGCGGGTGGTTTGTGTGTTTTGTGCCCTCTTTCTGTGGGGATCCTGCTGTTCTTTTTAAAAAAAATATATTTTATTGATCTTTTACAGAGAGGAAGGGAGAGGGATAGAGAGTTAGAAACATTGATCAGCTGCCTCCTGCACACCCCCCACTGGGGATGTGCCCGCAACCAAGGTACATGCCCTTGACCAGAATCGAACCTGAGACCCTTGAGTCCGCAGGCCGACACTCTATCCACTGAGCCAAACCGGTCAGGGCCCTCTGTTCTTTTTCAGAGGGTCTTTCAGCGTCTGCTCCTCCTGGAAGCAGGCCTCCAACAAACCAACAAGTACATCATTGAATTTCGTCCCAGGAGGCTGGACATTAGCGGAGCAGCATTACCACCCGCACCACGACCACCATTTCTCCCTCCCAGGGATGGCGGGGACCATCGCACTGATATTTAAGCCTCCGGTGGCCTCTGCAGACCAGGGCACCGGCTGCAAATGGCTGCTGAGTGCAGCCCTCGGGCTGGGGCTGCGCGGGCTGGAATGTCCGGGCCTGGCCTGTGTATCTCAAAGCGGAGAGGAAGGAGAGGAAGCGGCATGGACCTTGGGGCAGAGGGATGCTCTCCAAGACCCTGCGGACGCTGGGTTTGGAGACACAGCTCTAGAGGAGAGTTTGAAATGCACAGTTTTGTGACCAGCGTCTGTCTTACCTTCACTGGCACAACCTGCCAGGTGGGGGCCTGCCTGGATCGCGGGCTCCCTCCCTGCCCCTGGGAGCCGCAGGGCCCCTCCAGGGATATCCGCACCCCCTCCCCTCACGCACAACGGACAGAGGGTCGGCGTGGCATTCAGACAGACTCAGTTCGAGTCCCAGCTCCACCCCTTCCTAGCTGAGTGACCAAATTATTGACCCTCTTAAGCCTCAGTTTTCTCATCCGTCAAGTGGGCATAATAATGCTAGCCTCACACAGTGTAAAGCTGCCACCCAATAAATGTAACTTCCCTCCTCCTCGGTTTTTCAATGAACTACAGTCCAGAAAAAGAAACCATGTTCATTAACAAATGCATTCATTTATTCAACAAGCACTTAATGAGTGTCTGCTCTATGCCAGGACAATCAGAGGTGGGGTCTGAGTTCGAAGGTAGAGAATACTCACAGGGACACACCACCTGAGTCTAATAGGACATTTGGGTCTGGATTTTCATGATGAAAACGGGAGGCACTGAAAAGGTGAAGCGTCTTCAAGAGGAATATCTTCGTCTTCTAATCCCAAGACTGAGGGCCACCTGAAGCGAGGTGTCCAGGAGTCTTCCAGGCAAGATCAAAGCCACGTTGAGAGAGCAGTTCATCACCTGTGGCTGAGCTCGAACTGGCGGGGACTGGCCGAGGCCAAGGGCAGCTGTCTGGGTGAGCTGCTGCCGTGGCCCCCCCAGAATTAAGCAGGGCAGCGCGGCCTCCTTGGACCTGGCAAGGCTGAGGTCAGAGGGGCCTTGCAGGGACAAATGGTGGAGCCATGTGAAACCAGGGTGCAAGTCTTAGGTCTGCCACTCACTGCTTGTGGAACTTGAAAAGCCACTTGACCGCCCAGAGCCTCCGTTTCCTCACGGGGCGCGGACGTCAGGAGATGAAGTGTGCGAGAGCTCTGTGTCCGCAGCGAAGGGGCACGATCGGGGCCGGAGTGAGAACCTGGGTCTGCGATTCACCCACCAAGTGCCCCCTGACAAACGCACATCCCCTCAAGCCTCAGATGTTCCTGTGTCAGGAGATGTGAAGGAAAGTGCAAGTGCTCCGGGAAGAATTGTGTAAACTGGGATCGATGGGCCTCGGTCCAGGCTGCTTGCTGGCCTGGGCGCCTCCCTTTTCGGCGGCTCCAAGGAGCCTGGGCCCTTCCCGTGGCCCTTCACTCCGGGACGTTCCCACAGCCCTGCAGAGCCAGGCCCTTCTCCCCAGCCCCTCCCACGCACCCGTCCAGGCACACAGCATGGACACACGATGATCAGCTCCATCAGTCATCAAGGAAACGCAAATTAAAACCACAAGGAGCTACACACCCTCCCAGAATGCCGACATGAAAAAGTCTGGCATAGCGAGTGTTGGCAAGGATATAGAGCAACTGGAACTCTCATTTCTCTCAGGAGGGAGACAAGGGAAATGAACATCAATGGTAGCACATTGATAGCTTCACATTGCCATGGTGGGAATATTTATAGCTCAGAAACCAGCAAAGGCTAAAACCAGGGCTTCCTCCCACCCCAAAGAGCTGGCTGTTAAACATGCACCCACACAACTTCTGATGGAAATATGTTCACACGGAGACTTGTACATGAACGTTCATATTAACTTCATCCGTGATGGCCAGACATTGGGAACAACCCAAACGCCAATCAACTGGGGGAACAGAGAAGCAAACTGTGGCGAACCCATTCACAAAGTGGAATACGACTCAGCAATAACAAGAAGTGAGCTACTAATACACACAACGTGGATAAATCTAAGCCATTATGCTAAGTGAAAGCAGGCAGATTATATACTCTAAAAAGCTGGACACCTTGCTTCAGGTTGCCCTCAGTCTTGAGAGTAGAAGAAGAAATGATTGGATTTATATGAAATTCTAGAAAAGGCAAAACTACATCAATAAAAAGCAGGTCAGTCACTGTCTGGTGTAGGAGAACTGGAGACAAGGTGGGGGGCGGGTAGGGGGAAAAGATTGACCTGGAAGGGGCATGAGGGAAATTTTAGGGGTGATGGACATGCTCAATACTATACTGATTGTGGCGTACACAGGTGCATATGTTTGTCAAAGCTCATCTCATTGTACCCTTAAAATTGATTACTTTTGTGTATGTAAACTTACTTCAACAAAGTTGTCTAAACCAAATAAAAAAACGTACCCCTTTTGCGTCCCATGCCTCTAGGTGCTAACAGGTATGTGACGGGTGCTTTCACAAGCGGCAGTCCTAATGCCGTCTTAGAGAGACTTCAGGCTGATGACTGCCTCGAGGACAGGCCAGGGGGCAGCGGTTTTGAAGCAGGACATGAGCCAGCTGGAGTCAGAGATGACAAACTGGGAGAGGCTTCTCCCCCATCTAGGTGCCATCCTCTGTACCTTCTGCCCTCTGCCTGAAGATGCCTGTAACCTATGGGTGCTACTGATGAAAACCCTGTCTTTCCCCCTAAAGGCTGGTGGGGCTGAGAAGACTGGGGTCATTGGAGTTTAAAGGAAAGACCATGAGCCCTAGCCGGTTTGGCTCAGTGGATAGAGCGTTGGCCTGCGGACTGAAGGGTCCCAGGTTCGATTCCGGCCAAGGGCACATGCCTGGGTTTCGGGCTCAATCCCCAGTAGGGGGCGAGCAGGAGGCAGCTGATCAATGATTCTCATCATTGATGTTTCTATCTCTCTATCCCTCTCCCTTCCTCTCTAAAATCAATAAAAATATTTTTTAAAAAATAAAGGAAAGACGATGGGAGGGAGTGAGGGCAAGGAGGGACCAAGACCGTGTCATCCTTCACCACGTGTGCTTGAAAGGTTGGCATATGGCAGATAAGAACCAGCTGCTCTCTGTCGGCTCCAGATGGATTCAGAGAAAAATGGCCTTCATTGGGAGCAGGAAAGACTTGGGTGGGACGTAATGATGAACTTCCCGAGAGGGTTCTTGAGAAAGTGGACGTGTGTGCACACTCATGTGGGCGCATGTACGTGAGAGTGGTATGTGTGTTGTAAAGTCAGAGCAGGGGAGGAGGGCACTCGGTATATATAATTCCTCTCTCTGGAGCACTTTAAGAATTGGAAAGACAAACCCCATCCTGAAATGAGCCTGGGTCCCTCTGGAGTGGTGACAGAGAGATGGACTCAGGCCCTTTCTCTAGGTACCTTGGAGGGCCATTAGCTGGCTGGTCCATCAGTAAGACCCCCCAAACCAGAAATCTGTGGAGCCAGATGGGTACTTACTTCCACGGCCCGACTCCCTCCCAGACGGCCGCGTGCACTTTCCTCCCATTAGGGCAGAGGAGACCATCCATCACCAGCGGGGACGGTGATGTCACAGCTCCAGCCCCTCCGAGGTGCTAAATCATTCATGCGGCAGAGAGCCCTGGCGGCAGGAGATTTACTGCCGAGGAAACACTTCAGGGACCTGTGGAAATCAATTCTTTAAAGAGACCCCATCAGCCAGCAGGTGGCCTACGGCTGAGGCGTGGGTGTGTGACAGGGACCCAATGAAGTGGGACCTGGGGGTGCTGCAGGAGCGTCCCACCGCCAAACAGAGGAGGCAGGGAGCACCAGGCCTGTGCTCCAGTGTAGGTCCAAAGTGAAGGTAGCACCCTGGGAGGGAGGGAGGGAGGGAGGGAGGGAGGAAGGGAGGGAGGGAGGGAGGGAGGGACTCCCAGCTAGCCAGCTCCTGCTCCCCCTGCCCCTCACCCACCCATGGGGTTTCTGTGCCCATATCACCAGGGCTCTGCACGTCCAGAAGACAGAATGAGGAATGTTGTTGGGATGTGCTTGCTGAGTCTGTTGGCTCTGGGATCTCAAACCACCCCACCCGACCCCACCCCACTCCACCCAATCTCGGCTGGAAGGGGAGTTGCAGGCCAGTTTTGGTTTCTCTGAAGAGAAAGTTGGAGCATTCATTACCCAGCATGCTCTGGTCTCAGAATGTGAGTTCCTAAAGGCGCAAACAGTGCAGAATTCCAGACTTGATGATTCGGTTCCTGGGGGACCACGTGCTAATTTAACCTGTAGGAGCATGCGACATCCAGAAGCAGCTTGGGACTCCTGCGCCCCACACCCTCCAGCACACAGTGGGATCTTTATACCTAGCACAGCAGGGCTCTTCTGCTGCAAGTCCAGCCCAGCTCATCTGTCTCCGTTCCTATGGCTACAGCACACCTCCTACCCGTGTCTTGAACAAGAAAAATGAAGGGATGAAAGAAGAAAGCAACAGCATTTTCAAATCAGCTTTGGGAAAGAAGAAACAGCTCTCAATTTACAGACGAGGAAACTGACGGCTAGAGGGGGAAGTGACTCAAGCAACGTCCAAGTCCCTGACCGGAGAAAATGGGAAGAGGGGAGGCCCCCAGAAGTCACGTTGGGCAGTCTCTGCCTCCCTTGAAATGAACTTGGCCCCTGTGAAAGGGGTGGGGTCGGTCAGCGGCTTTGATGGAAGGTTCTGGCCCCTAGTCTGTTGCCTGATGCCTCGCAAGATGGTCCTCACTTTGCCGCAGGGCAGTCGGTGGGGCCTGACTGTGATGGTGCTCTTGCTCATTTATTCGCGCACACGTATTCAAGGAGCAGCTTCTGGGAGTCCGACACAGGGACACAGCCGTGAACAGGACAGATGTGGCCCTGGTCCTCCCGGAGCTTGGATTTTACGTCACCCTGGACCAGTGCTACAGACCTGGTCAGGTCAGCACCCCAATCCCCCCACCCCCACCCCCACCCCCAGGAGTTCCATCTGCACAGGTGCTCACAGCCGCTTCGCTTCCACCACATGGTCAAAGCCTGCTCCTTACGAGGGACCCCTCGGCCTTCAGGGAAGAACTACTAGTTGCTGCTCCAGCTGCAGCCCCACCACCTTAGCCAGTCGCCCCTCAGCCGCCCTCAGTTTCAGGGGCGCAGGAGTGCAGGAGCCAGCGCTGGTGGTGCCTTGTGAAGAGCAGGTTCCAGGAGCGATCAAATAGCGTCAGGAATTCGAATGTCCCGTCCCCTCACCCACATTCAAACCGCTCTCCCTCCACCTCCCACAGCCCCTCCTCTCCTCCGCGCTGGCCGTTCTCTGCCCCTCCCCCAGCATCATCTCCCTGGTAGGAGGGGCTGCTGCTTGCAGCCCAGGACCCCCGAGGTCATGCTCCTCCTAGGCATCCCAGCAGTTGCTTCGCACCCACCCCTCAGCCTTGTCCCCAGAAAAATCTCTGCACTTCCCGAGGTCCCTCCCCACCGAGGCTAGAGACCTACAGAGAGACCTGGAGCCCCGCAGAGGGGTGGGCGGTCCCGAGGCCGGGAGCTCCGAGGGCCCCGCCCCAGGTGGTCCCTCGGCATTTCCTTTTTTTTTCCGACCGAGAGGCATACTTTTAAAAAAAATTTATTTTATTGATTTTTTACAGAGAGAGAGAGAGTCAGAAACATCGATGAGAGAGAAACATCGATCAGCTGCCTCCTGCACACCCCCCACTGGGGATGTGCCCGCAACCAAGGTACACGCCCTTGACCGGAATCGAACCTGGGACCCTTCAGTCCGCAGGCCAATGCTCTCTATTCACTGAGCCAAACCGGTTAGGGCAAGGCATTTCCCTTTTTACCCCCCAGCGCCAGCAGTCCTCGCTGGGCCCGCAGACCCCGCCCTGTGGGGAAGGCTGCAGGCAGGCATCCGGAGAACTGGGCTCTGGTCCCCGCTCTGGCCCCAATTCGGGGCCTCGCTGGGCACTGATTTCTTCGGCGGAAAACGAGGGTTTGGATCAGACAAACCCCGTAGCCCTGGGAGGGTCGGAGGGGACGCGGGGTAAACCAAACGGGCCCCCAGGCAGGCAGCGAGAGGAGACACCCGCGAAGACGCGGCGGCCACGAGCAACCTGAGCCGGGCCGGAGGGGCGCCCGGCCGGTCGAGGCGGCGTCTGCGGAGAAGCGCGCCCCGCAGGGGCAGGGCGCAGAGGGGTGCGCGCCCCGACTCGCTACCCCCTGGGAGAGAAGGAGGAAAGGACACCCCGTCCCAGAACGCCATGCCACGCCCAGTGCACAGCTGTCTGCGAGGAGGGAAGGCCGGCCGGCCCACCCACGTCCGAGCCGGAGCCGCGCGACCTCCGCCAGGAAAGGCGGACAATTTGACCCCCTCGAATTTGGGGGGCGACCGCAGGACTAAAAAGAACCGTTTCCCCGAAGAAGCATTTTTGCTGCTTTTCATTATCCGATTCCCCCGACAGTGACCTGAGCAAGCTCCCAATGTACAAAGAAGAAACCGAGGCTCAGAAAGGTCAGGCAGGCGGCCAGCAAACACGTGTTGAGTGATTACAAAAAGAGATTATTCTAATTTGAGGCAATTAAGTCTTAAGACCCTGCAGCATCCCAAAACAGAAATAAAAGCGCTCGTCTGGTTTCGGGGGCTGAAGTATTCAGCTAAATGTTGCCTTGGGCAGGGGAAGTGAAACGCGGCCTCTGGCCAAAACCCTATCTAGGTCACTGACCTTCGGTAATCTGCTGAAGGACGCGGCCCCTCTCCCTGCGCCGTCAGACCAGTCCCTGCAGAGCCTCGGGGTTCCAGCCCTAAGGCCGGGGATGGGTGGCTCCGGGGCTGCAGGGCTGGGGCCCCGGCTCTTCGCACCTGGTGCCTCCTGGGCTGGCTCCGGGTCAGAGGCTGGGGTCCGCCCCGCCGGGTCCTGCCGGGTGAGGAGGACGGGGAGGTTGGGTTTCTAGCCCCGAGGGGGCCCGGCCGAGCTCAGGCCACAGGGCTCCTTCCCAGGGGGGCCGCGAGCCAGTTTTCTCCTCGCATTTCCACCAGGAGGTGCGACAAGTAAACTCAGTTTATCCCGCCGAGGAGGACACGCAGGCTGGACTCAATCCCGCGCCCTGAGACCCCCCACCTAGTGCTTGGTCCCTTATCTCCGCCAGCCATCTTCCCCGCGGGACCTGGTCACGGACACCCCGGGGTGGGCGCTCAAGCCTCAGCTGCCATCCAGGCCAAACTCGGGGCGGGGGGTGGGGGTGGGGGGCATGTCCACTGGAGAGAAAGGTAGACGACTGTGCTGCAAAAACGCACAGGGCGGCGCCGTGTCCGCCGGAACGGAAAACCCGGGGCGCCTCTCCCCGCGCCCGCCCCCCACTGCGCTCCTCTCCAAGCTGCAACTCGCTGTCCGTCTGCTTTACGGTCTGTCCGGCTGGCTCACCCTCTCTGACTCCACGCTTCTAGGCTTCAGTATCCTGAGAGTCAGATTAAAGCAAAACAAAAACAAACCAAAACCATCCCCGCAGTTTCTTTTTTTAATGGAAGATTTCATACAAGCATATGGTAAACAAACACACACACTTCAGATCGTCCGGAAAGACAGCCGGCCGGTCCCGCGGTCCGGCCTCAGGTCTCCTACTTGAAGCCACCCTGTCTGCTGTCCGGGTCTCGGGTGGAGACGATGCCTACAGAACTGGACGCCTCGCCGCCACCCCCCCCCCCCCCCATTTACATCTTTACACCAACAGAAGCTCTGTGTCCTTCGAGTTTTCCACTTTAAGAACCAACACATTTTCCAGGACATATAACCCCCACGCATGTAGGGTGCCCCCCAAAATGTAGACACACTAACCTCTGAAAGCTCAATCGATGTTGCTTTCTTTTCAGATGTAATCCATTGGTATTAATAATTATTCGAAGTGTGCGAACGTTTTTTGGAGACACCCTGTATTTCCCCACTCTTTTAAAGAGCTGGCCTCTCCTTTGTCTCTGGTGTGGTTTTTGTTGTTGTTTGTTTGTTTTCTTTCCTCATAACCCCCTATGCTTCCTTCCCTCCAACACCCACTCCCACAGCCTGAGCCCCCGCCCTTTGAGAACAGCACAGAGATGTGCGCTGCTGGAAGGAAGCGCACAGACGCACAAACACACCATTTTTCATTTTTCGAGAAAAGTCAGGCGGTTGGTTGAAGTTCGAACCCTCCTGCGGGCGTGAACACAGGCTAGATTCTAGAACAAAGCCCCGAGGGCTGGAACCTGGGCCTAGACCGAAGTTTCCGGCACGTGGCCCCGGCGGGGAGTGGGATGGGGTGGTGGTGAGATCTGGAGAGGCAACAGAGGAGCCAGAAATACGGCGGGGGACAGGCACCAGGGAGGCGTTTCCGCGCGCGGGGGTACAGGGTCTGTGGCAGGGATAACGCAAATGTTAGTTAGAGATTTATGGGTCAGGGTGTAAGCGCGTGCCCACACGTGCCTCCGATCCATTCTCCGGAGCGGTGGGAGTCATTCTCCCCGTTTTGAAAACGGGGAAACAGGCTCTGGAGTTCGCGCAGCAGCCGGCAACCGAAGCGTGGGAGGACCGGAATCAGGGGTCCCGTCTCACTGGGGAATAAGCCAGTTCCGCACGTCAGGGGCCGGGGAGCCCGGTGCGCGCAGCCCGGTCCGCGCAGGGACCCGACCAGCCTGAGCGAGGCCAATGGCAGAGCTGCGGCCCCCTCGCCCTGCCGCCCTAAGGTGGGAAGGGAAAGGAGACCGGGAGGGTGGACCACGTCTTCACCCAACATCTTCAGCACAGATTGCGACTGCCCCGAGAGGGCGAGGGGGGAGGTAGGGAAGTGAAGTGGGCGGCGGGGGGGAGACTAATATGACCAGAGAGAAAAATCAAGACCCCAGGAGAAACAAGAGGGGCCGTGTCCGGGGACAGAGCGAAGGATGCCCGAGTCTTCCAGGTTGGGGTGGGCAAGGCAGTTCTTCCTAAAGGTACAGGGGTGCTTCCTAAGTCTGACTCGGGGGCCAAGGAGCCCCAACTCCGCGTCGCGGACGCACGGCTTTGGCAGAGTGGGATGTTGGTGGGGCAGCGGGAAGGGTCTCTAGTGGGAGGAGGATGCCTTTGTGGGGCAGGCAGACGTGCGCTCTTCGGAGGGAGGGCAGCATGCAGGCGGGAGTAGGGTGCACAGGACAGGCCAGCAAAGCGAGGACCGACGGTCGTCCCGAGCCACCTCCTCCCCCGATCTGCCCCGAGCGGAAAGGGATCCAGGGTATCGGGTCCCTGGGGGCCGCCCCCTCACCATTCAGGTCCAGCTCGGGTTACCGGCCGGGCCTGCTCCCTAAAATATGTATGAGGCTTTTGCGGGTGTAGTTTCGCGGCCCCTCCCGGAGTGGGGTTGGGGGCATCGGGGCGCACCGGGAACCACGGGGGGAGGAAGGAACGCTGGCTGCCAGGGGCCGTCTCGACTTTCAGCAGCGCATTTAAGAAAAGGTGGAAACTGGATCTGTCTCGGCGGCGCCCCCGCCCCGCCAGCACCGACGGCCGGACCGCGCGGCCCGGTCCGCGGCTCGCTTTGCGCAGAGCGGTGTCTGGTTCTCAACAGCAGGTGAATGGGCCCGGGCGGGGCGCGCCGGGCACTGGGGCGGGGCGCGCGCTATAAAAGGGGCGCGGCAGGCCGCGGGGGCCACTCGCAACCGGCGTGGCCTGTGCTCCGGCTTTGCAGTTTCTGGCACACCACGCGCTACCACCCGCATCCCCCAGCCCTGGGGACCAGGTAGGGCGCGTGTGGGGATGTAGCCAGAGAAACCCAGGGCGACCTGGCTAGGCGGGGAATGTGTGAGGGCCGGAGAGGGATTAATGTGGACAGCCCCCTCACCCACACCCCACCCCACCCCACCCCACCCCCTCTTTTGGAGTGTTGGGCCCAGCGCCTTGCTCAGGATCCTGGCGCATCGAACCCATATCTGGCTGCGCTGAGAGGGACGTGGAGGCCTCCAGACTCGCCTAGTCAGCTCGCCTGGGGCGGGGGTCTTGTCTCCGGCTCCGGCAGCGGCATCCAGGGGCGGAGCAGGCCCCGCCCAGGAGCCGGGCCTATTGAAGGGTTCGTATCCGCACCGTCACCCTCGGCTGGTCTCGCCTCCGGAGCGAGAACCAAAGACGCCCCCCGCCCCCCGCCCTCACCACTGCCACTCCCTTCCTTCGCTCGAGTCCAGGACCCGGTGCTAACGGTCTTCAATTTAATACAAGAGGCCCTTAGATTTGGTGGGGGCATCGGCTAAGCACTCTCCTTTTCAGGGGCTTCTCGGTCGCCAGACCTACGGGGGTCGGTCGGGAGAACTAGAGCTAAAAGGGAGGAAGACGGATTAACGTTTCGTTTTAATCTGGTTTGAACGGCGGTTGCCGTCTGGGGCGGCCAGGCGGGGCTGAGGCTGGGACTGGGAAGGACGCCCAAAACAGCAGGGGGCGGGAGGGCGCTCCGGGGCCCAGGATGCTGGGGAAGGAGGAGGCCACCCCAACGCTGACAGCCTGGGAGTCTCCTACCCCCTGCCCCGCCCCTCGGAATGCTCGGAGGGGTAGCGGCGCGAAGGACCGCAGAAAGGGATCAAATCCACACCCGCGCCCCAGCTTTGGCCCGCCCCACCCCCTCTCGGGGGAGCCACTGCCGCAGTGGGGAGAAGGAAGGGGGATGGGAACGGGTCTGGGGGCGGCTCCCCTCCCCCTCTCCCTTCCCGGACAGGCAGCCTTTGTTCCCGGCGGCGGCCGGGGCCAGACACCTGTGAGGCCAGCGAGTGTAAGTGGGTGAGAACGTGGCGGGGAGCCCCTCGTCCCCACTCCAGCCCCGCGCGCCCGAGTCCCGGTGGGCCCACCGAGACAGCTCAGCCATGCGCCCTTCTGCGGGGGAGACTGCGGAGAGCCGTCCGGTGGCCCCAGAGTGCGTTCCAGCTCCAACTCACTTCCCCTCCCCCAGCCCAGGGTCGAATTTCCAAGCACGCTGCGCTGCACACACCTCGGCTAGCTCCGGGCTCAGAGGGCGGCGGGGCGGCAGGGCGTCGGGGCGCACCTCGGCCAGCAGCACCCTAGCCTGCGGGCAGGAGGCAGGGACCCAGGGCGGCGGCGAGACCCCTGGGGACCAGACTGGGCCGGGTAGGGCCAGCAGGCGGGGCTCCCAGCGTCTCCGCAGTCCCAGTCGGGCGTGTCCTGCGCCGAGCACCAACCGGAGCCACATTCAAGGTGAATCATCCCGGGTCCGCCCCCTGCCCCGCCCCCGCCTCTCCGCACCTGAGCCAATGGCGCGGCGCGGGGGGCGGGCGGGGCTCGGGGTGGTCAGCCCTCCCAGAGTCATTATCCCGCACTCGGTCGAGCGTCTGCACCTCTGCGCCGGGACCTGTAGGCCTCTCCGGCCGCGCCGTCCGGGGCATCCTTCCGCGCACCCTCTTCCTCGGGCTCCGGGCCCTTCCTCTCCTTCCCTCCCGCGCCGGCCGCGCGGAGGTGGCTCCTCCTCAGGTGGCCGCGCAGGGGCCTCCCCCAGCAGACCTGTCACCCGACACCCAGGAAGCGCGCGGCCCCATCCCGGCTCCTCTTTGTTCCCCCGCCGGGCTCCGCGCTCGGGCGCCGCCTCCTCCCGCGTCGCGCTGTGGAGGTTCGGGGCACCGCTCTTGGCCCGCCCCGGGGGCGCCTCAGGTTCCGTCCATCTGGCCCGCTCCGAACCAGGGCCCTTTTTGCCTTGTGATCCTCCCATGTGGACTCCGTGCGGAGCTGGGAGGCGGCGGTGCTCCCAACACGGAGCCGGCGCAGGTGAGTGTCGGGGCGGGGCCGGGTGGAGCCAGCTCCGGGCGGGGAAGAGGCGGTGGAGGCGGGCGCCCCGGGCGAACCGTGCTAGAATCCGAGTTGCGGCCGGCCGGCTGGCCGGCCTTCGGGGGTGACGGGGCAGTGCCGCCTTCCGTGGGAGGCGCCCACGCGGCCCTTGGGTCCTGCGCTCCCAGCGGAGCCTGCTGCGCCCAGCGCGGTGGCCCGGGCCGGGGAGGCCGCGTGGCTTAGTGCGGATTGTGTTTGGCGAGTGCGTTTCGGCTCAGGCCCGAGCGCCTCCCAGGGGAACGAGCGGGTTCGCCCAGCGCTTAGCCGCCCTGGCGGGCTCAGGTGGGAAGCGAAAGGCTGCAGGCGGGCGGCGGCCGGGGCCGGGGAGAGCAGGTGACTCGAGAGCCAGCTAGTGCCTTCAGCCACAGCGCAGGGCTCCGAGGCCGGTCGTTCACACTCGTGTGGCCCGAGGCAGCCCCGCCCGGCGGGTGGGGGCGATTCCGCTCCTCGGCCACCCATCCTGGGAGCTGAGGACGCGGCTGAGACACCCTCCTCCTCCTCCTCATCCCTGTTGGCTCTAGGGAGCACCCGGCCCCTGGGCTTGGGTCTGAGTGGGCGGCTGGACGGCGCGCCTCGGCCGCCTCCCCGTGCGCACATCCTAGGAATGGACGGAGGGTGCGGCCTAGGAGTCGGGGATCGCTCTCTTCCACGGGCCCTCCTGGCTGAGCTGTTCGCTTTCCCTTCCCCCAGCCCCGGCCTCCGCGCGGGGCGGGGGAGGGGATCTAATACTGGCTCAGAGCGATTAGGAGCCGGCGGTGTCCTCATCGGCCCCCCGCCCCCACCGTCACCCCGTGGGTTAGTGAGGACCCAGCTCCCTGCGCTCTGCCGGATTCGCAAATCTCTTGAGGATTAAAAGCCCGATTTTCCTCCTGGAGGCCAGGTGGCCAGTGTCTGCGCTACGCCCTTGGTCCTCTGGCGGGGTCGCTGGGCTCCACCGGGTGCGCACCGCCCGCTGCCCATCCCGCAGTGAGCCCGACGGGCACCTTCGGCAGATCTCCCTCCGAGACTGAGCCTTCCAAAAACTCTGTCCCGACCAGGGAAGGAGCGCAGCCAAAGGAGCGCTGTCTCCCCCCGCCCCCGCCCCTCCCCCACGCCCAGACCTGAGCAGAGAGGGGCCGGCGCATCCCCTGTGCGGCTCTCGGTTTGGATCCTGGCCGCCAAGCCGCAGCCTCCTCTGCTGGTTGCTTTACCCTCATGGCCGCCCCTTCCAGGCCCTGGCCCTGCTCCTCGGGAAGGGAAGTGGGCCCTCTGGAGCTGGTTTTATGCAAAGAAGAAAAAAATCTGGGGTACCGTTATCACTTGGGAGAATTTCGTTTTATTCCTTTTCCTCTGCGAGGCGGGTTAACGGGGCCTATTGGCTCCTGCCCTGAGCCCGCACGGCGCCAGCCACTGCATTAGCCGTGGGTCCGCAGGTGACCAGGGCCTCCACCCAAACAGCTTTGGGCCACTCCCCTGAGACCTCGTGAGGAGACAAGGGGGCAGGCACCTAGCCCTGGGCATGTCTGAGGGACACCCCCCCCCAACAGCCTCCATCCCCTTGGGCCTCCCAGACATTGGATGGAGGCAGAAGGGACCAGGACCCGGCTGGGCGTGGCTGGAGCCGCTCTGATCCTGGACTCCGGAGTCGTCGTGTAGATGTCAAGCAGAGAACCTCCGGGCCTCCTGATGGCAAAAGACCCCGGATCTGAGAGCTCATGGCCTCCCGTCCCAGCGACTTCCCTCTCAGACCCCCTCCCCAGCACCGGGAGGGAGGCTGAGGCCTGCGGGCCTGGGGGGAGAAAGGGAAACCTCTAGCAAGACAGAGGTGTCTGCAGATGGCAGCGTTTAGGAGGGCGGTCAGCAGAGCCCCTCAGTGCAGCCGGCCTCCCCTCCTGGCCTCAGGGAGACCTGGAGGCTGAGGGTCTTCCCTTTGCCTGGAGCGCACGCCTGGCCCGGTGGGAGCCAGGGACCAGCCCGGCCCAGGCTCTCGCCGTCATCTTCCCGCTCCCAGAAGTAGGTTTCTGCGCCTTTGGACCTCAAGGTCAGGGCCATTCCCCCTTCCCCAGGGAGGGCAGCGGAGGCCTCAGTTTTCCCTTTTGACCTTCCTAATGAGGCTTTTCTTACGTCCTCCCGGCTCCCCTACCCTGCTTCCCGAGGGCCCAGGCCCGCCCCAGCCGGGATCAGAGGCGCCGCAGGGCTGGGGGGGGGGGCGCGGATGGAGCCGCGGGTGTGGCGTAGCGGGCACTGCGGCACCGCGGGCCGCCGCGCTCCCAGGCGCAGGGGTGAGGCAGCCGCAGGGAGGAGCCTCGCCCAGCTTTGCTCAGAATGGCGCTGGTAGGGGATTTGGCCTTGTAAGCTCTTCTCTGCGTTCCCTCCCAAATCAGCTGCAAAGATGAGGAAACAGAGACTTAAGCGTCTCCACAGAAAAGCCACCATTAGTCAGAAGGGCGCCCCAGCCCCTGGTGATCTGTGACCGCGCACCGTTACCTGCGGCCCCTTGTAGTTCCAGGGCTGGGAGAGCAGAATCCGCAACTACAATCCGCTGTTCTCAGACCCCCCCCCCCCCCCCACACACACACACCTACTCCCTGGCTGCCCGTAGCCAGGTTAGTGCCGTGTTGCCCACCCTCTCCCCGCCAAAGTAAAGAGAGATGAAGGAATTAGGATTCTGTTTCTTTAAGTTCCCGGGTAAGGCGGCTCCTTGTTTAGAGTGGAGGCCGTGGGAAGAGTTCCAGGAGGGTCTGCACCCCCCAGCAGAGCTGCCTGGATGCCTACTAGAATGCGGGTTTGGGGTGGGCCCAAGTCTGCATTACAATGGCCTTTGGGGTGAGCCCGACCGCGACAGCCCGAGTTCTGTGGGTACCTAACCACCTCCGACGGGCTCCTCGCTGACGCTCCCACCACTCAGGGAGGTAGCCTGTCCCTTCTCCTTTTCTTCAGCTGAGTTCAGAGTTGTGAGGGAAACTGAGGCAGAATGCCAGGGGCTGACTTCCATGGTGGCCTCTGGAGCCCTGGGCCTGTGTTGATCAGGGCAGGGGCCCCGGGGGTGGGGGAGGGGCGCTGAGCAGTGATTGGGGCCCGTGGGCCCCTCTGATGAGGGCGGAATGGGTGCGGATTGGGCGGAGGTGCCCGAGGCAGTAAGGATCCTCGCAGCCCTGAGGTCCTGGGGAAGCACCGCCGGTCGGCTGTATGGTTTCTGTGCTGGGGACGCTCTGACCCTTGCAGGGCACTTTGCTAGCCTCCCTGCCCCCTGGGTTCCAGGCCCCCTGGAGC
Source organism: Cnephaeus nilssonii (assembly GCF_951640355.1). Classification (NCBI taxonomy): domain Eukaryota; kingdom Metazoa; phylum Chordata; class Mammalia; order Chiroptera; family Vespertilionidae; genus Cnephaeus; species Cnephaeus nilssonii. Next base: position 61,684,437 of record NC_137083.1, read on the forward strand.
AGGTGAGACAGCTGATCTGCAGAGTCCCCCGCCCTCCTGCCCTGGGCGCCAGCTCCCTGGAGACCGGCCCTCTCTCCCTGCTTCTCCCTCTTCCCCAGGGCGCTGGGCACCGGAGGCAGGGGCCACCACGGCGACATCTCTCCAGGCAGCCGCTCTGGCAACCACTGATGCAACCTTCCCTGGCCCCTCCCTTCCTCCCTGCCTGCCTTCCTCTGCAGTCCCCTCAGAGCCAGCCAGAAGCCGGTCCCTGGCTGGAGACTAGCTGTGCCTCCCCTGCCTCCTTGGCCGTGGGACCTCCTGCCCACCCGCCCTCCCGTCCTGGCCATAGGCGGGCAGCGGAGACGCCCAGCGGGGCTGGTTTGGGGTGGGAGTCTGGGCAACAGCAAGTCTGGTTGGCCCCCTCGGGCTCCGTTTCTGCCACAGAGCTGGCTGGGGGTGAAGAATCGCGGAGACCTAGGCAGCTTGGAGCAATGCTGTTGGTATCTGCTCGGACGCAGAGAGGAGAATCTGGCCAGCTGCTTGCTACTGTGCGCTGGATTGACTCATCCATCTCCTTCCTGAGCGAGGGTGGGCTGGGTGAGGGTAGAGGGACTGTGGGCGGGCCTTCAGGTTGAGATCAGAAACACCTTTTTGGACATCTCCCCGCTCCAAAGGCAGGAGTTCAGCCCTTCTCCCACTGTCACTGTCTCCTCCAAGGTCATCTTGGGCTGAGACAAGGCTTGTGGAGCGTGTGGAGGGGTGGGGCCGGGAGGGCTGCGGGGCGGGAGTCTCTCTGCAGGGTCCGCAGGCCGGAGAGCGACTCCTGTTCTGTGTATGGCACTGGTAGAATTCACTGTGAACAGTCTCGGTCAGTGAATTACCGAAGGGCCATAAACAGAGCAGAGACAGATCCACGAGTTCTCAGGAGCACCTCACCCCTCTAGCCCTTCAGCGGGCCTGGACGTCGGAAACAGGCTGCCTCCAGGGGTGCAGGGGTGCCAGGAGCCCCTCCAGCGTGTCCCCAGAGGGCCTGCACCACCACCATCTGCTTGGCCGATTTTGGCACTAGCACATTTTTGCTTGTGTCTCTCCGCTCCGAGCAATCATGTGCAGTGCCAATATGGGAAAAGCGGGCACCGCGGCCGCGTTTACCTCCCCTGCGTCTTGTGTCTGGGCCCCGCCGGCTCCTTGCTGACTCCCTGGCCCATCTGGCTCAGCTGCTGTGAGGGCCGCAGCCCCGTGGGCAGCCAGATCGCCTTACAGCGCCTGGGGCCACAGCTGATCTGGAAGCCCTGCAATCTGAGCTGGGCCAGCAGATGGGGCCGCCTGCGGCAGGGGAAGGGGGGTCACCATCTGCAGGACCAGCCCGGGCGGTGCCATGGGTCAGAGAGGCCCAGCTCTGCCCTCAACACACCCTTGGCAGCACAGGGCCTGGCCTTCTGCTGTGGGAGCTGAGGGAGGCCGCTTCTGGCTTGGGCAGTGGCCTTGAGGTCAGACTGGGTGATCCTGGGGCTGCTGTCCGGGGGTGGAGTTGGCTACGGAGTGGTCATCTGACAGCATCGGGAACAGGGTTCTTGGTGGGCTTGGAGTTGGACTGTACGGTTCTGGCCCTGCCTCCGGAAGGGTCTAGGGCAAGGGCCAGTGGTCCCTCACATACCCCACCCTGGACTCTGGGTCTCTAGATCCCTGAATGTGGGCTGTGGTTATTGAACCTTTGCTGTCCATCAGTGTATCGGGTGACATTACGTATGTCATCTCATTGACCCCCACCACAGCCCTTGTGGTTGAGGGATTTTTTTAAATCATTTTATAAATGGGGAAACTGAGGTTCTGAGGGGAAAGGCCTGGCTGAACAGGTCAGTCAGTGAATGGTAGAACTGGACCTGTGTGGCTCTCCAGTCACCAGGCACCGCTTGTGTGGGGTCGGCCTTACTGGTGGGTTTTGTGCGATGGAGCCCCCACCCCTTAGGGTTTGGAGGCACCTCAGCCCTGAACCTAAATTAGGGCTCGGGCTCCCAGAGTTACCTCAGACAGCAGGGATTGAGGCTCAGAGGCCTGGACCCAGCCGGAGAGAGCCTGGCCAGTGAAGGCCTGGTGACCAGTGGTCATCAAGAGGCCAGCTGACCTGGGACACTGACCAGCTGGGAGCTGCAGGCCTGAAGTCACTGCCCCAGTCCCTGGTGGAGCTGCCTCTGTGTGGTGGAGACCAAGAGGCTGCAAAGCTAGGCTACCACCCGCTCCGCCCCGGGCCCTAGGGGCTGCCTTGGATGGACCGGACCAGGCCATTTCTCCCGGCCAGTTCCCTGGGTACCACCCAGGGCGGGGCCTCCTGATAGCTCCTCCTGGGTGTGGTGATGGAGTCCCTGTGCAGAAGCTCTTCTGAGCCCCGCAGAAAGGAAGCTGCTGGCTTATTTCAGGGCAGGAGGAGAAGGGAACTCCTGTCCCGGTCGTGTCCCTGCCGCTGGGTGTGTCCAGTCTCATGGCCCAGTCCCTCTCCTTCAGGGCCGAAATGGCAGCTGCCTGAGGGTCCCTGAGGGCAGGGAAGAAAGGAGCCCACAGTCTGGATGGGAGAGAACCTGGGGGGCTGTAGCCACAGAGACCCAGCAAGGGGATGGGGTTTGGAAGGCCCGTGCGCCTGACCGTTTTTAGAGCATCCTGGAGCCTGAAATATTTGCCCGCATTTCCGTGCCTTCCTGTCTAGCAGGGAAGGGGGTCCTCCCAGCCCGAGGGTGGAGCAGCTGCGCTCAGACCCTGGGTGGTCTGCAGCCGGGCTCCACTCCTTCCTGTGGTTTTGCTTCTACTACTCACACCTGCCCAGGTGGGCGCCTTTGCTGAGCCCTGAGTAACAGGTTCTGGTTGGGGTACAGAGGAGCTGATTCGGAGCCTCCAGCCTCCGTGCCCAGCTGCCTCTGGGGGCCCAGCTCCCGCGCTCCCAGGGAAGACCCAGGCCTCGGCTCCTGGCCTGGGCAGAGTTCACCCCAACATTGACTTCCTCAGGCTGCGATCCCTGAGATAATGTCCCTGCAGCGGGGGTGGGAGGAGGCCTTCCTTCACCTCCCCACCCACTGCAGCCTCTGGGCCTCACCGCCCCGTCAGACGGGGCCTGGCACCCGGGAGAACTGGACCAAAGGCTGCACCCACTCCAGTCACCTCTCGGGTTGGAGATGTTGATTCCACACGAACGCCTGTGCCCCACAGGAAGCCCTAGGCTGACTTCAGTCTCTCCCGCTGCAGCTGAAAGCATTTTCCTGTCAGAGGGGATGGTCTCTGAGAAGCACTTGGCTCTGATTCTCGGTGTTTTTTAAGAGCAGCCTCTCCAGGTGCCTGCGTCCCCCGTGCAGGGCCCCTTGCCTGTCTGGGGTGCTTGGAGCTTCCGGAGACGGCCGCTCCTGCAGGGGCTGTGCGAGGTGGATTTGTCAGGCTCCCGCCCCTCCCCCACCGCCCCATTTGCTTATTCAATCCGGCCATTATCCTGGTCCGTGCCCTGGCTCTGCGAAATGTGATCTGGCTCCATTGATCGTCGGTGGGGGCTGCGCGGTGCTGCCAACGAAGCCAGGCTGGTACCGCCTTTCCCAATGGCGCCGGCCCTGCCCGGCCCCGCAGGCTGCCCTGGGCCTGGGAGAAGGCGTCTGACCCTTCCCACCACCTGCACATTCCACTGGGGGTGGGAGGAGCTTCTGGCCAAGTCACTGCCCCCCCTCCGGCCCCCCGCCCGCCCCAAACCCTGGGACTGGGACCGAGAGCCCATTCCTGCTGCGTCCTCATGCAGACCTTCCCACCCCATGGGCTGGAGCTCACTCTTGCTCAGTTCTGTAACCTGGACCACGAAGCAGATTTCTCTCTGAAAAGGAGTCTCCCCACACAGGGCCCAGGCCCCCCACCCTGCTGGGGGACTGCAGTTGGCCCACCTTGGTGGGAGTTGGCCCTGGGCGAGCAGGACCTCAGGGTGGCCTGGTTCTGTCTGCATCTCTGCTCTTCCTGCTGCATCTTCCCAACAGCCTTGCTCCACCCCGAAGGGCAGGAAGGGCTGGGGCTGCTGGTTCCGCCCTGTGCTGTGAAGTCAGCCTCAGGCTTCCCCTCCAGCGGGGAGTGGGGGGTAGGAGGTGTGGACTGCCCGGGGCAAATAGGTCCTTCCAGGGTTTGGGGGGCTGGGCCTGCATGCCAGCTGAAGACGAGGTGCCTTTAGGGGGCTCCGGCCTGACCACATCTGTGGGGTGTGGACACAGGAGCGTGCTGTCCGGGGGTAAGTTACGGGGAGGCCTGGGGAGGTGCCACTGTGGGGAGTCCGATTGCAGCCAACCCTCACAGGGTGCATGGGTGGGTGGGCAGGTGGGCTCTGGTCGGGACACGCTGCATGGACAGGATGCTTGCTGGCGGCCCGTCTCTGCCGTCCGCTGCCGAGAGGAGGGACGTCAGTGGGCCCAGAGGCTCCCTGTGCTGGTCCCGCGTGCAAGGCCCTCGCCTGGTGCTGGCCACCCCACCGGGGAGAGGCCGCAGCAAGTGGAGTGGTTTGCCTCTTTGGTGGGCAAGAGTATTAGGCACAGAAACTCACCTTCCTCCCCTCCGGGTGGGTCAGCTGGTGAGCTGTGGGCCCCAGGGACATGGGAGGGGGCTCCCCAGATCAAGTGGGACCGCAGCATGGAGTGCTTGGTAATGAGCAGAGCAGTTACGTTCGCGGTCTCCCCGAGAACCCAGGCAGAGAGAGGACGCCCTGGTGCAGAGGTGGCCCCAATCCCAGAGCCCTGCTGGTGGTCTGGAGCGGAGTGCCCTCTGGGGTTCCCTGAGAGCGGGTGGGTGCCGCTTCCTGGGCGGGGCTGCCCCCGGGGTGTGCCTCCATCCCCGCACAGGGGGCTGCACAGGCCTGAGGGGAAGGGGCACCCGTACCGGGCCTTGTCCTGGCTGTGGGGAGGACGCCCGTGCCTGGGCCGCCAGGACCGTGCTGACTGTCCCTGTCTCTCTCCGCACAGGCCGCCACCTCCCCGGGCCCCAGGCCCACCCCTGCCGCCTGCCTCCCCCCGTTTTTGGCAATGGTAGAACTCACACTGGTGAGGTAATGGGATCCGGTGGTTCTAGACTTGCCAACTATGGTGTGAGGGCTCCGGGCGCCAGCTGCCAGCACCGATGGAAGGGCCGCGCCGTGCCGGGCCTGCCGCCCTGAGAAGGGGGGCCGGCTCTTGTCCCCAGGCCGCCGGGCAGTGGCAGAGGGTGGGTGCAGCTGGAAGTGACACTCACTCTTTCCCTGCACCCCCCTGAGGTCACAGGTCTCCAAGTCAGCTGAGAGGCCATCCCCCAGCCCTCAGGGGTGCTACCAAGAGGGCTCGCGGTCCAGCCCATGGGGAGGGGGGGCGGGGGGAGCGGGGAGGGTTGCGGGAGGAAGAAGCATCTGAGGTGCAAGTGCCCTCACTCAGCTCTTCCCCCGATGATGAACCTCCTGACCCACTACCTTAGAAGGCCCTGTTCAGGGTGGGCTCAGGCCTGGAAGGAGGGTCTCCTTCCCTCCCTCACATCACTGGGAACAGGCCTCCCTCTGGGCTGCTGGGAGGAGGATAGGGATAGAGGGAGGCCTGACCAGCCTCCACCCAGTGATCTCGCTGAGACAGTGGGGGAACGGAGCCACAAAGGCCCAGAGGGGTGAGGAGGGGCATGTTTGAGCCACTTGTGTACGTGCAGGACTGCCCCTGGGGGGGTGGGGGCCTGTGGGCGGGCCTCTGCCTCAGGCTGCAGCTCTGAGTGTGGACGGCCCTGAGGCTCCAGAGCCAGTGACAGCCTGCTCCCACCTCCCAGAGCCCGGGCTTACAGGGGGCGCTCCTGGAGATGGGTCCGAGGGCCAGGGACCTGGCTCCGCTCAGGCTCCGGTCATGAGGGGTGGGAGCATGGTGGGCAGACCTGTTTGGGAATTTATGTGCCAACGGAAGGCTTGAGGCAGCTAGACTATAGAGTGGCAAGTGTGTGTGTGTGTGTGTGTGTGTGTGTGTGTGAGTGTGTGAGTGTGTGTGTGTGTGAGTGAGTGTGTCTGTGTGTGTGAGTGTGTGTGTGTGTGTATGAGTGTGTGTGTGTGAGTGTGTGTGTGTACAGTATAAATACAATGCCAAGGCCTTTCCCTTGCTCCCCAGTCCCCGGCCTGATCAGACCCCATCCCATGCAGTTCCAGCTCTGCCCCCACCAACCTCTTCCCTCTCACCTGCCTCAGGGGATCATTAGTGGTTCCAGCCACTGGGGCTGATGGGGGAGGGTACGACCCGCAGACCTCCCTGCGCCCACTGCAGGCTCCCCCAGCTCCATGCTGCTGCCATCTCAGGAAGAGTGGGCCTGAGTGAGGAAGTCTGGAGGTGTGGCCGGTGAGAGGATGCCCCAAGAAGAGGGCATCTGACCGAGCCCATAGCGCTGGAGAAAAAGGAGGAGCTATCCTCCCTCAGGCTGTAGTTATTTTAAAAAAAAAAAAACACCGGTAAGTTATGTGCCAGCCATGAGGAGGACATGGGTTTGTTTCTCGCCAAACATTTATTAAAGAACTACCTACAGGCCGGGCACTGTGTCCACATGCATTGTGTCCGCACTGGGGACAGGCAGAGGGAGGAAGGGTGAGAAGGCACCTGCTGGGACGTGGGGGGAGGGGTGTCCTTGGGGATGAGTGAGGATGAGAAAGGAGGAAAGAAGCCTGAGGAGAAAGCGCGGATTTCCGTGGGGACCATGCCAGGCTGGAAGGCAGGCCACTGTTGAGGGTCTAGCAGGCCATTTTGTTCTTGGACCTGAGGGCAGTGGGAGCCATAAAACACAGAGGGGATAAGATGGGTGAACATGAGAATGAATGGGGGGCTGAGACGGGCATGGGTCTCTTGGGGTGCAAGTGTTGATCCAGGAGGAAGAGGATGGCCTGGACAGACGAAGGCTGTGGGGCTGGATTGGAGAGAACTGACCCAGAAACAGACTCCCAGGAAAGTGAGTGGGGATCCATCTCACCTTAAAGGACTCTGTTCCCAAGCTTCTGAGCAACTGATGAGAAGACGCGCTGTAGTGACACCAGCAGGCGTGATCCAGGGCAGTGGACGGTCAGCAGGAACGCGCCCGGTGGGCCTGCTCCCTGGTAAGTATTCCAGTAAATGCCATTGAAATGGATGTATAGTCAAAGCTGGTGCAGGTGAGCAGAGCAGGAGGCCAGCGTGGTGCCTGCCCCCATTCTTGCCTGTCCCCTCTTCCAGGCTGGCCGGTTTGAGGCTGAGAGGAGCCAACGGGAATGAGATTATTCTGGGCCTTGGCAGGGAATTAAAGAAGAAGTCGTGGGGCTTTGGACAGATTGTCCTGGTGACAGCTACCCATCTTTTTAGCACTTGCTGTGTGCTGCATGTTTATAATTTCAATTCATCCTCACAGTGGCGGGAGCTGGGAGCTCTGCCTGCGGGGCTGTGGCCCGAAGACACCGGCCTTCTCCTGTGGCCTTTCAGCCACTGCAGGGCTCTTGCCCTCCCTGGAGCCACGGTTGCTGGGGGCGTGGCCTGGGCACCACCCCACTGTGCAGTCCCGTCCCCGCTCCCTGTCCCTGCTGCACTGGCCATCTGCACTAATCTGACCATGCACCCCATTCCCCTAGGACAAACCCAAGTGCCTGTCTACTTAGCAAGGCCCTGCCTGCCCTGGCCTGCCATGCAGTCCACCCCCTTCTTTTATTTTTTTTAATTAATTTTTTTATTGATTTCAGAGAGGAAAGGAGAGGGAGAGGGAGAGATAGAAGCATCAATGAAAGAGAATCATTGATCGGCTGCCCCACACTGGGGATCAAGCCCCGAGCCTGAAACACGGGCATGTGCCCTTGACCAGAACCAAACGTGGGACCCTTCAGTCCACAGGCCAACGCTCTGTCCCCTGAGCCAAACCGGCTAAGGCTAGTCCACCCCCTTCTGCTCCTGGCTTCCCGTCATGCTCTGCTAGGAGATTCCAGGAGGGTGTCTTGGCCCCTCACCTCTGAGTCTGCAGTCTGGCGGCAGACGCCGGGGCACGGCTCTCCCATCCTGGAGGCTGTCTGGGGCCAGGCTGTGTCTCACTCATACTCACATGCCCAGTATCTGGCATGTGACAGGGAGACCCTGGAATCTGACCGTGTATTTTTTAAAATATATTTTCATTGATTTCGGAGAAGGGGAGAGAGATAGAAACATCAACGATGAGAATCATTGATTGGCTGCCTCCTGCACGCCCCACACTGGGGATGGAGCCCACAACTTGGGCACGTGCCCTGACTGGGAACTGAACCGTGACCTCCTGGGTCGTAGGTTGTCGCTCAACCACTGAGCCACACCGGCCAGGCCCGACAGTGTATTGACTTCCAGCTTCCTATACTCTGCGTGACCGTGGGCACCCCCAGGATCCTTTCACCCCGGAGCCCCAGTTCTTTAGGAAGGGAAGGGACCCTCACGGTACAGACAGCCCACGGGCCTCCCCTGAGGTCGGAGGGAGGCGCTTCCCAGGTGCTTGGGGCCCTGCACACAGCTCTAGCCTGAGGACTGAGTTGTCAGGGGTCCCACATCTTCCACGAGTCCTCAGGCAAAGGGCCATCCAAGCGCTGAGGCAGGCTCCTGGTGAAGACCAACCTTGAATACAGAAGGAAGTCCGCTGCGATGAGCTGACTGGTGTTCCTTTTGGACGCTACGGGCATTGCCTGGGCTCGCTGCTGGAGCACGGCAGCCAGTGGAGACGGCCAGCCTGGCGTAGAGCTAACGGGAGGCGGGATGGGCATAGTAACAGCCCGGCCGGGCAGTGGACAGAGCTTCCAGCCACAGAGGGTAGGAGGTCCTGAGCCCAGAAGGAATGGCCCCCAGGGCAGGGGTGGTCTGAAGGCTTTGAGTGAAGGCCGTACTTACATTGAGCCTTGGAGGAGTGGGACAGGGAGGGAAGTGGGCAGCGGCTGGCTCCAGGAGGAGGACCGAGCATGGTCTAGCGGAGCCGAGTGACGGCAGGAGGGCCGGGAAGGGGGTAGGGAGATAAGGCGGAGAAGCCCTGGACACCCCTCGGTCTGGAGGGCGACATTGCCGAGGTGTAGCCCCTTTCCCTCCAAGGTCATTTGCCACCAGGATACAGGCAGGGCCTACGGCTGACACAACCAGGACTATACAGAACTGTGGTCTCATTGGGGGGTGAGTTTTGCCCTGCCGAAGGATATTTGGAAACATCTGGAGACACTTGATTGACAGCTGGAGGTGGGTTTGCTCCTGGCATCTAGTGGGTGGAGACCAGGGATGCTGCTCAACACCCTGCAATGCACAGGACAGCCTCCACGGCAAAGGATTGGCCCCAGATGTCAGTAGAGCTGAGGGTGAGAAACTGCAGTATCGAATGATAGGTTAGAAGCAGCAGGTTGACATCCGAGAAGAAAAAGTGTAAAACCCTATGTTTAGGGGAGAAAAAAAAATCAATTGTACAAGGGCAAGAATCGGGGAGAGCGACTGGACTGGACTGGACTGGACTGAAGGTGGAAGAGCTGGGGGCTTCGGCTGACTGAGTATTCACCTGGCTTGGAATCGAGAGGGGCAGCAGCAGGTCACATAAGGTGAGTGAGCCTTGGTCAGAGAGCTGGACAGTTCGGGTCTCCACCTGCCCTTCCGCAGATTACTATATTGCTAGCTCGGTGACATTTAAAAAAGTATTTTAATACCCGGCGAGTGTGGCTCAGTGGTTGAGTGTCGCCTATAAACCAGGAGGTCACAGTTCAATTCCCTGTCAGGGCACATGCCCGGGTTGCGGGCTCAATCCCCAGTAGGGGGTGTACAGGAGGCAGACAATCAATGATTCTCTCTCATTGATGTTTCTATCCCATATTCTCTGAAATCAATAAAAATATTTAAAAAAAATTTTTTTTTTAAATCCAGCCTTTTTCGTTTTCACTGGGATGGTCATTCAGGAGATATAGCCCACCTTATTTTTTTTTAATTAATTCATTTTCCTAGTCTACCTTAGAACTAGAAACAGCTCATGAATCTCCAGGAAAAGTTGGAATTGGAGACTAGCTATGAAAAGGTTTGGGTGGGAAGGTGAAAGCTATTTTCAAATATTCGGAGGACTGGAGACCTTCACAGTTCTCTCCCTCGGAAAGCAGCGGGCAGATGTGACAGGCAGGTTCTCAGAGGAGAACTTCCGAGCTGGTTGATGGGGCCGGGACTGACCGGTGAGCTCTCCATCTCTGGAGCTGTTCCAGCACGGGCGCTGGGGCGCTGTGGTGAGTGGCAGCCTTGGGTGGGGGCTGGACCGGATGCCCTGTCACTGTCGAATGTCAGCTTATGATGAGGCTGGTTCCTCACCCATGGGGGGTCACTTGCATCTCCCTAAACCCCCACTGTAATCTGGGCAGCACGCAGCCCGCACGTACACAGGTTTTAGATGTAAGTGCTGCTGTGATGCACACACTACAAGTTAACGGGAGAGTTTTTGCATTCAGAGCGGATGTATCTTCTCAGACAGCAGGTACTGAGGAAGCCAATCGCCGTGGTGGTAGGGATGATGGGCTCCGGGGTTTTGGTGATCAGTCCCATAGACGGGTTCTTGAAGCTCTGCAGGGAGGATGGGAAGAGGAAAGCCTGATCCTGACCTTCCAGGAATGGAGGCCTCCCCCTGCACGGGCTCCATTAGGGTTTCTCAGGGTGAGAGGTCAGCCAGAAAAGGAGGCAGCAGGCCTTGGGGATGGGGATGGAGGCAGCAATGAAGGCCACCCCCTCTTCCCAGACAGGACCCCCTGCCCAACTCCATCAACAGACACTTCTGGAGGGTCTCCTGTGTGTGCTTTCCCCGCTTCCCAATGGCATCTTCCCGGCCCCATCCTGAGGTCCTAGCTTCTGGGCACCAGTCTCCTGGCAAGGCATCCTGGGGCAGGGTGGGGCTGGAAGCCTTCAGGATGAGAAGAGCAAGGACTGCTTCCTGTGAACGGCAAAGGGGAGCTAAGATGCAGACGAGAGCAGCCCCTCCTGGGCAAACAGAAGCCTTTGTTGCCCCTGAGGAGCCCATGTCTCAAGTGTTTTCCCTTCATGGAATCAAAGGCACCTCGCCGTGGTGAGTTGAACACAGTGTTGTGTTTTGATCATTCTCACCACAGGATATTTTTCCATTGCTTTTCAGAGAGTGGAAAGGAGGGAGGGAGAGAGAAACATTGATGTGAGAGAGACACATAAATTAATTGCCTCCTGCACCCACAGCTGAGGTACATGCCCTTGACCTGGGAATCGAACCTGAGACCCTTTGGTGTGCAGTCCAATGCTCTGACCACTTAGCAACACTGGCCAGGGCGAACAGTGGTGTTTTTAGTGTCTGCAGTTACTGCCTTGACCATGTCCTGTTGACTCTCTTATTTCTTAATTACATTTTGAGCGAATTCCATACCTTTGTAAACATGGTCCATCAACTCCAGACTCATTTGTAACTTCAATCTCAAACTTGAGTTCAACGCCACCCTCTTCCTCGCCCCCAGCGAAGGCAGGACCCACAGTGTTTGGGTGCAAGTGTGGTCTGCCTTGTAGTCAGGCACCTCCCCTCTCTCCACCTGGTCCAGATCCTCCAGGATTGGGGGGTGGAGGTAGATGGCAGGGAGGATGGGAAGAGGAAAGCAGCAATCATAATAGCTAAGTACTTTCCTCAAGATCAATGACCTTAATAGCTCCTCTGTCAATTCCCTGAAGGTCTTATATGGACTGAGAAGGGACCCGTTAGGGTGGTGGCTGGGACGGGTGGCAGGGCTGGTTTTGCCTCTTGAGAAGCCCTGGCGGAGAGAGGCTCCTGCAGTTGGTGGTTCTCTAGAGAATGGAGGGGGGGGGGGGGGGGGGGCTTTGTCCTCAGTTGTATTTCCTGATAGGCAATTCCAGGGAATGGGAAAAGCCCCACACAAGCTCTGCTACAGCCATTTCGGGTGGCTCACCATACTGTCTCATGTTCACCCTTTCCTGAGACAGGTAATGGTCTGTGAATAAGCACTTACATGCCACATTCCTTTGGTCTCTTCCAGAACACCTTCAGAATTGCAGCACTTTCACGTAATGCTCAAGGCAGTAAAAGCCTAAAGAAGTCATCAGCTAGTGCTCGCTATAACCATGCAGTGGAAGATGCTGAATGTAAAATAAGTTGGAGTTCCCTTAAATTAAAACACACACACAAGTATCTAGTGCTTTGTTTCTTTTGGGTAATTGATGGCTTGTTCTTTTCTTCTAACAGGACCCTCTTTACCAAGAGCAGAGCTAACTGGGAACCTTCCTCCTATCAACAGTGTCTGACCCCATCATTGGCAAATGTGTGGCCTCCTTTTAGTTCGTCTTGATTACTCATTCCTGTTTTCTTATTCATTGTATATATCTTCTATGCTTCAAATTATTTTTGGGGGGAACATTTTTTTTTTTTAATCCTCACCTGAGAGTATTTTTCCATTGGTTTTTAAAGAGTGGGAGAGAGAGAGAGACAGAGAGAGAAACATTGATGTGACACATGGATTAGTTGCCTTCACATACACCCCAGCCAGGGCTGAGGATCAAGCCTGCAACCTACCTGCGTGCCCTTGACCGCAATTGAACCCGGGACCCTTCAGTCCCCAGGCCAACACTCTCCTTCTTTCCGCTGAGCCAAACCAGCTAGGGCGGGAAAAGTTTTAAAAACAACACCTTTCCTTTGGGGGAGGGGGAGAAGGGATGAGCAAAGTGTTCTTAGATTATGGTGATGGTTGCACAACTTTGTAAACACTAAAGACCATTGATGAACTTAATAGTATGTAAATTATCTCAATAAAGCTGTTTCTAAAAGCCTTGAGGCTATTGGGGACATGGGCCACCAAAGTATGCCTTTTTGGCTCTTTTCTGCAAAAAAATTCGTAAATTCCAGAATTATAGGTGAATTTTTACATAAGGTATAGAAATCTGGATAGTAAAGCCAGAGCAGGAGGAGCTCAGAGAGCAGAATGCAGTGTGTGTGTGTGTGTGTGTGTGTGTATGGGGGGGTCAAGGCGGGGGATGAGCCCCACCAAGAGTCAGAAGTTTGGGTGCAATGCCACCAGCGTGTGGCACTGGGCTTCTCCAGGCCTCCAGGCTCTAACCTTTCCTGCCTAAACCAGGGGTGGTGGCTACGGTCGCTCGCAGCTTTAAAGTTCTCTTCCACACAAAGGCACCAGGGAGCACAGACTGGGGCTTAGGCCAAACTGAGAGTCTAACTACTTAGCCAAGGTTTGGCTTGGCCTCCTGGCAGGGAGCTTCTTGGGCTTTAACATTAACTGATCTCTCTCTCTTCTGTTTCGGCCTTGGGCTTTTTTTTTTAAGTATACCTCCTCATTAAAAAAAAATATTTTTAAATCAAGATTTCAGAGAGGAAGGGAGAGATAGAAACATCAGTGATAAGAGAATCATCAATCGGCTGGCTCCTGCATGCCCCCCCTTTCTGCCCCTCGCCCCCACTGGGTTTTGAGCCTGAAACCTGGGCATGTGCCCTTGATCAGAATCGAACCCAGGACCCTTCAGTCTGCAGGCCGATGCTCTATCCACTGAGCCAAACCACCTAGGGTGGGCCTTTCTCCTTTTAAAGGAGAAAACAATGTAGCTGCTCATGCCCAAGAATGTGTTCAGGCACCAGCATCTTCACTAGCCTTCAACCTGGGTAGCATCTCACAGATTTTTCTTAGGAATAAAATCAACATTTTCACATCAAATTATTTAACAATATTAACATTGGACCTTTGCAGGAATTTTTTAGTAATGAGAATGTGTGGAGTGGATGTTTTGTGCTCTCCGGATTTTCTGGAAAACTAGGGTCACTCATCCGATGAGACGTATTGAGTGCCTGCTGTATGCAAGTTCCTGTGTGTGTTTGTGTGTGTGCATATGACGACGAGGCCCAGCCGCAGGGAGGCTGCTCTGGGTGTGGCAAGTCCTTCGTGAGGACCGTGGATGGCACCACACTCACCGCTGGGAGAGGCTGCACATGCTGCTCAGCTCTCACCTGGAGGTTATTTTAAAAACGAGACTCCAGATGCACCGCTTGTTTTCTGTCGCCTGTCCCTCGCGTGGTTGGCACAGAGAGCAGAGCTTCTAGAGACAGACGTATGAGTTTGACCCCAGCCCTCCTTTCACGAGCTCCACATTTACCTTGGGAGACTGCCCGTTCCCACACCAATAAAATGGAATCTAACAGGGCTGTGGAGAAGATTAGAAATGAAGGTGTATTTTGCAGATCAGCCATTTAGTAATTGGTAATCATATATAATAAAAGGCTAATATGCAAATTGTCCCCTTGTGAGTTCGACTGGGAGTTCGATCGCTTGCTATGATGTGCGCTGACAACCAGGGGGTGGCGCAGAATTTGGCGGGCGACCAGCAACGGCGGGATGCTGAGGGAGCGAGGGAAGGAGGAGGCAGGAAGGTGGGGAGGCAGGGAACCTGATCAGCCCTGATTGCCAGCCAGGCCTAGGGACCCTACCCGTGCACAAATTTCATGCACCGGGCCTCTAGTGATTTATAACTATTAGTTTCTTAAAGGGTAGGTAAATTGAAAACAAATTTGAGTTGACACCCAGTTAGGTTAATTTGCACCAACAATTTTATTTACAAGGCCATTACATTTGGGGGATGGCAGTTTCTAGTCTTTTCCACCAAGTAGTAAATAAGCCAGTGAAGCCTCCAGACAGGGCTGGGGCTGCAGGCTGCTCTGGGCAAGCCCCAGGCTCAGGGGACATGGGTTTGCCCTCTGCTGATACTATCCCTGCCCTTTCCCCTACCCTCTACCCCCTCAACTCAGCAGAAACACACTCCAAGGCAGTTTTGACAAACGTTTGCTAATGGCCCAGCGGTTTTCAAGAGGGAGAAACTCAAGTTCAAAGTGGGTTGAGGATGCACACAAAGGCCCAGCAGCCCAGGAGTGGAATGGCAAGCGGATAAGCCTTTCTCCAGCTATTTCAGAGTCAGGTCCTTCCATCACATCTCCCCTGGCACTGCCTCCAGAGCGGATCTTCCCCAAGTGCCAACCTGGAGCAAGTGGCAGAGGCCAGTGGGAAAGCACGGCGGGGCCCTTGACTGACATCTGAGCATCAGCTGTGCTGACGCCACAGCCTGGCTCGAGCTGATGACCTGGGCGGCCCACAGCCCTTCCAGATTGAGGGGGGAGGAGGCATGTGAGCCCTTCTTCCTCACCCCACGTAGCCTCTGCTCCAAATAACTGTCAGTGTCTTCCCTGTTGAGTTTTGTTGCTGACACCAAAGGGACCCACCAGTCTTGGTACAACTTGGCCACACCCTCAGTGAGGCTCCAGGGGCATCAGTGAGGAGGGGAGGAGAATGGCCACGGATAGGGAGGAAGGTGACTGCTGAGGTGCAGGCCCGATTCCACATTAGAAACGCTGAACATGAGCCTCACTTGGGTCTGAGTGAAGGGGGGGCACACTGGCAGCCTGAGCTACAGGTGAGCTCCTCCTCTTCCCTGCCTTTCCGGCTGTCCTCGGCTCACTCACTGAATTCAGGTAACTCTAGCAGTCACCAGCATCACCAATAGGTCTTCTCAGATGTAGGACTTAAGAACTAAAAGTCCGTAGCCCAGTCTCTTGGTTTCTATGAAAACCAGATCCTTGTCCTTGGCCGAGATGCTACACTACTTAACGAAGACCCCTAATGTGAGGTAACAGAGCTCGTTCTGCTACTTGGTTCAGATGGGGTCTCATCACACTGGGCTGCAGGGATCTGTTCACAGCAACTTCTCCTCCTCTCGTTCCTCAAGGGCAATGGCCGTGCTTTATTCACTTGGCACATGTCAGCATTCGTGATAAACAAAACTGACCCCCGGGCCAGACCTGGTCTACAGCTGGGTTTTATTTTGTTTGCAGAATAGGTAGAGGATTTTTTATTGTTGAAATTAGGAGATTCATTCATAAGTCTGGACTTCTTGGCTTCTCTGGAAAATTTTGAAGATGGGGCTCCTGGGTCCATGTTCCTCCCGCACGCAGGAGGCTGTCCTCCTTGGACACATGCTCTCCACCTGCCCGTCCCCATCATGCCCTCTCCTCTCTCACCTGAACCACTTCCACTTCAGGCACTGGTTTTACCTACCCGGTCCCTGCGGGCAGCAGAGTTAGCAGCTCCTTTGGAAACGAGCAGTAATGAAAGCCAAGGTCTCCACCAGGCTCACCAGTTTCCAACACGTGCTTGTTGAAAAGGTGTCTGGGTCTTGCCAGGCCAACAGAATGTTCGGTGTATCGTAAGGCCCCTCTGAGAGAAGGCGTTCCCATAAGGAGGTACTTCAGGTAACCCAGCTGTTCCATGGGTGGCCAATGGCAGTGATATTTGGTTGATTTGGCTATAATCAATCCTCGTTCTCGGTCCAACCTCATGGTGAAAATAGGTGACGATGTGCCACTTGTGCAAGGGAAAGAGGTGGTACTGGCTTTATCAAGCTACTGTCATCAAGGAAAACACCTGACTTCCCCATTCAAATATTCCCATAATCATGACCTGGACACTGACCCAAATATCCAACTCCAAAAAGATAGAAAGGGTGGTGGAGGTGGCCAGGAGGCATCATTCCAGGCTGAGGCAGAGTGGCACAAGCTTGGAAGTGCAAAACCATCCTGGGGGGGAAGGGAGGTAGGAAGGGCCTGAAACTGGGGGTGTGGCAGAAGGTACGTTAAAGCAGTGAGCTGTGAGAGAACCCAGGATAACCCACCGCAACACTGAACACTCATGTGGGAGATCCCACGTGCATAGGCACCATCACCCATCCTGACTTCAAAAATGTTTTAAATTATTAACTTTTGGGAGATTTGTTCCACTTATTTATGCATTCATTAGTTGATTGTTGTACGTGCCCTGACCGGGCATCGAACCTGCAACCTTGGTGTATTGGGATGATGCTCTAACCTAGTGGTCGGCAAACCGCGGCTCGAGAGTCACATGCGGCTCTTTGGCCCCTTGAGTGTTCTAACGCCACTTCTTCAAAATAGACTCGCCCAGGCCGAAAACCGACTTCTGCGCATGGGCCACAAAGTTTCAATCGCACTGTGGAACAGCCACACTCAAGGGGCCAAAGAGCCGCATGTGGCTCGCGAGCCGCGGTTTGCCGACCACTGCTCTAACCAACTGAACTACCCAGCCAGGGCTGCACCCATTCTGACATTTAATGTGGAATGCAATAAACCCCTAGAAATCTTTAGGATTCTTCAAACTAGATCCTCCTGCCCAGATCAGCATTTTATAGAACTGATTTAATGGAGCTGCTCTGGTGACGCAGACGGGCAGGAGATCCTGGCACGCTCCTTACAGAGCTCACAGGCCAAGGAGCAGAGCTCAAAGGCCACTGAGCACCCTTTACAAAGCAGAACAAGCCACCCCAAGAGCTCCTGGAGACTAAGTGCTCCTATAGAGATGAACAGTCCCACTTCCTGTTGCCACATTTTTGACTATTTATTGAATGAGGCAGTAATAGACAGAATGGAAAACAACACAGAATCCATGCTCTGCTACTTGGGTTTTGCTTTTCTTCTTCTTGGCAATTTCTCAAACTAGTAGGAGGTTATTTCACCACAAAGGATCATGGACTTTAAAGTCCCTGGACAGCTTCACAATGGCGGTAAAAAATAATAATTATAAAAATAACAAATTATAGAACTAGACTGTTTATATGTAAATTTCCCTTCCCTCCCCCCATAACGTACAGAAAAAAACATACAAAGAACATTGGATAATTTTATATAAAACAAGCAAATACAAGAATCTGAAACTTTTCTCAAAGGCTGAGCAAGACAGGAATAATTTTTTAATGTTGCGTTAAAAAAACACATTAAATACACTATCACACGTGGGGGGCCCGGGAGGAGGGGGAAGAGTTGTCCCTGTTCTCAAGGAGCGGAGATTTGGCCTGTCGAAAAGTCAGGTGAATTTAGCCACTGGTGACTCAGGGCTTGCAGCTGAGAAATCCCAGACATGAAGAGTTACAGAGAAGCCCAGACCCAGGGACACCGTGAGGAGGCAGCTGTGCGGGGCCTGGGCCCACCAGGACGCAAGGTCCCTTCTGAGAGGGCCTGATCCCGGAGCTCAGGAAACACCCAGTCCTTTCTTTTCTCTTCTTATGCCCCAGCCCGGTGTGATGGCCAGCCTTCCTGGGCAGGTGCCCGCCAGCTCCAACCTCCTCTCTGTAAAGCTACAGTTAGAGGAAGTAGAAAATTTGCTTCCACTGGTGAACCCTGGTCTTTGAGTTTTTCTCTCCCTCCTTCCTTTCCCCTCCCAACCCCTCCCACTCGCCCTCCCATTCTCTCCCCCCACACACACCCACAAACACACAACGCGCACACACTCCTCAAACCCTTAATACTTCTGTTACCTTCAGTTCATATACATGACCACTTTAGGACTGACCTTAAAACCAAAGCAGTATTTTAACAGTCATGAGATCAAGAGGTTTCCTGCGAAGAGGTGATGGGAGGTGGAGGAAACCTTCCTGTCCCTGCCTGGGAGCTTTGAGGACGTTCACCCGCCTGTGGCAAGGTCAGCACCTGGGCCAGCCCGAGGAGGGCTCAGCGGCCAGGCCCTGGGGCCCCTGGACCTTCTGGACCCCACAGTCCTGGCACTTCCTTCCCCGGGGGAGTCCAGCAGGGAGAGTTCTGGTGGCCACTGGGAGGCAGCTTTGGTGAAGGCCATGGTCACCTCCACCTGAGTTTGTCAGTAGCTCAACGCATGACCCTGGTATGAACAAAAATCAGTGACTGTGTCTGGCCACGTACCCTACACCCACTAAACTGGGTGAATTATTTTTTTCCACAGCGCACCTTAATTTCATACAGATAATTCCATGCGGGTTTCATATATATATAGATATATGTATATATATATGTACACATATATACTTTATATATATGTAAATGTGTATATCCCTATGTACACATATACATATATTCACATTCGCACATACACACACGTAAGTATACATACATGTTTTTGCAGAAAGAAGTCCTGCCACAATTTGGCTTTTTAGGGACAGTGAAACTGACAGCGCAGTATCTTAATCCACCAATCCCAGAAAATCAAGAGTGGTGCTTTAAAAAAATGCAATTCCAAATCCGCTGCCTTTCTTCCTTTTTTAAAAAAGGGTTAACAATACTTTTCTTCCAAAGTCGAGAGACTTAATTCCATTTGATTGCACCTCTGCAATGTGTAAAAATTTCTGAAGTAGACTAGAAAACGATGCCATGATATGGCTGCACGTCACTGTTCCAACGTCACCACTTCCACAGCCTGGCCGTCCATGGTGACTGTGCTGTCTGCTATCCTGGTGGTCACGGGGGCCATGGCCACCTGCACCGGCCCGTTGCCTTGGGCAAGGCTGGTTACCACAGTCTGGTACATGCTCACAGGGATCTGGACCAGTCCTGGGGAGAGAGAGGGGAGACTGTTGGTGGAGATCGGGCTCAGCTTCAGATGCTGGCTGGACAGGGCAACCAGCTCAATTCCTCAGGGAATCACGTACCCACTTCCACACACCATTACCCCCCCTCTTTACCCCATTTAATTCTTTACAACAGACGGTCAGGGAAGAACAGGGAGGAGAAATTGTGGAAACATGCCTCAGAGCATGGCCTCCCCAACTGGCCAAGAGATGACGCCCTGCCTCCACCTGCAGGAAGCACAGCCCATCCTTGTCCCCTTCCCACAAGCCCATCCCTCTGCCCGCCTTAACCGTCCTAAGGAAAGGCCTCCATTTGTTGTCTGATATTCGGCTGCACTAGCTTCGCCAGCCCTTTCTGCCTCTGTTCCAATTCTCTCAGCTTGACAAAACATTTCCCTCAATCCTATCGTGGCTCTGGCCACTGTCACTCCACTTAAAGTCAGCTTATTGGGGAAAAAAAAGCAGGAAAAAAAAAGTTTAGGTCATAAGTTTTCTGATTTTAGATTTCACAGACCAATAAAATTTTAAAATACATTTTGGGGTCAACTTAAAAAAAAAAAAAAAGACTCCTAACTACATCCTCACATTCCATTACTTCACAGTAGAAAGGAAGGGTTAACACAAAGGAAGGAAGAAGCATGTAATCTCAGAAAAGGGCAGTCCTTCTTCCTAAGAAGGGAAAGCTGGTGATTTTGTATGACATTAAAAAAGGGATTTCCATTAAATAAAGCAGAATAATGCATGCATCAAACTCCTCTTCCTCCTAAAACTAAAATTATAGTGAAGGGGGGCAAAAGGATAGAAATGAGGGAGGTCAACATATGGTTGGAAGACTCAAAGCGAATATCAAGTGATTCTGCCTCATCAGAGAAATGAAAACTGCAACTCCAGTGTCCACGGAGGGCTCAGGACACGGGACCCAGCTCCTGCAGAAATAGGGGAAGAGGCAAAAACAGGGAACAGCTGAAAGTTTGCATTCAACGGATTGGACCAGTAGGCCACACACCCCCAACCCTGTTGTTGACAGGACATCTGAATTCATCTGTGTTGAGGAAATGACCTGGAGAGGCCCAAGAAAAGACTTATAGTGATGTTTGGAGGTGGACAGGTGGGAGGTGGGCGGGGGGAGGAGAAGAGACAATGAGAAACCTGGCCTGCTGTTCCAATACTTACCCCAAGGACTCCTGGCCACCTAGCTCTGCCCTACACACCCTGACAATCAGCCTCTCAGCGTCTCACTCTTAAGGAACAGAGAGAGCAGAGACAATGTGGGGAGCAGAAGAAAACAAATGCCCCCCAAATCTAATATCTTCAAAGAGAGAAGAGGTTTGTATCATAAAAATGAGATGCTTTTATTAAAAGAACCATGGGAAGATTTTTAAATAAAATGATATACATTCCAAAAAATTGTATGAAGATAAAGTCAAGGAAATCTTCCAGAGTAGAAAAGATTAAAAGATGGAAAGTAGGAGAGAAAATATAAGACTTAAGAGGGTCAATCTCTGATAACAGAGTTCCAGAGAGACTAGAAAAAACAGAAGGTAAGAAGTTATCCGATAGGATGTAAATAAAATCTATAACTGAAACACATGAGTGCCAGCCTGACCAGGCCCACTGGATGCTCAGCACAACAGATGCCCAGATTCCCAAAGATGGCAGAAGGAAAAAAGTCATCTACAAAGATCTGGGAACATAATATTGTGGGACTTCTCAAAAGCAGGTCAAGAATGCCTTCGGATGTTGGAGAGGAAAATGTTCTTAGTCCTAAGGAGTGGCCACGGGATCTAGGAAACAGAGAACCCACAACTTGTAGTGAGCTCTGGGGCAGGATGAGGGGCCCAGGGCAAGGGCTATGCAGCAAATTTGAGCGAACAGAGGGGGAAATGGCATCCACCCCGGTGTGTCACGATCATCACTTTCATCTTCTGTTCTGGTCAAACAGGCAAAGTTAATGAAATAACCCAAAACATGCAGCAGCGAGGCCAGTGTGCACTCCTCCAAAGAACCCACACTGGCAAACAGCAGCCAAACCAGAAGCAAAGATCACTTTCATTTCATCGTAATGCTCTTGCTTCCAGGCTCGATTCAGTTAAAGAAGCTTCAAGCCTGGGGACTAAGTCACACACTTTACAAACGCAGTGACTACTGTGAGCAACCTGGGTCTGGGCTGGAGTGGAGAGAACGTAAAGAATTGTCAGATTTAACTGTTTTCTTTCTCCCTTTCACCCTGGTTTATGACATATTTGGGTTTCCTCTGATGTGGGTCCATGACCAACATGTTAACACAGGGTGAAAATCATGGAAGATTTGCCCTGAATAAAACAGAGAAAGGTTCAAACGCAGAAATACAGGTACTGCTATACCCAGATGATCTTTTGAACACAACATGATCTTGCTGTCCTCTCACAATTCTTCAGTGGTCTTCAGTGGCCCTTCCCATCTAATAAAAGAGTAATATGCAAATTGACCATCACTCCAACTCACAAGATGGCCACCCCCATGTGGACACAAGATGGCCACCACAAGATGGCCTGCAAGGGAGGGCAGTTGGGGGGGGCAGGCCTACAGGGGAGGGATGTTGGGAGGGACCAGGCCAGCAGGGAAGGGTAGTTAGGGGTGACCAGGCTGGCAGGGGAGCAGTTAGGGGCAATCAGGTAGGCAGGCAGGCGAGTGGTTGGGAGCCAGCAGTCCTGGATTGTGAGAGGGATGTCCAGTGGGATCGGGCCTAAACGGGCAGTCGGACATCCCTCAAGGGGTCCCAGATTGGAGAGGGTGCAGGCTGGGCTGAGGGACACCTCCCACCGGGCCTCTAGTGGGATATAAAATCCAAATCCCGATGCAGGTATTTAAACCCTCATGTCAGCCCCTGTGGTCCAGTCTGCCTGGTGATCCACCAGCCTCTTCACACCCAGCCAGGTGAACTACTTGATTATGGATCTCCACACACACCTCCACACAGGAGTAGTTCCTTCCACCTCAACTGACTACCCTCTGCTTGTTCTGTGAATGGGCTCCTATTCTTCCTTCAACAGTCAGTTCCCCACCTGGGCGCCTCTGCTCCTGGGCTCCCACAGCACTCTGTACTGGACTCCATGGAGGCAATGGTCCTATTCATTATGCTGTTTGCATGTCTTGTCTCCAAGGAGCCTCTAAATTCCTGAGGGAGGGATGGAGTCTCCATCTGTGAGTCTCTAGCGATCAACAGGAGTTCAGTCAATGTTTTTAACACTCACGAATGAAACCTGCCTTCTGAGATGTCACAGGTGTGTCTGTCCTCGGGACTGAGCGATTGAACTGGATGAGTCTCGGGGTGATTAGGCTGTTTTAGAATGGGAGCTCCCAACCCAGAAAACAGCAATATAAAAACTATTCAGGACCCATCCAAATAGAACCACTTTTAAAGATTTCATCTTCTGTACTTTACCCCACAATCAGGGAAGAAATAAATTTGGCCTCTACAACTGGGTGATGAAATGACTTGCATACAGAGCTATCTCAAGAGGGAATAACTGGTAAAGGCAACTACATATCTGAAAAGCTTTTCATAAGGAGAAATTCCATATATAAGGTAATTTCATAACCTCACATGCCTTGAAATTCCAATTCCATTATCTTCTACAGGCAGTTTCAGTCCATCGCTACCTTAAATAAATGCATTACCACCCCACTGTGGGATTTTAGAATCAGTCTCTCTCCTCTTTCACCCCCCGCCCCCCAGTCATTGTGACATGGATTAGATTAAATCGTCTCAGAGTCTCTGACCTGGCAGCCTTTATGTCCATGGTGAGGGAGGGGGAGGGGACTGGGAGCTTGGAAACCCAGCAGGTACTAAATCGGCCGCTGCCCTTGGAAGAGATGATTAAATGCTGAGGTACAGTCATCAGGCTGGGATTGTCCCGGCATCTGCTCAGTCTGGCCCTGATTAGCCCTAATCTAGAAGGCGTGTGTTAATCTAAGCTTGCATTCTGGGTCATTTCAATTAATCAAGCAACAGGAAACCCTTCACATTCTGCTTTAAGGGCTTGAAGTCCTTCCTTTTGTTTTTTCAGAGAGAACCTGTACAATCTGAGTAATAACACTCTTGACATTTGTAGAGGACTTTCCAAAGCTATCCGACACCCCCTGCATATCATCTGATTTCTGCTAAGACCCTGCAGAAGCTGCAGGGCAGGTGTTCTGCCCTCTCACAGATGACAGGCAAGCTCCTCTGGCAGACCCATGGACCTTCATAAAGGCACGTACTTAGAAGCCCCCCAATCTCTAGTACCCGAATCTTCAAAGCTGTAAGAAACCTGAGTTCATTCAGTTTAGTAAATCCAATCCCCTTTCTTTTTCTTTAAATGCAAAGTAAACAGATAAAAGGTTTAAAGCAAAAACACATAGACCAAGAGAGTCTGAGTGGTTATTTCTCTTGGGAGTCTCTCCATGCGACAGAATGCCCAAGCATGGAGCACCGGGGCCAGCAGGGCTCACTGCTGCCTCTCCTCCAGGCTTCTAGGTAAGGTTGACACTGGCCAAATGGGAAAAGAGGCCAGAGGTGACTCAGGAGCTTCAAGTCCCACCCAGCACAAGGATTTCCTTGTCAAACAGCCGTCAGAACAAAATCCCTGGAGGAACTGCTGGCTTGGGGATCGTGTTTCCCTGTAAAAGACGATGAGACCTGCTCCAGTTTTCTACCAGTTGGGTATCATTCTTGAGCCCAGTGGTCAAACATACTCCCCTTACTCTTCTCCTACCTCAGCAAGTGGCAATTACATCTTTGGCTCTGGCCAAAAACTTTGAAGGCAAGTCATCATTGACTTCACGAAATGCAATGCATCAGCAAATCTGTCCACTTCCTTCAAATACAGACAAGAATCCAACCACTTCAACCGCCGCCACCCTAGGCCAACCCCTATCACCTCTAGCCTGGACTACGCTCAGCTCCCTTTGTCATCCTGCTTCAGCTCTTGCTCCACTGCAGTCTATTCTCCACACAGCAATCAGAGAGATGGCCTAAAACTCCCACTCAAGGTCATGGCTATGGGGTCATGTTCTGAAAATTCAGACCATTTACTCACGTTAAGTGGCTTTGCTCTGTAATCTGCAAAACAGGAAGCCACGGGTTTTGTAGTGGTCTGTCTCTGCTGGTGGCACCGCTGGGGAGACTGGTACACCATGGGTGCCGATGAGTAACTTTTAGGGTCACAGCTTTGCACACTCATGAGCTGACCTACTCTATTCCTGCCCTCCCCTGAGGCAATGAGTTTTATCGCTTACCTGCTGTATAATGGCACACACACACACACACACACTCACACACTTTTGATGGCTCTCTACTAAGGGAAAAATAGAGTCCAAATAGCTAATAGGTGAGGGATTACACCACCTTTCCCACAAATACCCTACATATCCCTTCATTACAACCATATCTGTCGCCTCAGTGTACCCTCACCACCACAGGTATTTGCTCAGACAGGTCCCTCAGCCTAGAGTTATCCCCTGCCAATGTCAGTCCTGCTCTAACAAGTTCCGCATCTTTCACGGGGTTACCTCAGACCTAACAGCCCACTAGGCTCCCTCTTCCTGTGATGTCAATGCCTCCACCAGTCATTTGGCACCAGCTCTGTGCTAACCTGTTTCCAAGTAGTTATTGTTTGTTTTTTCTGTAGAAATCTGCTTACTTAAGATTGATAGTGGCAAGACACTATCTTTGAATACTGAGCAACTTGAACATAACAGATGCTTAATAATTGAGTATGACAACTGGTCATGTTCGTCATGATTTTCAGAAACTTGATTACATTCTTATTAGCTTTGGCCTCCACAGACTGAAGAGCCTGAAGCTTTTCCCTCGGCTCCTGAATGAAGTAGGATTTCTCCACAATATTCTTCAGGTATTGCAGCCAAACGCAGTGTGGCTGTCCAGGTGCATTTTGTGGGATGGTTAAATAGGCTCTTTTATTTTCATTAAAGGCTTCCCAGCTAGAAAGATCTCCGTGTGAATCCTGGCCCGGCCATGGACAGGCTCGCGAGCCTCACTTTCCTCATGTGTAAAACAGTAATTACTTATTACACAGGCTTGCTGAGAACTGGATGTGCGACCTAACGTGCGGGACAGTGCCTGGCACACAGTAGGTACCTGGTAAATGTCAGCTGCTTTTCAAAGATGACTGACTTGGAGTAAGAGGTTTGAGGAAGTCTGGCTGGGGGCACAGATGTGAGACTGAAGTTCTCAGGAAGCAGAAAGGAAAGCAGAGACACACAGATCTCCTTTCAGCAGCAGTGTGCTCCTGCCAGGAAGCACATCACTCCCCGAGGCCTTCAAAGATGGAAAGATTAGAGCTAAAAGGCATGAAATCAGGGCAGATGGACTGGCGGGCAGCGTCCTCTCGGAAATGCAGTGGTGGTCAGAACTGGCACTGAAACGGCACCGGGACACAGGAGGTAGCTGCTGATCCAGTGCCCTGTGAACACGTAATCCGGACTAAACCACTGATCAATGTTAAGAATATGAAATATATGATCAGGGCCAGTATGACGATGCCATCACTCTGATACACTTCTAAAGCCCTCCAGAAACTAATACCAGGCTCAAGCCCGGCAGAGCACAGAGTTGCAGGCCTGGTCAGGGTCACCCGGAACCACAGACTGCCCCCCTCCTCTGCCCCCGACAAGATAGAGCAGGACAGACGGCCCGAGGAAGAATGGGCCTTTCATTTGCCCTCACAGTCCGGGAAGCCTTTGGGAATTGTTGTTTGCTGTAACTGAATCTTCCAGCCCAAAGGCCTTCCAAGTTGGTCATGGAAATATCTTTAGTTAGGAGAAAAATATTGATGATCGTGAGAGAAAAATTACGAGAGCTAAACAAATAAAGTATCAACTAAACACAACAGTTGGTAAAAGAGAAGTAATTCTTAAAATCCAAAGGCTTTAAAATTTATAATGCAATGCCTTCTGTGGTCTATGGACATGAAAGCTAAGTATATGTCTCAGGTACACATAGGCTTAAATGGGGAACCAGAAGACTGTGTGACTGGGAAGAATGGGAATAAATAAACAAGAAATGAAACCATGTATTACCGAAGTAACTTCTGGAATTTTTAAAGAGCCATCAAGGGTATCAACAGGTGTCTCTAGGGGTGGCAGGCAGGAGGGAAGTCCTTTAAAAAAGTTTATTTGCAGGCCTGAAAAAACTTCACATCAGTGACTGACATCTAAGGGCAACCACTGTTACATGAAAACACAGGCATGGTACGTGCTGGTGTAGAAATGGGAGAACATCAGGTAAAGAAGGGAGTCCAGGAGGCAGGCGGCAGGCGGCAGGCGAAGAGGCTGAGAGTAACAAACAAGAACCAGATGGAGAGAGGACAGACACAGGGCAAGAAAAAGGTCATGAAGAGAATGTCCGTATGGAATGAAAAGGAGATGCAGGTAACTCTCGGGAGGGTAAGGCCAGGGGAAACAGAGAGCACTGCTCCCGGTGGTTCTGTTGCTGTTATATTAGCTGCTTCTGGGACATTGAATCTTCCTTTTCCGTGTTTCCTGTCTATGGCTTCTGGGTGCACTGAAGGGATTTGTGGATTAAAACATGTATTACACCTGCAAGTACTGCATGTTCTCATGAAGCCAAGAGCAGCCTCACAGGTGCCCTGGTGCCACAAGCACTTCTCAGCACCCAAGGTTTTCTCCGCATTTGCTAGGCAACATGAAGCCTCGCCAGGAAAAACTCCTTTCTGGAATAAATTCTGTAGCAGTGACTTTGTCTGGGTGGGACAGTGTCACCGTGTCCTTTGCCTGATTTTGCAGGCCAGCAGCAAACGCCTCTTGCCCCCACACCATAAGCCAAATGTTAAAAATGAATTCACTTTTATTATAAAACACATTTTGGAGATATAAACTCATGATTTCCTCTTGAAATGATCACGTGCCCAGGAACACTAATCGAGGCTGGCGGCTTCGGTGTTCAGAACCACGGTGTGTTCGTTATCCTGCGGACTGAGCGCCTCATGAGGGGCGGACCCAGCGGACTCCAAGGTCTGCTGAGGACCTGAGCACGAGGGCTATACCTGAAGCGGCAGGAGAGAAGGGCGTTCACCTAAGGCTGGTGGAGCATGCCGTGCTCGGGGGGACATCTGACCCGACTGTACAGAGAAGGGCAGGAGGTGCTCAGTCAATTTCCAGGAGGAACTATCGGGAAGAAGGGTGAGCACAACACTCAAGGGCTCCAAAGTCTATGCACCAGTGGACAGGGTATGGGCAATGTGAGGTTTTGATATTTTTAAACAGAAAGTGGAGCCAAAATGACGGAAACCTCAGGAGAAAGTCACCAAGCCATCCGAGTTTACAATAGTCAGGTATAGAAATGAATACTGGGAATTATCCAGAGTTAGGAGCAGAGATTCATTTTCTGTTATTATTTTCAACATTTTTACTGTAGAGAATTTCAAATCAGCACAAAAGAAGAGAGACTAGTACAAGAAATACCCCTTACCCCACCCCCAGTGCCCACCATCTAGCCCTTGCTTCTCCTGAACAGGGTTAGACTGAGGCAAAGAAACTTCCAGAAATTTTTCACCCCTTCACACAGCACAACCTGTAGAGTACCATTTAGAAAACAAACAGCAGAATTTCTAAGAGCACTTAGGGCAGAACCCAATTTGCTCAGGCAGGGAGACCCTGCAGGCAGCGGACTGGAAGGTGGAACTAAATGGACAGTTCCAGGGTTTGGTCTCCACAGAGAGAGAAATGGATTTCAAAAAACTGCATTCTGTTTAAGTATTTATCTTGCTTTCCTATCTGGACTGTATTTAGCATAAGCAAATTGTTAATGGGGACAAGTTCTTTTTTTATTTATTTCCCAGAGCTTTCCCCAGCTTTATTCAAGCATAACTGACGAATAGGAATTGTGTAAAACCTGATACATGTATATATATTGTGAAATGATCAGTACATCCAAGCTAATTAGCATATCCATCACCTCACATAGTTAGCATTTCTATTTCTCCTTTTTTGTGTGTGGTGAGAACAATTAAGATCAACCCTTTTAGCAAGTTTCAAGTACACAGTACGGTATTTTTAACCACAGTGTCCATGCTGCATATTAGGTCCCCAGAACTTACACATCTTACATAACTGAAACTCGTCCAAAGAACTATGTCACCGTGCCTGCAAACGGTGAATGGATTTAAATAAAGGTGACAAGACCTGTGGCAATCAGACAGTCAGAGGGATGCCACAGGAATTCAGTTGAGAACGGAAGGGACTAGGTATGAAGAGGAAGAGGGTCTCACAATCAGGAAGTAGAGTCGACTGGGCAGACTGACATAACAGAGACCTGAACCCATTCCTCGGGTCCATGTCATTAACCCTCCTCTGCACACAGCGGCCCTTCTGTGTTGACTGGCCAGCTAGATAACGGCTCACCCCAGGTTAGGGACCATGAAGGCAGAGTTGCTCCACCCTCGGGAAAAGTTCTTTATTAAAAGAAGTCTAGCTAAAAAGGGCAGAAGGAAGGAATAACACCAGAGAAGCACCACTCTATCACTCTCATCGATATAATGGAACTATACGGAATCATTAATGGTTACTGAGACCATTGGGTGACCTGCAGGATGTGGCACCCGGAGGGGCAGCCTCTCATTACCCCACCCTCCAGCTGCTTCCTTCTTCCTCTAAAGATAACCCCCTGCGGCAGTCTCAGTCAGCACCCACTGGCGATGGGCACAACCGGCTCTACAGATGTCTGACAACAACACAGAACTTGGAAAGAGCAATGGGCAAGAGTGACACCCACCCGGGAAGTTCCACAAATCCTCCAGCAAATGTGCCGGCACACGGCGCGCTGTGGACACGCACGTTTTTAAAAGTAGGCCTTCAGTCAGCTCTTCTTGAGCCGAAGGGAGGGTGGTTCATTTCCCCTGTGCTGCCCTCTACCCTGGAATTTGTGATGTATTTTCTTGTAGCAGACTTACTTTCCTAGGTATGTCTTCCTTAAGCTAATAGGAATACTAATTTGTATTCCTTAAGTACTCAGCTGCTGTGGAGGTGGAGGAGATGGTCCAGGCTTTCTCTGACTTGCTCAGAGAAATTGTCCAAGGACTTAAAATGCGTCATGAGTAATGTGCATGACAGATAATCTGTATGTGACATAGAAGAGTTGAATATATTTCTATTTATAAAACCAACAGGCCACGCCTGTCTCTTGGGGCTGCTATGAGAAGAAGTAACATTTTATTTACATGATTGAAGTTCTTGAGATGAAAGACGCTACCTAAACTTGAGGTGGTGTTGTTTCATCTAGGTCCGTTCTCAGCATCAGAGCAGCCACGTAGCGGCTACCAGGGGCAGACAAATGGCGGAGCAAGACCGAAGGTGCTGCCCATGGTCCCCAGAGCTGCTGAGAGCGGAAGCTGTGCCACCAGCTCAGTGTTCCACCCCAGGGGTGTTGTCCACACTCCACGCTGTACACAAAATGGACAATTCACACACACACTCTTGGCCCTGAGTGTTCACATGCCCTCTTGTTAGTAGTCAGAAGCACTCTCCCCTCTCCCTTCTCTCTGAAATCAATAAAAATATATTAAAAAACGAACACCCCACGACAATGAGGTACCACCTCACACCTGTCAGAATGGCTATCATCAACAAACGAGATGTGATGGTGAGGATGTGGAGGAAAAGGAACCCTCCTTCACTGCTGGTGGGAATGCAGACTGGCGCAGCCACTGTGAAAAACAATATGGAGTTTCCTCAAAAAATTAAAAATGGAACTCCCATTTCACCCAGTGATTCCACTTCTAGGAATATATCCCAAGAAGTCAGAAACACCAATCAGAAAGGATATATGCACCCCTATGTTCATAGTAGCGCAATTTACAATAGCCAAGATTTAGAAACAGCATGAGTGCCCATCAGCAGATGAGTGTAATAAAGACAGTGGTACATCTACACAATGGCATACTATGCAGGTGTGAAAGATAAAGAACTCTTACCATTTGCAACAGTATGGATGGACCTGGACAGCATTATGCTAAGCGCAATAAGCCAGTCACTGTCAAAGCTCAGAAGGAAGGCAGGGGACGGTCGGCAGGTGGGAAGAGATCAACCAAGGAACTTGTATGCATTTATGCATAACCCGTGGACACCGACAACAGGGGGTGAAGGCCTGGGGTGTGGGATGGGGGTGGGCTGGGAGAGGTCAACGGGGAAAAGAAGGGACATATGTAATACTTTAAAAAAAAAGGATGAAAGAAAGAAAGGAAGGAAGGAAGGAAGGAAGGAAGAAAGGAAGGAAGGAAGGGAGGGAGGGAGGGAGGGAGGGAGGGAGGAAGGAAGGAAGGAAGGAAGGAAGGAAGGAAGGAAGGAAGGAAGGAAGGAAGGGAGGAAGGAAGGAAGGAAGGAAGGAAGGAAGAAGAAAAACCAGAACTCTCTAGTCCAACAGCAGGGCTGTGAAGCCTAAGCAAGGGAAGGCCAGGGAAGGGCAGCAGAAAGCAGACACTCCTAAGATCATGTCGTGGGTGGGAAAGGACATGAGATTCTTGAAGGAAAACATTTTAAACATAAAAAGATAAAGTTCATAGTCTAAGTAACATGGCTGGAAGGAGCTGCTCCAAAAACATCCTTTTCCTCCTCCAACAAGGCTGACATAGGAACTCCAAGGCTCACTACTTAAACAGTCAAGACATTTAACCTCGGAAGCCATGCTGCCATTAGAACTCACTGTGAAGCAGATATGTTCTCCATGTGCTGACCAATATGGTGGCTACAGAGCACCTGCAATGTGGCCAGTGTGACTGAGGAACTGAACCTTTGATTTTACTTGATTTTGATTAATTTACACTTAAATAGCCAGTGCGCAGCTCTAAAAGCTTTCCAGTACTTCACTGTATAGATGTACCAGTTTTCCGGTGAGCCAAGTCCACATCATACATGTGCTTCAGTCATACATAAACTGCAGAACATGGTAAAGAGCTGCCTTTGTTTAGATGGAAACGCAATCTGAAATTGGATGCTCTACATTCACCTAAAATATATTTTCCTGGCATTCCCCTTATTTACATCACAGGCTTTTTTCCTTTGCTGCTCTACCCCATCCCCACCCCCACGTATTTTAACACCCCACCCCACCCCCACCCCCATGGTGAGAAACTTTATCAGCATTTGAGAACAATACAGTATAGCTGTGCACTATAAAGCTTCAAGCAGTAAGAGGCTGGGCTGGGCAGTCAGGAGAATTGCTGGACGCCTCTCTATGAGCCAATCTGATAGCAGGGTCTTTGTAGTCTCGCTCAGAGCAGTGTCTCAGTTTCCATATATAGACCCCTTCAATGATTCTCAGGTCCAATTGCTAGCTTTACAACCGAAAAGATGTTTTTATCAATTTAACTTCGAAAACCCTATTTAGGCTCTGTAAATCTCTAAATTGGGGCCTTTCTAATAATGATTTGGTATAATTATAAAGTCACAGGCAATTGTGCGGACAAAGCCAAATCTATATGTCTCCTCGCTGGGCCTTTGCTCTCGGTTTGACCGACCGGAGGAGAAAAGAGGCTTTGTCAGGAGCAGATGTGCAGTGGGAGGCCCTGGGAAAGCAGATCTGTTGAATGAAGCAGGTGCCACTTAGACATTCACTTTACTGACTCCAACCACAACCTCCCCTTCATTTGATACCCTGCTCTTGGCAGGAGGATGGGGAGAGAGCATCACACAAAAAGGAAGCATGTTTATCCTGTTCAGATTACTGCTCTGCCAGGCTGCTGCTGCTGGGTTCTGCACACTTGCTCTTTATTAAGCAAATGGCAGATCTGGGAAGTGAATCCCTGTATTTACACAGGTAACCTGAGAGCCAGAGGGCCCCAAACCATACTGGCTGCGATGTGCAAGCTATTCGACTTAATAACAGTACACTGACATTCCTTCAAAATCCTAGTGGAAGCATAAATAAAAAGAGGAAAGTCCCCTTTACCCAAGAACCTAAAAAACTTCATCTGAAGAATTTTTCATGTTAAGAAGTTCTTGTTCTTATGTGAACAGTGACTGATCCCATTTTTACATGCTCAATTAAAACCCACTTTTCAATCCACGTATTGAATAGAAATGACTGCAATGAAACTTGTTCGATTATGGCTCTGAATCTGGTATGCTACACACACACACAAATCCCTTTACAGAATATTACCTGCAATGAGGCACCAAGATTCTGTCTTGGTTACAAGGAGCTGGAATCATCTAAGACCAGAATCTGTCTTTCGAATACAAAGACTCAGAAAGATCTGGGGACCTAAAGGGAAGGAGAATGAGATAACGAAACATGTAACTTGACCTTCAGGACACTGGGGATGGAGGAGACCATGGTCAGCGGTGTCCATCTGCCACATGGCAGGCATGTTCTTGGGAATCTCTGCCCAGGATGTCCCTGGCACATCAGTTTCCTCAAGCTGAGAATACCTGGCACCATCAGACCAAGGAGCAGATCAAGGCAGGCCACTGTGGCTTGATAACCTGCTAATTCTCACTGGGCTTCAAGGAGCCAACTCTGGAAGCACTCAGCTTTTAGCATGGACAGCATCTAAAAGCTACATGTGAGGGCCACGGCCATGGCTCAGATGAGTCCTAAGAATAGAGACCAAACATTTCACTGTAAAAGGCCCTCTTCTTTTCTAGTCTTTAAGAGTTCAAATAGCAGAGCCTAGGTGAGCAATTCCTGGTGTACAGATCATGAATGCCCGAGGCCACCCTGTTCATAATGGTAGAGGGAGGTGACACATCCCCTCTGGACTTGCAGACTGGGCAAGGAGAAAGATGAATCTAAACCCATGACACTTTCAAGAGGCCTGCTCCTTCAGAAGGTATCCACAGGTCAGCATCTTTGCAGGAGACAAAGGCACCAAAGAACCCTGACAACTGGAAACCCCTCCAGCTGGGGCGATGTCTGATGAGTGACAGGAAAGGCCTGGTAATTCGGATAATTGAATCTGTTTTGTCTCCCCCAGCATGCCTGAGGGACAATGCTTCCATCAGGAACAGGCTTTCTGAAGAGGGGTTCTCAGTGTGAGATTCACTACCTGCTCCCTCCAATGGAGGCTTACTGGACCAGAGCCTAAGAATGTATTCCAGAAGTGCTAAAGGCAAATCCTCTGAAGATTGATTCCCTTGCCATCAGTGGTGTTGAATAATACTAACAGTGGTATAACAGTTACTGCATGCTCATGATGATCCAGGCACTAACGAGAGTAGGACTTATCTGCTGTCTCTAAAATTAGTGACGTCAACATATCTCCCTGGACGGGGAGACTGGGGAGTCAGAAAAACTGCTGCTTCCCTCCAAGAGCTACTCTGGTAGGCATTTCGGATTCAGGAGATCATGATGAAGGCAGTAGGGAAGGAGGGCAAGCTTCAGTGCTACGAAAGGGCTGGGTGAGTAACACCCAGGGGGCACAGATCTGTAACCCCCTTTGGATATTCTACAATTGAGAGCCCCATCGCCCATCTCTTATCACCATTCCTTAGAAGCAGCGTGCTTCATTGTGAAGTCTGGAATTCACCCGATAGCAATGGCTTCCTTCAGCCTTGTGACCCACCACTCTGGATGTTTGATATTTTTTTTCTTTTCTTTCTTTCTTTCTTTTTTTTTTTTTTTTGGGGGGGGGTCACTATAAATCCATTAGAGTGCGTGCTTGAAGATGCCTATAACCAGGAAGAGAAATCTCTACTTGTGAGGCATCTAAGTTGAAATGTGCAAGAGGCCGGGGAAGTGGGTCTAGGTATCGCCACTGCCTCCTGCCACAGGCGTTTCTGCTGGGGACTCTGTAGTGCACAAACAGGGCGGTGCTTCTTGCAACCCAGCTGCCCAGCCATTTACTGGCTGCAGATTATTGCAGCCCGTGTAGGCTTTTTTTGTTTGTTTGTTTGTTTTAAAATATATTTTATTGATTTTTTACAGAGAGGGAGAAAGCGTTAGAAACATCGATGAGAGAGAAACATCGATCAGCTGCCTCCCACACACTCCCCACTGGGTATGTGCCCGCAACCAAGGTACATGCCCTTGACTGGAATCGAACCTGGGACCCTTGAGTCTGCAGGCCGACGCTCTATCCACTGAGCCAAACTGGTTAGGGCGTGTTGTTTTGTTTTTAAAGCAAAGCCATGCTGTCCATGACCTCAGGTGACAGGGAATGAAGGCTCATGAAGTGTGTGTGCTGTCCTCTCCTGTGCAGAAGGGGCACAACTTGCCAGGAGGCGGCAGTGTTTGTGCCACGGCCTTTAGTTCAGCGCTATCCAATAGAACTTTCTGCAACAAAGGAGATGTTCTGTCTCTTTTACAGTGCCCACTAGCTAGCTACATGTGGCTATTTAAATTGAAATGGGAATAAGTTAAAATTAAAAAAAAAATTCCGCACCTCAGACCATGGTTACTGAGCACCTGAAAAGTGGCTAATGTAACTGAACAATTGAATTTTAATTAACCTGCTTTTAAATATAAATAACCACACATAAGAAGTAGCTACCATACTGAACAGCACACCTTTAGATCTTGGGTTTTGATGCCATTTATTTGCCCCTGTAAGATTTATCATGACATTAGCTCAGTGGATAGAGCGTCAGCCTGTGGACTGAAGGGTCCCAGGTTTGATTCTGATCAAGGGCATGTACCTTGGTTGCAGGCTCAATTCTTGCCCTGGTTGGGGCAGGTGTAGGAGGCAACCAATCGATGTGTCTCTCTCACATCGATATTTGTCTCTCTCTCTCTCTGTCTCTCCCCTCCCTTCCATTCTATCCAAAAATCAATGGAAAAATAGCCTCAGCAAGGATTAACAAAAACAACAAAAAACAAACAAAATATTTTTAAAATGAGTACAGACATGATCCTAACCAGATTAAAATTTTTTATGAATGAGGGAGGAAAAGGCCATATTTTAAAACTCAAAATGCGCCCTAACCGGTTTGGCTCAGTGGACAGAGCGTCGGCCTGCGGACTGAAGGGTCCCAGGTTCGATTCCGGTCAAGGGCATGTACCTTGGTTGCGGGCACATCCCCAGTAGGGGGTGTGCAAGAGGCAGCTGATCAATGTTTCTCTTTCATCGATGTTTCTAACTCTCTATCCCTCTCCCTTCCTCTCTGTAAAAAAAAAAATCAATAAAATATATTAAAAAACAAACAAACAAAAAAACCTCAAAATGCTATTCTCTATAGTGGGATTATAGATGATTTTTATAATCAGGACCAAAAATAAAAAACAACCCCCCCAACAAACAAATGCTATGCCCCCCCCCCCCTTTTTTTGTGGCCGCTTTAGAAAAAGTGTCAGCCATTGGGGAAAAAATGCTGATACTTTCTTAGCAGCTCTGGTAACAGGCTGATGGGACAATAGCTGAAGCAGATGACTGCCATTAGTTTTGTTGATTAACTAAGAACTTCAGTTATCTGTTTTGTTCCCCCCACCTAGCTTTTAGGAATGAAGACAGCTGCATGAATCTGCCATAAGATCTCAGACAGAAGAGTACGTCTGAGGTGGCCAAGTGCCAGTACAATTCTTACTTTTCATAATTTTTGCTGAAATAGGAAGGAAGAGAAAAGAACAAGATCTGGTTCCCTGAGGATTACCAACCGTGGATAGTAAGGTTGGGTGGAAGGTGAATATCACTCAAAGAGCCCTTCAGCCCTGTGTGAGCACACCCGTGTGGTCCTGGAGTCCACTGGCACAGGGTCCACTGGCACAGGGGCTTCTAGGCTACAGAGGAGTAGAGTGAGGGGAAACCAATGGGCAATTTAAAAATTGTATGACTTCTTACATTAAGGTGTGTGAGGGAGGGAAAAGGAAGAAATAACTGTGTTAAAAAATAATAAAGGAACTCGTCCAGAGGCCTTTCCCAGCCAAAGGTAATTCCATCTGCATCTCAACGAAAAGAAAGGCACCTGTGAAAATCTTTAAATTGAACCAACCATGAAACTCCATCCTGAGAGATAAAAGACTCATTTACTGCAACTAAAAAAGGGAAAACATAAATGCAATAAAGTAATGCCAGTGCCTGAGTAGTCCTTTAGAGTTGGGATGGGGAAAGGTCCAGAAAAAAAGCGGAAGTCTTCAGGGCGCAAGGTCTCTGTCAGCTCTGTCCCAGCGACCTGGAATTTAAACTTCTGCTATGCATGGGTCATTATCTTTCCTTGAAAACCACTGTCCTACAGGATACTGCTTTCCTATCTGCACACTGCCCCAGCCATCTCTCACTGGGTATTGTACTCCATCAAGTTCCACACATACCAGTAATGGTCCTCCATCCCCTCTAGTTCCATCCGAGAAGATGCTGAAAAATTTGTCTCGGGCCTGAACAATATGCAAATTGCTCTTAGAAGAGTCATCTGCTAGTAGGATTTTTACTTAAGCCCTACTTGGGAAACTGAGATGTATTGCTCCCCAGTGGTATCTGTTTCCTAACAGCACCTTGTTCTGGGGCTTCCTGTTAATAAACTCTCCCTGATAGTACCCTTGGTCTACTGGAGGATTCCTTAAGCTTGTCATCACAGAAGTGACAAATGTTGGTAACAGGACACAATCTGAAAGAATAATGAAAAGAGTGCTTCTATAGTTCCAGTCCCAGAGTAAATGCTGCAACACTATGGGTAAAAATGTTGGCAGATGGAGGAGCATCAGAATTACTTGTATCATATCCAATATGAGTCATTCTTCGGATACCCAAAGGAAAAATGAAATAATCCATCTTCACTTAAAATTGCTGGGACGAGGCACAACTCAATGGTCTCGTTTGACATAAAAAAGATGCTTCAAGAAGGTAATAATTCCAACTGCCAAGTCTGAGTTCAGCACATGTGGGCAGTCACAAACTGGGGATGGCCTGCTTTGGCTTTTAGGATTAGAACAGAATTTTCTCTTATCACAAATGTAGCCAACAACATAAAATCAACACAACTGACTCACACAACCCAAAGCTACTCAAGAGGCAGCTTCTAGGAATCAATAGTAGTGGGCGTGGTTCAACTTCACTGCATGGCTCAACAGGTCCACTTGACTAGAGAGGGACTCAGAAGGTCCATCCGAAAGGTGAGGCTGGGAGGAGTTCAGAACTACAAAGCAGTCTGTTCCCCTCACCCATACAGGTCAAGAAGGGATTACATGAGAAGGGATAACAAAGTCCCTACCAAACCCACACAGAGTAGTATTCTTAGCAGTTCCACAGGGCACAACAGCACCTGCACTTCAGAAGAATGTCACATAGCTAGACATCTTCCCTTTCGTTTAAGGTGCGTTAGGACTCAGATGAGGAACAGAGAAAAGCAAGCAGGATTCTGGTTAAAGCAGGAGGTTTGCCTTAATTCGATCTATACTCCTTTTCATCCTAAACATACGTGGCTATGAGATGCCCTTTACCCTACAGCGTTCTCACTAAGATCATCTCTGTCTCTATTTGGGTCAGTTAATGGAAGCCCCTAGCCCTATAGAAAAAGTGGGATATAACTGTAGCATTTCATATTTCTTTGTTTTTTAAATAAATGATTCTTAGAAGCCACAATGGCTGTTTATATTTCCTATGTTATTCTTTTTTTAAAAATATGTTTTTATTTATTTATTTGTTAGTTCTCACCTGAAGATATTTTATCTATTGACTTTTAGAGAGAGTGAGGCAGGAGGGAGGGAGGGAGGGACAGAAAGAGAGAGAGAGAGAGAGAAAAAGAAACATCGATGTGATAGAGACACATTGATGATAGAGATACACCAGTTGCCTCTGGCAACCCAGGTACCTGCCCTTGACTAAGAATTAAATCTGGATCCTTAAATGTGTGGGCCGAGCACTAACCACTGACAAATACTGGCCACGACTGTTTTTATTCATTTTAGAGAGAGGGAGTGAGGGGGAGAGAGAGAGAGAGAAACATCGATGGCTGCCTCCTGCAAGCCCCCTACGGGAGTGGGGCCCCACAATGGGCAATGCGGGAATCTAACCACAAAGCGGGAATCTAACCGTGACCTCTTGGTGCACGGAATAACGGAACAACGCTCAGCCAACTGAGCCACATCGGCCAGAACTCCTATGTTATTCTTCTCTGGGGGACAGAAGTACTTTCTTCTTCCCACATCCAAAGGAGGACACAGACTCATTCTTTCTTCAAAGACTTTTCCAACTAAAATCTTATTCAATTCTTAGAAATTACCCTAAAAAAAAAAAAGTGCCAGGGACATTTTTCAGCCACTGATGTCATTAAGGAACTTTCTGCCTGGGAATTGTAAATAAATATATCAGGTTTTCTCCCCATTTGGTCTTCCATAGCAGTATTACTGTCTTGTGGAGTTGACTAAACGAATTAAAAAAAAAAAGGAACTTTCTGCTAAACAAATGTACGTTATTATCTATCCTCTTTCCAGGACTTTAAACAACAAATCTCCAAAACCATAGAGCATCTTATAGAAATGTCTAGTCACTATGCTGGAAATTAATATAACATTGTACTGTAATTGAAAAAGCACCACAGGGTACT
Organism: Cnephaeus nilssonii; assembly: GCF_951640355.1. Classification (NCBI taxonomy): domain Eukaryota; kingdom Metazoa; phylum Chordata; class Mammalia; order Chiroptera; family Vespertilionidae; genus Cnephaeus; species Cnephaeus nilssonii. The sequence continues at coordinate 61,723,262 of NC_137083.1, forward strand.
TAATCTGACCTGCTCAACCTAATTATATATGTTAAAACAAAAGCTTAATAGACAATCACATATTGTCTCACACAACAGGGCCGGTCCTCCTCTCAGACCCAGACTTCTGCGGCACTTCCCTGGCAGTCCCAGTCTCGGTAACTGACTCCCAGTGTCTGCCGATGTAGATCCGAAGAGCTGGGCTGGAGTTGTAAATTTTTGCTGCCATATTTCTATGAACTTTATCCCTTTCATTTATTCAGGAAATAATCAATATCTAGGAAGTCAAAGAGCTGGGAAAGAAGGGAGGGTGGTCGGATGCTACTGGCTAAATCCAGCGGTCCTTGGTGAGGCCACATGAAGAGGAGGCAGAACCCACAGCACCACCCAGAAAGGCACCTCCAGCACAGCCTACCGCTGCCGCCCGTGTGAGATGGTGGCACCTTTCTGCAGACAGAGCATGCCACCAACCACGATGTACCGCCATGGAGAGCCTCTGCTATAGGAAAGGCCACTGAGCTCTCCCAGGGGATAGGAAGGACAGCAGATTTTAAAGTATCTCTCAGCGAGTCCTGTCATAGCAAAACAGTCACGTTTCAAATAAGCAATTCAGTTAGGTAACCATTACCATGGCTCCCCCCACCCTGCCCCAGGAAACCCCAAGTCTCCTACTAGTGAAAAGAATCAGGGGCTCCTAGACTTTTCTGAGGCATCAATGGCCTGCCACTAAAGAAAAGCTCAAATCAAAGCTCAACCTCTTTCTGAAGGGCTGTTGTCAGTCATGTCATGAAGGTTTAAGTGGAAACAAGGAAGAAATTCAATGAAATATTCATGCTCTCGTACCATTAGCATCTTGGACGCCAGTAAGTGCTCCAACGGCGGCTGCGGTTTCCCCAGACAGGACGATCTGTCCCCCGCCTTGCAAGGTGGCTTCGGCCAGTGTGGCGACAGCATGGGCGGCAGCTTCACTGCGGGTACAGGAACAGGAGGGGGGTGCGAGGTGAATGAAGGTGCAGCACTGCAGCTAGAGAAGCCATCCTTCCCACCCTTCCTTGGACTCGCCAGACTCGGTGTTGTGAGCCTCCCGGGAAACACACGATTCTACTACTGGATAGAGCCAGAGTAATTGTTAAATGATAATAAAGAGAGCCAGAGAAATCCCAAGTCTTACCTATTTCTAAAGCTACTGTGAGAGTCTCTTTAAACCTAGGAAATGGATGTTTGAGGACAAAGTCTCCTCTTTATTGATAGCGATTGAGTGCTTGTGAGCCAAGTGGAGCTCTGAGCCATATTCACAATGGAAAAGCCATTTTGGTTGTCAATCACAAGGTTTCCTTTTTCCCTTCTCTCTTTACAGTAACACAAGACAGATAATCACCTGAAACTGCCCTTTGGTAGCCAAGAATAAATGATAATCTGAGGAGTCAGCAACCTGGATTTGCTATTCAATTAATATTAAATAATAACAATTTGGCTTATATCCATGATTTTAAATACAAAGTAATGGTTAATGACTATTCTTCAAAGTCCAATTCTTCCCTTTGCCTCACTGTACATGCAGGCAGTGCTAAATCTTTCTAGAAATTTCTCTTCTCCAAAACATGTCTTAGCTGATCACATAGCTATTTTTCAATCTCTACTATCACTTAAAATAGTTTATACACTATACAGATGATGTATTGTAGAATTGTATACCTGAAACCTGTATAACTTTATTAACCAATGTCACTCCAATAAATTCAATAAAAAAGTTGAATGATTTTTGTCCTTAAAAAAAAAATTAAAATTTTAAATGATTGCTATAAGCCCAAACTCCTTGACTCTAGAAACACAATAAAATAATAAACCTCCCTTCATTGCAAAACAAACACTCTGTACAATAGACATTAACCATGTTTATAGTGAGCACTATTCTAGCAGTGTGTCTCATTTTCCTTTTCCTTGCTATATGCTTTTACTCTATGCATAAATACCCACTTTTACTTATTCTATGATGCTACAAACTATATAATGTGTTATTATTTTATGTGTCATTAAGAAAGAAAAGAGGAATTCCTGACAATTGTAAAAGTAAGACTATAATTTACCAGTCATATTTCAGAGATGTTAAATGTGGGTGGGGGTGGGAGGATAAATTTTGCACCTCTCTGGGAAAGTATCAGGTACCACTTCGCAGGTTACTGAGGAAGTATGGAAAGTAGGCATATTAAGAGGAGGTGGTGTCATTTAGTTTAGCAGAGGTGGACAAAGTCCTGGGTTTGACACCAAATGAGACAGTTAACTCAGCTTTGTTCTGAGGCTGCACACTTTGCCGGAACTATAATAGTCACAATTACAAGCTGGAGGTGGGGATGGGCGAGGAGTTGTGGACTGGTTAGGGTAAACATGATGACTGTGGGCAAAGCAACATGTATCATAATGTCACTTTTGCCTAGGAAAGTCAGCAGACAAGTAAAGCAACTGGCATGACATCCCCCCTCCCCGCCCCCCGCCCGGAGAAGACTTCTTGGTCACTATAAGGATTCTAGGAAGCAGTAAAAGAAACTGAATGAACAGAAAAGTCTCATTAAAAAGAAAATTCTCCCCTTGTTACTTCTTTTAACTTTTATGTCTTTATGTTTAAAAGTTATTTTTTTTCTAATAATAAAATACATGTAAGCCCTAGCTGGTTTGGTTCAGTGGATAGAGTTTCCGCCCACAGACTGAAGGGTCATGGGTTCAATTCTGATCAAGGTTACAGGCTTGATCCTCGCCCCTGGGTGTGTGCAGGAGGCAACCAATCGATGTCTCTCTTTCACATCTATGTTTTTCTCTCTCTCTCCCCCTCCCTTCTACTCTCTCTAAAAACCAATGGAAAAATATCCTTGGGTGAGGATTAACAAAATAATAATAAAAAAATACATGTAAAAAACTTGTAAAAGTTTCATTAAGTATAAAAAATTTAAACTATACAGAGATAATAGTATTTCCTTCTCATCTTAAACACAGCTTTAAACAGATTAATAATCAGAATCGTACTGTATACAGTTTTATAGCCTGCTTTTTTCACCTAACATTGTATTGACCTCATATAAATATTCTTTGACATTTATTCAAAATAATAAATTAAATTCCCAAGTGCTGACTTTTCCCTTTTAAAGTTACATAGCTGTGGCAACCTTTAATTTGGAGGCTTCTTCCTTTGACTTAGTTCAAGGTCATGATTATGTATTTCAAATTTATTTCCTTCATAACAAATTTTGGGATATAATTGAGGTTGAGCAAAAAGCTGAACAGAATACAGAGTTTACATGCAGCCCATGTAAAAGCTAAGATAATCTTTTATGCTGAAACACAGTTCTTAGTGAACTGATACTCCCCAGCCAGTCACTCCATAGTATCTGTAACACGAATTCAGAGCCCACGGGGAGCCTTAATCTGGAATTACTACTAAGGCTATTCTTTACAAATCACATGTAAATTTTAATTTCAAAGTTCTTCATAAGTATCAGAGGTAGTGAAATGAAGTACTATTTAGTGCCTAGATTCTTTTTTGTTAATATTTTTTCTAAAAAAGTTGTGTCTAATAATACTAACATCCTATTTTACAGTGTTAACACTCTGACCTGAGACTTCATGGAAAGCTAAAAATATGTTCTTTGAAAAAAGCAGCTGTGTAAAGAAGGAAGCTGCAGATGAGAATTGTTTATGTGGAAACAAAATTTTTGTTTACAGGTTACCTCGGCCACCGCTCATTCCGTTTTTAATCACAGTTTACAACCATCTTATTTCTGTGACCATCAAAGGTGATGCCCTGCCACTCTGTGCACCCTGGATACATGCTTTTAGTGTGGAGTGTCACAGGCAGTGATGGGGAGGGCAGCTACCCAAGTCCTCACATGAAAGTTTACCTGTAGCCAATTACTCCTATTTTATTTTGTCTGAAGCTCAAAATATTCAAAGTCATTTTCCTTAATACCTTTCTAAAATGTTAAGGTAAGTGCGCTCTCCCTTTCGGGAGCATGCCGTGCCTTTCTTCCCTCTCAGGCATGCATCCTCACTGTTCTCTCCTACGGTAAACTCCAAGGGTTCCCACGAGACTTACGACCAGGGAGTAATGGGCAGTGGCAGCCCATCCCGGGCTAACCCTCTGAACTTGCCTCCAAGGCCCCCTTTCCTGACTTTTCAGCAGCCCCAACTTGGCTTATTTCTTTCACTGTGACTTTCTTTTCTTTTCTTTTTTAATATATTTTTATTAATTTCAGAGAGGAAGGGAGAGGGAGAAAGAGAGAGAAACATCAAGGATGAGAGAGAATCATTGATTGGCTGCCTTCTGCACGCCCCCTACTGGGGATCGAGCCTGCAATCTGGGCATGTGCCCTGACAGGGAATTGAACCAGGACCTCCTGGTTCATAGGTTGATGCTCAACCACTGAGCCACACTGGCTGGGCTTCACTGTGACTGTCACTTCCCAGTGAGCCAACAGCAGCCCCACCTTGGCTCACTTCTTTTCTAGAAGGTCTCTAGAGAGCCACAGCAGCCCCTCCTAATCTCTCTCTTGTAACTTCCTCTATCCCAAGCCTTTCCTTTTTCACTGTCCCCAGCTTTAATAAACGTACTCTCAAAATAAATAAATAAATAAATAAAATACGTTACAGTAGAAGCAAAGCTGGGACCAGCAACCACATAAGCAATCTGGGTTGCAGGGAAGAAGGGTCCAATGGAGATGACAGGTCCACAGGTCAGTGAGGTTAGTTTTCTCATCCCGTCAGGAGCCATAGGCAAAGCAGAATGGATGGATGTTTTACATGGGGCATCAAGACAGGGGGTGACTCCAGTGGTCAGCAAATCCAGTTCAAAATCTATTCTAACCACTTCCACTAGATTTCATAAAAAGTAATAAAACGCTATTGCTGGAAAAAGATTACCTTTACTTAAAAGGTGAATAGGCATTAAAATGTCTCTAAGCTACCACTTCACAATTTTTTGACAAAAGTCATTTCCTAACTTTTTATTTGCAAGTGTCTAACCTTATCTACAGGAAAAAGAAGCAGTTACACAGTCCCTGCCCTCCATTTCCAGAGAGGATTTCTGATCTAGTTGTCCATCCCATTTTACTAGCAAATAAATAGCAGTCCATATATGAAAGCCACATTTTATTTTAATAATATCTTACTTTTAATTCAACAGTATTTTTTTTAAAAAAGGCAAGAGTAATTTTTTCTTTGAAAATTTGATTCACTTCTTTTTTAAGCAGAGTTTCTTCACAGCAAAAGAACAGCAACTTTAAATCCCTTGAGAAGAGGAATCAACTTAAGCATTTGTTTCCTCATAGCACTGAGTCACAGCACTACACACAGCAGACAGTAAAAACTGTCTTGGTGTCAATACACTGAATTTCCACTAAGGCAACTGTAGTTTAGCTTACAAGTATTTATCATGTATGCAGACTGACTTGTTTAAGAGGGAATATAAATCTAGGACAGCTTAACCAACAAATAGAAACTAAAATTAATCACTACATTGCAACAACCAAATGATTCCACTTCCTTTCCTCTATTCAGGCTGTATAGCTCTACTTTTTTTGGAGCTGTGATGCTCTGTTCTTCACTTTGATTCTCTCATCTCCTTCCTAAAAGTGTTGATTTATTATATATTTGGAAAATAATTAAAATTAACTACTTTCCAGATATTTTCATGATCGTTTATCCATAGCCTCTTTGGCTTATAATAATGCCAGGGTGGGCTAAAGGCTGTCTGAGTCCAGGGCCCTTGTTCTGACTTGCTGGGCAAAAGTCTTCTGGCAGCATGGTTGAAAAACAGGTCCGTCCTGCATCTGTCCCGATCCCCTTCCCCCTCTAACAGATGAAGGCGCCCCCTGCCTTCTTCTTCCCCACCTGCCATTCCATGCAGCTTGCCTCTCCTCACTCTGCACCCACATCTGCTGTTTACAGTGAGCAGAGGTGCAGGTGATTATTAGAGAACCATGCTTGTCCCATCTGCACCTGACACACACTGCTAGGCGGGAGCAGCTCTATGAACTCACTTTGTTACCATAGGAACAAAGACCAGATTTCTTAGTGTATTTTTCACTAAGATGACTTCCAGAGCGCATCTCATCCCTTAGGGAAGCAAACACTAAGGACTTATGTCTTCAGTCCAATCCTCCTGCCATTAGACAGTGGGTTACTTCTCTTGGAATCAGAAAACCCCTGATGTTCCCCCAACAGCCTGCTATAGCCTAGTCTTCGCTGTCAGGTGTGGTTTCTTCACCCCCAGCAAAGGCTGCAACACACCATCCCCCAGCATTGGGGCGTTTAACTACTTGATTGCAAACAGATTTCAACATCTCTTTACTCCTCCCACATGCCACAGTGAACCACATTCTCCTTCCTTTGGAGTAAACACTATAGCCACTTCAGCTGTATCTGAGTCTGTTAACAAGCTCTCCGGGGAAACCAATACCCTCCTTGCCTTTAGAAATAAGCCCTGGTCCTTACACTAAAGGGAGCCAGGATGTGCCTCATATTTTCCACAATGTGCAGGGTTTCCAGGATATTCCAGTATTCACTGGAATACTGAAAGCACTCACTCAATGAAATAAAGTTTTGCTGGTCTTCAATGGTGGCCAGTTAGGCCCCATGCTACAGTGAGGAGTTACCGGATAAAAGGGAGGGGAGTTCTCATTCTGGCCAAGGCTTTCAGGAAACCTCTCAAAGCGGAGTGGGACTGGGCCAAAGTGTGAGAAATAAAGTAACACTTTCATGTTACTGAAAAGCAACATGGTTCAATGGGATAAGAAAAAAGTTTCAATTGCAGGTCACTCGGACTCAATGGGTAACTCTGGGAGGACAACTGTGTGTGTTTCCAGTTTTCTGTACCTAATCAACCACCAAGTCCTGGCCATACTGCCTTCAAAACCAGTCACGTCATCTCCATTGTTACTACTTTAGTTTTCAAGCCTTTGACAAATCACACCTGGATTGCTTCTTCCTAACTCGTTTTCTATTTCTAATCTCTTCTCACTATAAGCTATTTAAATAACTATAATTCCTGAAGTGCTAACTATGGGCTGGATACTTTGTTGAGAGTCTTATATACATTACCTTATTGAATCCTTTTTATTCTACATGATGAAAATCACCCTTATTATAACTAAGAGAAGACCCAGGTTAGGAGTTACATTTTCTCAAGATCTAATGGCTAATAAGTGGCAGAGCTAGGATTCAAACCTGAATCTATGTGACCGCCTAACCTCCTCTACAGCCTCGTGGAAAGCATTGTACATAATCCTATCAAGGCTTTCTAGTCTCTATCACAACCGACCTAAACTTTAGCTGATTTTTATATTTTGGAGGTGATCCCACTCCTCTGAATTTCTGATATTCAGTCTATACTACACAATTCAAGAGGCGATTACACTCTGAGCAATACTGCTTGCTAAATGTTTCACTTAAACCAATCTTCCCAATGGTTTCACTGAGGGAGACATTACACTTTAGAGCACTCTTCATTTACAACCTCACCTATTAGAGTGCTGGGATGTCACAAGAGTTCAATGACCACCAAAGACTAACAGCTGCTGTACGGCAGCGTTACCATGTGCCAGGAGCTGATAAGGGTCTCAAATGCATTGACTCCTCTAGTTCTCACAACACCCTACAAGGTAGGTACTGTCATTACCCCATTTGACAGAAGAGGAAAGCCTGGGCACTGAGTTCGAGTCAATCACCCAAGCTCACACAGCTAGGAGGTGACAGAGCTGGGATTCAAATCAGGCAGTCTGGCTTCAAGATGCACACTCTTAATTATTAGTTAAGGTGCCTGAGTCCACTGAAAATAAAATTGTGTCATCAATGAAGAAGAAAAAGATTATATGAGGATGATCTTTTCTGTCAAGAACCAGTAGAAGGAACCAGCAGGAAATAAGACAATTTAGTTTTGGAAACTACCCCTTACTGGAGTATCCTATTCTGCAGCATCCTTCCTAAACATACCTAAAGAAATAAATTCAATGATTTTCCCCAACAACACAAAACTTATTTTATTTCAAAGTCTTTGATAAGCAAGGGAAACACACTTCCTGAAAAGTCAGTAAAGTCAGCTCTCAACTAGCTAAAAAATAGATTAATATCCCTAACAAAAAGCAGTTTCTTTAATAGGGTAAAAGGAAATCAACACTGAAGCGTCTTGATTTATTACATCCTTTAGTCCCTTTGAAAAACAAAGTACTCAAACCTTGCTGCTTTTGGCCTAGTAATAGGTACAGGATGGGATTAAAAAAAAAAAAAAAAAAAAAAAAGGGACCGGTGTCCCTGACCAGCAGGCTTGAGCTAGAAATCAGAAAAGCTGGATTGGTTGCTGGGGTGGGGCTGGGGGAGTGGGAATGGGGTGAATGAGGGCTGATTAGAAGTCAACTTACAATATCCTAAGGACTAACAGCACTAAACTCTAACGGCCAATTGTGACAAACTGAGGTACATTTCTCTACAACCAGGATGGAAGGACAGATTCGCCAAGCTCATTTATTCTCCCCACCCCTGCCTCCACCTGTTGAGTGCCATGGTGACGGTAGCTCCCTGCTGCATCTCCTGAGAAGCTGCCACTGCGGCCTCTGCCAATGATGCCACTGCCTGTGTGGCCTCTGAAGCTTGCGTCGTCTGGATGGTCATCTCACCTCCTTGTAACGTGGCCCAATTTTGTTCCACCTGAAGCAGAAAAGACACGATAGTAAAGAATCAAAGTCACAAAACGATTATGACTTTTAAGTCCTTTTTCTAACTGTTATGTGCTCAGCCAAATACATTTATACTTTTAAGTGAACATGACCTACAATGTACAGAACACAGTTTTAAGTATGCTGTTGTGTAAAGGGAGGTGGGGAATTAGAATATATATTTGAACTTGCTTATATTTGCATAAAAAATTCTGGAAGGATAGCAAAGAAACCACTGAAAATACTTTCCTTAGTTTGTGAGTTGAGGTAGGGTGGGGTTGAGGTAATAACTTGAATAGAAGTCAGAAAGCAAGATTTTCTACTGGATACTTTTAAATAATTTTTGAAGTATCTGAGCCTTATCAGTTACCTATTCAAAAATTTTAATTTAGAGCATAAATGTAACTAAAATATATTCATACTGTACCAAAGGGACTATAATGCCAGAACTCTAGACTCTTTGCCCAAAGGTCATTACTGTTACCTATTTCTTGTATATCTTTGCAGGGATATTCTTTCTATGTGCAAGCATATTTATATACAAATACTCCTCCTTTCTTTTTTTAAAAAAAATATTTTTATTGATTTCAGAGAGGAAAGGAGAGGGAGAGATAGAAACATCAATGATGAGAGAGAATCATTGATCAGCTGCCTCCTGCAAGCCCCCCCCCGCTCCCCACGGGGGATCGAGCCCCCAACCCAGGCATGTGCCCTTGACCGGAATCAAACCAGGGACCCTTCAGTCTGCAGGCTGATGCTCTATCCACTGAGCCAAACCAGCCAGGGCTCCTCCTTTCTTTTAAAAAATAAAAAATGGCAGTATATTCAGCATATCCTTTTGTACCTTGCTTTTTTCACAAATAATACATCTATGAAATGGCTATATCTCGGAACACATAAAATTACTTCATTCAGAATTCATTATATTGATACACCATGATTTATTTAACCAGCCATCATTTAATGGGCATTTACAGTTTCCAGTGTTTTGCTATTATAAACAGTACTGTGATGAATAGCCTCAAATACTACTTTGTACATTTTGAGTCTATTTATAGAGTAAATTTCTAGAGATGGAATTGTGTATATCAAAGTCATTTTGCATTTTTATTTTTGATGGAAATTTCAAATTCAGTAATTTAATGTAGCAAAACCTGCTTTGCTTTTATTGGGGAAGAATGATGAAGAAACAGAACCACACACTACCAGTGGCAGAGTAGATGAGAATTCAGCTTTGCTAGACCTGGCACAGGTTTTATCAACTGTGCACTATTAACATTTGGACCAGATAATTCTTTATTGTCGGAGGCTTTCCTGTGCATTGTAGATGCTTAGCAGCATCCCTGGCTTCTACTCACTGGATGCTAAAAGCACCTCCCATCATGTCAATCAAAAATATTACCTTCACACATTGCCAAATGTTCCTTCTGAGGGGTCTGTTGGGGGTACCCCTGATTGAGAACTACTGATTTTAGTACAATGCCTTGCATTTAGAGACTTCTCAGCTCTGGATATCTAAATCTAACCACTTCAGTCCATTTTGCTCAATAATCACCAGTTGATTAATTCTTCTCCCTCAAAAACAAAAAGCAGCAGGGCAAAATATGGGAGGTGATAAACCAATCAGCTGAGGTAAAATATTTCTATGGACTCGAGTCCTCAGGACATTAGCTCTGCTTACTGGATCTCTTGCTGTTCCCGCTTCACATAACTGGGGCCCAATAAATGGTTAACTTGTGCCCACATGTTACTGCGTCCCAAAGAAAGTTCCACAAGTTCTGCTTTGGTTCTTTTGCCATACTGAGATTATGACACTGCTTCTCAGAATTTTTGTCAAAAGCCCCCCAGAGAATGAGATATTCCTTTGAGCTACCTTAGTACTTGTCCTGGTTCTCACAGGCAATGGACTGTGTCAGTCAGCAAGCCTTCAGGGCCCATCACTAAGAGGCGGAGACATCCTAGTTCCTTCCCTTGGAGCTGCAAAGTTGCCCACTCAGGAACTCACAAAACTCTGACTTTCCATGGTATTACCTCTTTGATCTCATTACTCCGATGAGCATCACTGCCAACAATGCTACTTTAGATGGCAAGTTACACTGCCAAGTTGTAGATGCTCAAAGATTCCACTCAAAACATCAGCGGGCGTTGGCCACCCTGTCACCTTTTGCCATTAAACAGTCTTCCTTTTTCCAGATCTGCCCCTCAATATTTTTGCCCATCCCACTACTGAGCTGGCCTGGTACAGCTCTCCCAAGCATTTATACTCCAATGGCAGTAACTTAATATATAGACATTTAATTTTTTAAATGTATTTATTGATTTTTGGAGAGAGAGGAATGGGGGGGGGGGTAAGAGAAACATCGATTTATTGTTCCACTTATGGATGCATTCACTGGTTGCTTCTTGTGTGCCCTGACCGGGGATCGAACCCACAACCCTGGCGTATCAGGGCGATGTTCTAACCAACTGAGCTACCCGGCCAGGGCATAATATACATACATTTAGTTACAACTACATCTGTAGTGAAAATGGCATTAAAATGTTGCCATATACAGTATAATTTAAGGAAGTTAAATTATATAATGGATGTTGGTAAAGGGTGGAGAGGAAGTAGGAAAAGAAGCAGACAAGAGATTTCTATTTTAAAAAAAGGCAGGTGATAATCAGCTTAGGTATGAACACTTCTTTGGAATTCCTATTTTTGAGTCTCAGTGCTTTAGTTGTATTTGCTTGAGCTCTTGTTGCTCTCCCTTTCCATCTGTGTGGTTATCTATTCCTGGATGCCACCATGTCCCAGAGAAAGGGCCACAAGCCCTAGGAGGAAAGATATTCAGAAGATGTATAGTTAGCTTCTGTGCTTTGCTGAAAGAGACCCACTACAGTGAGGCCCTTCAAACTGTGGCTGCTCGCATCCCCCCTCTAGTCACAGTTAACCACCTGTGGCTCTCCCCCACTTTCAAATGCAATGCATCGCCTGTGCTGCTCCCTTTGACAGGAATACAACTCCCATCTCTCCAGCCTGTCTTCCTGTCCACCCTTCGAGTCTGCGCTCAGGGGCGACGGAAGGAGCGAGACACCTGGACTCCCCTACAGTGCAGGGTTCAGGGCCTCTCCTCGGTGTTGCAGAGCACTCTGGCTTGCTTCTATAGGATCCTTATCTCATTGCCATTGTTTTGTGGTGATTTTTCTACCACCTACCTGTGTGCTCCTTAAGAGCAAGAGCAGTCTGTATTTTCTGTATCTATAGTGCCCGACAATGAATGTATGAATGAAGAACATACTCCTTCATTCATATTTCCCTACTTTTTTTTTTAACCTGTATTTCAGGTAAATTAATATTCACTAAAAAAAACACCCACCTAAGATAAATTGTGCTACTTCAAAACTGCTACATGTATTGGTGTTCAATTTACAATTTATGCCTATAAGGTTTTTGTACTTTGGTTCTTTCCTTCTAACATAATCATATATACCATTATTATCAGATACCGTTCTATTTCAAACTTTGGCTTTTCTGATACATAATACAATTAATATCACCAACACCTACTGGTGGTCTAATCATACAACAGAATAAATTCTCAAATCCATTTGTATTTGTAAACATGACATCAAAATTGAAATTGTATAAATATTTTGATATCAACATATTTATCTCATATTATTTTGAAATTCTATTCTTGTTCATTTCTAAATGTCCACCTACCTTTTTCTGTGTCCCTAATTAGTTATAAGCTGCCTAAGGTTAGAGATTTTTGTTATTGGATATTCCAGCACACAGAATATGCAAACAGATTTGGGAGACCATATATTACCAGAACAGACAGGCCCCCAAATAATTCTTCCCTTTGGACTAAATGTAACCAAACATAACACCAGATATTAAAGGCAGTGTGCTCTAATGAAAGGAGCTCTCACTGGCAAGGTTGGGATAATAAATGACCTTACAACTTCTAAAAGTATGGGGAATGTTTATTTTTGTAAAGTACTTTTGGTTTTTTGGGAGGAAACATGCTAAACACAAAGCAGCAGAATGTTTTTACTGAGTCACCTGAGGTAATGTTTCACTGGCTTGATGTGGTCTTCTCTGCCTCAAGTCAGTGAGATATTTCGACCAATTACCATTCTGATGGCTCAAAACTAAGATGCTAACATCCATGTTAATGTTAAGAGAAATCAGAAGCCAAATAGAATCATACTATAAAATCTAAAAAGGTTTGTCACTTTCTGATAACCTATGCTTCTTCTCTTTATACCTTTTTTGTTTTACTGGAAGGGAGGAAAGAGTTAGAATTTTTTTATCTGACTGACTGGAGATTAATCAACAGGCTACTTACAGGTCACTCGCCCATTCCCACAACAAATGACTTAAAAATAATGTTAGTTTGCTGAAAAAGCCAAAGATATGTGACTGAGATTGTTTATCCTTCATGCTTTCTGTGAAATTTTGACATTTATGATCTTTGAATATGTGGAGTTATTTAGTAAAATGTGTTTCAAAGACTCTGGAGAAGTGTGTAAGAAACACAAAGTTCCTTTCAATCTGGAAATGTACTTAACTGTCTTCTCTACCTCTTTCACACTGCAAGGGATGTCCTCTAGTTTTAGAGTTTGGGGACTGACGAATTTTCCCCTTAGCTGATCCATATTCTTTCATAATGTTTACAAATTTATAAAAGTAAGTATCTTGTTTTCCTTCATCTTTCTACACTGAAAAACCAAATGCTAGCTCCTGCCGCAAACCTTCCCAGACTCCCTGTTAGCATCTCTCCTGAAGGCATAGATCATTTTGCAGCATCGATGCACTTAACAGCCTGGACCATAGTTCATTTATGCAGACACTTCTCACCCCCACCAGGCAGTAGCTCCTTTAAAGCAGGGTTCCTAAGTCAACACATCAATTGTACATGGCAGGGGCTCAATAAAAGCTGGCAGACTGAGGAGCCGGCTATGCTTCCCTTCATCTCACTAGCCATGAGAACCTGATCAGTTCTCTCCCTTTCTTGAGATGTACAAAGGGAAGTGACTTTGTGCAGTTCTGAGTAGAGATGCTCCATGGTTTTGAACAAGGGGGAAGATAACTTTAATTCTGATACTTCTCTTTGACATTTGTTGGCTATTTTTCAAACTTCAGACATATACCATGTTTTAGGGGAAAAGCTCATAGTGACTTAGTAAACTCTTTCCTAAACTTCACCGATAGCTCACAGCTCAGAGTCTAGACAATGTATTAATGAGCTTTTAACACTTATTCTGGGACTCTGGGCAAGTCTCCTAACCTCTACATGTTGCAGTTTCCTCATCTATAAAGTAAAGTTGATAAGAGAGTCTATGCTTCATAGGGTTGAGTGCTTACTGTACCAAGTACTTCATAAAGTACTTCTATCTTTAGGTTAACATTCCATAATTACCTTGATTTTGGTAGGGAAGGATTTGCTCGTGAAGCAAGCCTTTTCAAATGCTCATTTAAAATGTAATAATTCATGTCTACTAATTTACAAATATATTTACCCTTTCAAAGGATGCTTTTGTCAGATCCAGTTTTAATGATCTAATTTTTAAAATAAAACCTAAGAATTAAATTTTTTGAGATTCACAGCATAAAAGTATTAAATGGATAATCCCTTTTATAGTATATTAAACAAAATGATATATTATAAATGTAAAATTGTAAATTCCTAATAGTTAGGTCTAATCATAAAGATCCATGAATTTTGACTGTTATAATATACACGGCATAAGATCCTTTGTAAAAGGTTTGAATAAAATATTGCCACAGGTATGTGGGCGGCTTTCATCTCTTCATCTTCGGGACCTTCACTTCTCCCTCACCTATATATCCAAGTACTTATTTTTACTTTTTATTGACTTTATTGGGGTGACACTGGTTATATCCAAGTATTTAAGCAGATGCAGACAGGATCATCTTTCTTACCTCTCCATCTGCCACAGCAGAATAATTCACTTGGGCAACAGTGACTGTGGTTGGCAATTCTGAAGCATCAGCCAATGTGGCTACTGTTGCCCCTGTGCCAACCTAAAGAAATGTATGGAAAGCAATTAAGTGTCAGTGGATGAATCCTTCTACTTCTCCTCTACTCAGAAGTTAATATTCAGTTAATCCTCAATTCAGCATAAATAACAATAGGCTTTGTAATAATATGAAATGAGTTATACAATTATAACTCAGACACATGAGTTTCAGAGTTTTACTTCAACCAAATAAATCAGTATTAGAAGCTATCACATTTTACTACCCATGCCCAATGTCAGTCAATCAACTTTTTATTCTCACTCCAACCGGAATTTTAGAGGTTCCCTATCTACTAAAAATTCTTACAGGTAATGCAGAAGAAATATTTCCTGGTTATTGACAAAGTGAAACGATAAAAAAAAATTTGGAAGTGTCAAGAAAAGCTAGCTAAAGCTCTGTTTTTAGCAAAATGCAAACAATTTAAAATATTATTCAAAAATCCTTTTTCAGCAGGAAGATCTTGGGGAACTATATAAAATTCATACAGGAATTAGCAGAAAGGAAACTTTCTCCACTCTGAGGTGAGGTGCTCCCTGATCTGCCCCAGAAGCCACAATCTGGTAACCATAGGTTTACTCACCTGGATAAGTGAGACAGTGCCATCAGGGTTACTAAAGGTCTGGACTACGGTCTGTGATGGGACGAGATGGGCTATACTGTGTGTGGTTGTGGCCTGTGTTTGTGTTTGCTGATCTTCAAAAGCATACAAAAGGTCCTCCCGCCCATGCTGTTTATAACAGTTTTTAACTATGGTCCGTAGTGCTTGGGTCCATGAAACCTGTCACCAAAAGACCAGAAAAGCACATTAAGTCACAAAAATAGTGGTTATTCCCACTATGGAATAAGCAGTTGACTATCAAAATAAAACAAACCTCGGACAGAGTAAACTCTTTTTCCTAAAGAAACTCAATACCAAGAACCAACAATTTCCCACTTGGATTTTAATTACTTTATTCTAACCTGTGGCCAACTCTTAAAACTTCTCACAAAAGATTAGTCTTTTCTCAATAATTTTATATTAAGATTCTCAGTAAATGTCCAAGCTGACTGAAAACAAATATGCAGAAAAAGGATGACATCTAGTTTAGTCTTTCTTCTTTTCTATCTGCAGACATGGCGAACTTCACATCTCTCTAATTCCACATTTATATTTTTCAACAGTGATTCTTGCTAACCAGAACTAAAAACATTTCTAAGTTTCAAAGTGATTAACGATTTTATTACAAGTTTCCTCAGTTTTTCCATGCACCTCATCAAATTAAAACTGCTCCAAAGGCCTATGAGAGAGAGGTGTATAAATCAGAGACTAACTTCTTTGGGGGGACAGGTTTGACTATTACACAAATGTTTCTAGACTCCTTAGAGTAAGAAGCAGAAAGACAAAAATTGAGGGGGTTGATTCAAAATGGAAAAGCAACAAGCAACTCAGGCCAGAGGACTCACCCTCTGCTTTTGCTCTTCTGTGCGGACATCGCTCCGGACATTCGCCCACGGGATGTCTTCAGGCCACCAGATGGGCTTGCAGCTTTCTTTGCCCCAGCCTGGTTTCCCCCGACCTGTGGAGTACTTGAGCATCTCTGGAATAAATGCCCGAAGCTGGGCCTGGAAGACAAGAGTATGGTCAGCGGTAGTCATGAAAGATATCTGGGATATGTTTGTGTCTCGCACCAAATTCTATGGTCATCACACAGAAAGCCTTCCTGGAGGGCCGAGGGAGTTTCAACAGGTGACTGATGAGCCCACTGTTTCCACATGTTACATAGATCCACAGTGATTGAGAATCATACATATGTGAAGGAAACCCTAAGCTGTATTGCATAGACTTGTTCCTGTAAGATCAAGAATACCTGCCCCCAAGTTTGATTTTTGCCTCCCAAGATACTACTGATGCTACAGCTTATTTCCTTTCTACAGCTTCCATGAATTTAAGGTGTCAAACAAAATCACACCATATTTTCAACTTTGTTTTGGAGGTAGTAATCAGGGCAATTAGATAAGAAATAAATAGGAGGTGAGGAGCAGGTAAATCATTATTTATAGATGAAATGACTGTATATATGGGAAACCCAAGAGAATCAAATGAAAGACTACTATAAAAATAAGAGAATTCAGTAAGGTGGTTGATTACAAAATATATGAAAATAAATAGGCTTGTCCGGCCAGTGTGGCAGTGGTTGAGTGTCGACCCTTGAACCAGGAGCTCACAGTTCGATCCCTGGTCAGAGCACAAGCCCAGGTTTTGGGCTCGATCCCCAGTAGGGGCATGCAGGAGGCAACCAATTGATGATTCTCTCTCATGACTGATGTTTCTATCTCTCTCTTCCTCTCTCTGAAATCAGTAAAAAACATTTAAATAAATAAATAGGCTTTACTTAATAAAAAGGGAAAATAAGCCTAAAATTCTTCTAGGAAGGTTTGAGTAAGCTACACCAATGTCTATGTGTCTGACATATAGAGATAGTGAAGTATGTGTGATCTTAAAAACATTATGGACTTCATTTAGATTTATTTTACAAATTGAATCCAGACCAAACAGGTATTAAACCAAAGAGACAACTGCCATTCTTCTTCTTCTTTTAAAAATATGTTTTTATTGAGGTTTTAGAGAGAGAAGAAGGGAGAGGGATAGAGAGTTGAAACACTGTTGAGAGAGAAACATCACTGATTGGCTGCCTCCTGCACCCCCACTACTGGGGATCGAACCCACAACCCAGGCATGTGCCCTGATCAGGAATCAAACCTGTGATCTCTTGGTTCCTGGGTCTATGCTCAACTGCTGAGCCACATCGGTTGGGCACAACTGCCATTCTTTATCTCCTGTTACAGTAACTACACTGTGTGCATGTTGGAGGGAGAATGGAAACCTACTTTGTGAATTTCTTAATTGCTGACAATGATTTCTGGCAAAAGAAGCAGTTTATCAAGCTATAATCTTCTTTCCCAGACATTCTGCTTTCCTTATAACCTGATGGTCTACAACACTCAGAGATAAACCCTATCATCCAGCTAAGGACACATCCATATTGCCTCTATAGCTTAAGACCAAAGGAGAGGAAAAATTTAGCAACGAGTCAGACCCAAGGACACAAGGCTGTAGTTGTCAAACAGAAAAAAACCAGAAATGGGAATACTAAAGTATTAATGAGAGATGAGTGCAGCAACACTTTTATACTGAAGAGCATATTTAAAGATCAGGTGTTCCTGTTTAAATATTATTCTACCAGAAGATGATACAAATGATCACATAATAGGGAATCATGAGCCCAAATCAGAAATGTTTACCTAATAAAGGAAGCTATAGTTGATAGTATTTACATTCCTAATTCTTGTGCTGACTCTGCCATTTCACCTCTCTTTCTAAGTCCCCGCTCTCCCAGACAGTCTCATCTACAGGATATGATATAATACACTCCGTTATATTTGGCTCTGCAGCATCAAGCAGCAGGCTAATAGAAATGTATCCATTTGCAAACCCAGGCTATCGGCTGGCTCATGAGGTCACTCCTTCAGTTATTTTAAGAAAGTGCATCTCAAAGTCATTTTTCCCTTTATCCTGGTTTCCTAGGAGAGTGTCCTTTTCTAGCCTCAGATAGATACACAGAGAAGGAAAAGGCTTCATCCTCACACTCAATATTTACATTTCTTCATATAAAAAAACAACGGTTTTCTCAGGTGCATAAATAAAATAAACTGATACCACAGACTTTTATAAGTCTCCCTCCCCCTCTTTCTTTTAATCCCACTAACAGTCTCCAGAAGGGGAGTTCTTTATATCCATATTAAGTAGAGTCTGGAGATAATGAAATAAGAAGGCTAAACATTTCTAAACTAATGAAAGGCTAAAGCTTCCAGAAAGAACTCACAGTTGAAAACACTTGGTTGACAGTCTGCTCAAATCTTACTTGGAACCCCAGATAGTCTCCAATTCTGATTATTTCCTCAGTTTCTGATCCCCTGGCCATTTGCACCAATAGTTTCCCATGCTCCTTAGTTCTAGGTCACCTTGGCACCTGGCTTTGGCTCTCTCACTCCAGGCCTACCACTGGGTTTCAAGAACTCATTGGTTACTTGAACTGTGAGCACAGCACCAGCCTACTCAAACTCTCCGTTCTCCTCTCTCCAACTACTTGTCTTCTCAAGGTCTTTGTCTTTGCCAGTAGAACCCCACCTCCTTTCTCTGGACATCCAAGCTCAAAACCCCAGGTTTACCTCTTTCCTGCAACACCTATCTAGCCACTCATTGCAAGTTTAATTCTTTGAAATATCTGTGATAGTCATCTCTTCTTTTCCAGTCCCACCTTCACAGCCCAAGGTTAGTGTATGCTTCTATTTGGCTTTCTTGGGGAACTCCCCCCTCTCTCTTTTTTTAAATAAATAAATAAATAAATAAATAAATAAATAAATAAATAAATAAAAATATAAATATAAATATACACTGAGTGGCCAGATTATTATGATCTCTGAACGCATAATAATCTGGCCACTCAGTGTGTGTGTGTGTGTGTGTGTGTGTGTGTGTGTGTGTGTGTGTGTGTATTAGAGGCCTGGTGCATGAGTTCGTGCATGGGTGGGGTCCGGCCAGCCTGGCCAGGGGGAGGGGACATGGGCGGTTGGCCAGCCTACCTGCTGGTCAAACTCCTGGTCAAGGGGACAATTTGCATATTAGCCTTTTATTATATAGGATATACACTGAGTGGCCAGATTATTATGCGTTCAGAGATCATAATAATCTGGCCACTCAGTGTAAATACAAATACAAATATAAATATAAATATAAATATACTGGAGGCCTGGTGCACAAATTCATGCACCAGTGGGGTCCCTCGGCCTGGACTGTGGGAACGTGCCGAAACCGGCTCTCTGATATCCCCCGAGGGGTCCCGGATTGCGTGAGGGTGCAGGCCAGGCCGAGGGATCCCACTGGTGCACATTTGGGGCCAGGGAGGGACGCAGGAGGTTGGCCAGCTGGGGAGGGTCTGCGGGAGGGCTCCAGGGTGTGTCTGACCCGTCTCACTTAGTCCAGATTGGCTGGACCCCAGCAAGCTAACCTACTGGTTGGAGTGTCTGCCCCCTGGTGGTCAGTGCACATCATATCGAGCGGTTGAGTGGCCTTAGCATATCATTAGCATATTATGCTTTGAATGGTTAAACGGCCGACTGACTGACCGAACATTTAGCATATTAGGCTTTTCTTATATAGGAGATATATATATATATATATATATATATATATTTTTTATTTTTTTTTTTCCCAGATGGAGGGAGAGATAGAAACAATAATGCACACCCCCTACTGGGGACTGAGCCCACAATTGGGCATGTACCCCAACAGGGAATCAAACTGTGACCTCCTGGCTCATAGGTCGATGCTCAACTACTGAGCCACACCAGCTGGGCTCCCCTCTCTTCCTCATCACACATATCTTTGACAGAGCGGTTCCTTAAATGGTACATAGCTCCAATGCTCAAAACCCTTCAAATGGCCTTTCACTATAAACAACCAAATTAGACTCCTCTGTCCAGCTTTTTTTTTTTTGTCCCCCCTCAATTTGGCTTCCTACAACCTCCAGTTTCCAGTAGTTCCCAGCAGGCAGCCTTGTTCCTCATTACACAAGTAATGAGGAACAAGGCTGTACTATCTTATGGACTGCTGAATCCATTCACGTTTTTATGCCTTTTGATATGTTCTCCTTACTAGACTATTTTCTCATGCTACTATTCCAGTGCCACTGCCCATTCCGTAATGCCCAGCAAGTCTACATCCTTTGTGAAATATATCTTGACTACTTTTTAAAAATATATATATTTTATTGATTTTTTACAAAGAGGAAGGGAGAGGGATAGAGAGTTAGAAACATCGATGAGAGGGAAACATTGATTAGCTGCCTCCTGCACACCCCCCACTGGGGATGTGCCCGGAACCAAGGTACATGCCCTTGACCGGAATTGAACCTGGGATTCTTCAGTCCGAAGGCCGATGCTCTATCCACTGAGCCAAACGGGTTAGGGCTTCACTACTTTTTGAGTCAGCTTTTTGCATACATCAATAAGTACACGAGTTCTAGACTCAAACAGCTATGAACCTCAACTCTCTCTGAATCTTAATTTTGTCAATTGCAAAAAGATAATGATAATGGCAAACATACAGGATCAATTGAGAGAATCTGAGGTAGCCAATAATACTTTGTATTAATAGCAATTTTATTATTTCAATCATCAGCCATCTTTTCAAATTCAAAATGGTTTTCTGAAAATGGTTTTCTAATACTAAACACACTGTGATATGCACAAAGACATTTATCCTTTGTTTTTCAAAGCACATTTAGTGGGAAATGCAGGAGGAGGCCTAAGAATAAGCTGATATGTATCCATGTAAACATGACTGAGGGTGATAAATAAAAATGCTAGAATCAGAAAGGAACTAAATGACCAATAGGACGATTCCTTGCCTTGAAGAAGCAAGCTATTACCAACCCACTCCAATGCACAGGTACTTTAGGTGATTTGTTCTGCTGTATCTCTGAGCATTAAAAAAAAAGCGTACAAGCAAACAAAAAATGTACAAGCAGATTACAAATGGAAATCATCGGAAAATGGGACTCCATAATTAGAGAAAAGAGAGAAGGAACTAGGAAACATCTCAAAGATGTTTTGTGTGCTAGAAATCTCTGGATGGAAATGTTTCAAACTCATAGGAAGGAGAGATAGACAGGAAAAACAGAAGCAGCCCAAAGGGAAGGTTATGTCCACAGGCAACCCCCCTATTAAGTTAAAAAATAGAACCATAATGAAATTAACAGCTGGTGTACAAGTTCCTATTCAGAAGCAGATCTTAGGCTTTTTAAAAGTACTAATTATCAACTGCACAAAACTTCTATATCAAAACAAGAGGTAAAAAAGCACCTTCTGATATAAAAGTTCACTTTTCAAGTATGTATACTTTGGGGATAAAGGACATTAAGTACAAAGAGATAGTATGATTTAACTGAAAAAGGCAAATTTCTACTAGTCTATCTTTATATTACCCCACGTAAATAGTGCTAAGGCTACAGGAGCCATCAATAAGGGAAATGAGCTGTCCAGCAGAGAAAGAGTTAAATGATTCTTTCCAGAATTCAGCACTGTGCTCTCATTACCAGTTGGATTAATTACTGGTGCTGGAGAGTTTTGGAAACCCAAGCTATTCAATGTGCTTGTTAAAGAAGGTTTGTCTTTAATCCGCAGGGGAGACAATCAACAGGATCAGCGAAGGTAAAGCCTGCCCTCTCAGGCTGTCCTCTAATTGGGCAGCAAAAAGCTTCCCTGGCCCTTATTCTAATTTTCAACCTCTAGATGGGCTTAAAGTGCCCAGCTTTCTCAGTAAACCCACCTCAAACCAGCAAAGAGTAGAAAATATCACTCCATCCAGGGCACATTCAGCAAAGAAAAAAGGTATCAAATTCATGCCAGTGGCAGTCAAAAGGAAAGATTATGTGGAAACCACAGATGGTTTAAAAAAAAAAAAGATTTTCTAAAACTCTAAAAAGTTTAATCTGGCTAAAATGACATAATAATTCTTACTCTCCTAGAAGTTTTCCACTTGTAAATTCAGTTAATTCTTTGCTGTCCAACGTTGCATTATCTTTATATATTCCCAAATACTCTTTTCTCATTCCTTCTTTGTTCTGCATGTACCCTAGTCTAGGGATTTTGAGGCTCCCGATGTCCATTTATTTTCAGTTCCCAAGAAAAGGCTTTTCAAAACAAAATGTTAGCCAACTCCCCTCCACTGAAGAGGTCAAAGAATCTATAATAATAAAAGCATAATATGCTAATTAGACCAGACAGCTGAACAACCTTCCGGACAAAGCTGGGGCTGCGAGGGCTGAGCCCCTTGCATGAATTTCGTGCATCAGGCCTCTAGTATGTAATAAGTTACAGAGAAGGTTGCTGAAATCAAATCATGTTGAAAGGTGACGTTTACTATAGTTTACAAGAAAACAGAAATGTGGCAGGAAAGGAAAACTGGAAAATTTTCAGACTATAACTTCATTATTTTCATTTAAATTATGAACTTCCAGTTTGACAGACCCAATCATATTCAAATAAACACTTAAAGGACAGAGGAAGAAAAGCAAAATGACTTTTTTGCTCACTATTTGGGATTATCTTTACCACTGACCTCTGTTCAGAGAGAGAATGAAAGTGGCTTTCCTTATTAGAAACACCATCCCCTAGCAGTGCCAGCAGAAACACTGGCTTCTCAATCTTATTTTCCCATTAAATACATTCCTATAGCAACAGGGGAAGAACTCTGGAAGGAAAGATAAGTTTAGAAAATGCAAGGGACAGCCAGTGAAGATGCTCATTTAAAGACTCCTCTTTCAAGCCAACAATTCTGCTCCTCTACCTCCACACCCAACCAACTAGCAAATGGTCATTCTCATTAATCAAAATGCTCTTAACACTCTGCCTTGTCTTCGAGTCTCACACTGGTCAATTTCTGCTAGCTTATACCAGACGTACTCTTTTGTATAAAAATTTAAATAAATAAAGTCAAAGTCCTCTTTTTGATTCACCCTCCTCCAATTTAGTCACCTGTCCAGAGGCATTAGTTTGATAAACATCCTTCCTTATTGGCCAAATTCTATGCATTTACATAAATATAACTGGAAAGACAGTTTGATGTGATGAGAGAAAACACAAATGATACCATACTGTACACATTTTACTACAACTCACTTTTTCCACTCAACATTTCAACATAGAGATCTTCTCATTAGGTAGTATAACTAGAATAATCTCATTAAAAAATAATTGCCTAGTATCCAAGGTGTAGATTTTTCCATTTTATTTAACAGTTCTATTGATAAATATTTAGGTTTATAGTGCATGTACATGCTTCTTTGTGCACACATGTGTGCAGAATGTGTAGCAGAAAGTGGAATTGCTGGCTAACAAGGGTATAAGCACCTAACATTTTTAAAAAAATATTTTTTATTGATTTTTTACAGAGAGGAAGGGAGAGGGATAGAGAGTTAGAAACATCGATGAGAGAGAAACATCAATCAGCTGCCTCCTGCACACCCCCTACCCAAAACCAAGGTACATGCCCTTGACCGGAATTGAACCTGGGACCCTTGAGTCCGCTGGCCAACACTCTATCCTCTGAACCAAACCGGTTAGGGCAGCACTTAACATTTTAGTAGATAATGCCCAACTGTCCTTCAAAAAGACGTTGCCAATCCCAATCCCAGATACAATGCACGTCAATCCTCACTTTTTCATACCGTCCCTCACATTTTATTATTACCAAGCTTTCTTTTTTTGGCTCGTCGGATGTGGAAGAAATTGTTTATTATATTTATTTCTTAAATATATTTTAATTGATTTCAGAGAGGAAGAGAGAGGGAGATAGAAACATCAATGATGAGAGAGAATCACTGATTGGCTGCCTCCTACACACCCCAGAGCCCCTACTGGGGATTGATCCTGCAACCTGGGCATGTGCCCTGACAGGGAATTGAACCGTGACCTCCTGGTTCATAGATCAATGCTCAACCACTGAGCCTCACTGGTTGGGTGAAGTTGTTTATTTTAATTGTCATTACTAATGAGGTTGAGAATCTTTTTTATATGTTTATCGATTGTCTTTTCTTTTGTGAACTGGTTAGAATGCTTTGATTATCCTAGTTATCTTTTTCTTAATTTGAAGAAAATATTAATCTGTTCTGGACATTAATTTTTTTGTCACATAATTTGTAAGTATTTTCCCCTAGTCTAGTTGTATCTTGAATATGAAATTTATGTGCCTATTCCCTTCCCCTAGTATTCCTAAATATACCCTTATTTTTTTATTCTAGTCACAATAAGCTATGTCCTATTTAAGAGCACATCCAATTTTTTGTTACCTTTATATTCTCTTAACCTCATCCTCCCTATCTAATATTTATAAAATGTGGAATGATACCATATACATAAACACTTTTTAAAAAATAATTTTAGACAGTAAGGAAAACCTACCTTGCATATGGATTCTGACACTATAGTAAGAAGCAGCAGTTTCAAAGTTGGTTGCACATTGGAATCGCCTTGGGACATTAAACCTACAGATGCCTGGATCTCATCCCCAGAGAATCCGATTTAATTGGTCTGAAGTGTGGCCTGGCACTAGGATTTAAGTTCCCCAGGTGATTCTATTGTGCAGCCAAGTTAGAGGACCACTAAAATGAAATACTTTTTATCCAGCCCTGCTTCAAAATACTTTTCTATATTGGGGTAAAATATACACAACATAAAATTTACCACTTAATATATATAATTTAGTGGCATTAAGTACAATCATAATATGTACAACCATCACCACTATGTATTTCCAGAACTTATTCATCACCACCCAAACAACCTCTGTACCCATTAAATAGTAACCCCTATTTCTACTTTCCACAGCCCCTGGTAACCTCTCCCCTACTTTCTGTCTCTCTGAATTTTCCATTCTAGATAGCTCATGTACTAGTAAGTGGAATCACACGATACCTGTCCTTTGTGTTTGGCTTGTTTCACATAGCATAATGCTTCTACTCTTTGAGTAGAAGAGGCCAGACCTATGCTTTTTCAAAACAAAACAACACTCAAAAAACCTAAATTGAAAACTAATGAATGTTTTCTAAGTAAAACATGTCAAGCCTGGTGAATAACTTCTTCCTAATGAAGCAATCACTGTGCCGAATGTTTCTGAAGGTTTCCCTAAAAACTGGTGAAGAATTACTATCCTGTTGCATCATCACTCCAAGGGAATATTAAAGCAACAAAGACTGCCCCAGTGAGAGTAAGAGAGGACAGTAAGTTCAAGGTGGGGATAGGGAACAGAGAAGGGAAAAAAGAGTGGATTTCAACCAATAAACAAACTGGTCTTTCCAGAGATATTTCTTCTGTAATTATAATGTTTGCCTGAATCTCTTCTAACACAAATTCCAAAAATATTTACAACCTCTAAGAACAAGAGAATCCTATAGGACTCAAGTGTGGTAAAGAGCAGAACTGATTTTCTACTAGCAAAATCATCATTAT
This sequence comes from Cnephaeus nilssonii, assembly GCF_951640355.1. Taxonomy (NCBI): domain Eukaryota; kingdom Metazoa; phylum Chordata; class Mammalia; order Chiroptera; family Vespertilionidae; genus Cnephaeus; species Cnephaeus nilssonii. The sequence continues at coordinate 61,749,020 of NC_137083.1, forward strand.
TATGTGTAGTCTGGGAATTAGCAGGTTAGGCATCACCTGGGAGCTTGCTACGTGGCAAAACCTCAGGCCCCACCCAACACCTCCTGATTCGGTCTGCATTTAAACAAACCAGACTTCAGGCAGTTCCTATGCACGCTGAGTTTGAGAAACATGTCTCTGGTCTGAAGTATTCTAGAAAATGTTACTAACCTGGCTTTCAAAATCCCTGAAAAAGAGGACTTTATTATTTCATTGTAAATGAATTCTGGGGTTGGAGAATGGACAACAAATTAAAATTTCTTCTGCTAAGTCTTCCTCAACCTCCTTCACTTCTTATACAAGTAGGCAGACAGATATGGGAGTTCTATCTAGCCAGCATTCTTAAAGTTGCCTAGTTTTCATTATGTCATTAAAAATACCACAGCGCTAAATGTTTTTTTTTACCACACATTAAAGGACTTTATAAGAACTCTCTCTCCCTCTCCCTTCTTCTCTGAACTCAATGAAAAAAACACACTTTTCTTAAAAAAAAAAAAAGAATTTTATCAGGATCAAGATACATTAAAAATATAAAAGCAGAAGCTTTTCAGGTAAACATTCTATTTACTAATATAGAATTATACTTTTATTTTTATTTATTTATTCTTTAAATATATTTTTATTGATTTAAGAGAGGAAAGGAGAGGGAGAAAGAGATAGAAACATCAATGATGAGAGAGAATCATTGATTGGCTGCCTCCTGCACACCCAACACTGGGGATCAAGCCAGCAACTCTGGCATGTGCTCTGACCAGGAATTGAACTGTGACCTCCTGGTTCATAGGTTGACGCTCAACCACTAGGCCATGCCGACAGGGCATATTGCTCTTCTTTCCATGTAAATTCTAAGGACAGCTAATATAATTTATTCAATTACACTGTCCCCAGATTTTCCTATCTTACTAATAAAAGCCTAGGTCAGTGGTCGGCAAACTCATTAGTCAACAGAGCCAAATATCAACAGTACAACGATTGAAATTTGTTTTGAGAGCCAAATTTTTTAAACTTAAACTTCTTCTAACGCCACTTCTTCAAAATAGACTCGCCCAGGCCGTGGTATTTTGTGGAAGAGCCACACTCAAGGGGCCAAAGAGCCGCATGTGGCTCGCGAGCCGCGGTTTGCTGACCACTGGCCTAGGTGGTCCTCAGGCCGTCACACCTGATGCCCTTCATGCCATCACAAGATGGCTGCGCACACAGGTGGGCGGGGCTGGGCTTGACACTGCGTGCGCTTCACGGAGCCTGCCTGGGAGTCCCGCCTCCTCCCAGATCTGCACGTGGCCAGGCCTAGGGGTCCCGCGGCTCCGCGCAGCGCGGAGGAGGCAGGGCCGGTGAGTCTCCAAGCGGAGGCCTGGGGGTCCGATGCTACAGCCTACCTCTTTGGGGCAATCCATCGAGGAGCCCTGGATGGGTGGGCAGGGCCTACCTCTTTGGGGTGATCGATCACAGGGCTCCCGCTCTGTGACAGGGCACAGGCAAGGCTAGGGGACCCCCCTCCCTGTGCACGAATTTTGTGCACCAGGCCACTAGTCTTATATAATAAAAGGCTAATATTCAAATAGACTGAACGGCGGAATAACCGGTCACTATGACATGCACTAACCACCAGGGGGCGTGTGCAGAACATGGCAGGTGTTGGCTGCAGTGGGATGGTGGAGCAGGTGAGCGGGAGCACCAGACCAAGGCGGGGCGCCAGTCGCTGTCATCAGGGTGAGACTTTGGTGGTTACTGAAAATTCTTTGCTCCTGAGCACTACAGTCCCGCCTGGCGCTCGCACCTGCTGCCGGGGCCGGCCCCAACCGCTTGGCGCCATCAACGGATGCGAGTGGTGGCTGCCATCCCTGATAGTCCCTGAGGGCTTCTCCACCTCCCCCTGCTCCTGAGGAGCGATTGGGGCAGCAGCTGCTGCTTGCACCCACTGATGGCGCCAGCCCCAATCACACCCGCTGCTGGTGCTGGCCCCATTCGCTCCATGCCGTCAGTGAGTGCAAGCGGGGCCAGCACTGTCAGTGCGTGGGAGCGGTGGCAGCAGCAGGAGCAGGGCTGCCAGCAGACAGGGGACCGGGGGCCACGTAGGAAGGGCTGGGTGGATGGGCCGAGATCCGCCCCTGTGCCTACCACAGCCTCATGGCCCACAGTTCCTTTCAAGGTACACAAACTCGTGCACTGGGCCCCTAGCCTATATATATAAAAGCCTAAACAACCGACCGACCCGTCGACCAGTTGCTATGATGAGCAATGACCACAAGGGAGCACTCAACGCAGAAGCTGACCCATGGTGGTCTGGCTGGCTGGCTGAGTAGTATTCCATTATGTAAATGCACCACAACTTTTTCTACTGTTGGGACACTTGGGCTACTTCCAAATCTTGGCTGTTGTAAATAATAGCTGGAATGAACACAGAGGTGTATATATCATATAAATATATACAAATATATATATTTTTTATAATCCTCATCCAATGATATGCTTTCACTAATTTTGAGAGAGAGAGAGAAACATTGATGTGAGAAACATCAATCGGCCGACAACTGCAACCAAGGTATGTACCCTGACAGGCCTTTTTGGTGTACAGGATGGTCCAACCAACAGTCACCTAGCAGGGTGGTGCATATATCCCTCCCCCACTCCCCAATTATAAGAATTTAATGACTCCATATATTCTTTATAATTAGTGTTTTGGGTTTCTTGGGATAAATTCCCAGAAATAAAATCACTGGGTATAAGGCAGTTCCATCTTTAATTTTTTGAGGTAACTCCATACTACTTTCCACGGTGGCTGCACCAATCTGTATTCCTAACAACGGTGCCTGAGGGTTCCCTTTTCTCCACATCCTCGCCAACACTTGTTTGTTGATTTATTGATGATAGCCATTCTGACAGGTGTGAGGTGATATTTCATTGTGGTTTTAATTTGCATTTCTCTTATGATTAGTGATGTTGAGCATTTTTTCACGTCTATTAGCCATCTGTATGTCCCCTTTGGAGAAGTGACTATTCAGGCCCTCTTTTCCATTTTTTATTTGAATTGTTTGTTTGTTTGTTTGTTTATTTATTTAATATATTTTTATTGATTCCAGAGAAGGGAGAGGAAGAGACAGAAACATCAATGATGTGGGAATCACTGATAAACTGCCTCCTGCATGCTGAACCGAGCCTGCAACACAGGCATGTGCCCTTGACTGGAATCGAACCTGGGACCCTTCAGTCCACAGGCTGACGCTCTATCCACTGAGCCAAACCGGCCAGGGATGGATTGTTTGTTTTTAGTTTGAGTTTTATAAGTTCTTTATAAATTTTGGATATTAATATTATCAGGTATATCATTAGGAATATGTTCTTCTTTTCAGTAGGCTGCCTTTTCATTTTGTTGATAATTTCCTCTGCTGTGCAGAAACTTTTTAGTTTGATGTATGTAGTCCCTCTTGCTTATTTTTTCTTTTGTTTCCCTTGCCTGAGGAGATTATCAGAAAAAATACTGCTAAGAGAAAAGTCCAAGATTTTACTGCCTATGTTTTCTTCTAGGAGTTTTATGGTTTCGAGTCTAACATTTAAGTCTTTATTCCATTTTGAGTTTGTTCTTGTGTATGGTGTAAGAAGGTGGTCTAATTTAGTTATTTTGCACATATCTAATTTTCCGAACACCATTCTTTGTCAAATATTGACTATAAAGACTTGGATTTATTTCTGGGCTCTCCAGTCTGTTCCATTGTTCTAAATGTCTGTCTTTATGTTAGTATCATGCTGTTTTGATTACTATGGCCTGTAGCATAGTTTGATATCAGGTAGTATGATACCTTTAACTTTGTTCTTCTTTCTCAAGATTGCTGTGGCTATTTGGGTCTTTTGTGGTTCCATATAAATTTTTGGAATAATTATTCTAGTTCTGTGACACACAAGATTGGTATCCTGATAGGCACTGCACTGAATCTATAGATTGCTTTGGATAGTGTGGACATTATATTTATTATTTATTTTAATATATTTTTATTGATTTCAGAGAGAAAGGGAGAGGGAGAGAGAGATATAAATATCAATGATGAGAGAGAATCATTGATCAGCTGTCTCTTGCACGCCCTACACCGGGGACCGAGCCTACAACCTGGACATGTGCCCTGACTGGGAATCAAACTGTGACTTCCTGGTTCATAGGTTGATGTTCAACCACTGAGCACGCCGGCTGGGCAGTAGTATGAACATTTTAATGATGTTAATTCTTCCTATCCATGAATATGGTATATGCTTCCATTTATTTGTATCTTCTTCAATTTCTTTCTTCAGTCTTATTTTCCAAGTACAGGTCTTTTACATTCCTGGTTAAGTTCATTCCTATGGTTGTTTTTTTAAAATTAATTTTGGATGGGATGTTTTCTTAGTTTCCCTTTCAGATAGTTCATTACTGGTGTACACAAATACAACTGATTTCTAGATATTTATTTTGTATCCGGTTACTTTACTGAATTCATTATCAATTCTAGTAGTTTTTTTGGTGAAATCTTTAGGGTTCTCTAACAGTATTATGTCATCTGCAAATAATGACAGTTTTCTTCTTCCTTTCCAATTGGAATGCCTTTTATTTCTTCTTTTTGTCTAATTGCTATGGCTAGGACTTCCAGTACTATGTTGAATAAGAGTGGTGAAAGTGGACATCCCTATCTTTTTCTGATCTTAAGGGCAAAGCTTGTAGTTTTTGCCCATTTAGTATGATGTTAGCTGTGGGTCTGTCATACATGGCCTTTATTACATTGAAGTATGTTCCTTCTATTTCCACTTTGCTGAGAGTTTTTATCATAAATGGGTGGTAGATTTTATAAAATGTTTTTTTCTGCATCTATTGATATGATCATGTGGTTTTTATCTTTCATTTTGTTTATGTGGTGTATCACATTTATTGATTTGAGAATGTTGGACCAACCTTGCATCCCCAGAATAAATCCAACTTGATCATGGTGTATGATCTTGTTAATGTATTGTTGGATCCTCTTTGCTAATATTTTGTTGAGGACTGGAAACAACGTTTTATCTCTAACACAATAATTAAACTATGTGCTCTGACTTTTGTGGCCATTAGCCAATTCTCGTGATTATCAGTATCCAGATTATTTCAACCAAGCACCTCAACTGTGGCAAGAGGGGGAAAATGCCCATCACAGGACAGGACTCTACCTAACTGCATCTCAATCAGAAGCTTATTTGGCTTTAGATGTACTTTATACATGAGACACAGAATAAATTCTTTACATCAATTGGAAAAAAAAAATCACCTCATGTTTTCTTTAACTAGTCAGAATGGCCCTAGGAACAGAATAATAGCAGGAAAAAAGTTTAGATAATGCCTTCCTTTTTGAACCATTATTTAGAGATCATTCAAGTATCCACGGAAAGATCTCAATTTATCTTTATATTTATAAAATGTTGTTTTACTTCAGACCAAGTCTCTAGTTCAGACTTAGTAGGAAGAAAAGTGTCCCTCCCTAGCAGCAGCAGCAGCATCAATGTCTGTACTGAGTGAATCCCATTCAGGAACCTCACAATTCAGTTACCCACTATGCTGGATTCATTTTTGCTCTGACCCCTACATCATCCACTAGACAGATACTGACCAAGTATTATTTAGAATACAGATGTTATTTAGGTGTTGGGCAGCTGTACTGGACAGTAATGAAAAACAGAAACTAAGACCCTACTGGAGAGACAGACCACAGATAAGTGCAGTAGGTCCTCAAATAATGCCATCTCATTATAACATTGATGAGATGCTATAGGCACTTAACTCTTGTTTATATCAATTAGCCTACGGTAAAACTGGTTTCCTTGTATGTCATTTCGCTTAAAGTTGCAGAACCTATCAAAAATGTTAAGTGAGAACTTACGTTACAAAGCCAATAAAATACAGGATGTATTAGGTAGTGACTTGATGGGAGAAGAAAACTTCATTAGATGAGACAAGAAAGAAGGTGATACCTGAGCTACACTTTGAATAAGGTAAGGTCTACCACACAATGCTCTGGGAGGAAAATGTTGCAGGCAGAGGGAATAGTAAAAGAATGAGCTTGAGTGTCTAACAAAAAGAAAGAGGGCTAGTTTGGCCATAGCACACTAACTGAGGGAAAGAATGGACAATGAGGTTGAAAGAGGCCAGATGACATAGGGTCTCAGAGGCCACGGCAAAATCTGAATTTGATCCAAGAAAGAGTGGAAAGCCACTAAAGGGCTTACACAAGAGTGACATGACCTCATTTGTGTGTGTTTTTTAAATCTCAGGTAGTTCTGTTGAGCATGGCCTGAAGCAGAGCAAGAGCGGCAGCAAGGAGATCAACAAAATTGATCAACTGAAATAGTCTATTGAGAGATGCTGAAGGCTTGGGCTAGGGTGTGATGGGAACTGAGAAGAATAATCAGATTCAAGATATATTTCAGAGGTGAATTGACATGTCTTGCTAATAATTAGATGTGGTTGGTAGGGGAGTGAGGGCAAAACAGGGAAATCAAGGATTTACTCCTATGATGGGATATGAGCAACCAGATGGACAATGGCACCATTAACTGACATGGGTATACTAGGGGAGGAAGAGATTTGGAGAGTGCAGTGGGTGGAGGCATTCATAGGTTCTGTTATGAGCATCTGGTGTTAAGGATCTAACAGTAGTGGTATAAGCTGGGGTGTACACAGAATATAGATGGGATACAAAGTCCACAGGACAGGATTAGATCACTTAGAGAGAAATAAAGATAGAGCCCTGGGACATGCCAACACAGACCAGGTAAGAAGAGGAAGAAAAGCCAGCAGAAGAGGGAGGATCCACTGAGTAGGAGAATATTCAGGAGAATGTGGGGTCACAGAAACTGTGTAGAAGAAAGAAGTAATCAACTGTGTTAAATGCTGCTGGAAAACAGGAAAAGGAAAGAAAACTCACAACTGAATTTAGCAACATATATTAATAAAATAAGGTAAGAAAATATGTTATAAAAAGGCATTTAGCTTTGTTTAAGCTATCACTTTTAAAGTTAAAATTTTTTAAAGAAACAATCTCAGCAACATTCCTGATGTATCAGGCTAAGTACATTTTGACTTCCCTTCTGAAAGGAAGAGGAGAGGAGAGGAGCAATGAGTCAGTGAGGCGTCCTTCTGAGCTTTCCATCCTCATTCCCTGGAGAGGGGAGCCTTCCTTGGCAGTAGTGTGGTGGGACTCAGAATGTACACAGACAGAGGAGCAGCTCAGCCCAAAAGAGGCTAAAAGTTTACTTGCCCCACTTTACTGTGATTCATCAAAGTCCTAACAGTCTCCTTTCCAAACCAACTCCAAGCTAAGTTTCTTTAGCTAACCCAAGGACCCAAGAGGCAGTAAAAAACTGCCAGCAGGAGGAGGAGGCTACATCCATGCCCCTGGTGGGGAGCATTCTTCTGGCACATTTTCTTTTCCAAGGCTTCTCCTGTTTCACTATCAGCTCTAGGCTGTATCTCACTCTAGTGGTATCACTGAGGACAAAACTAAGGAAAGTCATCTGAGGCCCACCCACACCTGTGCCACTTGTCTTTGTGTCTCCTCCTCACTTCCTACCCCTTACCTGGGTCATTTTATCCACAGAGACTGGAATTCCATCGATGGTGAGAGGCGGCAACTCTGAGTTAACTTCCTGTGGCACAGGGGCGTGTTCCGCTAGGGCGGACTCCAGGTCTTCCAGGATCATGCTCTTGTACTTACGCACCTGCAGGGAATTAGGGCAGAAGTAAACAAGATGCCCAACAACCAGGGAGGGATGGTGCAAAGCAACTAGCGAGTGGGTGGGGCTGGTCTCTCTCAGCCAGTACAGAACCCTAAGAACAAACACTTCTACAACTAGCACTGGCCCCAAAGACACCACATTGTACAGAATTAAATGAAGCCCTATCCAGTTTTGCTCAGTGGTTAGAGCATCGGCTCACAGACTGAAGAGTTGTGGGTTCAAATCCGGTCAAGGGCATATACCTCAGATGCAGGTTGATCCCCAGGCCTGGTCAGGGTGGGTGGGGGAGGTAACCAATCGATGTGTCCCTCTCACGTCGATATTTCTCTCTCTTTCTCCCCCTCCCTTCCACTCTCTCTAAAAATCAATCAATGGAAAAAATATCCTCGGGTGAGGATTACCAAAGAAAACAACAAACAAAATTTACAGGTAACAACAGTAAAAAGGAATAAAGGTTTTACAGAAATACTGCTTCTCAGTTAAAATCATATTTTCTGTCAATGCTGGCTCCATCACCTGTTCCAGATCTAATAGGAATGGCTTTCATTATATGGCATTTCCCAGGCCATTTGATAAAACCCAGCTGTGGCAGTTAAACGCCAAAATCATTTTCAAGATAACCAAAAACTTGTCTCTAAAACTTCTGTTACTTTCCTGCAAAGCCAGACTACCAAACAGATTGGAGATTCAAGTGCACAAGAAGCTGGACAGAAGGCATCAGAAAAAACAACAACCCAGAGGTGAATATTGTAGCTAGGTGGCAAAGGTGCCACTATTAGTAAGGCCCAAGGCCAGAGAGAGCCCCACAGGTCAGGTCCTCCTCCTTTCTGGTACTTCCTGATGACAGAGGTGAACTTCAAACCCATAATTCCTTTGTGGCTCTGACAAGCACTGGTCTGAACCAGTATTGTTCTGAGTCCACTCTTTGCACTGCTAGTGAAAGGTCTCTCAAAAGACAGAGAACTTAACAGCAGCACATTTGTACATGCACACATTCTTCTATGGTGAGCAGAAACGGTAGAGAGACACCGGATCCTACAAGCAACAATAATAGGTTCATTCACTTGCAAGAATGCACAAGGGGGATGAGAAAGCCTTTGGGGATAACAAAGAAGCCATGGAATTATGAAAATGTGGCAACATGGGATAGACAATTAACTTGCATTCAGATCTCAAGCCATTAACTTAGGAAAAAAGGGAAGATAAAATGAGATTTGCTCAGAAGTTACAACAATGTTTGGGTCCTAGGTTTTCTGCTAAGTGGACTGGACTCTCAATCAGGACACACTTCCTTATAAATATCTCACTATAAGGATTAAAAAACAAAGATTCCCATACTCCACCTCCAGCATGTGAAAAAGTAAAAATTATTGTTGGCCACGAAGTACAACTTTTGCAGTTATAGAACTTTCCAAACAGGTCAACAATGAAATGGATAAAAGAAAAATAGTGCAAACCTGTAGAATCATTATCACTCTAAAAATTCTGTTTTATACTGGTTTCTAATAAAGAAAGTTTCAAAAAATTTACCAACTTATTTATTGTAATATAAGCAGCTGGTGTTGCCATGGCAACTTTAAGGATTTACATTTTCTGCTTTCTAGGTTTCTGTATCCTGGGTAGAGTTTTTATACTACCAACCCACAATCTTATAAACCTAGGTTCTAGTCTTTTTTTAAAAAATATATTTGTATTGATTTTCAGAGAGGAAGGCTAAGGGAGAGATAGAAACATCAATGATGAGAATTCACTGACTGGCTGCCTCCTGCATGCTCCCTACTGAGGATTGAGCCCACAACCTGGGCATGTGCTCTGACCGGGAATCGAACCGTTACCTCCTGGTTTCTTGGGTCGACGCTCAACCACTGAGCTACGAGGCTAGGTTCCAGTCTTTGAATTTTAATGTATCGGGTTAAATCATTATATTAGTAGTAAGATCGTATAGTAAGAGTTAATGATAATACATAAAAATAAATTTCATTGTGCTAGAAACACCTGGCATTTGAAATAGGAAATCATTAGATTATTACTATGTAATTAGCTAGTTTCAAACTATTTCATCCATTTTTATGGGTTAGTAAAATACAGGAATTCATATTCAGGCATTTAGCTAAACTTATCAGTGCTATATAATTCCTTAAAAATATCTTGAGATTTAAAAAAAACATGATGGTAGGGCATCCCTCAGAGAAATTTACAAAAAAAACTTCAGGTATGACCACAATATTTTTTAATTAATTTTTTTTCAATTATAGTTTACATTCAATATCATTTTGTATTAGTTTCAGGTGCACAGCATAGTATATAATCATATATACTTTACAAAGTGGCCCCCCAATATTTCAAGTATCCCCTGACACCATACATAGGTATTACAGTACTATTGACTATACTAGAGGCCCGGTGCACGGATTTGTGCACTGGTGGGGTCTCTTGGCCTGGCCTGCAGAAGAGGTTGCACCTCTTGCAATCCAGGACCCCTCAGGGGATATCGGAGAGCCGGTTTCAGTCCGATCCCTGCAGGCCAGGCCAAGGGACCCCACTGGTGCATGAATCCGTGCACCGGGCCTCTAGTATGCATATAAGATCTTTGATTAATCTCTTCCCGCCTTCCCCAGTGCCCTCAGTCTGTTCCATGTTTCCATGCCAGTTGTTTCTGCTCCTGCGTTGAGCGTCTGCCCCCTGGTGGTCAGTGCACGTCATAGCTACTGGCCAGTAGGCCAGTCACTTAGGCTTTTATAGATTCCCTATGCCAGTGATGGCGAACCTATGACACGCGTGTCAGCACTGACACACATAGCCATTTCTGATGACACGCGGCCACATGCTGAGGATGAAACATTTGCTGCTCCTGAGGATGAAACATTTGCGACTAGAGTCTTGGAGTTAGTTTTTTCCTCAAAGTGACACACTACCCGAGTTATGCTCAGTTTTTTGGCGAAGTTTGACACACCAACCTCAAAAGGTTGCCCATCACTGCCCTATGCTGTACTTTATATCCTCGTGACTATTTTGTGACTACCAATTTGTACTTCTTAATCCCTTCACTTTTTCACCCAGTTCCTAAACCCCTCCCCCCTCTGGCAACCATCAGTCTGTTTTCTGTATCCATGAGTATGTTTCTGCTTTGTTTGTTCACTGATTTCTCTCTTTAGATTCTGTATATAAATGAAATTATATGGTATCTGACTTTCTCTGTCTGACTTATTTCACTTAGCATAATACCCTCTAGGTCTATCTAGGCTGTTGAAGTGGTAAGATCACATTCCTTTTTATGGCTAAGTAATATTCCATTATAGACATGTACGATCACTTTTTTATCCCCTCATCTACTGATGTGCACTTGGGTTGCTTCCATATCTTGGTTATTGTAGCTAATGCTGCAATGAACACAGGGGTGTATGCATTCTTTGGTTTCTTTGGAAATATACCCAGAAGTGGAATCACTGGGTCACAAGGCAGTTCCATTATAAATTTTGTGTTCCATAGTGACTGTACCAATTTGCATTCCCACCAACAGTTCCCTTTTCTCCACATCCTAACATGTTTGTTCATTTATTGACGGCCCTTCTGACAGGTGTGAGGTGGTATCTCGTGGTTTTAATATGTATTTCTCTGATGATTAGTGACATTGAGCATCTTTTCATATGTCTATTGGCCATCTGTATATGTCCTCTTTGGAGCAGTGTCTATTCAGGTGCTTTTCTCATTTTTTTAACCAAATTGGATTTTGTTTTGTTTTTTGCTGTTGAGTTGTATTAATTCTTTATTAAGTTTGGATATTAACCCCCAATTGGATGTGTCATTGCTGAGCATCTTGTCCCATTTAGTAGATTGTCTTTTCATTTTGTCTGTGGTTTCCTTTGCTGTGCAAAAACTTTTAGTTTGATGTAGTCCCTATTGTTTATTTCCCCTTTTGCTTCACTTGGCTGAGGAGACACATCAGAAAAAATATTGCTACTGGAAATGCCTGAGAATTTACTGCCCATGTTTTCTTCTAAGAGTTTTATCGTTTTAAGTCTTCAATCTATTTTGAGTTTATTCCTGTATATGGTGTAAGAAGGTGGTCTCGTTTCATTTTTCTGCATGTATCTGTCCAATTTTCCCAACACATTTATTGAAAAGGCTATCTTTGTGTCATTGTATATTCTTGCCCCTTTATCAAATATTAATGGACCGTGTAAGCATGGGTTTATTCCTGGGATCTCTATTCTATTCCATTGTTCTCTGTCTGTTTTTATGCCAATACCATGCTGTTTGATTGCTATGGCCACAATCGTTTGGAAGTTGTTGTTTGTTTGTTTTTTTCAATGTTTTTATTGACTTGAGAGAGAGAGAGAGAGAGACATCAATCAGTTGCCTCCTGCTCCTGTATGCACTCTGACCGGGAATCGAACTGGAGACCTTTCGGTGCATGGGACAACGCTCAAACAACTGAACCTCATGGGCCAGGGCTGGAAGTATTTTTATGTCTGTTTTGTCTTATTTATATTTTCAATATACAAATAAATAACTTTTCTTTCTTCTTTAAAAACTACATATAAGCATATGCACATATAAATGAATTTTCTTACTCTTATTTCCTACTTCCTCCAAGGTGCTCTGATTAACCTCTTCTCTTAGTTCTGCAGGTCTGACCAGGAGGGGGAACAGGGGGGTGACTTTTGCTGTTCACCAGCATCAGAATAATGCCCTTAAATGGCCTCTTTCCTCCCCAGAAAGAGCTAGTAGTAGCTACAGTGAGTGTTTGCTTATAAACAACCATCCTGACCTTTCACAGGACTGTAGAGAACTGGAAGCTAGCTCTATTTGTTCCCTTCAGAAGAGAAGAAAAAGACTAAGAAAATGAGACTGAATTTGAAACTTCATATTAATACCCTGGACAAATCTATGGAAGATAGTGGTTCTCTATCACCTTCAATGTAAATCCCCCCAGTGACTTAACCTGGCTTTATTATTCAGAAGTTGAGGAATCTTGGGCAAATCACTTAACCTCTCTGAGCTAACACTCTCATTTACAAAATGAAATATTAATATACCTACACCTCAGCATTATTGCCAGAAATGAGAATATGTATACTTTAAAGCTTTGTAAATCTGCTATACTAAACAAGCATTAGTTACAACAATCCCCTGCACTCAACAATTCCATAAGCATGTAGAAAATGCAGATTTACTTTTAAAGTAGAACCAAATTCTACATAAAGTTCTATTACTTTTCTCATTTAATACATTTTCACCATCTGAAAAATGTTAATAGAAAGATCTGGGTCATCATGTTTAATGGCAGTGTAATTGTCCTATCTATAGATGAGCCATCAATTTATCTAACAAATCCCTTATCTTTGAAGTTTTAGGTTACTCTCAATTTTTAAAAACATTATAAAGATAGCGTGATTAATACCATTACACATACATCTTTGCTCATTTAACCAATTATTTCTTTTTTAAAAAAATTTTTGTTATTGATTTCAGAGAGGAAGGGAGAGGGAGAGAGAGACAGAAACATCAATGATAAGAGAGAACCATCAATTGGCTGCCCCTTGAACGCCCCACACTGGGGATTGAGCCCCCAACCCAGGCATGTGCCCTGACCAGGAATCAAACCACGACCTCCCGATTTACAGGTCTACGCTCAACCACTGAGCCACGCTGGTTGGGCCTAACTGATTATTTCTTAAGAATAAAATTCAAAAGGAAACTGGGTAAAAAAAGTAAACATTTGGGGCACTTTTTTAAAAAGTTTATTGATTTTTAGAGAGAGAGTAAGGGAGAGGGAGAGAGAAACATTGATGTGAGAGTGTAACATCGATCAGCTGCCTCCTGCATGCCCCCTATAGGGGAACAACCTGGGTATGTGCCCCTCACTGAGAAATGAACCAGAAACCTTTTGGTGCACAGGACAACATTGAACCAATTGAGCCACACCAGCCAAGGCTTTGGGGCACTTTTTATACCAGTTGCCAATCTGTCCTTCAGGAAATTACACCAATTTATTCTGCCTGTTTGACATACCAACTTCTATGTTTTTTAAAAATGTAAATTTTTTTTATTGATTTCAGAGAGGAAGGGAGAAGGAGAGATAGAAACATCAATGATAAGAATCATTGATCGGCTGCCCCCTGCATGACCTGACCAGGAATCAAACCTGCAACCTTTCAGTGCATGGGACGATGCCCAACCAGCCAGGGCCATATTGTCAATTCTTATAATCCATATTCATCCATGTAATTTTTCCAATATGGTATATTTTCCCCCTGTAAGGTATTAATGCTAATATACCTCTTTTATATTAACCTTATCAGTTATTTTCCTCAAATCTCTATGTTCTTATTTATATTTTTCTTCCTTAATCTGATAAAGATATTAAAATTTACTTCTAACATTGTAGTTTAAAAAATTTTTTTTACATTTCTAACTTTGTGATGTACGTGCTTTGCTTTAATGTTATGTGAGGCATAAAATGTTCATTATAAATTTACTAGAGGCCCAATGCACAAAAATTCATGCAAGAGTAGGCCTTCCTTCCTCCGGTTGCTGGCACCAGCTTCCCTCCTGCATCCGGGACCTGGGCTGTTTCCCTCCCCCGGCTGCCCGCAGGCACCTGGGACCCGGGCTGGCTTCCCTCGGGCTCCGGCTTTGTCAGGAAGGACGTCCAGAATGACCTCCGGAAGACATCTGGTCTAATTAGCATATTACCCTTTTATTATTATAGATACTACTTATTAGTACTAAATGACCTCTGGTTCTCAGTTAATACTCATTTGTCTTGAGAGTTTGGCTTTGTCTGATATTAACACTGAGATCCATGATTTATTTTTGTTGGCATTAGTCTGAGATCATTTTACTTTTATCATTTTTAACAGCTTTATTGAAACAGAATTCACATACCATACATATTAGTTTCCAATAAGTTTCACAGGGCTAAAGTCGAGGTTGTTGGCAGGGCTGGTCCTGGAAGCTCTAGGAAAGAATCCATTTCCTTGTCTTGTCTTGCTGCTGTCTAGCCTGTATTCCTTGGCTTCTGACCCCTTCCTTACATCTAACCTCTTGTTTCCACTATCATATCTCTTACATCTATATCAATTTCCCTTTGTCTCTCTCTTACAAAGACACTGTGATAGGTTTAGGGCCTTCCTGGATAATGCTGGGCAATCTCCCCAGCTCAAGACCCTTAATTTAACCATACCTACCTCTTCTTTGCCATAGAAGGCAACACTCAAAGGTTCTAGGGATTGGACCTGGTTATCTTTGGGGGCCACTATAAGGTAGGACAAAAGTAGGTTTACAGTTGTTCATATGGAAAATAATACAATAATTAAATAATAATACAAGGATAAACTCTGTTTTGCATACTCACAACTATAAACCTACTTTTGCTCCACCCTGTATTCAGCCTAACACACCATTCATTTCACACATTTAAAGTGTACAATTCAATCCTTTTTAGTGTATTTGTATATTGTGCAAGAATCATCATAATCTAATTTTAGAACATTTTCATCCCCCTAAAAGAAACTCCATACCCACCGGCTGTCAGTCCCCATCCTCCCCTCCCTCTCCTCCAACCTGGCAACCACTAAGCTACTTTCTGTCTCTATAGACTTACCTATTCTAGACATTGCATATAAATGGGATCATACAATATGTGGTCTTTTGTGACTGGGTTCTTTTACTTAGCACAATGTTTTTAAGATTCAAGTATCAAAACTTGATTACTTTTTATTGCTGATTAATATTCCATTATATGGATAATACCACTTTTTAAAAATCTATCCATCAGTTGATGGACATTTGGGTTGTTTCCACTTTGTGGCTGTTATAAAAATGCAGCAACAACAAACATTCTATGAATATTGTGTATAAGTTTTTGGACATTAAGTGTTCATGCTATGTGTTTTATTTTCAGTTCTCTTGGGTAAATCTCGACATAGAATTGCTGGGTAACTCTCCTTTTAACATTTTAAGAAATTGCCAAACTGTTTTCCAAAGTAGCTACTTCACTCTACATTCTCAACAGCAATGTTCAGGGGTTCTACTTTCTCCATATCCTTTCTAACACTTATAATTCTCCATCTTTTTTACCATAGTCATCCTAATGGGTGAAGTGGTATCTCATTATAGTTTTGATTTTTATTTCCTTAATGACTAATGATTATTCATTATTAGTGCTCATGTGTTTGCTGTCCATTTCTGTATCTCATTTGGAGAAATATCTACTCAGGTTCCTTGCCATTTTAAAATTGGGTTATTTTGTATTTTTATCATTGAGTTATGAGAGTTTTCTTTATATATCCTGGATGCAAGTTCTTTATCAGATATGTGATTTGCAAATATTTTCTCCCATTCTGTGGATTCTTTTCACTTTCTTGATGTTATCATTTGTAGCTACTTCAACCATTTGTAACTGTAAGTATACCACATAAATTAAAGTTAGGTTGTTATTCCAATCTGAAAGAAATCTTTGTCTTTAACAAGGGAGTTTAACCCATTTATATTTATGGTTTATAACGTAATTAATTAGTTTCACTAATATTAGCTTGTTCTATGCTTTGTGTTTTATTTTGAATTCCTTCCCTTGTTTTCTATCTTTTGTATAAAGCCTTGGTTTTCTTTCCTCTTTAGTTCTCTGGAAGAAATATTCTGCTTCTTATTCTATTGGTATTTATTCTTTAGCCATACTTATTAAATGTCAGTCAGTGGGAAAATATCTACTTCTTTTTACTTTATTCTACTCTATCATATGACTTAGTTCTTGCTTCATAAAATCTACATATCTTTTTTGTATTATATGGACAATTCCAACAGTTTTCTAAAGCTTTCTTTTAGATTTTTCAGTGAGGAATCTTCAGAGGTATTTTTGTGAGTCTTCTAGTTAAGTCTTTTTTGTTGTTGTTAATCCTCACCCAAGGATATTTTTCATTGATTTTTAGAGAGAGTGGAAAGGAAGGGGAGAGAAAAAGAAACATCCATGTGAGAGAAACACAACCATTGGTTTCCTCCCAAAAGCACCCTGATTGGAGATAGAGTCTACAACCAAGGTACATGCCCTCAACTGGAATCAAACCTGCGACCCTTTAGTCCACGGGCCGATGCTCCATCCACTAAACCAAACCGGGCAGGGCTTCTAGATGAGTCTTTTTCACAGGTCACATTAGTAGAATAATATTTAAAATTTTTAATACTACAGAAGAGAAGACATGCCCAGATTTCATGTCTATCAACAGTATGATACTAAGGACTGCTTGACAGGCACCATTGTGAACTAGAAGCTTTCTACCATATACCTCTAAGGAAAGGTCCTAATATGCATCCTATTCTAGGGTCTCAGGAATTCTGGGGAAACCTTAAAACAAAACTTAAAAATATTAAGGAAGAACCACAACATCTGTGTGTGTGGAAAAACACATAGTACAACTAATAAAATCTCAAGTGATTAGTAATTCTGAATCCTTGAAATGTCTACATTCAGTATGGGAGAAAACTGACAAATGTCATTTTTTAAGTATATTTAAGTATATTTCAAAACTAAAGCAATGTTAAGTCAAATCTTTGAATAAATGTAAGAGATTTTAAATATGCAACTTGAATATCCACAATGAATAAAGTACTCCCAGCTTTGCCTCATGAAGTTTATACCTTGGAGTTATTTACCATTTTGTTTCTGACATAAATCAGCAACTTTCTTACAAAATCCTACATTGATTTCTTAACAAACACAATACCATTTTTTCCATTGCATCTGGGGAGGTAAAATACCTTGTTATAGGAAGTAGAAAGAGACATAATCGTTTTTATTTTTATTTGCATAAAGCCCCACTCCGCACTCCCATCCTGGATGAGAGGAGGTTAGAAGTAATAATTAGTATGCGACACAGATCATAAGAATGTGAACAACAACTCACAGAAAGCAAAGGGTATCTGAGAACACAGCTCAGTTCTCTTACCACATTCTCCAATGGTGCTGCGCCAAATACTTTAAAGACCGGGTTGGGTTTGGAGGGTGAGATACAGAGGACAATAGCTTGCTGTCCTACTCGAGTAGTATATTCATCTAATGTGGCTCGAAGTTTCCTGAGTCAGAGAATGAAAAGAGAATAAAATCAGTTTAAAAAGAAAAATTACAGTGACTGACAGACACAAAATTTACTTTGACTTGAGACAATTTATTCTGACTAGATACATTAGTCTATCCTTTTAAGGGACTGGTGAGTCATGCCAATTCAAGTGAAGTGAAGCCAACCTATCTAAAATAAAGTTTTCCATCTTTCTCCAGAACCATGTACTGTGTTATCTATGTTCCTCATAGCAAATATATGTCTATAAATAATACATTCTAATTCCTCCTGCCTGTACTATCATTAAAGGAAATGAGAACTGCCCATCTAATGGCATATAATCTGTATGCTTGCTTGAAAGCTACTGTTAGTACTTTTCAAGCTTTCCTTTATTTTCTTATAATCTTACTAGAGGCCAGGTGCACGAAATTCGTGCACAGAGGGGGGTTGTCCCTCAGCCCAGCCTGTACCCTCTCCAATATGGGACCCCTGGAGGGATGTCTGACTGCAATCCAGGGATGTCCGACTGCCCTGGATTGTGAGAGGGATGTCCGACTGCCCTAAACGGAAGATCATAAGAATATGAACAACAACTCACAGAAAGCAAAGGGTATCTGAGAACACAGCTCAGTTCTCTTACCACATTCTCCAATGGTGCTGCACCTAAACGGGCAGTCGGACATTCCTCTCACAATCCAGGACTGCTGGCTCCCAACTGCTTGCCTGCCTGCCTTCCAGATTGCCCCTAACCACTTCTGCCTGCCAGCCTGATCACCCCCTAACCACTCTGCTGCCAGCCTGTTTGCCCCCAACTTCCCTCCTCTGCCGGCCTGGTCTGGTCACCCCTAACTGCCCTCTCCTGCAGGGTTGATCACCTCCAACTGCCCTCCCTTGCAGGCTTGGTCCCTCCCAACTGCCCTCACTTGCAGGCCGGGTGCCTCCCAACTGCCCTCCCTTGCAGGCCGGGTGCCTCCCAACTGCCCTCTCCTGCTGGCCATCTTGTGGTGGCCATCTTGTGTCCACATGGGGGCAGGATATTTGACCACATGGGGGCAGCTATATTGTGTGTTGCAGTGATGATCAATCTGCATATTACTCTTTTATTAGATAGGATAGAGGCCTGGTACAGGGGTGGGGGCCAGCTGGTTTGCCCTGAAGGGCGTCCCAGATCAGGTGGGGGTTCCCTTGGGGCGTGGTGCAGCCTGAGCGAGGGGCCTGTGGTGGTTTGCAGGCCGGCCACGTCCCCTGGCAACCCAAGGGGAGGCCCTGGTATCTGGAATTTATTTTCCTTCTACAATTGAAACTTTGTAGCCTGGAGCGGAGCCAAGCCTGGGGCTCCCTCCGAGGCTGGCAGCCATTTGTGTTGGGGTTATAATTGAAACTTTGTTGCCTTAAGCGGGTGGGCCCGGCCAGGGTGTGCAGAAAGCTTTGCTTCCCCTGTTGCCGGCGGCAACCCTCGCCTGCTCTCTCAAGCTCCATTCTACCGCCATTTGTTTGAATTTGTTTACCTTCTATAATTGAAACTTTGTAGCTTGAGTGGAGGCTTAGGCCTGCAATGGCTATTGGAAAGCTTGGCTTCCTCTCTTACCTGGGAAACCTTGCTCTCTGAGGCTGTAGCCATCTTGGTTTGGGTTAATTTGCATACTCGCTTTGATTGGATGGTGGGCGTGGCTTGTGGGCGTGGCTTGTGGGTGTGTCAGAGGTATGGTCAATGTGCATATTTGTCTATTATTAGATAGGATGTTCTTAATGTAGTATGTTTTCTAGCTTTTATCACGCATCATTCACATGGGCTGGCACTCCATTAGGAATCAACATTCCAATAAATAGCAGAAAATTGGGATGTAGTATTTAAAATACTATAAGAAAAAAGTTCTAGAACATTTTATAAATTTCTTATCATCCTACCTAATAATAGACAAATATGCAAATTGACCATACCTCTGACACACCTACAAGCCACACCCACAAGCCACGCCCACCATCCAATCAGAGCAAGCATGCAAATTAACCCAAACCAAGATGGCTACAGCCACAGAGAGCAAGGTTTCCTAGGTAACAGAGGAAGCCAAGCTTTCCCCTTGCCCTTGCCAGGCCTAAGCCTCCACTCAAGCTACAAAGTTTCAATTATAGAAGGTAAACAAATTCAAATAAATGGCGGCAGAATGGAGCTTGAGAGAGCAGGCGAGGGTTGCCGCCGGCAACAGGGGAAGCAAAGCTTTCTGCACACCCTGGCCGGGCCCACCCGCTTAAGGCAACAAAGTTTCAATTATAACCCCAACACAAATGGCTGCCAGCCTCGGAGGGAGCCCCAGGCTTGGCTCCGCTCCAGGCTACAAAGTTTCAATTGTAGAAGGAAAATAAATTCCAGATACCAGGGCCTCCGCTTGGGTTGCCAGGGGGCATGGCCGGCCTGCAAACCACCACAGGCCCCTCGCTCAGGCTGCCCCACGCCCCAAGGGAACCCCCACCTGATCTGGGACGCCCTTCAGGGCAAACCAGCTGGCCCCCACCCCTGTACCAGGCCTCTATCCTATCTAATAAAAGAGTAATATGCAGATTGATCATCACTGCAACACACAATATAGCTGCCCCCATGTGGTCAAAGATCCTGCCCCCATGTGGACACAAGATGGCCACCACAAGACAGCCTGCAAGAGAGGGCAGTTGAGAGGGACCAGGCCTGCAAGGGAGGGAAGTTGGAGGTGATCAACCCTGCAGGAGAGGGCAGTTAGGGGTGACCAGGCTGGCAGAGGAGGGAAGTTGGGGGCAAACAAGCTGGCAGCAGAGTGGTTAGGGAGTGATCAGGCTGACAGGCAGAAGCGGTTAGGGGCAATCAGGAGGCAGGCAGGCAAGCAGTTGGGAGCCAGCAGTCCTGGATTGTGAGAGGGATGTCCGACTGCCCGTTTAGGCCCGATCCCACAGGGATCGGGCCTAAACGGGCAGTCGGACATCCCTTGAGGGGTCCCATATTGGCGAGGGTACAGGCTGGGCTGAGGGACAACCCCCCTCCGTGCACGAATTTCGTGCACCGGGCCTCTAGTCTAGAATAATAAAAGGGTAATATGCTAATTAGATCAGCAGTCCTTCCTGACGAAGCCCAGGCCGGAGGGAAGCCAGCCCAGGTCCTGGGTGCCTGTGGGCAGCCCGAGGGAAGCCAGTCCGGGTCCCGGGTGCCTGTGGGCGGCCCCAGTGAATCCAGCCCAGGTCCTGGGTACCTGTGGGCAGCTGGAAGGAAGCAGCCCGGGTCCCAAGTGCCTGCCAGCGGCCGGAGGAGGGAAGCAACCCAGGTCCCGGGTGCCGGCGGGAAACCGGTGCCAGCAGCCAGGGGAAGGAAGGCCTACTCTTGCACTAATTTTCATGCTTTGGGCCTCTAGTATATGAATACATGTTACGCAATCAAAATATTAAGTCCTTCACGTACCATGCCTACGTACCAATCTTTCTTTGCTACCTACAAACTCTTCTGAAGAAATAAAAATGAGCAAAAGACAACATACCAAACAAGAAATTTGGTGGCATTCCTTGAAGGAATGGTCTGAATTATATTCACTGTCTCTAATTCCTCCCTTCCATTCTCTCTTGAAGACACACCAATACTTTTGTTGTTGCCACTCTTTTGAAAATGTCCTGGTTAAGTTCAATCATGACCCCCATGTAGCTAAATCTAAAGGTCAATTTGCATCTTATTGAACCTGTCAGCAGCATTTGATAGAGCTGATCACGTGCCCTCTTCCTTGAAACACTTTTTGCACTTGGTTTCCAGGGTACCACTCTCTTGGTTTTCCTCCTGATGCACTGGTTGTTTTTTAGACTTCTTTGCTAGTTCTTTTCATCTCTCCAAACTCTAAAGGGTATGCCCAGCCCATGTAGCTCAGTGCCTGAGCATCAGCCCATGAATCAGGAGGTCACAGTTCAATTCCTGGTTAGGGCACATGCCTGGGTTTCAGGCTCAATACCCAGCAGGGGGAGTGCAGGAGGCAGCCGTCGATGGATGACTCTCTCTCACTGATGCTTCAATCTCACTATCCCTTCCCCTTCCTCTGTATAAAATAAAAATAACAAAAACATTTAAAGGGTAGAGTGCTTCAGGCTTAAGTTCATACTCACTCCCTAGGTCAGGGGTCCTCAAACTTTTTAAACAGGGGGCCAGTTCACTGTCCCTCAGACCGTTGGAGGGCCGGACTATAGTTTAAAAAAAACTATGAACAAATTCCTATGCACACTGCACATATCTTATTTTAAAGTAAAAAACCAAAATGGAAAAACACCTGCATGTGGCCCACGGGCCGTAGTTTGAGGACGCCTGCCCTAGGTGGTCTCTTTCAGACACATAGTTTAAATATTACCTATATTGTTTATATCCTCAACTAAGATCTCTCTTTAAAAAAAAATAATAATAATATTTTATTGAATTTTAGAGAGAGGAAGGAAGAGAGAGAAACATCGATATGAGAGCAGAACATCAATCTGCTGTCTCCTGTACTCCCCCTACCAGGGATTGAGCCCACAACCCAGACATATACCCTGACTGGGAATCGAACCAGCAATCTTTAGGTGCACAGGATGATGGCTAACCAACTGAGCCACACCAGCCAGGGCTAAGATCTCTCTTTTGAATTCCAGATTCATATTTCCAACTGCTTATTCTGTATCTCTATTTAATGGTTAAGAGGTATCATAAACTTAACCAAAACCAAATTCCTGATTCTGCCCTCAATCCCATACCTGCTACTCTTCTGGCGTCAACTCAATCCTTCCAGTAATCAGACCAAAAAACTTGAGGCCACCCTTCAGGCCTTTTCCCCCTCTCACATCCCACATCCAATACATCAATGAATCATGCTGGAGCTGATTTGAAATACAACCAAAACCTGACTACCTCTTTCCACCTTTGCTGCTGCTACCTTGGTTTAAAGGCACTATTATTTCTGGCTTGGACTACTACATTAGCCTCTTAATTGGTTTCCCTGTTTCTATTCTTATACTCCCAGAGGCTATTGTCAATACAGTAGCCTAAATGACCCTTTTAAAACATGTATCAGACCATATCATTGCTTTGGTCAAAAGCCTTCATTGACTTCCCACCTCACTCAGAGCAAGAATCAAAGCCCCAATATTGGATCAAAAGACCTCATGATGTGACTCTTCACTACTACTGACCATATCTTCTCTCATTTTCTCTCTAGCTATTCCTCAAACATGACTGTCATGCTCCTTTCCCGCTTCAGAACCTTTCCCCTTCTTAGTCCCCATTTCCCCAAGGGAAAAGCTCTTCCCCTAGACATTAACACGGTTGCCTTTTCACTTACTTCATGTCTCTGTTCAAAGGTTGTCTTATGAGCATTTCCCAGATCAACCCTATAAAAAAAAGAGAAACTACATATTCCCCCTAATCCCCGAACCTTTAGTTTTCCTTACTCCACTTCATTTTCCTCCATAGCACTTATCATCATCTGACATATTACATATTTGTTCACTTTTCCCCCTTCACTAGAATATAAACTCTTTAATGGAATGTTTTGTTCTATTATATTCTCAAGGCCTAGAACAATGCCTGGCACATAGCAGGCATATAGATTTTCTGAATTAATTAATGTAATTTTATACATTGGTTAATCATATTTCTAGTTGCATTTATTTAATTTCGTAAGAGTACTTTAAAGTCTAATTTTGTCATCAAGGGATCTAACTTGGTATCTTTGGTGATCCTACTAATGTATGTTCTAATTGTGTCATCCACCCCATGAAATATTTGAGAAATAACAACAATGTGGATAAAAACGCCCTCACCGGAGCAAACGTGTTTGCTGCCTCTTCCGGATAGATGGATTAGACTCAAACACATGAGGCCGTTTCCGTTTCTTTCCTGTTGCCACAGCAGCAGCAGCAGCCATTCCCACAGGACCTGAAATAACAATGTATGTGCTGAGATCATGCAGAGCCTGTTAACTATACAAGACAGAACACAATTAAAGTACAAAAAAGGTAGCACTATTTCCTAATATGTTATCAATAAACATAAAATGTTCCTGATATTATCAATATATTTCACTATTATTCAACATGAATTATATTTCAATCTACCAATAAAACTTAAAAATGAATCTTTTAAAAAAGTGACTGGCATGCCTCCCCACCACATACCAGCTTGAATTTTATGTAATGCTTTTTGTTTTGTTTTGGCATTATACTCATTCTGCTAAGGAAATATTCTCACAGGTGCTAGATGATATTGCAACATTGAGAGGAAGCTTGCCAAAACAAAAAAATTACAGATTTCAAATTTCACTTCCATTCCTGTGACATGGGCCAAATTAAGGAAGTCAGACATAATCACTCATACTTGGAATTCTAACAACACCTATAAGAGGAGTATCTGGGACGAGTTATCAACTGAATTAGAAAACTTTCTCTTATATATCAGAAAATTGTGCTCCAAATGGCATTGTTGACCACAAGGTCAAAATGATGAAAACATCCTGGTAGGAAAGAGATGAAAACCTATCCCACTCTAGGGAAAAAATGGTCTGTTTTGCCCTGAAACTAATGACTAAAATAAAGTTAGGCCGTCAGGAACTATTGGAGTCTCTGATTCATGAAATCTCAAACATATCAAAGACATTCCTTTTTTTAAAAAAATATTGATTTCAGAGAGGAAGGGAGAGGGAGAGAGAGAGACAGAAATAACAATGAGGAGAATCATTGATTGGCTGCCTCCTGCACTCCCCACACTGAGAATTGAGCATGTACCCTAACCAGGAATTGAACCGTGACCTCCTAGTTCCATAGGTGAATGCTGAACCACTGAGCCACGCTGGCTGGGCCTTATTTATTTATTTATTTTTAACAGATGACCCACCATTATACTTATTTGTGAGTCCCATAAACAGCTTAAATAAAAATTAATTTTAATCCTTCACATTTACACTGGCATAAATGTTATATATGTTCTAAGTGGCTCAATTAAAATAAGCCTTCCTGAAAATCTTCTGCTGCTCTAATGCTGTTTAGTAGTATAAGTCTGACTTAAATAAACCCTTCTAAAAGAGACCCAAAGCAAGTCAAAATGAATGGTTTTTTTATCCACCTTTCATCATAAACACCTGGGAGAGGGGAAAAATCTTAATGATACATTTTTCCCAACATTTTATTTTTTTAATTGTGGTAAGAGCACTTAACATGAGATCTACCATCTTAACAAAATTTTAAGTGTATAATACAGTATTGTTAAATATAGGTACAATGTTGTATAGTAGATCCCTAGAACTTAACTCTCTGCAAAAATATGCAAAAGAGGAAAATGAATAGTCAATAAAGATCTGAAATGGTGCTGTATCTTGTCTTCCTGCACTGGCTGAAACGTCTACCTCAGAGCCAAGCAAATTAAACCAATAGTAAGATAGTATTTCATACCCACCAAACTGCCAAAAACGAAAACTGATTGATAATACCAAATAAGGTGAGGACAAGAAGCAGTAGGCACTCTAGTACACTGCTTATGGGAATGTAAATTAATGCAACAATTTGAAAAGACATTTGGAATATCTAGTAAAACTGAAAATGTGCTGATCCTTGCCTTCCAATTCCCTCTCCTTCCTAGGTATATCCTTAAGCAATGGCTTTCAAACTGCAGGTTTCCACCCTATGGTGGCTCATAAATAATTTTTTGGTTTGTTTTGTTTTTAATAAATTGCACTAAAGTGAAAGAGAATAGAACATATCAGATATTGTGTTACATGCAGTAGGGGGTAAGTATTACTTCATGATAAACTGTTATTTCATTTCATGTGCATTGTGTATTTGAGATAACAACGTAAAATGTATTACTGTGGGATATTGTCAGAAGTGTTTGAAAACCAATGCCAAGAGGAACTCTCACAATATGCACAAGAAAATATGTAAGATGATTTTAATTTGCAGCAATTATAATTGCAAAATATTATAAACAACCTAAGACGAGAAAATATGTAAGATGATTTTAATTTGCAGCAATTATAATTTGCAAAATATTATAAACAACCTAAGTATTCTACCAATATATGAGACAGCCAGATAATGGACTACCAAACAACAGTTAAAATGAAAACATATAGTCATATTATCAACATGAATCTCAGAAAAAGAATACCAAATGAATAAACATCCTATCTAATAAAAGAGTAATATGTAAATTGACTGTCACTCCAACACACAAGATGGCTGCCCCCATGTGCTCAAAGATGGCCGCCACAAGATGGCCAGTAGGGGAGGACAGTTGGGAAGGACCAGGCCTGCAAGGGAGGGCAATTGGGGGTGATCAGGCCAGCAGGGGAGGGCAGTTGGGAGGGACCAGGTCTGCAGGGGAGGGCAGTTAAGGGGCAATCAGGCTGGCAGGGAGCAGTTAGGGGAGTGACCAGGTCGGCAGAGGAGGGAAGTTGGGGGCGACCGGAACTGCAGGGAAAGGCAGTTAGGGGTGACCATGCCTGCAGGGGAGGGCAGTTAGGGGCAATCAGGCTGGCAGGGGAGCAGTTAGGCATCAATCAGGCTGGCAGCGGGGTGGTTAGAGGGTGATCAGGCTGGCAGGCAGAAGCAGTCAGGGGCAATCAGGAAGGCAGGCAGGTGAGCAGTTGGGAGCCAGCAGTCCTGGATTGTGATAGGGATGTCCAACTGTCCATTTAGGCCCAATCCTACTGGGATCGGGCCTAAACGGGCAATCGGACATCCCTCGAGGGGTCCCAGATTGGAGAGGGTGCAGGCTGGGCTGAGGGACACCCCCCTTCCCGCATGAATTTCGTGCATCGGGCCTCTAGAAATGTTATAAAATGATAACATCAGAGTAATACCATTCATATAAAACTTAAAACATGCAAAGCAATGCTAAGTATTATTTACTGATATACAGCAAAAACACAAAAGAAATGGAAGAGAATGATAAAGACCAAATTCAGAACAGAACAGGTTACCTCAGTGGAGGGAGGGAAATAGGATAAGGAAAAGCAGCTACCTATTATCCCTTCCTCTTCATTGACCTTACTTCATTACTTATTTCAGAGCACACAGTACTTTCTGAAAATATTTTACTTTATTATATATACCCTTCTCCCACCACTGGTCTGTAAACACCTTTAGTAGCAAGCTCTTGCTTGTCTTATTCATAGTATCTATATATAGAAATAGAGTATATAGTAAGCATATATTACTGAGTGATTAAATAGTAAATCATTTCTACCAGCTGGGCCTCAGTTTGCATATCTGCCACATAAAAGGGTTAAGTTAAAGTCCTTTCCTAATCTTAACACTATGACAATACAGTACAGTAATACAACAAAACTATGTCTCAGAAGCATCTTCCTTCCTAGGAAAGAAGCTGACCTGGATTCCCGATGTTAGGATGCCCTCTTCTGGGACGTATAAGAACTTCAAAAATGTATTTTACAAATATTTCATGTGATTTGCTGCTACTAAGCTTTATTTTTAAATTCACCATTCCAGAAATATACAATAGATAATAACTTATGGTAAAAAGATTATTCTTAATTACATCTATCTTCCTTCCCTTAAATACAGCATATATTAAAAAGATGTTGTATTTTGGCTATTCCTGATCATTGATCTCCTGTCCAGTTTTTCCTAAACATCTAAGCCCAAGATCAGATCCACCCAAGTATGGTTTAAGAATCTTCCACGTAATGCTAAATATACAATGTAAATAACAAAGAGAATGGTACAAAATATAGCTCAGCTTTAAGTAATTTAGTGGCCCAGAAAAAGTCTTAAAACCTTAAATTGGATTAAGATGATCCAAGATTGCTAGTGCCCCCAGACATCTGGCAGAAGCAAACAAAAAGCCTCTCGAGGAGGATAATATTATTCTAGATATCAAATTACTTCTTATTTTTACTTTAATTTTTAATTTTTCAATTACAATTGACATACACTATTATTAGTTGCAGGTGTACAACCCAGTGATTAGACATTATATAACTCAGCAATCATCCCAATAAATTTCATACCCATCTGACACCATACATAGTTATTACCCAAATTATTTCTAAAATTCATCTTCCTGCCCTAGCAGGTTTGGCTCAGTGGATAGAGCATTGACCTGTGGAATGAAGGGTCCCAGATTCAATTCCGGTCAAGGGCATGTACCGTGGTTGAAGGCTCCTCCCTGGCCCGGGCCCTGGTTGGGACTTGTGTAGAAGGCAACCAATCAATGTGTTTCTCTCACATCAATATTTCTCTCTGTCTTTCCCTCTCTCGTCCACTCTCTCTAAAATTCAATGGAAAAATATCCTTAGGTGAGGATTAAAAAATAATAAAAGTAAGTAAGTAAGTAAGTAAGTAAGTAAGCAAGTAAAATTCATCTTCCAAACACAGCATCTAGCATTCATTCAAATATAACCAGTAGGCAGTTCTGGTCAAGATGGCAGCATACTAGCCTCCTCCCACAACTACATCAAAATTACAACTAAACTATAGAATAACCATTATCATTGAGAACTGCCAGAAATCTGGCTAAATGGAAGTCCTACAACTAGGGAATTAAAGAAGCCACAGCCAGACTAGTAGGAGGGGTAGCGATGCCGAATGGGCTGGTCCCACACCCACGTGTGGCAGATAAAAATTGGGAGGGATGTCTCAATTGCAGAGGTCCCTCTTGAGGAGTGAGGGGTCCCAGCCCCACACCAGGCCCCCCAACTCAGGGTTCCAGAGCAAGGAAGAGAAGTCCCCATAACTTCTGGCTGTAAACACCAGCGAGGAATGAGGCTGAGGGAGTTGGAAGGCTGCTGGAGTCCCACCCAGTTCCTCTTAAAGGGCCCTTGCACAGACTTACTTACTCAGACTCATTCTCTCTGAGCTCCAGCCTTGGTGTGGCAGCTTGAAAGACATGAGACCTATGAGGAGGAACTGTCTCCCTGACATAAGTACTGGCAGAGGCCATTGTTTCTTTACTGAGCCCTTCCTCCACATTGCAAGCAGGCAGGCGCTATATCTGAGACTCCAATAACTTGGCTCACAGAGTTTACCCCGCCTGGTGAGTCTCTGAGGCTCCACCCCACCCAACTTTTGGGCCCACCCAAGCTGTTTCCCATAGCTTTTCCAGACAATGATCTGTCTTGGCTCGCTTCAGATTTTCCTAAACAAGCAGGATCTGGCTTCAGCATACCTCTCACTAAGTGGCCGTAGGCTCAGCACCAGGCAGCAGTTCATAGACTGGCCTTGCCTGGGCACCACCAAGCCCAGCACAAGTAGCAGTCATCTGCAGATTGCTTTATAGCTCACACCAGGTGGCCCCAAGCAGAACACAGGTGGCAGCTGCACCTCCTGAGAGGCCCCAGAGCCAGCACACTCAGTGGCTATCTTCAGCGACTTTGAAGCACAACCACCCAAAGACCTCCATAAGTGACACACTCAAGGTGTGGGCTCAGTGGGCACCAGAGCCCCACTGAAGTAAGTCCTGCCCTATGAGGTGGGCTCCAGCACAGCTGATTCTCCACAGTGGTCTGAGGTCAGTGGTTGCACCCAGTCCTTGCAGCTTAACAGCCACGGGGTAGATCCCTCCCACTGACATGCCAACAGCAATCAAGGCTCAACTACAAGAGGAGGG
Source organism: Cnephaeus nilssonii (assembly GCF_951640355.1). Lineage (NCBI taxonomy): Eukaryota > Metazoa > Chordata > Mammalia > Chiroptera > Vespertilionidae > Cnephaeus > Cnephaeus nilssonii. The sequence continues at coordinate 61,778,417 of NC_137083.1, forward strand.
TGTACACAGCCCACACTGAGGTTGGGAGTGAGGCGCACCTTAAGTGCCCAGCTTGGTGATAGGGGAGGCTGTACCACTGGACCCTACAGAATACTTACATTAGGCCACTCTACCAAGCCTGGGAGATGTAGCAACTCTAACTAATACACAGAAACAAATGCAAGGAGGCTGCCCCAAATGAAGGAACGAAACAAAACTCCAGAAAAGAACTAAACAAAATGGAGACAAGCAATCTATTAGATGCAGAGTTGAAAACAATGACTATAAAGATGTTCAATAAACTTAGTGATAACCTCAACAGTATAACAAAGTACCAGTCAGAAATAAAGGATACAGTAACTGAAATGAATAATTTACAGGTGTACAACCCAGTGATTAGACTTTAATTTAATGGAGTAGATAAAGCAGAGAATCAAATCAGCGATTTGAAAATAAGGAAGCAAAAACACCCAATCAGAACAGCAAAAAAAGAAAAATGAATAAAAAAAATGAGGATAGTAAGGAGCCTCTGGGTCAACTTCAAGGATACCAACATTAACATCATGGGGGTGCCGGTAGGAGAAGAGAGAAAGCAAGAAATTGAAAACCTATTTGAAAAAAATAATGACAGATCAACAAGCAACAAATACTCGCATGCAATGTGGTGTGATCAAGTGATAATCATTCGCCAAACACTGTCTATGTGCAGTGACTCTTGGATTTAAATATGTAGACTATCGGTATAGATATGCAATATTTATTTATGTTGGCTAAATTACTAGTGTTTTTTCCAACATATAGCTTATTCACGAGAATTTGTTAAAAATAACAATGAATTAACAACAACAAAATAACCTGTTTATTTATAAGCAAATTTTGGTTAAAAGCATTTTAAAATTAATATGGTGTTAATGTTCACACATGCTATATGGACTGGAAATTTTGTCCTTTAATCCGAAGTCCAATAAATCTAGGTCCACAAAATCGTGTTTACTGTATTCCAAAGAATTCAAGAGGAGGGAAGACTCTCAAGCCCATTTTATGAAGCCAACATTATGCTAATCCCAAAACCAGATAAGGACACTACAAAGAAAGAAAATTATAGGCCAATATTCCTGATGAACATAGATGCTAAAATCCTCAACAAAATTAGCAAACCAGATTCAGCAATACATTAAAGAGATCATACATTATGATTAGGTTGGATGTATTCCAGGGATTCAAGGTTGGTATAATAACCACAAATCAATAAACTTGATATACCACATGAAACAAAATAAAGGATAAAAATCACATGATCATATAAATAGATGCAGAAAAAGCATTTGATAAAACCCACCACCCAATTATAATAAAAACTCTCAGCAAAGTGGAAATAGAGGGAACATGCCTCAACATAATAAAGGCCATATATGACAAACCCACAGCTAACATCATACTCAATGGGCAAAAACTACAGTCATTTCCCTTAAGATCAGAACAAGACAGGGACGTCTGCTTTCACCACTCTTATTCAACATAGTACTGGAAGTCCTAGACACAGCAATCAGACAAGAAAAAGAAATAAAAGGCATTCCAATTGGAAAGGATGAAGAAAAACTGTCATTATTTGCAGATGACATGATACTGTATATAGAGAACCCTAAAGACTCCACCAAAAACACTATTAGAATTGATAATGAATTCAGTAAAGTAATAGCATACAAAATAAATATCCAGAAATCAGTTACATTTTTATACACCAATAATGAACTATCAGAAAAGGAAACTAAGAAAACAATCCCATCCACAATTGCTTAAAAAAGGAAAAAAACAAAACAAAACAAAAAAACAAACCTACACATAGACAACAGTATGGTGATTACCAGAGGGAAAGAGGGGTGGGGTTGGGGGAGGTAGAAGAGGATAAAGGGGGAAGGAATAAATGGTGACAAAGGAGACTTGACATTGGGTGATGAATACACAATACAATATACAGATGATGAAATATAAAACTGTACACCTGAAACTTATGTAATTTCATTAACCAATGTCACCCCAATAAATTCAATAAAAATTTTAAAGAAAGAAATTCAAGTGTTCTAAGAAATTTGCATTATATCTAAAGTGGACACAAGTATCAATACTTTGGCATAAGTAAAGTATGTATGTTATAATTTCTAGGAGTACCCCTAATAGCAAAAGTATATATAACCTACAAACTAACAAGAGAAAAATAAAAATTTCAGTCACTCTAAAAGGAAAAGAAAACACAGAACAAGTGAGATAAAGAGAAAGCATACAGTAAACACGATCAATTTGAACTTAAATATACCAGTGATTACATTTAATATAAATGGACTAAATGCTTCAGTTCAAAGTCAAAAGATCGTTAGAATGGATGAAAATAAAAAACCAAGTCATATCACCTATAGTATATGATTCTAGGACTTAAGTCTCAGTATGGCACTGGCACAAAATCCAAGGCTTAAAACAAAATCGTGAAGATGCGATATGAAGATAAATGTGAGAGTGCCTACATTCTAGGCTCTTCCAGATATGCAGGGTACCAGGTTAAGCAAAAAATAAAGAACTTCCAATACCAACAACATTACCTGCAGCAGCCAGATGGGCTGTTACCTCGTCGGCAGCTGTGGAGTTGAGTATGTCGGAATCATCATAAGAGGTGTCCTCTGGTGAGGAAGGCGAGTCTTCATCAGCACTCAGCATACTGTGTTCAGTGTAGGTAGCCACATGGACCTGCTGTACTTGTTGGGCCACTGCATGGGCTTCTATGGTAGCCATGTGTTCAGTTTGGGTCACTCCGTGCTCCTCCATGTAGATCTACTGTCAGAAAAAAAGGCAAAGAATAGAATTCAGTGTGTAATGTAACACTATACTTAAAGCAAGTGATAGTTTCCCTTTGATTTCACTACATACCTCACCACACCAAGCCATGGGAAATGGGAAGCACCACTCAAATATGACCCAAAAATGTTAGAATATTTTCCTTATATAATACCTTTTGATGGAAATTCACTGCTAATTTTATACCTGAGGTCACAAAACAATAAATACTCCGATACTACATATAACAGTAAGAGACAATTAAATATAACAAAAAAAGATATTTAAAAGATCCCGGTGACTTGGCACTTGACACTATAGACATGAAAACACTTAATAAGTAAATAAAATACTTAACATTTTCTTTGTATTTCACAGACAAATAGGCGTTAAATTCCCACCCCCAAAAAACTGCAATCATTCAAATTGGGTTTTCTGCTTATAAACTGTGCTTCGTGTAAACCCTAAAATGATGCAGTAATTTATAAAGAAGATAAAGGTTTGCTCTTCTACTGCACTTATAATGTTCCCTCTTTCCCCAACAACTACAGAGAAGTGCATTTTCTTTAAAAAAAAAAACAAAAAAAAACACTTTTTTGGAGCATACATACATACATACATAGGATTTAAAATAAAAACAGATTCATATTACACATATTGTTCTATAGTTCGCTTTTTTCTTATTACAGTATACCTGGACATCTGACATGTCAAAACATTCAGATCTACCAGACCTTTCTAAATAGCTGCAGAATACTGCATTGTAAGATGTGCCATAATTATGCAACCAATCACCTACTGATACATGGCAAGGCTGCTGCTTCCAAAGTTTTGTTATTATAAACATCAGTGCAGTAAACATACCTATATATAAAACTTTGCATATTGGTTCCTCAAAAAAACCTTAAAAGAATTACTATATGACTCAGCAATTCCACTCTGGGTCTATATCCAGAAAACATGAAAGCAGTCTCAAAGGGCTATTTATACATAGCCATGTTCATAACAGCAAAATTCACAATAGCCAAAAGGTAGAAGCAACCCAACTATCCACTGATGGATGAATGGATAACAAAATGTGAATATACATACAATGCAATACTATTCAACCTTTAAAAAGAAGAAATACAAACTAGGAATAGAACGAAACTTCCTCAACCTGATTTTTAAAAATCTACAGATAACATCATACCTAACGGTGTGAATTACTACAGTCCCGCCTTTTCTGTGGAGGATACACATCAAGACCCCTTGTGGATCCCTCAAACCATGGGTAGTACTAAACCCTATACTAGTATAAGTTTTTTCCTGTAATTTATAATTAGGCACAGTAAGAGATTAACAAAAATAATAAAATGGAAAAATTATTACACTATAATAAAGTTATGTGAATGTGGTCTCTCTCTCTCCCTCAAATATCTTATTGTACAGTACTCACCCTTCCTTCTTGTGATAATGTGAGATGATAAAATGCCTACAGGATGAGATGAAGTGAGGTGAATGATGTAGACCTTGAGAATCAGTGTCAGGCTACTATTGACCTTCTGATGATACACTGACCTTCTGATGATATGGCAATGTTGCAGTAATCACAAATTTCATATACAAAAATCAATCTATATATATAAAAGCTAAGCAACCATCAGACCAGTTGCTATGATGTGCACTGCGGCTGGCCAACCAGCCCGACTGGGGGGTGACCCGTCCATCCGTCCATCCCTCCTTCCCTCCCCCCTCCCCACTTCCCATTGCCCCTCCCCCCAGCCAGCCCTGCCCACAACTGGCCCACATGGGGCGGGCCAGCCGGACCCCACCTGTGCACGAATTTGTGCACCGGGCCTCTAGTTCCTATATAACAGCAATGCACAAACAGAATTTGAAATTAAAAACACAATACCATTTACATTAGTAACCAAAAAATACTTAGGTATAAATCTAACAAAATATGAACAAGATCTATTTGGAAAAAATAAACTATAAAACTCTGATAAAAGAAATCAAAGAGGCCCCAGCCAGTGTTGCTACGTGATTAGAGTGTTGGCCCAGGCATGGAAGGGTTGCGGGTTCAATTCCGGGTCAAGGGCATGTATGTGGGTTGCTGGTTCTATTCCTCCCTCCCCTCCTCCTTCTCTCCCTCTCTTTCTCTCTCTCTGCCCCTCCCTCCTTTCCACTCTCTCTAAAAATCAATGGAAAAATATCCTCAGATGAGGATTAGCAACAATAAAAAAGAAATCAAAGAAGAAATAAGTCTCATAGTAGGAAGCCTCAATACTACTATCAAGATGTTCTAATTGGATCTACAGATTCAATACAATCCCAATAAAAAATCCCAGCAAGTTATTTTACGGATATTGACAAACTGATTCTAAAGTTTATATGGAGAGGCAAAAGACCCAGAATAGCTAACACAATGTTGAAAAGAACAGAGCCAAAAGACTGACACTACTTGACTTTAAGACTTAAAGCTACAGTAATCAAAGTAGTGTGGTATTGATGAAAGAACAGACAAACAGATCAATGGAACAGAATAAAAACTAAAGGTATAAGCCTTCATAAATACAGTCAACTGATCTTTGACAAAGGAGCAAAGGCAATACATACAATTAACCAAAGACAGTCTCTAACAAATGGTGATAAAATAACTGGACATCCACATGCCAAAAAATGAATCTAGACATAGACTTGACAGTCTTTACAAAAGTAACTCAAAATAGATCATAGACCTAAGTGTAAGATACAAAACTCCTAGATAACATGAGACAATCTAGATGATCATGGGTATGGCAACAACGTTTTAGATACAACACCAAAGGCATGATCCATGAAAAGAAATAACTGACAAGGCTGGACGTCATTAAAATTAGAAACTTCTGCTCTATGAAAGACACTCTATGAAAGAGAATGCATGCATACTCAAGAGTTTACCCCACAAAAAGGCAGCCATATAGATACAGAAATATGACCTTTGTGGCTATAGGTAAAAATATAATTATCTATTCATGCGAAATTCTTTTCTCAACTTATTCTACTCTATTATTAAGGTTTCCTTTTCCTTCTTTGAGGACTTTTAAAGTCCTTTGTTCCTCTGAGTAATTGTTTTCTTAAGCCTTGTCCTGATATCTTTCTTCTTTAGGTCAAATATTTCCATGTAGCTGCCCAACTTTTTACTTTTCTAAGGTCCTTGATTTCTGTTTTATATTCTTGTGCTGTTTCCGATTTCTTTTTTTTGGGGGGGGGGGGCTCTAACTCTTAATTATCTCTTTTCACTCTCACACCACACACATATCATAACTCATCCTTGTAACTCAAGTGATTCTTATCCTTGGAACTATTTGATTATCTCAGGGAGTATTCTGTAGTTCAAAATAAAATTAAATGTAATTACAAAAAGGATGCCACAAATTAAAAAAAGATCTAATAATCGTCTATCTTTTGAAATCCCTTTCTATACTTTCTTTTCTGCCTGAGATCATCTCCCAGCCTTGTAGTTCTGTGTGGCATAATACCTTCATAGATAAACTCACACCCTCATTTCTTCAAAGGAGCTTTGAACAGGTACCTGGTACAATAATAAGCATTTAATATAGAGAGAAAATAAAGAAAACATGATAAAATATTAATTTGGGAAATCTGGGTAACGATAGTTTTTTATACTACTTTTGCAACTTTTCTAAAAGCCTGAAATTATGTCAAAATTTAAAAAAATTAAGGCAAGGTTTCTTTCATATCCTATGTTTGGTGTGTTTCAGAATATACAAGGGAATATATCCTATCTCCCAGATTTGTACATATCTAAAATGCAATTTAACACTATTTAAGTTACACAATTAAAAATAACATATGAGAGAAAGACAACATTAAAATACTATTTTCCATCCATTTCACTGTTCTTCTAGACTAAGAGATGAACTGCTTAGGGCATTTTAGAATTCTGGGTACTTCAAAATTGTTTTTAAATGATTTGGGATTAGATGGCATCTAACTGCTTTTCAAAGGGATTTGTACACTATGCACTTGGCATAATGGATTTCAATTCTTTTCTTCAGAATGCAATTACTGCATAAATCAATAGCTGTCTGCTTCACAGGCTTGTCACTTCTGTCCAGTGCCTCATCTTTCTACCTCACTCCCCATCCCATCCTTCAGCCTCTCTAACCATTTTTATTCAGCACTCTGCGAAAAAGCAAAGGCGAAAGTATTTCAAACTACTTTGAAGCAGAGTGGGATGCTTGTCAATGATGCTTTCCATGTTTTCAAAAAATAATGTATAAAATAGGTTGCCTAAAGCCAGGTATGACTAACATATACACACTGCTGGAGATCATGCCCGCCCGCCCGCCCGCCTGCCCCAAGACATTTTCAGTGATGCCTTTTAGCACTCATCCATGAGGAGTCAGGTTCTCTGGATAGCAAAACTGGAACAGCTAATGGATGAAAACGTATTAGATAATATGATTTTAAAAAACCACACTGGACAGACTATTACTGCATATCCAGAACCCCTAGACGTTATTTAACCTCTAAGTCTCAATTTCAACTCTTTTTAATGAAAAGAAAAAGGTAATTCCTTTACTCAAAAGGACATGAGGATTAAATGAGACCATCCAGATACACAGTGCCCAGCACATACGCTTAATATTATTATAATGCCAGAATTACTATGGCTTTATGATTCTATCCTTCTTAACTTATTACCTGACTATTCTCACAAGGGCTGGGCCTCAATTTCTTCACCTTTAAATTAGACCTCCATCTCTGTGTTTTTTTGTTGTTGTTTTTAGGACAAAAGGTTTTGAGTCAGACATCTAAAATGCGCTTCTTTCTTTCTTTTTTGAATTTACCAAAGTAACATTGGTTAATAAGATTACATAAGTTGCAGGTATACAGCTGCATAATACATTTGTATATTCAATTGTATGCTCACCACACAAAGTCCTGTTTCCTTCCGTCACCATATATATGAACCCCTTTACCCTATTCATCTTCCCCTGTACTCCCTTTCCACTCTGGTAGCCACCATAATGTTGTCTGTGTTCATGAATTTTTTGTTTGTTGCTTTTTTTAAAGTGTTTTTTTTTTAAATATATTTTTATTGGTTTCGAAGAGGAAGGGAGAGGGAGAGATAGAAACATCAATGATGAGAAAGAATCCATTAAACAGCTGCCTCCTGCAGGCCCCACATTGGGGATCGAGCCCACAACCTGGGCATGTGCCCTGTCTGGGAATCGAACTGTGACCTCCTGGTTCATAGGCTGACGCTCAACCATTGAGCCACGCCTGCAGGGCAAATATGTTTTTTTAACTGATTTTAGAGAGAGAGGAAGGGAGAGGGATAGAGAGATAGAAATATTCATGAGAGAGAAACACTGGATCAGCCGCCTCCGCATGCCCCTACTGGGGATGGAGCCTGTAACCCGAGTACGTGCCCTGATGGGGAATTGAACCTGTTGATTCATGGGATAACAATCAACCACTGAGTCACACCAGCTGGGCTGTTTGTTGCTTTTTGTTTTATATCCCACATATAAGTGAAGTCATATGGCTCGTATCCTTTTCTGCCTAAATTATTTCACTTAGCATACTTTAAAGATCCATCAATGTTGTCCCAAATGGCAGTATTTCATCTTTTTGTGGCTGAGTAGTATTCCACTGCATATACGTTCTTTATCCAATCATTGGTCAAAGGACACAAGTTGTTTCCATGTCTTGGTAAAAAGTCCTTTATTATATTAACTCTAACAATTAAGATACAGTTCTCCTAGACATAAAACAAAGAAACTACAGGCAACCAACATCTCTAGCATCATTTCCTGATAGTGCACAAAATGGAGAACATAGACCTGACAGTGATTCTTCTGAACAGATGTAAAAAACAAAATAAAAGCACCAGCAACACAGTATTCTAAACACCACACCAAATTAAAAAGGCATATCTGTCTATCACCTGGAGCCAGTGATGGTCAGCAGATTAGTCAACACTAATGTAACATGGTAACAAGTTTACTAAAATCTCTTTCTTAGCCTGGATCATCATCTGGGGATGTAACATGTGCTTTATCTGAAGGTTCTTCTTTATTATATGAACTATAAAGGGGGGTGCATTGTGGTTCAGAGAAGTCTCTGCTTTTGCCATTCCAGGGCAGTAAGAGTGGGACTGAAAGATAGTGGAAGAGAGCACAGAAAAATCGGATTTTCTTGTCTCAGCACCCCGGTAGTTGAAGTTCATAATACCGGGGGAGCTTCGGGAATTTGGATAAAATATCCAAGAGACTTAAATTTAGTCTAATCCACACATAATAGATGAGATTAAGTATAGAGAGTAATTTAAAAATCAAAGTAGGAAAAGGCAGGTCAGGAAATCTAATCAAGGTATAACTAAATGTAAAAGAAAGCATTAGTCTAATCAATGATATTATCATATCAAAAGAAAAGCTGCAAGAACTGCCTAAGGGAAAGTCTCAGAGCAAGACTGTATCTATAGTCCAAACAGAAACAGAAAAACCCAATTTACATTCCCAGACACGTCCAGAATCTAAACTTTTTAACTAAGACAGAAATTTTACTAAGCAGAACACTTTTTCAAAAAAGCTAAAAATAGGATTTGATTTTTGGGGGACATAGGGTAATGGGTCAAAATCTCACCAAAGCAGGAAAAATAGAAAACAATTGCACAAGAAAGTCAAAGTGAAAACGGAAGCAAGGTAAAGCGTGGTGTAATTCTGAGTAATAAATGGTACTTAAAATAAGAAGAACCCATTTGACCATCCTAGGAATATTCTCTTTCAAATAGCCCAAGGGAGCTATTGGCCTTGCAGAGAAAAAATATATCCTCCTCCTATACCACTGGGCTCTCTCTACAGAGCAAAAGCCATATAGTCATGTATGCAGTTTATTGTTTTCCATTTTCAGATTCCAACTATAGATAAAAATATGGAAAATCAAACAGAATATAAAAAAGAATGTAAAAGTTATGAACTATGACAATGCAGAAGCAAAGATAAGGCTGAAAGAAATGAGGATGTAGGAGACGGGTGGAGAGGTGGACAATGGTGAGGAGCACTACCACCCTATCTTTACACAGTGATGGGAGTCAGGGATACTATCAAGAAGAGATGGAAGAACTTAGTATTATCTTATTTAATAAAAGCACAGTATGCAAATTGTCCCTTTGATCGGAGTTCGACCAGGGGCGGGGCTGGCTGGGGGAAGGGAGGTAGTACCTGGCCAGCAGCCACTAGGGACCCTACCAGTGCACGAATTTTGTGCACTGGGCCTCTAGTTATAATATAATTATCAAAAATAGAGGAGACAGAAAGGTAATCCTTATTTACAAGGAAGTAAAAAATACCCAAGTTTGATAAATCAAGAAAAGATGGTATAGACATATTACTTAGAGTTATGCAGAAGTTGTTTCATAACACTATAAACAAAATAAACTATAATAAAAAACAAAGAAATTGTCTCTTAAAAAGTGGGAAGGGGGTAGTGGAAGAATGTGGCAAAAGACTGATTTTTATTCTAAGCCCTTCTATTTGATCTTTTATCATATGAATACATTACTTTGACTTTTAACAAAATGAACTTTAAAAGCCAATAATTATAATATCCCTTTGAAACTTGAAACTAATGATGTTAGAGCAACTGTCATTAGAAAAATCAAGTCCCTTTCTTATGCTAAGAACCAAGAGAATAGCACTGCTCAGGTTTAGAAATAGTTTTTCCTTAAGTAAATGAACAAATAAAACTGAAACAGACTCTCAGACACAGAGATCAGACTGCTGGTTGCCATAGGGGAGGGGGGACTTGGGGACTGGATGAAAATGGTGAAGGGACAGTCAAGGGGATGCAAAGTACAGCATAGGGAATCCTATATAATAAAAGAGTAATATGCAAATTAACCATCACTATGCCACACCCACCCGCCAATCAGGAGCAATTATGCAAATTAACCCAACCAAGATGGCTGCGGCCATGGAGAGAGCAGGAGGGAGGCTTGTGTTTCCCCGGCGATAGAGGAAGCCAAGCTTTCTGCACACCCTGGCTGGCACAGGTCTCTGATTAAGGCTACAAAGTTTCAATTATAAAAGATAAATCCTAACAAAAATGGCAGCAGCCACGGAGCTGGAGAGCAGGCTAGGGTTGCCCCCGGCAATGGAAAAAGCCAAGCTTTCCACCTGCCCTGGCCAGCCTAGGCCTCCACTCCAGGCTACAGAGTTTCAATTATAGAAGATAAATAAATCCCAGATACCAGGGCCTCCCCTTGGGTCGCCGGGGGGCATGGCCGGCCTGCAAACCACCACAAGCCCCTCGCCCAGGCCGCCCCATGCCCCAAGGGAACCCCCACCCTGATCTGGGACACCCTTCAGGGCAAACCAGCTGGCCCCCACCCATTCAACAGGCCTCTACCCTATCTAATAAAAGAGTAATATGCAGATTGACCATCACTCCAACACACAAGATTAAGATAGCTGCTCCCATGTGGTCAAAGATCCTGCCCCCATGTGGACACAAGATGGCCAGCAGGGGAGGGCAGTTGGGAGGGACCAGGCCTGCAAGGGAGGGCAGTTGGGGCAATCAAGCCTGCAGGGGAGGGCAGTTAGGGATGACCAGGCCGGCAGAGGAGGGAAGTTGGGGGCAAACAGGCTGGCAGGGGAGTAGTTAGACATCAATCAGACTGGCAGGGGAGTGGTTAAGGGGTGATCAGGCTGGCAGGCAGGTGAGCCAGCAGTCCTGGATTGTGAGAGGGATGTCCGACTGCCCCAAATGGGCAGTCGGACATCTCTCGAGGGGTCCTAGATTAGAGAGGGTGCAGGCTGGGCTGAGGGACACCCCCCTCCCCGTGCACAAATTTTGTGCACCGTGCCTCTAGTATAGTCAATAATATCGTAATAACCATGTGTGGTGCCAGGTGGGTACTGAAAATATCAGGGGTAACACTTTGTGAAGTGTGCTACATACCTGAAAATAGTAAAAAATAATACTAAATGTAAACTATAATAAAAAAGATTAATATATCACACACACAAAAAAAAAATTGGTTAAAAGAAAAGAAATAGTTTTGCCTTGAGTAAGATTAATTTACTAATTTGGAGCATCTGAAAATAACAAAATTTTGTATGGCTGCAATTACATAATAGTTTTCATTTAAATATGTTGATGAAATTTATAAATATTCATTAACATTAATAACAGCCCAAGAATCCAGTTAATAATTACCCTAATAAAGAGGGAATGCTGCCGAAACCGGTTTGGCTCAGTGGATAGAGCGTCGGCCTGCGGACTCAAGGGTCCCAAGTTCGATTCCGGTCAAGGGCATGTACCTTGGTTGCGGGCACATCCCCAGTAGGGGGTGTGCAAGAGGCAGTTGATCAATGTTTCTCTCTCATCGATGTTTCTAACTCTCTATCCCTCTCTCTTCCTCTCTGTAAAAAAATCAATAAAATATTTTTTTTAAAAAAAGAGGAAATGCTAATTGACCCTCACACCATCCCAAAGATGCAGGCGCCCACAGCCAATAAGGAGGGAATATGCTAAGTGACTGTCACACCCTCAGAGATGGAAGCGCCCACAGCCAATAAGGAGGAAATATGTTAATTGATTGTCACACCCTCAAAGATGGCAGCGCCCACAGCCACAAGATGGCGGCGCCCAGTCCCCTCAGCCCCGCCAGGGTGGCAGGTGCACGACAAGGCCAGGCGCGTCCCCAGGAGGGCCTGGCCTTGCCACGCGTCTGCCTCTGGAGTCCCCCAGTCCCCTCAGCCCCACAGCCTCCTAGGGCTGGCCCGAGGCACAGGCAAGCCTCGGATGGCGGCTGCCCAGCTGCCCAGGACCACCCGAGGCTCAGGTAACCAGGGCCAGCCGAGGCTTGCGCTGCTGGCAGTGGCAGTGGCAGCAGCAGACATGTGATGGGGGCGTCACCTTCCCCTGACTGCCGGGTCACCTCCCGCCCCTGAGTGCTCTCAGACTGTGAGAGGGGGCAGGCCGGGCTGAGGGACCCCCCCCACTCCAGCGCATTTTACATAATATGTGAGAAAAACAAGCTTAACCACACAACTTCATAATGACTTAAGGACGAGTGGAGGTTTTGTGAAAACAATATTGTAAGCTCATTGAAGGCAGGGCTTGTGTCCATAAAATCTCTAAGAATAGGAGCTATGATAATTTGCTCTTTGCTAAATGCTTGGAGGTAATTGATTGCAATTCTCATCACTAAAGCTAAAATCCAGGCAATAACAATTTCTTCCCCTATAAGGTTGTGCTGGCTATTCATCTCTTGTCTCTTTTCTTGATCTGAACTGCTCTACATCCAGCTCTGGGCTTGGTCAGCTAACCTTGTTTAGCAAATTTGCCTGCCAGCTTCCAGCTATGCTTTAGCAAGGGGCGGCAACATGGTGAGATGAAAAGAGGAGGGAGAAGGGATTTCCTTGCTGTTTTCATTCTTCAGTGTTGCTCCAGCTGTGCCCCTCTCTCCCCTGGTAGCTGAGCAACAGCTGCATGGCATCCCACTCAGAAGTCAGAATACCAGCTGTGTGGAGCCACCTCTGAGCTCCCAGATTCCTCTGTTCCCCCAGCCCTGGTAGCTGCTTCCTCAAGTTATTAATATTCAGATTACATCAGTGTCTACTTTTTGCTTTCAGTCTTCAACCTGTATAACCAATTCCCAGAATTACATTCTTTGAAATACCTCCTATGGTTTACTAGGCTCTGACTGATACAAAGGGAAGAAAAAAATGCACCCTCATCAGATATTACTCAGAGTGCTGGTAAGCAGTAAAATTTTATATTGATTTGTATATGCCAATACTATAAAATGTATTGACATTTTATACTGTCAATAAAGTGACTCTAAGGGCATTTTTATAAGACCATCACTAGGGGTTCTGTTTCCATACACTGATGGAAGTTGAATTAAAAATCCTGAGTTTGATGAATCATTAAAATGAGACTGTTAGAGGGTATAAAATGCCTCATGAAGAGAGAAAGGGGCCTGGCCAGTGTGGCTCAGTGGTTGAGTGTTGACCTATGAACCAGGAGGTCATGGTTTAATTCCTGGTCAGGGCACATGCCCGGGTTGTGGGCTTGATCCTCAATAGGGGGAGTGTAGGAAAGCACAGGGAATTTCTCTTTTTTATCATTGATGTTTCTATCTCTCTCCCTTCCTTTCTGAAACAAATGAAAAAATATATTTTAAAAAAAAGACAAATCGATTTAAAAGAGAAAGAGAAATAGGACACTTAGAAGTGAGAAGAAGGTACAGACAATAAACACAGACTATCTCTTTGAGTCTATCTTACCTATACTTTAAGTAAAGTACTTAATAATAAGTCTAATTAATTCCAGTAAACCTTAAACCTGCTATCACAGTAATATAATAAATGTATTTTTACAGAAATAGCAATAACAGTCACAAAAATATTTGTCATCTACTTCAATGAATTGACTAGATTAGGTGCTTGAATAAACTAAAGAATATGTGGTAGCAATGGCAGTGTTGATCTATCATTCTAATTTCTTTTTTAAAATATATGCCCTAGCTGGTTTGGCTCAGTAGCTAGAGTGTCGTTGGCCTGCGGACTGAAGGGTCCTGGGTTCGATACAGGTCAAGGGCACATGCCTGGGTTGTGGGCTCGATCCCCACTAGGGGGCATGCAGGAGGCAGCTGATCAATGATTCTCTCCCATCATTGATGTTTCTCTCTCCCTCTCCCTTCCTCTCTAAAATTAATAAAAATATTTTTAAAAAGTAAAGTATACATGTATATTCTTAAAATTTTAAATCCTCTCCCGGGATATGTTTATTGATTTTGAGAGAGAGAGAGACATTGATTGGTTGCCTCCAAATTGCGCCCCAACTGGGGATCAAACCCGCAATCTTTTCGTGTATGGGATGATGTTCCAACCAACGGAGGCACCTCGCCAGGGCTATCACTCTAAGTTCTTGGCAGACTATGCAGATCTAGGCACATCTACTTGAAATTCAATAATGGGTATTAATTCTAATTTCCAGTGTGGCTTGCAGCAATTTAGAGTTATTATTTTTTCTTATTATATAACTGGATCCAACGTGAACAAGGGTATGTAAAGTCTCCTCTCCATTTCACCTCATACCTGCTTAAAGGTTATTCTTATTTCTACAGCAGGGAGTCAGAGTATTGGGTTCATATCCTTGCCCCGCCACTCACTAGCACCTCAGACAAGTTTCACTTTTCTATGCCTTAGTTTTATCATCACACAAATGGGAAGAATAACAGAACCTACTTAAGAATTATTGTGAGGCCCTAACCAGTTTGGCTCAGTGGATAGAGTGTCGGCCTGCGGACTCAAGGGTCCCAGGTTCGATTCCGGTCAAGGGCATGTACCTTGGTTGTGGGTACATCCCCAGTAAGGGGTGTGCAGGAGGCAGCTGATTGATGTTTCTCTCTCATCGATGTTTCTAACTCTCTCTCCCTCTCTGTAAAAAATCAATAAGATATATTTTTAAAAAAGAATTATTGTGAGGATCATATATGTACAAGGGCTTAAAATGAAATATGGTATATAATAAGTGTCAGATTAAGTGTAACCTGTTGTTGTTGTTGTTGTTGTTGTTATTCCACATAAAAGGATAGGTAAAGCATAGAAATGCCCAAAGGAAAGTTACATGATTTAGTTTTACATTGGGGAAAAAAAATGTTAATAAGATCACAAACTAGGAGTTTTGACCATATTAGATGTCAAAAGGTAGTTCTTGACCTTTTCCAAATTATGGACCTTTTTGAGGATATGTGAAAGTTACAGATCTCCTCCCTAGAAAAATGCATATACCGACAAAATTTTCTAAAATATTTCAATGTTCTTAGACTCAAATCATAAAAAGATTATTTCATGATGATATAGCTATACTACAGATGAAACACTAGAGGGTGCCACAACAACAAAAAATATAAAGAAAGCACAGGGAATTTCAGGTTACATCAAATTCAACTGGAACAAACATCCTTCCATATAAAATAGGTGAATTTACTTCACCAAATGCTTTAAAATACATCAATTCTTCTATAGGTTTTAGATCAGCACTGATCTAAATTTCTGTGATAACAGACATGTTCTAAATTTATACTGTCCAAAACAATAGCCAAAAACCACATGTGGCTACTAACCACATGAAATGTGACAACTATGACTAAAGGAATAAAAAATTTAATCTTATTTAGTTTTAGTTAATTTTATTTGTTGTTTTTTGTTAATCCTCATCCAAAGATATTTTTCCATTGATTTTTAGAGAGAGTGGAAGGGAGAGGGGGAGACAGAGAAACATAGATGTGAAAGAGACACATCTCATGCTCCCCAACCAGAGCTTGACCAGAACTGGACCTGAACACTTCAGTCTGTGGGCCCACACTCTATCCACTGAGCCAAACTGGCGAGGGCTAGTTTTAGTTAATTTTAATTTTAATGGTCACATATGGTTGTAGCTCCCACAGTGAACAGTATAGTTCTACATTTTAAGTTTTGAAATGACTTGCTTCTAATCACAGGCCATTATATATCATTGCTAAAGAAATTTCCAATAGTGTAGGTTCACACAATAATTCAGATCAATCTGTCCACTGTGAAAATTCAACATTGCAAAGACAGAAGGACTGTCACTGTCTCTCCCATGCCCCACTGGTGTTCACAATAAAGAAAGGTAAAGCTTTCTTTTATTCATTGTAGAAGACCCTACTGACCCAATTCCCTAATTGTGTTTCTTAAGTCCCTGGGTTATATGAGCTTTAAAAAATAAGTGCATCCCTCACTGGTTTGGCTCGGTGGATACAGCGTCGGCCTGCAGACTCCAGGGTCCCAGGTTCAATTCCGGTCAAGGGCATGTACCTTGGTTGCGGGCACATCCCCAACAGGGGGTGTGCAGGAGGCAGCTGATGGATGTTTCTCTCTCATCGATGTTTCTCTCTCTCCCTCTCCCTTCCTCTCTGTAAAAATAAAATATATTTTAAAAAATAAAATAAGTGCAGCCCAGATGGTGTGGCTCAGTGGTTGAGCATCGACCAGGAGGTCAAGGTTCGATTCCCAGTCAGGATACATGTCTGGGTTGCAGGCTCGATCCCCAGTGTGAGGTGTGCAGGAGGCAGCCAATCCATGATTCTCTCTCATCATTGATATTTCTTTCTCCCTTTCTCTCTGAAATCAATAAAAATATTTTAAAAAATAAGTACAAATTAATAAAGTTAAATAAGAAAGCTTTTGCCATTTAAAAAAGGAAAACACACACATATATTCTAGTGATAATCACCAAGGCTAAGGGAAAGACATCAAATAGATAGCATAAAGGAGAAGACAGAGTCTTCAGCCAGGTGCCAGAATTGAAGAAGAAAACCATAAACAGAGGCAACAGCTTATAAAAGCACACAGCTTAGTAAGGGGGCATCAAGAACACCCAGACAGCAGACTCAGAAGTCTGGGAACCAAAGGAACACAGCCCTTGGCTGCCTCTACACCAGATTATTTTCTTTCTTTTTTTATTACACCTGTGGGGCATGAAGGCAGGGGGGGGGGGGGCGGGGACGGGGGGACGACATCAATTGGCTGCCTCCTGTACACCCCCTACTGAGGACTGAACCTGAAACATGTGCCTGAAACCAGGAATCTAACAGGCGTCCTTTTGGTGCATGGGATGATGCTCAGCCAACCGAGCCACACTAGCCAGGGCAGATTCTTTCTTTGCACTGCAATCTAGTCAGCTGACAATAGGCTAATGTTGACCCAACTGTTAAAGAGAAAACTACTCTATCCACACTGAACAATACCTTACAGCTTACAAACCTGGTATATCTGGCACAGTACCCTGAATTGAGAAGGTACCTAATTAATGTTAATGGCAATGATAAAAAGGATTAGAAAGTACATCCTCAAATATTCAGATACTTATTAACAGCTACAAATATCAATAAAAAGCAGGTGAGCTGCTGAAGCCATCCCTGTATTAAAACATGATGATAGGAAGTTTAGTAAACCCAGGCATTAATTTGCAAATGGGTCAGAATGCAGCTGGCTCTTTTTGGAGAAAAATCATTTGTCCACAGCTGCTCCCCAAATTAACAAAAATCAAATAAGTAGTTGTCATGTGATAGCAGGATTAGAGGCTGCCTCAATTTCCATTAAGAAAAAATAACATAAATTGCCACAAGCCCCACCCCTCAGTCTCAGACAAGCACAAAGGACACTTTTATTCAGATCTGCTTACTGTGAAATATAGCATTGCTGCCTGCTTCTACAGTGGGCCTCAATCCTGCCGGATCTGTCATTACACAACCAACGTTCAGTTAAGGCTTTTTCTTAGATTCTGGCAGACAGTTCAATGCATGATTTTTCTCTTCTGAGATAACTGAAATTGTCTCTGGATAAAATTATGAAGGTATAAGAGTCAATACTACTAATCTATAAATCTCTATGATTCTATCTTCCTCTCATTCCACAAATATTTACTGAATTCTTATCAGATACTGCTAGTTTATTTTAGCACTAACATTCCAAGAAAAACTGACTGGCAACTCTAATTTTTTTATTTTTAGTTTAAAAGTTTTATTATCATAGAAGTGACACATGTTCTTTTTGAATAACTGAGAAAATACAAGTAAGAAAAAACAAAAAAGAAACATAAACCACCACCCAAGATGGCCACATTACGAAGTTAACAATTTGGTGTATACATTATGGGTCTAGCCTCCCCCTCCACCCACCAAGTTTCTTATATAGTGGTGGCTGTTGTTTAAAACAAAAGTGAGGCTACAGTGTATATGCTATTTTATAAATATTTTAATGTGATAAATAATTAAAATGTTCACATCATTTTTTAAATGTTTACAGAGCATTCCCTGTAAAAGTATACAGTACTTATTTTACTAATTCCCAAAAGTCACTCATTTAGGTTGTTTTCAATTTTTCACTATTATAAACAGCACTGAAGTAATTCTGTTATTTAATAAACATCTGTCACCTAAATGAGTAAATGAATGGTTTACTAAGCTAAGTCTTTATTTACACATACCCGCTATTTCCTTAGCATTAAAAGGCCATAAAACTTTGAGTAATCATACAGTTATGATCTGGACTTGCTATTATGGCAAGCATAGAAAGGTAATGCAGTAAAAACAGCAATCTAAACATAAAGACAAAGACATAATACTTAGTGGTGGACAGAGGGCAGAATAAAAGTCTTAACCTTGACAATAAAAGGATAGTTCCTAGAAAGTGAAATATAGAAAGAGGGAAGTAGGTGCACTTATAACCTCATTTTACAAAATTACAAGTTGAGACTGTATTGAAAGTTGATGAATCAAAATATAAAAGTTTAGGAGCACCTGAGATCTTGCTCCCCAACACTGTTCTCAGTTTGGCTCAAATAAAGGCTTATAAAAATTCTTTTAAAAAAAAATTTTAATAACAGTTTACCATTTAAAATTATAAAGAAAAGTCATAAAAAACTATTAAAAAGAATATAAATATCAAAAAAGGGAGATGGAGAAAAGAGAGGGTAGAAAAATGTCAGTTAAATCAGTTAAATTCTTATTTTTCATATAAAAAGTTCAGATACTGTTGATCTAAAGTGAAAATTCTGTTGATAAATAAGGAACAGAAGTTTACACATATTAATTGTGAAGTCTCATGGAATTAACTCCACGAGAAGCTAAAAACAGAAATAGTAAAATAGTTTTTAAAGGTTGACTCTGGACTGTAGGGACTAAGGATGGGAAGGAAAGAGATGAGGCAGGAAATAAGATTTTTTCATCAAAGGCTCTCTTTCTTCTTTGTGATTTGTTAAGAAGCACAAATAATATCCTGATGAAGGCTGCCTAAAAAATCTGTAACTATTCACTTTGGCTTCCCTAACTATATCCTCTTATCCTGAAAACTAGTCAGACCCAACTGCCTCCAGATCTATACTTTAACAAGAGGCAAATTTAAAATACCTAAGACCTTGGAGACAAATAGTCTGATTTCATTGTACAGATTAAGTTGAGACCTAGAAAGACTGAGTTAACCAAAGTCACATCTCTAGTTGTGGCAAAACCAAAACTTGAGCCCACATCTCATGCCTTCCAATCAAGTACTCCATCTTCTCCATCACAGACCCACCCACTCTGTCCTAAAGCACAGTCTCTATAACCATTATTGGCTTAGACTTCTTAACTGCTATCCTACACTATCATGTGTATGTCTTTAAGCCAAAATTTGGGTTTTACTGAGGATCCAGTGAATTAGGATTATCCTATATAATAGAGGTAATATGCAAATTGACCCTCACACCCTCACAAGATGGCTGCCTATGACCAGGCCAGTAGAGGGTTAGTGAAGGACAACCAAATGACTGAACAAGCAGGCTCTGTGGGGCAACCAGGCCGGCAGGGGGGTTAGTGAAGGACAACCAAATGACTGAACAAGCAGGCTGCATGGGGCGACTGAACAAGCAGGCTGCATGGGGCGACCAGGCGGCAAGGGGGGCAGTTAGGGCAACAAGGCAGGCAGGCGAGCGATTAGGAGCCAGTGGTCCAGGATTGTGATAGGGCAGTCGGACATCCCCTGAGGGGTCCCAGGTTGGAGAGGGTGCAGGCTGGACTGAGAGGACCCCCCCCCCCCCCGCCCCCGCGCCGCGTGCACCGTGCCTCTAATAAAATAATATGCACATTGAATTGATTTTTCAAACTGCACCTGCAGTCACCCATCCTAGTCCCTATTACATGTCTCCTGCTCCCCCCACCATCACAGTCTTAGAGGACATAGCTACTTTGAGGACTGGTTCCTACAAACTGAGGGTCCTGACAGCATGCTTCCCCACTATAGAAACAAATGCAATTCATGAAATTCCCAAAACAACCTTTTTGAAGCTACAGTCTTCTGTGAACATCAGGGCAGTCAACTGATTTCATGTTTTTCTTCATCCATAACAAATAATTTAGCTAATTACCCACTCGCACTTTCAGTAGATACAAAGGGAACAAAATTGTTTAACAACAACAAAAAAAGGTCAAGGATGCCCTAGCCAGTTTTTCTCAGTAGTTAGAGCATCTGCCCATAGACTGAAGGGTCTCAGGTTCAATTCCAGTCAAGGTCAAGAATACTTCTATTTGCCGAAACTGGTTTGGCTCAATGGATAGAGCGTTGGCCTTCGGACTCAAGGGTCCCAGGTTCGATTCCAGTCAAGGGCATATACCTTGGTTGCGGGCACATCCCCAGTAGGGGGTGTGCAGGAGGCAGCTGATCGATGTTTCTCTCCCATCGATGTTTCTAACTCTCTATCCCTCTCTCTTCCTCCCTGTAAAAAATCAATAAAATATATTTTAAAAAAAAAAGAATACCTCTATTGCAGGCTTGATCCCTGGCCCTAGACAGGGTGTGTGTGGGAGGCAACCAATCAATGTGTCTCTCTCACTGTCTCTCCCCCTCACTTCTACTCTCTCAAAAAAAAAAATCAATGGGGAAAAAAATCCTCAGGTGAGGATTAACAACAAAAAAGACAAGGAGCTGACTTTTAGGAAAATAGAGAATTGTGCATACAACTTTTATGATTGCAATCATTATACTATTTTATAAAAATTATTTTAAATAGTATGAAAGTCCCTATTATTTGTAAATTACTTACATAAATTATTATTTATATAAACTTAGAAATAAAAAACACACAAAAATGAAGGCCAATCACTGGAAATCAAGTATATGCAGAAGAGTCAAGATCTAACAACCAAAACCTCTGTATTTACAGTGCTCTATTTTCCACAAATTTTGCACAATATATGGATAGGATAGTGTATTCGTTAATTTAAAATAAGTAATGCTGATTGTTTAAAAGCATGCTTTCTCACACATGGAGTGGAGCATAAGAAGATCAGTGGCAACAGCAATAGTAATACAGATGAGACGGGAGCCTAACACTCATCATTTTATGGTTTACTTCCTGTGTCTTACTCCCTCTGACCCACTGTGAAACTAAGAGCAAAGGAACACACACATACAGTGTGGTAGTAGCAGTATTAGTTGAGGCTATTTTATTTTTAAAAAGTTAAACAAGCCGAAACCGGTTTGGCTCAGTGGATAGAGCGTCGGCCTGCGGACTGAAGGGTCCCAGGTTCGATTCCGGTCAGGGGCATGTGCCTTGGTTGCGGGCACATCCCCAGTGGGCGTTGTGCAAGAGGCAGCTGATCGATGTTTCTCTATCATTGATGTTTCTAACTCTCTGTCCCTCTCTCTTCCTCTCTGTGAAAAATCAATAAAATATATATATATAAAAAAAAAGTTAAACAATGTATATGAAAGCATTGTATAACTGCAACATATTACAGAAACAGAAGGCATTATTTTATTTATTGTAGAGCAAGAAAGTGAGGCAGAAGAGGAAATGATTAGTTGAGTTTGTTCACACAACCATCCATCCAGCACTTGAGTGCCAGATTATAAGGATAGAACTAAAAGCAGCCACAGGTCTGGTCAAAGAAAAACCATGTAAACCAAAGCAGCCCCTCATACCTGTTTTGTTTGGTCCACACTGTTTTTTATGTGTTTGGTTTTTAAATGTGGACTACTGACATTTAGCATAGAAGTTCTAAATTTCTGACTTCTCTTGAAAAGTCAGAAAGATGTGGGAACACCAGGAAGCAGTAAGTACTGTTAAGAGCTTGGGATCCAGAGCCAGTTCTGCCATTTTGCTAGTTTCATGTTACTTAACTTCTCTGTGTCTGTTTCCCATTTATAAACTAGTGGTAATGTGTTAATACCTTCCTCATAGTGCTGATATGAAGATTAAATGAAATGAAATGAAATATTAAGTAAAACACTCAGCAGAGTGCCCCTCCCCAATAAATGGTAATCATTATTATCATTTCAGGTTGGCAACAACTCACTGGTTGGGGGGAGCAGAACAAGTTCTCTTTAGGATGTCCACTCCTGGACTGCCTCACTCATTTACAATGCTTGCTTGGTCCAGCACCACAGGTTGCAAATTCTAATAGCAACAAAGACTGCAATGCAATGTATACAGGCTAAGGAAGATAATTATAGGGAGAGGGTAAGTAATCCAATCAGTCAATGAACCTTTACTGGGGGCCAGGTTCTAGGACAAGATACCTAGTGATGAGCAAATAAGGCAGAGTCCTTAACCTTAAGAACTTCCATTCCGGTGGTGGGAACCATAAGCAAGACATTTCAGGAAGTGACATGTACTATGCAGAAATAAAATAAGGCCATATAATAAAACAGTGGCAGGAGGGGGGAATGGTTTCTGATGAAATATTTGATTTGTGATTTGAGTGGATGAGAAGGCAGCCATGGGAAGAACCTGGTGAAAAGAGGGAGGTGGGAAGGAGACAACATTGGAAAAATCATGTAAGGCCTCTACATGCAGGCCTTGGAAAGGGGTCTGGAGTTTATTCCGGTCAGGAAATATTTTATAGAGTAGCTATTTGAGAGGGGTGGAGTGGAAGTATTAGGAACAGGAAACAGAGCGGCATTATGATCAAGCATGGAGTGCACTAGAGGTTCTGCTTGCAGGAGGTCAGATGGTGGGGTCTTATATGCTATGCAGTTATTTTTATTTTATCTTCTAGCTCAGTGATACTTAATATTATGAAGATCCCTTTATAACAACCAAAACAAATTTAAAAAACACAAAAAATAAACCTCTATTCCATGACAGTTGAATTTATTCAGAAAAACAGATAATAAAAGGGTATGTAATAAATTGGTGTTTTGTGGGGTTTTCTTTTGAAAATTAGTAAGCAATACTTTTGAGAGACAGTATTATCTACTCAGCTGACAGATAACCCATAGATCACAAAAGCCCTCTGTACAACTTCTGGCCACCCTTCCCACTCTGTGCTGCAGGATGGAAGCATTGCTAAAGGTGATGAGTAGCATTCTGCAAACGTTCTAGACGAATGGCCTGGGAAGGACTGAGTCTACCCAGTCAGGTAACTCATTCAATGGTCCATGAGGGAGCACCAATGGTGGCCTCAACTAAGACAGTGGGGAATGGGAAAAGCATATCCTATCTAATAATAGAGTAACATGTAAATTACCATCACTCCGCTACGCCCACGACTGGGCGGCGGGAGGCTGGGGGGTGGGACTCGGGGTGGCCTATCCGGCCATTGAGAGGCACGGATCCGCTGCCACTGAGGGGGGCTACCCTGCTGTTGACAGGCGCAGGGGGTAGGACTCCCACCCCCCGTGCCTCTCAACGGCCAGATCCGCGGCAGCCCCCCTCAGCGGCCGTTGAGAGGCACAGGGGTCGGGAGTCCCGCCCCCTGTGCCTCTCAACAGCAGGGTAGCCCCCCTCAGTGGCCGCAGACCATCAAAAGTGGGGGAACTGGGTGCCTGTCTGCTCCGGCACCAGGCCTTTCGGAAGCCTCCGCCGAGCTGGAGGCTTCTGAAAGGCCTGGTGCACCAGCGGACAGGCACCCAGCTCCACCGCGAAAAGCGAAAGCGTGTAGGGGACCCTACACGTGCATGATTCAATCATGCACTGGTTCTCTAGTGTGAAATATTTAGGTGAAATGGAAAGAACTCAGTGAACAATTGGATGTGAACAGTGAGGGAAAGGTATCTGCAAGACAACTCCCACGTTTCTGCTTGGGTTAGTGAGTGGGTCATTAATCAAAGCAAGGAATAGGAAAAGAGCAGATGTGCAGAGAAAGACAGTGTGGCAATATTCACGCTAGCTGTCTGAACAGACACCTAGATCTGGAGCTGTGGTGCAAGTGTAAATTTGGGAATTGTCAACAAGGGATGGTAATGAAATCATAGAGCATGAATAAAACTGACCTGGAATATTATGTAAAGGAGGACAATAAAAGAAGCAAGGAAACTTGGGGATTGTTCAAAGGGATATATATATATATATATATATATATATATATATATATATATATATATATATATATATGAGAGAGAAAAAAAACATGTGAAAAAGAGTGAGAGGACATTAGAAGGAAAAGTGAAAGAAATCAGGAGATAGTAGACCATTTCTACATGGTATTGTAGAAATCAACAATATTAATGCAGTGAAAGAAGAGTTGAGATAATAATGCCTTGCCAAAAGAGCTACCACATTCACATTCATTCAACATACATTATAATCACTTTCTGTGTGTCAAACATTGATACAGAGGAGACAGCAGTGAACAACAAAAAGTACCTGCCTTCTTGGATTTTACATCCTATCAGAGGGAGATAAACAATAAACAAAATAAAAGCGTAATATGCTAATTAGACCAAATGTCCTTCCAGACGAAGCCGGGGCTGCAAGAGAAGCCCAGGTCCCGGATGCCAGCAGCTGGGGGAAGGCAGGCCTACTCTTGCACAAATTTCGTGCATCGGCCCTCTAGTGTGTGTGTGTGTGTGTGTGTGTGTGTGTGTGTGTGTGTATGTGTGTGTGTATAAAACATGTTAGGAAGAAGGGAGAGTAGGGAGGGGGCGATTGGTCAAGGAATGCCTTTCTGACAAGTTGACCTCAGAACTGCAGGAAGTAAGTGAGACACATAATATACTTGGGGAAGAGTATCCAGGCACCAGGAACAGCAAATGCAAAGATGCTGAGGCAGGTGTGACCAAGGATTGGCAAAATGTCCCCAGGACCTGAAGCACCCTAAGCTAGGGGAGGAAAGGCAGATGAGGTCAGAGAGATTAGTCAGGGTCAGGCTTGTGGGCCCTTGAAGGCTACATTAAGATCCTT
The DNA here is from genome assembly GCF_951640355.1 of Cnephaeus nilssonii. Classification (NCBI taxonomy): domain Eukaryota; kingdom Metazoa; phylum Chordata; class Mammalia; order Chiroptera; family Vespertilionidae; genus Cnephaeus; species Cnephaeus nilssonii. The sequence continues at coordinate 61,803,923 of NC_137083.1, forward strand.
GGATTTTACTCTGAATGAGAAGGGAAGTCTTTGAAAGTTTTTGAGCAGGAGAGAAATACAGAATTTTCTGGCTTACATTTTAAAAGGCAGGCTGAAGGGAGAGACAGGGTGGAAAGAGGAAAACCAATTAAAAGGCTACTGAAAGATGAGCATGGCCTGGACTAGAGTAGCATAAGTGGAGATAGATGGTGAGAAGTTAGATTTTGCATGTGTTGAGGGTAGAGCTGCCAGGATTTCCTGATGATTTGGATGCAGGGTGGTACAATGAAAGAGAGGAGTCAAGAATGACTCTAGACCTAGCCAGTTTGGCTCAGTGGATAGAGCGTCGACCTGCAGACTAAAGGGTCCCAGGTTCGATCCCAGTCAAGGGCACATGCCCGGGTTGCGGGCTTGATCCTCAGGAGGTAGCCAATCAATGATTCTCTCTCATCATTGATATTTCTATCTCTCTCTCTCTTCCTTCCTCTCTGAAATTAATAAAAATATATATATTTTAAAAAGAATGACTCCAAGGTGTTTTGTGTGTTTTTTAAAAATATATTTTTATTGATGTCAGAGAGGAAGAGAGAGTCAAACCGTGACCTCCTAGTTCATAGGTCGAATCTTAACCACTGAGCCACACCAGCCGGGCGACTCCAAGGTTTCTGATTTGAGCAACTGGAAGAACATAACAGCTATTTACTGAAATGGGAATGAATGTCAAAGGAACAATTGAGATGCCTATTAGTTAGCCATGTAGAAATGTTGAGTAGGAGGTTGTGAATTGGCTTCAGTATTATTTTTTAACTGCTTTTTGATGCTTTAAAACTGCTTTTTAAAACTATTTTTAATAGCTTTTAACATTTATTTTTACTCCTTTTTAAAAAATATAATTAAAAAATGTGCTTACATTGCCTGGCCAGCGTGGCTCAGTGGTTGAACATTCATCTATGAACCAGGAGGTCACGATTCCTAGTCAGAGCAATGTCCAGGGTTGCAGGCTCAATCCCCAGTGTGTGTGTGTGTGTGTGTGTGTGTGTGTGTGTGTGTGTGTGTAGGTGCTGGAGGCAGTTCATCAATGATTCTCTCTCATCATTGATATTTCTATCTCTATCTTCTCTCTGAAATCAATAAAAATATATATTTTTTAAAACTGTACTAATATTCTTAGAAATACTGAGGTTAATATTTATTATTTAGGTACATTAATTTTTCAACAAATCAGTTATAAAAGTACCACTAGTACCTTTTCTAAGGAAATAATATACACTAAGTCACAATTACCTATCATATCTCAGTTTACAAATTTCTGTCAAACATTTTTCTTTATTAATGTCAAAACAGTACAGGAAAACAAGGTTAACTATGTAAATTAAAGTAACTATGTTACAGAGATTCAAGAATGAGCTCTGTAAATTACTATACAAATAGTCTTTCTTCTTTTTTTTCTTTTCTTTCCATCTTTTCATAAGATATAGGTGAAGTATAAGCAGAAAAAAGCCAGACTTGGAATCAGAAATGCCTAGTTTTCTAGTTGCATAATCTTGGGAGAGGGGATCATAAAATTTCTACGAGCTTCCATTTCATCATCTGCAAAACTGAAAATAATAATGCTAGTAAAAGCGAACAGGTAGTGCTGGGTGCTTTTCTAAACACTTCTATATGTATAATCTCATGTAACCCTCACAACTCAATGAGGCATTATTTATTATTAGCCTTACTATATGAGGAAATCACAAATGGAGGCTTTCAGAAACTATTTAAATCTTGACAATGTGCACAGTGCTTTACAATTTACAAAACATGTTCACATTTTAATTTTAAAAGTAGGTATAGAATAGTACTTAGACTGAACAATATGAAATTGCTTTTTGTAGGTTCAAAATAGTCAAATATCAGCAATTTCATATGATTCAACCATAACTATTATGCTATGGCCACTTTAAAAATGTGATGTGAAAAAATTTTTTTAACTGTAAAGCACCATGGAAGGTATTATTTTAAGCAACATTAAATAGAACCACACTAAGAATTATTAACACAACTGTGAAATTGAAAGAGGAGTATGAAAGGGAATAGATAATAATTTTATTTAAATTACACATCAATCAATAATCGAAAGTCCATTATATATCCAACCCAGGTTTCCATTTGTTGCCTTAGTATTTTCTGTTGTTAAATCCTTACCCAAGGATACTTTCCATTGATTTTTAAAGAGAGTGGAAGGGAGGGAGAAGACAGAGAGAGAGAAATATCGACTAGTTGCCTCCTACACCAGCCAGACCAGGGCTGAGAATAGAGGTAGGTGCCTTTGACCGGAAATGAACCCGGGACCCTTCAGTCCAAGGGCCAACACTCTATCCACTGAGCCAAACCAGTTAGGGCACAGTCTTAGTATTTTTGAGGATTAATTTTCTGAACAGTATGGAGATAATCTCAAACTAACAGTATTTTCCCCACAACACTCATTACCTCCTGATGTAGTATTTGTTTTTCTGTTTATCTGTTTTCTCAACCCCACATAAAGTTCATCAGGGTAAAGATTTTTCTGTTTTATTCAATGCTTTACTCCCAGAACCTAGAACTGTTTAAGGCTCACAACAATCACTCAAATTCATTTGTTGAATAAATGAGAAATTAGAACTCCCTAAATTAGTCAGAAAGAATGCATGAAATACATTTTAAGACAAAGATAAATAGTACCCAGGGATTTTGTAATATAAATAACAATTTTTTTAAAAAAAACCCTCCTTTCTATATTGTATAATAATTATCCCTACGCATAAATATTTCAAAAGTGTCAAACATTTAAATTCTGAATAGTACCCACACAAAAATTAAAATCCCCATAATTAGGCTGGAGCCATCCAGGCCCAGCCACCTGGTGTGCAGAAGATTGAATAAATTTGTAATCCCTCACCAAAAAAAATAAATAAATAAAAATCCCCATAATTACTTTGTGAGCAATCTATAAAATAAACTGTATCTTGAACTACATGCAAAATTAAATTTAGGATAGCATATATTCAAAGTTACAGACACAGGATTAAGTAGGAAAAATCATCTTAGAATCCTACATAAAGAAAGAAAGAGAAAAACAAAAAAGCACATGTTTCAATACTGAAATAAATAAAATTTGGAAAGTGGTTGAAAACAAAATTAAGATGACTTCATTTAAAAACTAAGAGTAGCATTTCATTTTAGTAATAGAGGCCCAATGCACGAAATTCATGCAAGGGCCTCGGCCCTCGCAGTCACAGCGCCCGGCTTCATCTGGAAGGTCGTCCAGGTCATCTGGACAGTCGTTGCGCTGTTCGGCCTTCCAGTCTAATTAGCATATTACGCATTTATTATTATAGATTTGTTGAACCTGTACAAGATATCCCTAAACTTAAAGGTGGGGGGAAGATATGCTATCCCAAGTTTCTAAAGAACAACACCTCCCGCCCTACCTGGTTTGGCTCAGTGGATAAAGTGTCAGTCTGCAGACTGAAGGGTCCCACGTTCAATTCTGGTCAAGGGCACATGCTTAGGTTGCGGGCTCGATCCCCAGCAGGGGCCATTCAGGAAGCAGCCAATCAATGATTCTCTCTCATCATTGATGTTTCTATCTCTCTCTCCCTTTCCCTTCCTCTCTGAAATCAATAAAAATATTTTAAAAAAAGAACAAAACCTCCCTAAATAACATTTACACTATATTTCCTGTCAAAAATTTTTCCCATGATTATCAAATGTTGCATCCATTTAGAATTAAGTATTTGAAAAAGTATAGAGCACTGTACAAAAAATAACGATAATCAACCTATAAGAATAAAAAAAATATTTTCTTACTACATTTCTCAATGTGATCTTTGATACAATTTTAAATAACAGTAGGGGAAAGGAATCTTTAAATGTAACTTAACATCGCTTCTCGGCCTTTTGGCTAAGATCAAGTGTAGTAAATGTAACTTAACATATACATTTATCAGCAGTCATTGGTCTTGGCCACAATAGACATCCTGCAGCTGGCTGTCAAACCACCAAAAGCTGCTGTCACCCACCTTCCTAATCTCTTAGAACTAAGCTCATTTGGGTCAAAACAAGTCAACTGCCTTTCTCACCAGCAGTAATATACTGGAATAAAAGTGTCAAGTATAATTCTAGCTGCCAAGATTTTGTTAAGGACAGACTTGTAACTAGTAAAGGGGTCATTAAATTAAAGCTATTGCCCAAAAGAAAAGAGTTATCTGCATCTGTAGCTTGATTGTAATAATATCTCTGAGGTTTTGATCTGTAATTAAACCAGAGGAAAAGGAAGCAACTGGTGAAAGAAACCACTGGCATAACTTTTAAAAAGAGTGAATTAAAAGTAAACTATTGAAAGAAAGAGTACTAGTATGCCAGAAGCAATCTAAAAATAATAAAAGCCTAATATGCAAATTGTCCCCTCAACCTGGAGTTGAACGGGGATGGGGGTTGTGGGAGGGAGGGTAGGCCGGTGGCGTCGGCAGGCAGCCAGGGGAAGGGAGGCCCCCAGCCAGCAGCCAGCAGCCAGCAGCTGCTAGGGACCCTACCTGTGCAGGACTTTCGTGCACTGGGCCTCTAGTATGTAAATAAAGCTAGTTATACTTTAAAACAGATTCCATGTGTTGCACAACAAGGAATATTCACTCTGACTCAGTAGAGTTACAAATCAGAACTACAGAGGAATACTACAAACGTATTAAAGGATGAGAGAGTGATGTACAGTGACACAGAAAAATGTCCACAATATACTGTTGGAAATTGAAAGAAAACAAAAAAACAGGATATAAAATCTGCTAGAATGAGTGTGGTCTCATTAAAAAAAAAAAAAGTGTAGATATAATTATGGGCAAACCAAATTAACTAAAAAGATACACTGAAACTGTTAAGAACACTATCCTCTGCAGAATGGAATTACAGATACTTTACTTCTATTTTATGTTTTTCACCCTTTAAAATGATAATGTAAAAGACTAAAATAAGGTAATTACTTTTCTAATGGTGTGTGTATTTGTGTGTGGTTATTTCTGGGAAAGAAAAGACAAACAGCATAATAAGGCTCTCTTCCCCTTTACCAAATGAAAACCTGAGGGTGGCCTCCAAGTTCAGAGACATATATATATGCAGCTTTGATAGTGTATATATGTGTGTGTGTGTGTGTGTGTGTGTGTGTGTGTGTGTGTGTGTGTGTATACACACACACACACACACACACACTCACACATACATATACACTATCAAAGCTGCATGATGTCCTCTGGGAACCCTTTCTTTAAACAGAATACATAAGATAAAGTGTAGCTTCTATTATTGAAGGGGCTGGGGAACAGAGAGAGCTATAGCCATCCATCGCCCTCACCCCCTGCAGTATGCTCTGAGGCTCCTTAGCACTCCACAGAGCACAAGTGGAAACCCCCGGTTACTCAAAGTCTTCCATTGTGCAGTCGGGAAACTGAGGTCCAAGAAAATCAGCCACCTTACAGACTGGCCCTAGGGTCATTCTATCTACTGGGCATTATAGCAATAGTCTTTGGGCTGTGTCTTCTCCAGTATATACAGAAAAGCTTAGAGAAAGCTAAAAACACAGATGAATTGGCTCCGAAATACCAAAAGAAGACCGAATAATCAAAATTAATAAATGTCCAAAAAAGAAAAAGAAACGAAGGTTCTTGACATTTAACATGATTTAAGTAAACCACAACTCTCTAATGGATTTGCAAATGTATGCTTTTCTACTGTCTGAGGTTCAAGTTTAGCTATACATATCCATCAAAGTAACAAAAGCTGGAATCTGCCACTGAGAAAAGCAAATGGAAAAAAGGCAACAACAGGACAATTTTGGAAACTAAAAAGAGAAAAGATAGTCAAGTAGATAGATAACTAGAGCTGCCAGAGATAACGAAGTCCGCCTTTGGAGGGTGAAATCAAATTCCAAAAAGGCTCCAACAGCCTAAAATAATGAGCAAAAATCTCAAAGGGTAAATTTTAATTGGCATAAACACACTATTCTGAACTTTGGTCTTAAAAAAAAAGCCATTTCAGAAAAGCATGGGATGATGAAGACTTGTATCATCATTTAAAGAAAAATTCAGGGGTGCTGGTTAACACTAAACTTAGTATGGAAATAAGCATCAGATGACAATCAGCATATGCAAAATGTGGACAACTGAAGGGGAATTATGCATCAGCCTCATCACACCTGTATTTAGTGCTGGGCACTTTAGTTTTTAAAGATGTAGAGAAATCCCATTATATTTCACTATGAAAAGGACCAAATATTATAAGGAAGAGTTGGAAAAACAGATGACAAAACCTTGAGAAGAACTTCTGCTTTCCCCCAAAAAAAACACACATTACTCAGGTATGCAAAGGAATGCTTGCCCTGTGCAGAATCTTAGAGGACTTTTGCTTCCGTACTTTCCGCATGCTAGTCTCTCAAGAAACATGCAAGGCTCACTTCTCTAGTGCCCTAGGAGGTTGTCTATGCTTTGCATGAAGAAACCTAACGATGGCAGAACTCTCTGCTTCCTGACAACCCACTCCTTCACACCCATCAGAAAAATCATCTGGAGAGAAACCAAGATGGCGGCATAGGTAAACACCTGAAATTGCTGCCTCGCACAACCACTTCAAAACTACAACTAAAAGACAAAACGGACATCATCCACAACCACAGGAAGGCGGGCTGAGCGGAAATTCTACAACTAGAAGGAAAGAGAAAAGCACACTGAGACTCAGAGGAGCTGTGGAAGTAAAGTGCAGAGGTACAGAGGCATGCGCACGGAGAGGGCTGGCAACTGAGTTCGCGGCTGTCTTTTTCAATCAGGAGGGAGACACAAGCTCCGGACTGCTCTGAACTCCAGTTCCGGGCGAGACTCTGGGGACCCAGACTCATACGGGGAGAAACTGGACTGTCTGGCATCGGGCGAAACTTGAGGGCGGCTTTCTCTCAGAGATGCTTGCAGCGATTACCGAGGGACAATGAGACCCAGGGGCCTCTTAGGGCAGGGCTGACTGGAAGCCATTGCTGTTTGTTCCGCCCTAAGACCCCACCCCACCAAAGCTGTGTGCAGAGGCTTTTGCATATGAATGGCCTGGTCCTTTGAAATTTAAACTTACCTAACAAATTGCAGCTGAGTCAGAGAGACCCAGAACATCCAAAAGAAGGCCCAAGGCCCCACAGCAGCTTGCAATGCTTCACAGCTGGGCCTCATCTGGGCATCTCCAAAACCCAAACAAAGAAGAGGAATCTGCAGATTTCTCTGTAGCTCCTGCTGGGTGGCCTCAGGCAGAGGCTAAATTAACACCTCCTTGGAGATCCAAGAGCCAGTGTACCCAGGGGTCAGAGTGGGACCATCCAGATTACAACTCCTCAGATCCATAAGGGACACACTCAGGGGCAGACTCAGTGAGCACCAAAGCCCCACTGAAGCAAGTCTTGCCTCATAAGGGTGTCTCCAGCACATTACTTCTCCCATTGTAGACACTGCTGATCCTCACAGCCAATTGGCCTGGAGGTCAATTCCCCCCAGTGATACCAACAACAATCAAGGCTTAACTACAACAAGACTGTGCACACAGCCCACAAAGGGGTGCACCAAGAGTGTCCACCTCAGGTAACTGGAGAGGCTGAGCCACTGGGCCCTATAGGACACCTAGCACACAAAACCACTCTATCAACACAGGGAAGCAGCCAAAATGCAGAGACAAAGAAATAGGTCACAAATAAAAGAAATGGAGGAAAGCAAACGACTGGATATAGAGTTCAAAACCACGGTTATAAGGTTTTTCAAGAATTTTCTAGAAAAGGCCGATAAATTTAGTGACACCCTCGAGGATATGAAAAAGGACCAACTAGAAATTAAGCATACACTGACTGAAATAAAAAATAATATACAGAGATCCAACAGCAGACTAGAGGATTGCAAGAATCAAGTCAAAGATTTGAAATACAAAGAAGCAAAAAACACCCAACCGGAAAAGCAAAAAGAAAAAAGAATCCAAAAATATGAAGATAGTGTTAGGAGCCTCTGGGACAACTTCAAGCGTACCAACATCAGAATTATGGGTGTGCCAGAAGAAGAGAGAGAGTAAGATACTGAAAACCTATTTGAAGAAATAATGACTGAAAACTTCCCCCACCTGGTGAAAGAAACAGACTTACAAGTCCAGGAAGCGCACAGAACCCTAAACAAAAGGAATCCAAAGAGGACAACACCAAGACACATCATAATTAAAATGCCAAGAGCAAAAGACAAAGAGAGAATATTAAAAGCAGCAAGAGAAAAATAGTTACCTACAAGGGAGCACTCATACGATTGTCAGCTGATTTCTCAACAGAAACTATGCAGGCCAGACAGGAGTGGCAAGAAATATTCAAAGTGATGAATAGCAAGAACCTACAACCAAGATTACTCTACCCAGCAAAGCTATCATTCAGAATTGAAGGTCAGATAAAGAGCTTCACAGAGAAGGAAAAGCTAAAGGAGTTCATCACTGCCAAACCAGTATTATATGAAATGCTGAAAGGTATTCTTTAAGAAGAGGAAGAAGAAAAAGGTAAAGATAAAAATTATGAACAACAAATACTTATCTATCAACAAGTGAATCTAAAAACCAAATGAATAAAAAAATCTGATGAACAGAATAAACTGGTGAATATAATGGAATCAGGGGCATAGAAAGGGAGTGGACTGACAATTCTTGGGGGAAAGGGGTGTGGGGGTGCGGGAAGAGACTGGATAAAAATCATACACCTATGGGTGAGGACAGTGGGGGAAGGGGGGCTAAAGGCAGAGGGTGGGGTGGGAACCGGGTGGAGGGGAGCTATTGGGGGAGTGGGGGAGGAGAGGAACAATTGTAATAATCTGAACAGTAAAGATTTATTTTTTTAAAAATCATCTGTTGACCAGAATTCTGCCCTGCCGTACCTAACTTCTTACCTATTTTTTATTATTAGGGCCATCTAATCTAATAATAGACAAATATGCAAATTGACCACACCTTCGCCACGCCCACCAACCAATCAGGACGAATATGCAAATTATCAAAACAAAAGATGGCGGCTAATTTGCATATCGCTACAGCGTAGAAAGAAGCCAAGAGCTGCAGAAGGGAGCAAAGCTGCAGAGAAGCAAGCAAGCGGGGGGAGGGGGGGGGGGTGAAGCGGAGGCGGGGCCGGGGGAGAAGGAAGTTGAGCAGGCGGGGCCGGGGGAGAAGGGGCGGGGCCGGGGGAGAAGGGAGGAGCAGAGGCGGGGCCAGGGGAGAAGGGAGGAGCGGAGGCGGGGCCAGGGGAGAAGGGAAAAACAGGCGGGCTGGCAGAGAAGGCGGGCCGGGGGAGAAGGGAGGAGCGGAGGCGGGGCCAGGGGAGAAGGAAGGAGAGCGGGCTGGCAGAGAAGTTAGAAAAGCAGGCAGGCTGGTGGAGAAGGCGGGGCGGGGGACAAGGGAGGAGAGCAGGCAGGGTGGGGTAGAGTGCAGCAGGAAACCCTATTGCAGGATTTTTCCTGCAACGGGAACGCTAGTATATTTATAATTCCTATTCCTAATAAGAGTCTTTTAATATATATAATATATTTTTATAGTTTACATATATATTTATTTTTAAAATATGGTCTATATATGATCGTTTATAGCTAATAGTTACATAATGCTGAATACATGTGAATATATAGAATGCATGGTGGTGAGAAAAGACTGAGATCATCAGGTGGGGGGTGGGGGAGGCAGCTTCATCTAATGAAGAGACAATGTTGCTGGTGGAGCTTTCCCAACACTGGCACTGATGAGAGAAATGGCTAGGACTTTTCTTTCTTCACTTCAAACAATGGTTTGGTGGAGCTCCTGTTTGCCAGCAGTAGCCTATAGTGGCACTTAACTCAAATCGTATATCATGCTCTTCTTGCTCCCTCCTCCCAGTGGTATGGTATGCTAATAAAGGTCTAACTAAAAAGTACACATGAATTCAAAGGCTCATAGGCCAAAAAAAGTTCCATACAATTCAGGAATCAGTGCTTTGCAGTGACACTGAGTTACCCAGAAAAAATATAAACAGTACATAGTATTGTGGTTTAAACAGCACAGAAATACTCATTGTAGGCTTCTTTTTCATTTTTTTAAGACTTTTGTAAAAAAATATATTTTATTGATTTTTTACAGAGAGGAAGGGAGAGGGATAGAGAGTTAGAAACATCAATGAGAGAGAAACATCGATCAGCTGCCTCCTGCACACCCACTACTGGGGATGTGCCCGAAACCAAGGTACATGCCCTTGACCGGAATCGAACCTGGGACCCTTCAGTCCCAAAGGCAGGACACTCTAACCACTGAGCCAAACTGGTCAGGGCGAGACTTTTTTTTTTTAAGAACAGTTTTAGGTTTGCAACAAAATTAGTAGGGAGGTACAGAGATTTACCATATACCCTCTTGACTTCACACATGCAATCTATCCCTATCCCATCATAACTATCACTCATTAGTGTTACTATTTTTTTTAACCATGAATGAACTTACATTGATACATCATAATCACCCCAAAGTCCATAATTTACCTTAGGGTTTACTCTTTTTTTGTTGTTAATCCTCACCCGAGGATAATTTTCCATTGATTTTTAGAGAGAGTAGAAGAGAGAAGGAAAGACAGAAACATCAATGTGACAGAAACACATCGATTGGTAGCCTCCTATATAAGCCGTGACCAGGGCCTGGGCCAGGGAGGAGCCTGCAACCAAGGTACAAGGTGCCCTTGACTGGAATCAAACCCACAACCCACAACCCACAACCCTTCAGTCTGCGGGCCAGAGCCAAACCGGCTAAGGCTGATTTTTTTTTCTTATCTCCAGAGTTTTGGCTTTTCCAGAATGTCACAATAGTTGTAATCATACAGTCATGTTATTTGCTTGTAAATATACACAGGAAATATTTTATGTAAGATTAAATATTTTATGATCTTTATTTGAGATAGGAGTAACAACTTTTTAAAAAAGTAGGGATGAGGAATGGAGGCAGGGAAAGATTGAGATGGTTTAGAACTAGAACTGTTCCTTCCTATTTCTGCCTTCAATTTTACTGCCCATTCCTACATCCTATCCCTAAACCAGAAATAAGACTGTCATAAACAAATCACCTAAAAACAAAAGAAGAAATACTATTTAGCAAACTCTAAGATTATCAAAACGTAGCTAGATGGATTGAGACATCACACGCCAGAAGAGAATATATCCTGCCATCTAATCACCCAATTCTGCCCTAGCAGGTTTGGCTCCAGAGCGTCGGCCTATGGACCAAAGGGTCCCGGGTTTGATTCCAGTCAAGGGCATGTGCCTTGGTTGCAGGCTCCTCCCTGATCAAGGCTTGTGCAGGAGGCAACCAATCGATGTGTTTCTCTCACATTGATGTTTCTACCTTTCCCTCTCTCTTCTACTCTCCCTAAAAATCAATGGAAAAATATCCCCAATTGAGGATTAACCAAAAATATACAAACATAAAAATAATAATAATCACTCAATTCCTTGCCCCCAAAAGGGAAAGTATAGTCCATAACCACACTAGGGCAGGTTTTCTTAAAGGGGAAATTTACTCAATTAAAACTATCTACCTGGCCCTAGCCGGTTTGGCTCAGTGGATAGAGCATCGGACTGCGGACCCAAGGGTCCTGGGTTCAATTCCAGTCAGGGGCACGTACCTTGGTTGCAGGCTCCTCCCTGGCCCCAGGCCCTGGTCTGGCGCGTGCAGAAGGCAACCAATCGATTGCCTCACATTGATATTTCTCTGTCTTTCCCTCTATCTTCCACTCTCTCTAAAAATCAATGGAAAAATATCCTCGGGTGAGGATTACCAAAACAAAAATCTATCTACCTGAATCTGCAGCTTATATGGACACAGGAACTTTATTCAGTATTCTTCATAAAAAAGTGATTTGTTTTTAACATTCACCTTCTGTAACCCTTTTTGAAAAGACTTTACTAGATCAAGCACAAGCACTGACCTACTGAAATTTCAATTAGAGGTTTGCTTTTTAGATCAGATCCACCTTAGTGAGGCTTCTCTTTACTACAAATTTAAGGACCTAAAAAGTAGAGGACTCATTAATAGAAGCAGCCTAAAAAGGCTCGAGTTGATGGCTCTGTAGGTACTTATACATGTGTAACCTTTTCCTTTGCATTTCTGAAACCAGTTAATTCCTATTTCAATATCACCTTACAATTACTTCTTTATTTCATGATTTGCATTTAACAAGTATATTGAACACTCCACTTGTTCATTCTCTTGCACAATTTTCTGTGGAAAAGCTGTGTCATCAAGACTGCCTGGATGGATGTGAGACTGCCTATTATTTTACGCACCAAGTTTTGTCCTGTTTAAATGTCATCATATCACTCATTAAACAAATATTCTTTGAACTTTTCCGTGTAAAATCCTGGACCAGAAACTGAAGGGGGGGAGGGGGGGCCAGGGATGTTCTGGATAATTAGTTTAATTCTTAAACAGCTTACAACATTCTCAAAGTGAACCACAGAACCCTGGAGGTCCCCACTGAGACTTTTTCCAGAAATCCATGAGGTCAAAACTATTTTCATAGTAACCAAGACATTATTTGCCTTTTCTCACAGTGCTTATATCTGCACTTACGATGCAAAAGCAAAGGTAGGGCACCTTAGCACAATTTAAGGCAATGGCACCACACTATAGTAGTAATCACTACATTTTTCACCTTTGTATACTCACAATTTTTTTTTAAAAAGAGCCAATTTTATTTAAGAATGTGTTGATGTAAATGTAAAAATTATTAATTTTAGCTCTGGCCAGTGGGTCTCATTAGTTAGTGTCAATTCCCAGTCAATGGCAAGTACCTGGGTTGCTGGTTAGCTCCCTGGCCCATGTCAGGGCATATTCAGGAGGTCTCTGTCACACTGTTTCTCTCTCTGTTTCCTTTCCTTTCTTTCCCTTTTCCTTTCCTTTCCTCCCTTCCACTCTCTCTGAAAAGCAATGGAAAAAATGTCATGTGAAGATTAACAAACAAAAATAAATTTTATTAAATCTTTACCCTTAAGATTTACCCTTCACATATTTTTACTATTGTGTAACCAAATGGAAAGTATGCAAAAAGCACTTCCACATTTGAAAGTGTGGTGGCTGTTTTGAAAAGCACATGTACCATACTATGAGCTGCAAAAATGAATTAACCACTTTTTCACAAGGAACAACATTTTTCCTTGAAAGAGTGGCTGATAAAAAAACAAAAAACAAACCTGTAAGGTTGTTCAAACCTGGGTAACTGACATTTTCTCAAAAATTAACAAAGTGTAGCCCTAGCCGGTTTGGCTCAGTGGATAGAGCGTTAGCCTGCAAACTGAAAGGTCCCAGGTTCAATTCCGGTCAAGGGCACATGCCCAGGTTGTGGGCTCGATCCCCAGTGGGGGACTTTCAGGAAGCAGCCAATCCATGATTCTCTCTCATCATGGATGTTTCTCTCTCTCCCTCTTCCTTTCTCTCTGAAATAAATAAAAACATATTTTAAAAAATTAACAAAGTGGGCTTGTCACTTCAAGGAAAATAATTGACAGTATTTGTTGCCAATGATAAATGTGATAGTTCAAGTGATAATCAGAATTCTGGAAAACTTACATCTGCCATTAAAACTTGATAGCTCTCCATTACTTACAGGCCTTTTCTGATGAGATCAGTGGTAGTGTTAAATAATGTGATTTTTGTGTAAACATTTGGAGAACCTGCATAACTCAGTAAACTAGTATTTTCCAAATGATCAATGTATGATGTTACAAAATCATGCATGGGTTAAAGGATCCATGCATGATAAACATCAGATTTCAATGTAACAAAATACAATCATGGTTTCAGAACCTACACTGCAACTCATCTTTAAAAAAATAACACAGCTGCCCTAGCCAGTGTGGTTCAGTTGGTTGGAGTGTCATCCCATGCATCAGAAGTCAGGGCACATACCTAGTTGTAGATTCAATTGGGGTGCATGCAGGAGGCAACTGATGGACATATCTCTCTCACATTGGTATTTTCTTCCCTCTATCTCTCTTTCCCTTCCTCCCTCTCTAAAAATCAATGTTTAAAAGATGTTAAAAGTTTAAAAAATAATAATACTGCTGAGTTTTGGTGTATAGCAAAGAAGAATCTCCACAATTATCTGAAAAGGCTCTTAAAATGCTCTTCCTTTTTCGCACCACCTATGTGGTATGAGACCAGGTCTTCTTATATGTACTTTAAACAAAACAACATCCTGCAGCAGCTTGAGTGCAAAAGCAGATACAAGCCTGGCTGGTGTAGATCAGTGGTTGAGCGTCAACCCAGGAACCAAGAGGTTGCTGGTTCCATTCCCGGTCAGGGCACATGCCTGGGTTGTGAGCTCAATCCCCAGTAGGGGGTGTGTAGGAGGCAGCCCTGATCAAAGATGTTTCTCTCTCATTGATATTTCTCTCTCTCTAAAAATCAATAAAAACATTTTTTTTAAAAAGCAGATACAAGAAACATATTTCACCTATTTTAACAGTGGATGTACTATTATTTTTTAAATAAATTAATAAACATTTTCAAAATTTGTTTCAATTTCTAACGCAGCAAATATCAAAAGTTATAACCCACATAAACAAAAGCTCTGGAGTTCTCAATAATTTTTAAGAGTATAAAAGGATCCTGACTGGCTTACAGTGTAATAAGAGGGGAAAAAACAAAAACAAATAATAACCCACATTAGAATGTGATGATGCCATAGTCCTACTACTCTTGGACATTCCAGCTCTTCCTAAACTATGACACCTACCGGGTTACTGAAATAATTTATTTAGCCCTGCTGTCAATAGAATCAAAATGAGTAATTCATTTAGAAAGCATGAAGAGGGCTCAAGCAATATCATGATAATGTGTTAAACCAATTTGAATTGATGGGTTTTTCTTTACTCACTTTCTAAATAAATGGCCAGAAATAAAAATGTTTTATTTCCCTGGTATAAACTTAATAAACCTATAAAGAGAAGTCTTTCACAAAGGATTATATAATATACAACTCCTGGAAATGCATTCCACACAATCAAATTAGTAATAGAGATCTATGGAACTTGGTTCCCTGCCTCTGAACACTGGGGTGGGTGGGCGGGGGGGGGGGGGGGGGGGACTAGAAATCCTACATTGGTGCTAAAGATCAGGATATCAAAGACGTCACCCGGCCGGTGTGGTTCAGTGGATTGAGCATCGTCCCATGCAACATGCCTGGGTTGTGGGCTAGATCCCCAGTGGGGAATGTGCAGGAGGCAGCCAATCGATGTTTCTCTGTCATCGATGTTTCTATCTCTCTCTCTCCCTTGCACTCTCTCTCTAAAATTAATAAAAACATATTTTGAAAACAAAAAAGATATCCAAGATGTCATTCAAAAAAGGAGAACCATATGCACCTAAGCAATCATTTGTGGTTTTAAAGACACACACACACACACACACACACACACACACACACACACACACACACGCGACACACACATTTTTGCTTATCCTACTTTGAAGGACACAGAAGAATCTGGTAGTGGTGGCTATTTCTCAAAGAGAAACTGTGAGGAAACACTTCTTACTGTATTCTTTTTATACTGTTTGATCTTTTAACTATGTACATGTAATAATTATTCAAAAATAAGTATTTAAAACACCATTTCTACATTACTCATTTCTCTAGTTTTTTACCTCAAATGCAAATTAATAAATATGGATTTCATTAAATGCTTGTTAAATAAGCAATGGACACACATCTCATATATCTGACAAAAGCATCAATTGCAAGCTATCCATCAACCTGCAAGTGATCAGCCATTGATTACCTGAAGGAATACCTAATTATCTGATTACAGAAGGAGTATCTATTAATGCCATCCTTCTGCCAACATAACTGATATAGTTGCTATTTCAATTGTAGCTCTTTTCCTTTATAAATTCACTAAAGCATGTTTTAACAAATATTCTCTGAATAGCACCAAAGTAGGTTAAGTTTAAAGATTCTTTTAAACCATGCAGCGACATTAAATTCAGATTTAGCTCCTATGTACTAAGCCTATGACTTGATCATGTAACACTTGTAACATACAATGTAAATGTGACAATGTGCACTTGGATCTAAACAACTGCACAATATATAGATTTAATAATTATACCAATGAAAAAGGTTTGGGGATTTTAACCAATTCTAAGTTTAAGGAGCCAATCTTATGCTGTGGCTACAAATATAAAATCTAATTCAAACTTGGGATACATTAATCAAAGTGGCTACATGGTGCCCAGGATACAGAAAAATTGGACCTACTGTAGTTTGTACTTACCTGACCAGTCCCACATCTTATACTAGGCTCACACAAATCTAGGGTCCCTGACAAAGTGCAGTAAGGTCAGGGTAGTTTGGTGGAAGGCAACATTTAATGAGTTAGCTATCGTGTATCAAGTACTTCACATGAATTTTCCTTAAATCTTCACATATCAATGATATAGGCATTATTATCCTTGTCTTAAAATAAAGGAGATTTAGACTTAGAAAGGGTAAGTAATATGCTCAAGTTTGCAAAGCTAGTAGGTGGCATTATCAGGATTTAAGCAGAGTCCTAGGAAACTAGTACAGCACCCCTCACCCCCCCCCACCCCCGCCAACTCTATCTCTCCAGTATATCCCATTACCTTTCCAATAAGGCTTAAGGTCCTAGAAATGTTTAGACTAAAATAGAGACAATTCAGAGGACTTTATAAGAAAACTAGAGGCCCGTGCACGAAATTCATGCACAGAGAGGGGTGTATCCCTCAGCCCAGCCTGCACCCTCTCCAATCTGGGACATCCCTCTCACAATCCAGGACTGCTGGCTAAAAACACTTGCCTGCCTGCCTGCCTGATTGCCCCTAACTGCTTCTGCCTGCCAGCCTGATCACCCCCCAACTGCCCTCCCCTGCAGGCCTGGTCCCCCCTAACTGCCCTCCCCTGCAGGCCTGTCCCCCCCCAACTGCCCTCCCTTGCAGGCCTAGTTCCCCCCAACGGCCCTCCCCTACCAGCCTGATCACCCCCCAACTGCCCTCCCCTGCAGGCCTGGTCCCCCCTAACTGCCCTCCCCTGCAGGCCTGTCCCCCCCAACTGCCCTCCCTTGCAGGCCTAGTTCCCCCCAACGGCCCTCCCCTACCAGCCTGGTCACCCCTAACTGTCCTCCCCTACAGGCCTAGTCACCCCCAACTGCCCTCCCTTGCAGGCCATCACCCCCAACTGCCCTCCCCTGCCAGCCTGGGTCTCCCCCAACTGCCCTCCCCTGCAGGCCTGGTCCCCCGCAACTGCCCTCCCCTGATGGCCCAATTGCCCCTAACTGCCCTCCCCTGCTGGCCTGGTTTCCCCCAACTGCCCTCCCCTGCAGGCCTGGTCCCCCCTAACTGCCCTCCCCTGCAGGCCTGCCCCCCCCAACTGCCCTCCCTTGAAGGCCTGGTTCCCCCCAACTGCCCTCCCCTGCAGGCCTGGTCGCCCCCAACTGCCCTCCCTTGCAGGCCTAGTTCCCCCCAACTGCCCTCCCCTGCCAGCCTGGTCGCCCCTAACTGTCCTCCCCTACAGGCCTAGTCACCCCCAACTGCCCTCCCCTGCCAGCCTGGTCCCCCTCAACTGCCCTCCCCTGCAGGCCTGGGTCTCCCCCAACTGCCCTCCCTTGCAGGCCTGGTCGATCCCAACTGACCTCCCCTGCTGGCCTGGTCGATCCCAACTGCCCTCCCCTGCAGGCCTGGTTGCCCCCAACTGTCCTCCCCTGCAGGCCTGGTCCCCCACAACTGTCCTCCCTTGCAGGCCTGGTCGATCCCAACTGACCTCCCCTGCTGGCCTGGTCGATCCCAACTGCCCTCCCCTGCAGGCCTGGTTGCCCCCAACTGTCCTCCCCTGCAGGCCTGGTCCCCCCAACTGCCCTCACCTGCCGGCCTGACCGCCCACAACTGCCCTCCCCTGCCGGCCATCTTGTGGCAGCCATCTTTGACCACATGGGGGCAGCCATGTTGTGTGTTGGAGTGATGGTCAATTTGCATATTACTCTTTTATTAGATAGGATAGGAAATATATTTGTTTTTGGAAGTCCTAGAGAACAGAAGTAAGACCAGCAGGTAAAAGTTACAGGGAGAAATTTCAGTTGAAATTAAACTTTCTAACTATCTAAATATCTTAAAGACTAAACAGACTTTGGATAAATTGTAAATTTCCTATCACTGGGTAAGTGCTGGAAAAGTACAAAAATGAGGGAGACCTTGTAAAACTTCCCTGAGGAAATGATGCTTGAGCAGAGACCTGAAAAAAATGTGTAAGGTTTTGCTAAAAAGAGGAGAGGAAAAGCTTTCCAGGCAGAGGGAACAGCAATAGGAAAGGCCTTATGGTTAGGGGAACATGGCTGATACAAAATGAGTCCAAAAGGCCGGTGTGGCCATATTAAGGAACTTTGTCTTCATCCAAAATTCAATTGGAGATGTAATCACACCCATGTCTTTAGAAAAGATCAAGTCATTCTGGCTACACTGAGAATGGACTAGTGCTCAGTCAGAGTGGATGCAGGTGGACCAGTTAAAGGCTACACTGAGAATGGACTAGTGCTCAGTCAGAGTGGATGCAGGTAAAGGTCAGGCAACAATGCCAACTCAAGACAAAAGTGGTAATGGTGGCCCTGGCTGGTTTGGCTAATTGGATAGAGTGTCAGCCTGCAGACTGAAGGGTCAAGATACTGATTTAAGCATCTTAATCGTAAAGTATAAATGATGTTTTTTTCCTAGAAAAGATCCTAATCTTCAAAGTAGAAGAGAATAAACAAATCAGATTTTTTTTCTTTCGACACACCTCCATAGGTTTTATACTATACTTAGATAAAAAAAAATAACCATTTTACTTTAGCTATTAATTGGCATAACTAAGGGGCTATTTACCCTAGAGTTGCTTTGCATTTTTGCCTTAAAACACAAACAAAAAACCAGCTACCAGAGAGATTAACAACAGAACTAAATGCAGGAAAACTAGGTTACAATTCTAGAGAATCCACTGTATAAACTCTTTAAAGAAGTTAACTTTGACCCTGACCGGTGTGGCTCAGTGGTTGAGTGTCTACCCATGAACCAAGAGGTCCCTGGTTTGATTCCCTATCGGGGCACATACCCCTTTTTCGGACTCAATCCTCAGTAGGGGGCGTGCAAGAGGCAGCCGATGGATGTTTCTCTCTCATTGATGTTCCTAACTTGCTATCTATCTCTCTGCCTTCCTCTCTAAAAATCAATAAAAATACATTTTTTTTTAAAAGTTAACTTTGAGAAGGATCCAGTTATCCTTTACATAAAATTAGAATTATATATATCACATACTCATTGAAGGGAAAGCATGAATTAGATTGCACAGCATTTTATATTTATACTAGAGACCCGGTGCGGTCCCTCAGCCTGGCCTGCAGGGATCAGGCCGAAACCGGCTCTCAGACATCCCCGAGGGGTCTCAGATTATGAGAGAGCGGTTCTCAGGTGACACACCCTGGAATCGGAATCAGGCTCCCTCCTTTCTGGTTCCAGGTGTATCACCTGAGAACCGCAGCTGCCAAGTCACCACAGCTCGGCAGCTCCTGCCCCCTGGTGGTCAGTGTGCATCATAGCTACCAGTCGGACAGTCGCTAGGTTTTTATATAAAGAGATATATACTTATATGTATAGAAAGTATTTTGAACTCCCCATAGTTAATGCTAAAATCAAATAAGTATTTTTTTTGTTATAGTCAAAGAGATTGTTTTTATTGTTGTTTAAAGTATTACATATGTCTCCTTTTTCCCCCCCGAATGGCACCCCCCCAGCCACTCCCACCCCTAAGGGCAAGCCCCCACTGCCCCAGTGTCTGTGTTCATTGGTTTATGCAATATGCATGCATATAATTCCTTTGGTTGATCCCTAACCACCCCTCCCCTGTCCCTTGTCTCTGGATCTACAAATAAGTATTTTTTAACTTCTTTATTATACTGTTGCTGCTACCAATATCTAATTTGCTCTCAATGGGAATATAACAACTCAGAAGATCCCAGGGTAAAATAAAAAACCAATAATATATTGGTTCACTTCAGAAACTACCCTGCAAACAGGAATTTTACCTCAGGAAATATTAGGGCAGAATGGGGGAAAAAAATGCAAGTTAATATGTGAATGAAATTGAGGTTAACCCAGGATTTAGATTTCATTCTTCACTAAGTAAGCTTTCAGAGGCAAGCCCTTCCGCCCTTACTCCAAGTTATACTTGCCTCAGCAAAACCACACAGCGCATGCAGTAAGCATTTGCTGGACAAATTTTATATTTGGAGAGAGACTTTTAAACATCTTTTATATTTCATCAAAACAAAGAGATTTAGCCCTACCCAGTTTGGCTCAGTGGATAGAGCACTGGACTGCAGTCCAAAGGGTCCCTGGTTCGATTCTGGTCAAGGGCATGTACCTTGGTTGCGGGATCCCTGGCCCAGGGCCCTGGTCAGGGCTCGTGCAGGAGGCAACCAATGGATGTGTTTCTCTCACATCAATGTTTCTATCTTTCCCTCTCTCTTACACTCTTCCTAAAAATCAATGGAAAAATATCCTCAGATGAGGATTAACAAAAAAGACCCCTAACAACACAAAACAAAGGGATTTATCACTACCCATTAAGAAAGTTTCAGAGAAAGCCCAGCCAGCAGGAATGGTTCGTTGGTTGAGCATGGACCTACGAACAAGGAAATCGCAGTTCGAATCCTAGTCCAGGCACATGCCCAGGTTGCTTGATCCCCGGTGTGGGACATACAGGAGGCAGCCAATCAATGATTCTCTCTCATCATTGATGTTTTTCTCTCTCTCTCTCTCTCCCTTCCTCTCTGAAATCAAAAATTTATTTTAAAAAAAGTTTCTGAGCAAAATAGATATATCAAAATATCCTTAGTCTTTACTGGTTCAAAACAGTATGCATAGTATTACTATATATTACCATATACAGTATGTATATATATACTGCATGTGTATGCACACATGTGCATACATGTATACTTAGGGAAATATCCAAATCCACACATATTAAAATATTGTTAATTATTTGGATGGTAGAATTATGATTATTTTTAATTTTCTTCTCTGTTTTCCTACAATGAACACATATACATGCCTTTTTAAGAAGAAAATAACCTTTATTGTTTAACATGTCATAACAACAGACTTCAAAATTTTAGAAGGAATTTTTATTTACAGGAAGCTTTAAATACTATTTCTATCCTCTTCATTTTTCAAATAGAGAAACAGACCCAATGAGGATAAGTGACTTACCTGCCCAAAATCTGATAGTGAATCCTCAGGGCCATAATTCTATTATCCATACTTATTTTTCCGATTATAAAGTTAATGCATTTTCATAAAAATAATGAAAGGTACAAGAAAGTAATGAAAGTTACAAGAAAGAATGAAAATCACCAAGACACATAAACCAAAGATAACTTTTAATATTGAAGGGGTTGTTTTCTTTCTAAAATGTTTCACTATAATAAGAATATGTAATACATTTTCAATGTGGGAAAAACTTTCAAAATATAGAAAATATATCACATAATTGGTGATAGAATTATTTCTACTTTTTTTTTTAAAGAATAGTTTATTGATTTTTAGACAGAGGAATAGAAACATCAATGTGAGAGCATAACATCAATCGCTGCCTCCTGCACACCCCCATACCACCCCCTATTGGGGGTCGAGCCAGCAAACCAGGCATGTGCCCTTGACCGGAATCCAACCAGCAACCTTTTGGTGCACAGGACGGCCCCCAATCAACTGAGCCACATGGGCCAGGGCAGAATTATTTTTTCTTTAGACTTAGTACCCAAAGCTAGTTTTACATTCAGAGACTATTTCTATGATGGTGTTTTTGCTTAGCAAACCTCGGTTACTTGTTAACTTGTGGGCTACTTTTATAAGGAAGAGCTATTACAAAGAATTTTATTTCATAATCATTTAATGAAAGTCAAAGGACCAGGAGGTGGAAGAGAGTTTGGGGGGATAAATGATGATGGACAGAGACTTGACTTGGGGTGATGAACACGCAATACAGTGTACAGATGGTGTGTTGTAGAATTGTGCACCTGAAACCTGTATAATTTTGTTAACCAGTGTCACCCCAATAAATTCAATAAAAAGGAAAAAAGAAAAATAAAGTAAATAAAGGAAAAGAGAATACTCTATTTCTATTTAGGGATCATCTTTGTAGATTCAGTGAATGTAAAGATAATCCACAAACACAAGCTAATTACAAGTGACATAACACAAATTTTCTATGTTTAAGATCACCCAATATATTTATTCAAATCATTCTTGAATTACCAATACTTTTACAGGATATCATATAAAACATTACCAACTGGCATTAATTATAGAAAGAAAACTTGGGTTATGAGCAAATATATTTATAAAAACAAATTCATAAATAAGTTACTAAACCACCATTAACTTAGTTAACAAGACATTTAAAAATACCGTAACTTTTTTCATTTTATCTCATCCTTTTAAAGTTTACTTTCCATGTATTTTATAATGCACATACATAAATGTATTAATACAGTAGTATATTAACATCATTTATAAATAAATGTGATTCAGAATGTGTGCTCAAAATTTTACTTGTAAGGGTGACAATCAGAAGTTGGAAATCACTGCCCCAGAATATAGGGCTTAGCTGACAAAACTGTCTCCTAATTTACTTTTCAAAGATCCAAAGATCAGAGTAAGCAAGTAAAAATGACCAATTATCCAAAATTTCAGAATGGAATATTCTGGAAATCAAGTTTTAGAATGGAACATTATGAAATAATTTGCTTAAATTTCTAGAGTTTATTAATGACAAGAAATGTGAGCAATTTGTTAGCATTAAATCATCTTAGATCTCAAAGCACTTCATAATTGTCATATTTCAGAAAGACCCTATAACAGAGACCATGGTCTTTTCATTTCATGGTCAGAAAAATTAAGCAAGGAGAGGATAAGTTTCTGGGCCCAGAATACTGGATTAAAATACCTGTATATTTTTAAAAATTTCCAAAGTATAAGCAACTCCCAACTAAAAATGGATTTTTTTAGTACAATCGATTTGCTTTCTTTCAAAACTCACTTTCTCTTTAAAACAATAGTAGCTTGATCCCCCACAAAGTCTATTGTATACAGTGCATGAATAGACAGTCATGTACTAGTGTGAATCCTGGAATATTAACAAAACACACAAAAAAGAGTCCAGAAGACTTGGCAAAATTCTAAAATTGGTTAAGCTTTGCTTTGGCCTTCCTCCCACCTTCCTTCTGGTGCTCCTATTCCTAACTCCTAGAGCTGCTTCATACCTTCCCAAAGTTCCTCATCTGAGACACCTACTCAAAATTTATTTCCCTTGACCTAACACAACCAACACTTGACTTAATCACTAACATTACTAAAAAGACCCTGGACGTACACGCGCGCGTGCGTGCGTGCGTGCGTCAAGAATCTTTTGAGCCCGGTGTGGCTCAGTGGTTGAGCATCGACCTATGAACCAGGAGGTCACAGGTTTGATTCCTGGTCAGGGCACATGCCCGGGTTGGGGGCTCGATCAGTTGGGGCATGCAGGAGGCAGCAAATCAATGATTCTCTCTCATCATTGATATTTCTATCTCTCCTCTCCCTTCCTCTCTAAAATCAATAGAAATATATACATATACATATACATATATGAATAATCCTTTGAGAATCTCTTTCTAGACCCACTAACCAGAAAAATCACATAGGCACACACAAAAGATCAGGATCACAGGGCCAAAATATATCCATAAACCCCAGAACTATAAAACCCAGGTCAAAACCCCTGCACTTAACTGTAATAATATAAAACCTTGCCCTAGCTGGTTTGGCTCAGTAAATAGAGCGTCAGCCTTTGGACTGAAGGGTCCTGGGTTCAATTCCAGTCAAGGGCACATGCCCAGGTTGTGGGCTCGATCCCCAGTAGGAGGCGGGCAAGAGGCAGCCAATCAATGATTCTCATCATTGATGTTTCTATCTCTCTCTATCTCTCCCTTCCTAATAATAATAATATAAAAACCTCAAAACCTTTCAAGAGGAATCTGTATTTTAAGAGACTATAAACTCAAATATTCTATACTATATACTCAAATACATAAACTCTAATTGTTAGAATTTAAATCCTCTCTTAGTGATTTTATCCTCTAATTCTCATGAAATGAGAGGCCTGGACTTATTTCTAAGCATGGGTCCTCTATTAACCTTTTGCACTCGGATGTCGAGCGTGACTCGACACGGTTAGCATCGGTAGCAGCTCTTTTTATACTCTTTGAATGTATCAATAATTTGAAATATAAAAAATCCAAATAAATAAGTCTGTATGAAAAGAAACTCCAGTTTTTTATTCTACTGCGGCGCTTTGTAAAATCTGGGGTATTTAAAAAATTAAATCCCGAGTAGAATAAAGGAATCAAGAAAAAAGCAAGCGAGTGCAAAGGGTTAAATTGATTTTATAGGTCCTAACCTATATTCAATGATGCTCTAAAGATCTATTGTTTATCATGATTCTTGGCAAATCAATAAATACATATATACATACAGGGGTAAGCAAAACTAGGTTTACACTTATGAGTATGCAAAAGTTTATTCTTGTATTGTTATTTATTCTTGTATTATATATTTTTCCATTCAAACAACCATAAACCTACTTCTGCCCACCCCGTACATATATACATATGTATGTATGTATATACATACATACACACACACATTCAGAAAATGTCTTTTAACTCTTGATTACCACATCCAGTTTTCATCCCAATGAGCTCCGTAGTAGACTGCTCATTTCATTTTGCTAAATTCCCTGATAAAATTCCTTTAATCTCTATCCTCAGCTTCTTCAACCCACACCAACTATCTTTCCATTCCTTTTCAACTTCCCTCAAAAGGCTCTTCTTCATCTACTTGACCCTTAGATGTAGATGCTCCACAAGGTTGCCCTTAGTCTTTTCCTCATTCTTGATATAACACTCTTTTGCAGTTTCTACACTAGCATTATGCTAATGAATACAAATCTTTTTTTTTAAATAAAAGGCATCATCCTCTATTCACCAACTAAAATCTTTAACTCCCCCCATGCTCTTCCCAATCAAGTCACAACTTCATCAGCTTCATTTCCCACTACTCGCGATGTACTGCAAAATCCACCTGCTGTTTCTCAGACTATCAATGCCCTTCCCTTAAGCCTCTTCTCCATCAGTAATACTGCCGCTCACCCTTCAAAGTCATACTTCAACATCCCCTGCATGAAGTCTTCCCTAACCTCACTTCTTCTCCCTGCATCACCCATTCCTTCCCAGAGGGAATTCCTCCCTCCCTCTATAATCCACACCACTCTTTCAGTTCTCAACAAATTGTATTATAGTTAGTTGGGCCTTCAATCTTTCTCCCCTACTAGATAAGGCCCATGGTTTATTTGTTATTCTAGCACCTAGCACATGCCTGCAATATTGCATGTCTTTAATCAATGTCTGGTGAATGAAGGGCAAAACTCCAAAGTAAGGACACACCTAAGGTTATTTCTCAATGGCCGGTACACCTCATCCTCTTTTTTTTTTTTTTTAATAATTTCTTTATTGATTAAGGTGTCCACCTCATCCTCTTTTGAACATAAAACAAGAATTAAGTCTCCTAGTCCCTAGCTCCTCATTTCTAGTCCACTGCTTAGTTTTAAGCAATGTTTCATAAGGACATTTCCTCACTTCCTCTTGTTCTTTGTAGGTTTAGCTGCCAGACTAACCACATTAGCATTCAGTACCAGCAACAAAACAGACTCTCCAAGTTCTGAAATGCAAAGACTTTACCAACAGTAAATTACAAGGTCTTTTTTAAAAATGGTCTTAACGTTTATGCATACAAAGCTCATTCTTCATGATTCTGAAAAACACTTGGCAATTTATCCAACAGGCACTACTTACGAGTTAAGAAAATGTCCACTCAAACTGTCAGCCAAACTTTTCACATTTGCAACCACAGAAATCAGCATGCATGAATTAATCTAAATACTTCACTTACATTCTAAATACATTATTGTGGATAGTCTAAACCACCAACTGATGACCCATACAAAAGTAGCTCATTGAGCTTCTTTTCAAACCAGTACATCTCCTAAATTAGAGTGATCATCCAATCTATAAATCTAGATTATTTTGCCAGTATCAGTTACTCTTTCCCCCTCAAACTTTACACACACACACACACACACACACACACACACACACACACACACACGGCTTCCTTAAGAAATATTATCTGGACTAAGGACAATATTATCAATAGCAGTTTAAAAAAAAACTTTAAAAAATAAAAAAAAAGACTAAGGGCAATATTATCAATAGCAGTTTATAGCAGGTTATGAGATCTGGAATTCTGGAGATTTGGCCAGTTTATCTTCTAAGTGATTGCTGTTGATACAATACAGATTTGCCTCAAGGGAACACAAATATATATATTTTTTAATTTCTTTATTGATTAAGGTGTCACATATTTGTCCTCATCCCCCCATTCCCATCCCCCACCCCTCCCCACGGATGCCCGGGAACACAAATATTTTACGTCTGTCTGAACTGCCCCCTAATTGTTTTTTTATTTATAAAAATATACTAAAATATCTCTATAAAGTTGCAATTCTGACTTTCCTTTAGTTCACATTAAAATTCACATTTAGGACATTGTCGGTATACAGGCAACATGATGAAAAGGGAAAAAATAAAACTTTTTTGAACTTTGGCAACTAACTAAACTGCAATGAGTGGGATCAAAAATAAATTAGCCTAATTCTGAACTGCACTTCAGAAAAATATGTATATTCCAAGGTATATATAAGCCACTTATTTTCCTTGAGCAGTTAAAAATTAATTTGCTAGGTTGTGTCCATATTACATCAAAATAACCAGACAAAGCTTTTTTTGTTACTCCAGGATTAAAAGTTTCCAATAGCTGAATGTTGTTGTAATCTTCTGGAAACACCTGAAATTGATTTGTTTCACCTCTTTTTACTACTTCTCTTCCAGCCTGTTCATTTTAGTACAAAACTGATGGATAAAAATACTAACTGAAAAACCAAGAAAGTGGATAATCTACCCCTAGAAAATAAGTAAGGAACAATGATACATAATGCACAAAAATTAACATGTCTCCAAGCAGCAAAAAACATTGATTGGACTTAGTCTAAATAAAATATTTCTAAAATAAGCTTAACAAGTGGGTTTCTTTTCCACTGCTGTTTTACTAAGCATTCATGGAAAATTATATTTGGGTAAGCTCAGACTAGAAACACTAGCTTTAGCTCTCAAGGAAAACATGAAAGAACAGAGAAAATGTCCTTTAGTATAGAACATTTTCTGAAATGTTTTTTACAAAAAGTCAAAGATGACATTTGTAAGGCTGACTTTCCAAATACTATTTATATATGTATTAATAAGCATCACGCAGAATCTCACACAAACATCTAAATTCAAGTATCACATTTCCAGTCCCAGACAGAATACATGGAAATGCTTCAGGTGGACACTCTGACACTCACTCAACAACCCACAGTGGAACTGAGTGGATGAGCAGGGCTCACCTAGAGATATGACAGAAACTGAAGGCATGCAATAATTCCCTCTTCTCCAAAGGACCGGAGGGTGCGCTTCTAAAGACCTTCCAGAAACCAAAATATCAGCACAACTTTTCAAATATTTGTGGGGGAAAAAATTTAATTTCAGTAATTACTGTTCATCATTATTATTCCCCAAGAGGTATAAAAAATTAATCCCAGACCCCACAGAGCTTAAATTTCCCTTAAAACAGTCACCCATTTGTGATTATTTCAGAGAAAACACTTTTGAAGACAACCCAATGGTGTGACTGAACCTACAGGCAATGCAAATTCAGGTATTTAAATCATGGGAAGTTGGTCTTCAGCTCCCTAGCAAAATCAGAGATGGATGCATACTTGTCATTAAATTAAAAAACCGTGCACTTGACCTCGCTGGTTTGGCTCGGTGGATAGAGCTGTGGCCTGTGGAAGGGTCCTAGGTTCGATTCCTGTCAAGGGTACATGCTTGGGTTGTGGGCTAGATTCCCCAGTAGGGGGCGTGCAGGAGGCAGCCAATCAATGATTCTCATCTTGATGTTTCTACCTCTCCCTCTCCTTTCCTCTCTGAAATAAAAAAATATTTTTTAAAAAATAATAAAAAATATAAAAAACCGTACACTTTTGGGTTCCATTGGAATATGAATAAATTGGGAGGTAAACCTGAAATCCTTTCTCCTTTAATCCCTTCTCTATCTGAACAAGGGCCGGCATTATCTTCTACTCCTATAGTTACTTTCCTAAGTCCAGAAGCTAAATTTCCATAAACCTGGTAAGAAAACTATTTCCCTGAAAACTCCTGGCTTGGAGTATAAGAAAAAATTTTTTTTTCCCTAAGTGAGAATATGACCACTGACTACTAGCAAAAAAGTCACTTTCCCTCATATAAGCTGAGTTTGAGATAGGGGTTGTGGGAGGAAGGTGCCATGAAATCACCGGACTCTAAATAAGGATGCTGTCAGAAGAAAAAATAAGCCCCTTGACACAAAAATGCTGCACACAATTTAGGGCCCAAGTTAAGAATAAATATACTACATTACATGTGATAACTGTATGTTTGCTTTTGCACTCAATAAAATAAGGAAATTACACTCAGAAGTAGAGACAGAACTAGTCACATTTTCCCTCCCTTATAGGATAACACGTCAAGAACTTTCAAACACAATCATAGGGAGTCAGGTCACTACTGAATAACACACACACACACACACACACACACACACACACACCCCCAGCATCTTCAAGATCCTCTCTCCCTTTTCCTTGAGTGAGGAACAACCCAATAACTTCCTGTTCAAGGACAAAGGAAAATAAATTTTTTAAAGAGTAGGCAGAGATGAAGTGAGAAAAGGATCACTGTGACCACAGATGATGCCCTGGGACAAAGCTGACAGGTTCACTCACACTACCTTTCGCCCTCAAGTTTCCCGATACACCGTCTCTACCCAGTAAGATAATGTGCATTTTGCTCTGACCACAGAAATACTTAAGCACAATTGACACTAGCTCTAAAGTAAGCAAGTAATATATTCAAATCGAATGCTTGGGAAAAAGTGATGGAGACCAGGCAACAGCTCCTCCAACTGGCTGGAGCAGTTACCATTGGAAGCCCTAAAAATACTAAGAATTTTTAAACAATTTCCAAGTTCTGATGAGCACAGATAGATGCCCTGTAGAAACTTTGGCACCAGCAACAACGACACAACAGGTGAGAGAAGCGATGGACATCATTGCACAGTGGGGTAGGTAACATGCAGGGGCAAACCCCCGAGTTCCCCGAAAGGCTGGGAATTTGGTACAATAATCATGCACAAGACCACCCGGAGCCCCTGCCTTTCCAGTGGCAAAGGGTCGCTTCCTTCCGACGGTCGCGCCACTCCCCCTCTCCCTCACCCAGGGGACCACCACCCCAGGCACAGAAGAACCGAGGTTCCCCCGCGGGCAGCATGTCAGCCGTGGAAGAAAACATAATGTCGCTCCTTATTTCTGCATACAAAAGGACTCTGCGCCCTCCTCCTCCTCGAACTGCCGCCGCCGCTGCCCGAGCCGCCTTCTAACTTGCAAGAAGGTGGGCAGCGCGCCATATTCCAGCGTCCCCCGGTCTACCTGGGTAACAAGCCCACGCCGCCCCGGCGGGAGGGAAGCAGCGGAGGTCGCCCCAAGAGCCACCTCCTCTCCCGCAGGAGACAGCGGCTCCCGCGCCCGACTCGGCCCGGCCCAGCCCGCCGCGCCGCCCGCGGCCCAGACCCAGGAAGGGCCCAGGGGGCGAGCGAAGAGCCGCGGCTCCGGTCCCGCGCAGCCCGCCCACCTCCTGTTCCCCGGCCCGGCGCGCTCTCCCGGGCCTCCCGCTCCTCGGCCCGCGGGAAGGCCGGGCCCGGGCACCGGGTTCCACGCTGGAGAGGAGGCCGCGGCCCCGAGAGCCTGAGGCGGCAAGGGAGGCCGGAACCCTGGGGCTCTCGGGAGGGCAGCGCCTCCCTCCCGAGCCCGCCAGGACGCCTGGGGCCTAGTGCGGCCTGCGCATCCTCGGAGTGGCGGTTTGACTGGGCCGGGCCGGGGCCCCCCGCCCAAGGCAGGCCGAATGCGGCGGGGGCCCAGGCCCGGAGCCGGGGGCGGCAGGGTGCCGGCTGCGGGGCGGGCCGGCCGGCCGGCGGGCGGGCGGCGTGTTGCGGCTGCGCCGGGGCTGAAATAGCTGGAGATTGCGCGGTAGGGCACTCACCTCAGAGCGGCTGCGCTACCGTGGGCCTGCGCCGTGGAGACTGCGACCGCGCCGGCTCCTCGCAGCCTCCTGCCACCAGCGGCAATGGCGAGCGCTGCCGCCTCTGCCGCCGCCGAGGGGGAGGGGAGGGAGGGGAGCACGCACGCGACGCACGGGCTCGGCTTCCCCGCCCGGCGGCCGCCATGATGGGGAGGTCGGCGCTTCCTTGGCGGGGCGGCCCGGAGGGTCCCCGGCGTGGGGTCTCTACGGCTCCCCGCGGCCTCTTCATGTTCACATTTCGCTTCCAAGGTTTGGTTGGGGCGGAAGCCACGAAAGCAAGTGGATTCGTCAAGTGTGGACGCCCCGGGAGAAGTGGCGCGGGGAGCCCAAGATGGTTGCTAGTCTGGAAACAGTAACGTTTCTCGCCGTACACCCCGGGAATTAGGGCTCCTGGAGGTGCAGCGACAATCGGAAAGGGCTTTCCCTGCATTTTTCTCAGCGCTGCCTTGCCACTCGCATCCTCACTCTCTCTCTCTGGATTGACCTCCGCTTCCCTATCTCAAACCCTTCCCAGGTATTGGGAAGCAAACGTTGTTGTGCAAAGCCATATATTAATCTTTTCGCTCATTCATTCACTGGGCGAACATGTCTAGAGGACACTTTCTGTGCCAAATATGTTTCTGGGTTTCGCCGGAGATGCACCGGTTAGGAAGACGAAGTCCTTGCTCTTGAGCTGGAGGGAGCCCAAAGCAATGAAGTAGGGAGCAGTGGATAGCGGAAAAGACAACCTAATTTTAGAGACATCTTAGAAGCGGTTTTGTTATGCTTTGTTTTTAAAAAGTGTGGTCGGGAGACTACCTGAATCATAATCATTCGGGCCGATCATTTAAATCCCGGGCCCCAGTTTGGTGTCTGCAGAATCTTGGCTGCTGGGTGCAGGAACCTTCATTATTAACCCCGCCCTCTGTCCCATTCCCCCCCCCACACACATTCCCATGGTTATTCTCAGGGCAGCGTCGTTTAAGAACCATTGCCTAGGGAATTACTAAATATCCCAAAGGGTGTCAGAAAACAGCTCAACAAAATTAGAAAACTTTAATTTTCTTTATTTTTAAATATTTTTTTCATTGATTTCAGAGAGGAAGGGCAAGGGAGAGAGAGAGAGAAACATCAATGATGAGAAAGAATCCACGCTAGCCAGACAGGAAACTAGTTTTCAACAAAATTAAACATCTCTAAAAAAAAAAATGTCTTGCCCTAGCCGGTTTGTCTCAGTGGACAGAGTTGATATTTGGCTCTGTTGACTAATGAGTTTGCCGACCACTGGACTAAAAGGGTCCATAAATCAATAAGAAGAGATCTTAAAAAAATAAAAACGGAATGTCTTTTTATTCAGTGATTTCTAAGAAAGTGAATTGAGTGTCACCACCTACCACCCAGGGACTCATGGCAGAAACCTAGGAATGATCCAATACTCCTTTCTCTCTCCCTCAAATCCCCGTAATCAATTAGATTTTTAAAACTGCCCTTCCTTGTCATTTCTTAACTTGGCTCAAGCTTCTATCATTTCTCATCAAGATACTGCAAAAAACTCTTAAACTGGCCTCCCTGCTATAGGAATTGCCTTCTCCAATCCATTCTACACCCTATAGCTTCATTGTTGTGGGTGTGTTTTTGTTTTGTGTTTTTTTTAAGTCAATCATGCCATTTCCTTGCTTAACAGGCTTAGTAAGATCCCATTACCCATAAGTTAGAGTCTGACTTCAAGGTTCTTCATGACCTCATCCGGTGCTGCCAGCTCTGACATCATCCGTCACAGGCTTCTCCACCAGGACTGCCAAACTCGGAAGCTCTCAGGTCATACAAGACAGGAAGTTCTCCCACCTCACCACTTGGGCAAGGGCTGCTCTCTACACAGAACTTTCTTCTCTTTAGTCTTTTTTTTTTTTTAAATATATTTTTATTTCAGAGAGAGAGAGAGAAACATCAATGATGAGAGAGAACCATTGACCAGCTGCTTCCTGCACTCCCCACACGGGATCGAGCCCGAAACCCAGGCATGTGCCCTGATTGGAAATCAAACCTCCTGGTTCATAGGTCGACACTCAACCACTGAGCACACTGGCCAGACAGAATCTTTTTTATATGACTTCTCAGTTCCATTCAACACAGGTTTGGTGCACTACTATGTATGAAGGGCCTGGTGCTTGGGATACAGTGGGAAACAGGGGCACTGTGAGAGGAGGCTGATTAATGCTCCTCCGAATCATTGGAATACACTAAACTCCCCCAAATAACGGCTTCACTTACAACACTGTTAATAGATTTTCCTAAACATTCTAGACAGCATTTTAAACATAATATTTTCACCTTATTTTTAAATACTGTATTTAAATATCTGAACTGACAAACAAAACCTCTTTATAAATAATAACAGCAACTGACTTATTGAACATTCACTAAAAGTCAGGCTCTATTGCAAACTCTTGTACAAACTCATTAATTCCCTCACAACCTCATGAAGTAGGTGTTATTATTATACTCATTTCACAGGTGAGAAAACAGGCACAAGAAGTTTAAGTTACTTGCTCTTAGTCCTCTCTAGCAAATAGCAATTCATGATACTTAGAAATCTAATATAGGGAACAAATATAGTGAATGTCAGATCCTCTAAATGCTATTTGCAAACTAGCAGAATTCTCTAATGCAAGTCTAAGATTAATTACTCAATTATATATTTTTCATTGGAATCACAAGGCTAATTTGTCAGATTCTCTAACTAAACTCTCTAAATTTTACATTGAAAATACCTAATTGAACAGTATATTAACAAAGTTAACACAAAAATATGAATACTATGGATTTGACATTCTCATTCTCATATTTAATTCTGAACCTTCTTAGGATTCAATGGCATTTACTATTGAGGTAACTGTCTCAAGCTGAGATTGGGCTTACCTTTCCAAGAGAATGGGGACTCCTGCCTCAGCAGGCTGGGGTTGTCTTTGGTCAGAGATTTTTGACCAACATGTACCGGAGAGATTTTTCTGCCATTGCTGTGAACACACCAAGTCCCTTTTATATGATGCGTGTCAACAGGGTTCTCCCGGAGCCCACCCTACAGATTAGATTCCCGTGATGCCTTACCTAGGTCTTTCTGGATTAGATTACCTGGTAGGGAAAATCCTGGTTCATTCCTCTCTTTATTAGATCCAAATGATCTCTTTATTGGGTGACTATATTTGATGTTATTTTCCTACTAGAGGCCCAGTGCATGATTGAATCATGCACGTGTAGGGTCCCCTACATGCTTTCGCTTTTCGCGGTGGAGCTGGGTGCCTGTCCGCTGGTGCACCAGGCCTTTCAGAAGCCTCCGGCTCGGCGGAGGCTTCTGAAAGGCCTGGTGCCGGAGCAGACAGGCACCCAGCTCCCCCACTTTTGATGGTCCATGGCCGCTGAGGGGAGCTACCCTGCTGTTGAGAGGCGCAGGGGGCGGGACTCCCACCCCTTGCGCCTCTCTACGGCCGCTGAGGGGGGCTGCCGCAGACACCTGGCTACCCTGCCATTGAGAGGCGCAGCTGGGTATCCGCGACAGGCCCCCTCAGCAGCCGCGGATCTGGCCGTTGAGAGGCAAAGGGGGCAGGAGTCCCGCCCCCTGCGCCTCTCAGTGGCAGCGGATCCGTGCCTCTCAATGGCCGGATAGGCCACCCCAAGTCCTGCCCCCCAGCCTCCCGCCGCCCAATCATGGGCGTAGCGGAGTGATGGTAATTTACATGTTACTCTATTATTAGATAGGATTCTTTTTTATTGATTTCAGAGAGGATAGAAACATCAATGATGAGAGAGAACCATTGATTGGGATTGATAGGCTGCCTCCAGCACGCCCCCAACGGGGGATCGAGCCCACAACCCGGGCATGTGCCCTTGACAGGAATCAAACCTGAGACCCTTTAGTCTGCAGGCCGAGGCTCTATCCAACTGAGCCAAACCGGCTAGGGCTATTTTCCTATTCTTGCCTTGTCTGGCATAATCCCAAGATCATCCTAATGATTTAAAAAAAAAAAAAAAAGTATGTTGAGCCAGACTGTAGAGGGTCCTGAAGACCTCTTTAAAAATTGGTTCTTAACTCAGGAGGCAATAGATAGCTTTTGACAATTTTAAGTAAAGCATGAACAAGATCAGATTAGTGTAGATTCACCATGAATCCAAATTTGAGTTGAGCCACTGGTCCCTAGAGGGCACTCAAGGCTTCCCCCTTCTTCCTTGTCGTTAGAGTGGAGTCGGGATAGTGAGCAAAAAATTTCATCCCACCCCAACCCCCACCCCCACAAAGGAAAAAAAGCTTGCTAAAATTGGAGAATATGGAGTAAGTTACATTTTCTAGGGATTGAGCCTTTGAAAAGTAAAAGATTACGCATGAGTGAATGCAGTCTCCCTCCCACCTTCACAAAGTATTTTTTTGTGTTTTTTTTTTTCTTCACAAAGTTTTGAGTGGTAACAAGGGCTGCCCTGGCTCTGCTCTGATGCACCCCAGCCAGCATCCTCTCTGTTCCTCTCAAGAGGCTGCTAGCCCTGGGGCTATTGCCCACCTATGAAGACTTGGGACAGCCCCAATCTTTGGGCAAAAAGGCTGCAGATTAGACTTTCTCTTCAGTTTCTCTGGTAAGAGTGGCTTTTTGTCCCACTAGAGAGTAAGATTCTAAGACTCATGTTTGGGTACCGATGAGAGAGAATATGCAGAGACAACCAGAGTCCAGACTACCTTTCCTGACTTCTACATTGTGGTTTGAGCTAATAACACCCAGCTAATAATAAAGTTTTCTTTCGCCCGGTTGTGTCATTGTTCCCTATACACGTATTTCCCCTGGGGACCTCATGGGAAGGGGAGATGGCTGGCCAAGCCAGGATTCAGGCATTCTCAGATCCCTAACCAAATATCTTAATACCACTTCATATCAGTCCTTGAAAGACATGCTGAACTCCCTAATGGACCAGAATTAGGCTGGAGATGGCTAAAAGAAATGAAAAAAAAAAAAAGACCAATGAAGGAAAATTCAAGTAACTGATGAGATATTTAAGGACTAGGAGGGCAAAGGTCAGAAGTAATTCCAACGTTTTAAGAACTAAATGACAAAAAACTGTGATACCATTAACAGTCATCGAAAGGAAAGCCAATTTAGATGGAAAGAGGGTGTGTTTTGTTTCAGACAGACTGGATGACGGATGGCAACAGGGAAGCCACGTGTTTTGGGAAGATTACTCTGGGCACAGTCAGCAGCGTGGAATGAAGGTGGGGAAGGCTGAGGCAGAGCCATCAGGCCTGAGTGCAAACTACGATGGGAGAGAGATTTGCACAACTCTGAGAGTGAGTGCCTCCTTAAGCTTTGCACCTTAGGTGCCTTGCTAAATTCACCCCACTTCTGGCCCTGGTTTACAATGAGGGTTAGGAGGACTTCATCGAAATGATAGTCTCTGAGCTGAACCTTGGGGTAGGAAGGATTGGACTTAATAGCAAGGTCATATACGTCAAGGTGAAGTAATATCATAGAAAATACTCCCGTGAGATCTCAAACGGCTGCTCGAGGGTCATCAGACTCTTGACCTAAGAGCGTGAAGGAAGAGGGGGCATGTTGGGCCCAAGTTCCTCTGCCAGGGACTTGACCTCTTTCGACGCTAGGAATTGGAAAAAGACACGAGCAGGCGTAGGTGGATGGTTTGTTGCATACAAAGCAGCCAATGAATGGCTGGTCAGTGGTACCTTTATACTCGCTCAAACAAAAGAGGCCTGTGCCAATTAGTGACATCTGTGTTACATTAACATAAGTAGGTCGCCCTAGTGGTTTGGCTCAGTGGATAGAGCATCAGCCTTTGGACTGAAGGGTCCCAGGTTTGATTCCAGTCAAAGGCACATGCCTGGGTTGTGGGCTCAATTCCTAGCAGGAGGCGTGCAAGAGGCAGCTGATCAATAATTCTCTGTCATCATTGATGTTTCTATCTCTCTCTCCCTCTCTCTTTCTCTCTGAAATCAATAAAAAAAAATATCAAAAAACAAAAAAATGTAAGTAGGTTATATAAGGGTGTGCCTGTGCAGTACATATGGTGATACTGCGGAGCCATTGCCTTTGCACATGTGTATGGCAAATGGGCATTTAATATCCAGCGTACTCTGGTCAGGGCCCCACAGGGCAGTAAGAAAAAAGGAGGGAACATGGAGTCAGATTCTCCAGGCACTGAGAGAATAGTGATGACTGTTAACCTGGGAAATGCCATAATCAGAGTGGTACTAAAGAAGATTAATTGAACGGAATAGTACGAACCAAAGGAAGGGCTAAGGTCAGGGCAAACAGTGAGAGGCTATTGTTTAATCCAGGCAGAAAGATGAAAGTCTAAACAAATAGGCACTGGGAATGGAGAGACTATAGGATGAAAAAACATTTGGTGGCATGTTGGCCAGGTTATCTTGAAAAACACAAAGGGGAGAATTATGTATGTGGTATGCTATCATTTGTATTTTTAAAAGGGAAAATATGTAAATAAACATTTTGCTTACATATGCAAATATATGTATATCCCTAAAGAAATACACATGAAACATACAGCTTTAGTGCCTTGTTGAAAGAGGAAATGGGTGACTGGGATGAATCTTGAACCATTTGAATGTATTACTTAATGAAAACAATTCCTTAAAATTGGTAAACAGAAACAACCTCAAAGCTCAAAGATGACGCTGAAATCGGAACTGGTGACAGTAGTTTCATTAACAGGAATAAAGGACACAGGAAGAGAACGTTCATTTGAGAAAAAGAATGGTGTTTCGATCATGACATACTGAGACTGAGTTGCACACGCATCCAGTTGGAGATGTTCAGCTAGCAATGGAGGAGGAGAGAGCTAACCCAACACCAGATCATGAAAGACCTTCGCCAGAAGAGTCTGCGGAATGGTGCAGGCAGAAGCCAAATTCAAGGAGCAGCAGCATGAAGGGAAAGTAGGAAAGTAGAGGTGACTAGAGTAGGCTATTCCTTTAAGGATGAGGATAACAAGGAATAATGGAGAGGTTGTGGTCCCTAGAGAGAGCTCAGGTCAAGGTAGAATGAGGGAGATCTGAACATATTTATAGAGATCTCTGCATGGGAGGCTGGTGTTCCTTTGGAGAAGTTTTTCCTCTAGATGATATGTTCCTGGCCTCTACGTGATCAGCTCCAGAGCATGCTCTGACCCTGTGGAGGGGCAGCCCTCAGTTCTAAGCTATAGGTCTCATGTAGGGGAAGGGGTCCAACAGAAAGTATATGGCTACAGATCTAAATCCTGTTCTCCAATCCCCTTACCTAATGTTGATATTTTACCTCTATTTCTGCATTGCTTCTGCACTCAGAGGGCACTATAGACTAAATGTTTGTGCCTGCCCCCCAAAGTTCATATGTTGACAACGAACCCCCAGTATGATGGTATTAGGAGGCAGGGCCTTTGGAAGGTGATTAGGTCATAGGACTGATAATAGGTGGAGCCCTCATGAATGGGATTAGTGCCCTTTAAAGGAGACCCCAGAGAGCTCTCTCGCTTTTACTGCCAGACACCAAATCTGCTGGCACTTTGATCTTGGACCTCCAGCCTCCAGAACTGTAAGAAATAAAATTACGATGCTTATAAATTCAGTCTATGGTATTCTGTTACATAGCAGCCCGCTCTAAGACAGAGGGAAATTCTAAACACAGCAGATTACTGATACGTTTGTATGAAAAAATTGGACTGAAAGGCTGGGGGAGGGTATACTCACAGAAAACAAAGGTAAAAGTATTACCGTGAAGGAGGGGAGAGGGAATCATACAAACAATGAAATTAAAGCACAGTAAGTCTATAGGCTCAGTATTCATTCAATCCAGATATTTATTTATCTTAATTTTTTTATCCTCACCCAAGGATATTTTTCCATTGATTTTTAGGGAGAGTAGAAGAGAGAGGGAAAGACAGAGAAGCATCAATGTGAGAGAAACACATCGGTTCATTGGCTCCTGCACAAGCCCAGGGCCTGGGCCAAGGAGGAGCTTGACCAAAATCGAACCCAGGACCCTTTGGTCTGCAGGCCGATACTCTATCCACTGAGCCAAACCAGCTAGGGTGAATCGGATGTTTATTGATAGCCCTCTACATACTAGGCATTTTCCTAGGCTCAAGATACACAGAGGTAAACAAAGTTCCTTCTCTCAAAAAATATATAGCCCTGGCAGTGTGCACGGTGGTTAGAGCATTGACCCATACACGTAAGGGTTGCCAGTTGGATCCACGGCCCCAGTGGGGCAAGTGTGGGAGACAACCTCAATATCTCTCTCTCTTCCCCTCCCTCCCTTCCACTCTCTCTAAAAAAAAAATCAATTGAAAAAAAAATATCCTCAGGTTTAACAACAACAATTATATATTATCAACTCTGGCTGGGTGGCTCAGTTGGTTGGAGCATTGCCCCATACACCAAAAGGTTTTGGGTTCATTCTTGGTCAGGGCACATACCTAGGTTGCAGGTTTGATCCCTGTCGGGCATGTGCAGGTACAGAAGGCAGAAAGTCTCTCTCTCTCTCTCTCTCTCTCTCTCATCAATATCAATGGCCCCTCGGGCGAGGATTAACAAAAGAAAGAAAGCAGGACCGGGAGGATTATATTCTGATAATGGGAAAAGCAAGCGCAAAGGCCCTGAGGCAGGGGTGCACTTGGTATGGTTCAATGTTTAAAGAACCAGGGAGGCCCAGCCAGCGAGGCTCAGTGGTTGAGTGTCACCCTATTGAGAGAAGTTAGCTTGAAATGCAGGCAGACAGGATAGGGGTCCAGTGGAAAACAAAGGCAGGCGGAACATAGGCCGGGGCAGACATGGCAGTTCCTAATCACAGGAACCAACCAAGCAGAAATAATAAAACGTTTCTGGACTCAAAGCAGGAGGCATGGGAAATCAAGGGAGGACTTGAAACAATAAGGTGTACTGACACAGAAACAGAGAACGTTCAGGTCCATTGCTGGGCAAGAACAATGAGGGAATCAATCAGGTGATGACACAGATAGACATAGAAGCAGGCTTGTAGCAAATATATACCCTGGGACTACAAGGCTTCACCAGGCAGCCCATTATTGGGCCCCCTCCCCGTGCGGGGAGTCTGAATCTGCTTGTAATACATTTTCTACACCTTTGCTTAAATCTTCTGGTCCGCAGAGCTCATTCTTTGGCGTGGAGAGACATGACCTGGGAAAAACCCTCGGCTCACCATTCTGGTTATCACTAAGAATCAGGAGGTCATGGTTCAATTCCCAGTCAGGGCACGTGTATGGGGCGTGCAGGAGGCAGCCAATCAGTGATACTCTCTCATCATTGATGTTTCTATCTCTCGCTCCCTCTTCCTTCCTCTCTGAAATCAATAAAATATATATTTTTAAAAAAGAACCAGGGAGGTCACTGATGCTGGAGGAGAGGGATGAAGAAAGAAACAGCAGGGGCAAGTGGGATCCAGGGGCCAATCCTATAGAACTCTGTAGAATGTGGCAAAGACTTGAATGATTGGTTATCATAATAAAGTACACACGGAATATTGACTTTTAAAAATATATGTATTTTTTATTGATTTCAGAGAGGCGGGGAGAGGGAGAGATAGAAATATCAACCATGAGAGATAATCATCGATTGGCTGCCTCCTGCACGCCCCCTACTGGGGAAGGAGAGCCTGCAACCCAGGCATGTGCCCTGACAGGAAATCAAACCGTGACCTCCTGGTCCTTAGGCCCATGCTAACCACTGAGCACACCAGCCAGGCTGAATATTGATTTAACTCCAAGTTATGACAGAAGGATGGAGGTTGTGCCAAACTGTCAGGTCTTCATCTACCATAATAAAAAGTCAATAGAGCCCTAACTGGTTTGGCTCAGTGGATAGAGCGTCGGCCTGCGGACTCAAGGGTCCCAGGTTCGATTCTGGTCAAGGGCATGTACCTTGGTTGCGGGCACATACCCAGTAGGGAGTGTGCACGAGGCAGCTGATCGATGTCTCTCTCTCATCAATGTTTCTGGCTCTCTATCCCTCTCCCTTCCTCTCTGTAAAATTCAATAAAATATATTTTTAAAAAAAGTCAATAGATAACATCTAAAATTAGTAAACCAGGAAATATAAGAATAAGCATATTATTTAGAAATGTGGAGATAACTACCAGAAGAGACAGCTAAAAGATCTGACACACTGGTTGCCTCCAGAGAGGACCCTGGCTGGGTGGCAAGGGAGTAGGGAAGGAGACCACTGTTTATTGTTATACACCTTTTAGTATAATGTACTTTAAAAAAAATCCTCACCCAAGATACGTTTTTGTTTTTTTATTACAGAGAGAGAGAGGTGAGAGAGAAACATGGATCTGTTGCCTCTCGTACGCACCTCCACTGAGGATCAAATCCGAAGCCTAGGTATGTGCCGCAATCAGGAATTCAGGAATTGAACCCATAACCTTCTGGGGCATGGGACGACACTCCAACCAACTAGGCCACCTGGCCAGGGCAGGATAACGTACTTTTAACAACCACATGCCATGTTGCTTTGACAAAACAAAAAACCCCCACGTCCTAGTTTCATAGGCAATGAACGACAGGGATGGCCTCCTTTTTGGCTAAAGTCTGGCCCTCAGTAACGGTCACCATTGGCCTGGTCCAGCTGTGTGGCAAGTCCAGGAACGACTCCCGCTTCCCATGCTGGTCACAGGTCATCAGGTGTGTGAGGCAGATCTCTGGGGAAACAGAGAAGGCCCAGCTGCTTTGACTTCCTCACCAGACAAGGATTCCACATAGAACCAACTCAACTCAGTGATAAGCAGCAGCCACAGCTGGGGGCTATGATAGGGATGAGAAACCCTTATCATAGGTTTTGAACTTAAAACCAAACCGACCCAGGCATTCGTCCTCAGCCTTACAACACAGTGGCCCACCTTGAGTGGGAGAAGTTAGGAGAGAAGAGAACTTACATTCAATGAGTATCCACTATGCTCTAGCGTATGTGCTAGGCGCTTTATACAGTATATGTTATTTCATTTAATCCTCAAAAACAACCCTGAGTTTAATGCCACTGAACTGTAACTTAAAAATGGGTAAGATGGTAAATTTTATGTTATCTGTATTTTACCACAATTTAAATTAAAAAAACAACCTTGTGTGGAAGCTACTGCTCCCATTTTTCAGAGGAGGAAACAGAGAGGCGCAAGAAATTAGACCCAGCCGGTTTGGCTCAGTGGATAGAGCGTCGGCCTGCAGACTGAAGGGCTCCAGGTTCCATTCCGGTATAGGGCACCTGCCTGGGCTGCAGGCTTGCTCCCCAGTAGGGGGCCTGCAGGAGGCAGCCAATCAATGATTGTCTCTCATCACTGATGTTTCTATCTCTCTCTCCATCTCCCTTCTTCTCTGAAACCAATAAAAGAAATTTTTTTAAAAAAAGAAAGAAATTAAATAACTTGTTCAAACTACCCAGCTAGTAGGTGTCTGAGCCAGTGTGGGTCAAAGCCAACGGCTTTCTGCCCTGTTGGGTGATAAGGTAAATGCTAAATGAAACGGAAGGAATCAGCTCTAGGAGGGGTGTATGGTCTTCCTTCAGAGGCTCACAGTTTTGCCCGCTGCCAACTTGGCACTCCTCCTGGCGTCGTGAGCAAATGCCAGAGTGAGGCTTATTAATTAACACTGCCCAGCGCTCAGCAGCTCTGGGAGAGGGGCCGTGATCGCTCTCACCCATGGAGATCACGTCAGCGAGGGCTGTGTGTGTCTGCAGCAGGTGAACACGCAGCTCTGAGATGTCTTAGATTCTCCACGGGAGGTTCCTTGCACTTGATTTCAGGTTCTGAATTAGCTGAATTTCCAGATGAAGAGAATCCAAGTCATTCCCTGAAGGAGTTGAAGGAAATTAGAAGAACTTGACAGAGGACAAGAGAACATCAGCATGTTATAGGAGGAAGGGGGAGAGAGGGCCAGGAGGACAAATGAAGGTGTAAAGAATAATTACAATAATAATACCATCCAATGCTTTTATAAAGCATGCAATGTGTCCGGTACTGTGCTAAACACTGGTTATGTATTAATTCATTTAATTCTCATAATCACCCAGTGAGGTTATTATTAGTCATTATCAGTCAAAGAGTACGTGGTTTATATAGCATTGAATTATCCAATATGCCAATTTCCACCTAGGGGGAGAGTACTATTTATAACAGACAAAAACTAGAAACTGCCCAATGTCCAACAACAGAAAATATTAAAGCCATGGAATTTATGCAGACGAAAAGGATAAATAATAATAATAATAATAAGCAGTATTTGCTGAGTGTTTGCCATCTCCGTGCATGCTTTGCATACATCACCTCCTTTAATCTCTTTAAAAAATATTTCTATTGATCTCAGAGAAGGGAGAGGGAGAGATAGAAACATCAATGATGAGAGAGAATCACTGATCACTGCCTCCTGCACGCCCCCGCAACCCTGGACATATGCCCCGACTGGGCATCAAACCGTGACCTCCTGATTCACAGGTTCACGCTCAACCACTGAGCCACACCGACTGGTTGATCTTTACAACAACCCTGTAAGGGAGGTCTGTTTTACAGGTACAGAGACGGAGGCTCGGAGCCTTCTGAGGTTAGCTAGAGTAGATTTGAAACCCAGATCTAACTTCAGGATCCAAGCTCTTCCTACTATGTTATCCTGCCTCCCAAGACTGGAAGATAACAAGTGGTGCACAAAGTGCTTCTCATCAGGATTACAATTACATAAAACCCGAGGCTGTGGGGAAATGCCAGTGACTATGAGAGGTGAACTGGGAAAGGGAGCCATTTGTGTGACATGAGTGAAAGCTGTTCTCTCCAAATACAATCGTTAAAGGCAG
This sequence comes from Cnephaeus nilssonii, assembly GCF_951640355.1. Taxonomy (NCBI): domain Eukaryota; kingdom Metazoa; phylum Chordata; class Mammalia; order Chiroptera; family Vespertilionidae; genus Cnephaeus; species Cnephaeus nilssonii. The sequence continues at coordinate 61,847,135 of NC_137083.1, forward strand.
CCCAGAACAGGGCATCTTTTCCTCGCCTTCACTGGTAACGGTTCCCTGTGCCACTTGGAGCATCTGGGCCTTCGTGTCCTGGGTTCCCAAAGGGAGAGAGGAGGCAGAAAGTACAGCTCTCCTTCCCCGGTTCCCCGGGACCCGCAGACCTGCACTGACACAGTCTTCGCTGAAGTCACACCTGCTCGGAGCAGAGATGGTGGCTGGGATGTCTCTGTCCCATTTCACGTTTCGGTTAAGTCCCAAGCCTTCTGGGGGCCTGAAACTTCCCTCACACGGTCTCTGTACGTCATGGTCCCTGAGTCCTTATACGCACTATCAGTGGCCCAAAGTGTCTTAGAGGGGACACTTGGCTCCTTTGACTTCCACAAAATGGCCCACTCATCCAGAGCTGCTGTTAGCATAGCTGAGTTTCCTGATGGTTTCAGAGCGGAGGCGAGAGAGGCCATACAATGTTATCTTCTTTCTTAACATTCCTTTGCCCCTTTTCACCAGTCCTGGCTTCTCACCACCTCTCTGGCTCTTCTCTCTGGCTCTCGCTTATCCCTGTCATTCTCTCCGCTTCACTGGTCTCCTCCCTGCTCAGGAGCAAAGCTGGTAATTCCTCCCTGAGCTTCGAGCAGAATGGCTTTCCCTCCATTCCCAAGGTCACACTCAGTCCCCACGAAACTCAACAAGGTTCTCCCTCAAAAGACACCTCCTTTCCTAAGAAGAATTCTAGTAACAACTGTTCAGAAAAAGATCTTTTTTAAAAAAAGACTTTTATGCCCTCGCTGGTTTGGCTCAGTGGATAGAGCATTGGCCTGCGGACTGAGGGGTCCTGGTTCCATTCCAGGTCAGGGTGCATGCCTGGGTTTCGGGCTCAATTCCCAGTAGGGGGTGTGCAGGAGGCAGCCGATCAATGATTCTCTCTCATCATTGATGTTTCTATCTTTTTCTCCCTCTCCTTTCCGCTCTGAAATCAATAAAATTATATTTTAAAAAATATATATAAAAAAAATAAAAAAGAGCCCTAACCGGTTTGGCTCAGTGGATAGAGCCTTGGCCTGCGGACTGAAAGGTCCCAGGTTCGATTCCGGTCAAGGGCATGTACATTGGTTGCCGGCACATCCCCAGTAGGGGGTGTGCAGGAGGCGGCTGATCGATGTTTGTAACTCTCTACACCTCCCCCTTCCTCTCTGTAAAAAAAAAAAAAAAAAAAAAAAAAAAATCAATAAAATATGTTAAAATAAAATAAAAATAAAAATAAAAAAGACATTTGCCATCATCTGAGGTCAGCTTACTCAGAAAACAGACTCTGAGGTGGGTCTATGGGGAGGAGGTTTATTGGGACATGCTCCTGAGAACAGCCTCTGTAAGGAGTGGGGGGAGCAGGACTGAACAGAGAGAGAACTTAAGCTTTGAAACAGTTGCAATAAGAGTTTTAGAAAGTTCTGGAACTAGATCGGTCACCCAGAACGGTCAACCCTTATAGGGTTGAGGCAAGGCCTTCAAACTCCCCCTTCCACACACACATTGACTGGTCAGTCACTGGACGCCAGGCAGCCCACTTGGCTGAGGAAAGCCCAGACTGGGACAGAGCAGAGCCGAGGGCGATCAGCAGGCAAACTCCTCACAGCTGGGGAGTGAGCAGCTCCCTCCTGCAGGGGTTGAGGATGGCACGCCATTGCCTCTGAAGTAATAATATTTTTTTCAAAAGTATGAAACAATCAAAATGCCAGCCTATTGAGGATTTGATAAATAAGTGATGGTTCATCCATGCCAAAGAATGCTTCGCTATTGTTTGAAAAAATTCAGTTTGTGCCCTAGCTGGTTGGGCTCAGTGGATAGAGCGTCAGCCTGCGGACTGAAGGGTCTTGGGTTCGATTCTGATCAAGGACACATGCCCGGGTTGTCAATCCCCAGTAGGGGGCATGCAGGAGGCAGCTGATCAATGATGCTTTGTCATCATTGATGTTTCTATCTCTCTCTCCCTCTCCCTCCCTCTCTGAAATTAATGTAAAAAATTACAAAAAATACACAGGGGGTGGGGCAAAAGTAGTGATGCAAAACACTAAGCTTATGCTTATATTACTATTTATTAATTATTGTATTATTTTCCATGCGAACAACTGTAAACATACTTTTGCCCCACCCTGTATGTATAGTCTAAAAATATATAGTCCAAGCTAAAAAAATTTTTTAATAAATACAAAATAAAAACATCTAGTCCAAAATTAATACTGATACCTCTAGAGAGGGGATTATACTAAGTAATTAACAAATAAACATTTTTATTATAATAATCTTGAGAGTAAGACTTTTCTGGGGGTGGAGAAGGAGACCAAGCCAAATGAGGCCAAGTTGCAGTTGATCACATCCAAGTCAAGGAAGTGACTTTTCTTGCTTGACTTGGATTTCTCTTGCCTTCGGTATTCTGTAAAAAATGGCATTCCTCGCCACTTCCTGCCTGAGGCTGTGCTGCAGCCCGCACAGCTGTTGAGCAGCTGTCACGTCCGTGGGAGCACAGAGGTGGCTTCTAGCACCTAATGGAAGGCTGTCGGCTTTTGTGGCCAGTGCGGGAGGAGCAGGAAAGCTGGCTGCCCAGATTCCACAAAGCCGCTGCGAGTTCCCAGGCTGCAGGCACTGCTCAGCGTCCCAGGCTGCTCCCTCTCCACCTGCCATCCTCGTCATCATCGTTGTCAAAATAACAATGACCACTTACTGAGGGTTACCATGTGCCAGATGATGTACCAAGCACTTCAGTCATCTCACTTCTTTTTCACAACCATCTTATGAGGTTATCTTGTTTGACAGACAAGAAACAGAAGCTTTGGCACAACTTTGTGAATATACCAAAAGTCACAAAACTGTACACTTTGTTTTTATTGAATTCAGAGAGATGAAAGGGGAAGAGAGAGAGAGATAGAGAGAGAGAGATCAATGTGAAACATCACCTGGTTGCCTCCCTATGAGCCCCAACTGGGGATTGAACTCGCCACTTTTTGGTGTACTGGAGGTTGCTTCAACCAGCTAATCCACCTGGCCAGGGCTACACTGTATACTTTAAATGTGTGGATGATATGGTGTGTGAATACTATCTCAAATCTTAATAAAGCTGCTTAAAAAGAGAGAGAGAGAGAAACTAAAGCTCAGATAGGTTAGATTAACTTGCCCAAGATCACCGAGGTATGAAGTGGGAGGATATTGTTAACAAGAAAGAAGCAGACAGCCTGGCTGGTGTGGCTCAGTGGTTGAGTGTCGACCTATGAACCAGGAGGTCATGGTCCCATTCCCAGTCAGGGCACATGACTGGGTTTCGGGCTGGATCCCTAGTTGGGGGGCGTTCAGGAGGCAGCCAATCAATGATTCTCTGTCATCGTTGATGTTTCTATCTCTCGGTCTCCTTTCCTCTCTCTGAAATAAACATTTTTTTAAAAAAAGAAGGATGGAAGGAAGGAAGAAAGGAAGGAAGGAAGGAAGGAAGGAAAGGAAGGAAGGAAGGAAGGAAGGGAGGAAGGGAGGGAGGGAGGGAGGGAGGGAGGGAGGGAGGGGGAGGGGGGGAAGGGAGGGAGGAGGGAGGAGGGAGGAAGGGAGGGAGGAGGGGGGAGGGAGAGGGAGGGAGGGAGGGAGGGAGGGGGGAGGGAGGGAGGGAGGGAGGGGCAGGCAATGGATGCCGGGCAGTGTCTGCTGCACCGGAATCTCTCAGCAGCGTGCGCTGCAGCAGACATGGGGCTTCTCTTTGTCGCTGACAACCTCAGGGCACGGGGACAATAGAGGGGCCTGGGGTGTGGCAAGCCCGCTGGGCAGCCACTTTCAGCTGTGAGCAGCAGCGTCAGGGCTCCTCGGAAAATTGTTTATATATATTTTAAATCCTTTGTGTTACCACTATGCAGTAAGGCGAGAAAAGTGAGTGATATCTGTGCCTGAAAGCCCCATGCAAGAAAACGTTCCACCACGCCGAGGGCTACATCAGTAGCTGCCACAAACCGCTATGCATGAGTTGGAGATGGGGCAGACGAGCTGCTGGGGCTTATGTTGCCAGCGTCCTGGGAGCCCGGCACCAGCTAGGGCCAAGGGTGCGGGTGGGTGGCTGTGCCGCTGGAGAGTCAGCACCAGGCTGTGTCCCAAACCTCTGTCTTCACCCATACCAGCTTCTGTCCTTCTGCAGCCCCTGTACTCTTTGAGCTGGATCCACCCGCTGTGTGATGATTGCTCTAACCACACGGGGCATGTCTGCTAACCAGACCTTCAGCATTATCTTTAAATGGTTAGGGGCGGGGGTGGGGGGAGGGGGGGGAGAAGAGATAGTTGGTACAAAAAAATTTGATGGGTTTGAAATCCTTGCCTTATCACAAGAAATTTCCATAAGAGCTGTTAAACTCGTGAAAGATAATTTCAAATGCTATAAAAGTTTTAAGAGTGGCAAAAATGCTTTAAAAATTTTTATCTCTTACTTGGGCAAAATTTCTCACGGATGGTGATTAGCAAGAACTTGAATATATTATTACTTTTAAATCTTCACTGGCAATTATTTATCTCCACTGCAGGCATCTGAAGAGAATGTGTAAAGGAGTTCTGCTCGGCAGTGTCGGCTGCTCTCTCTGCAGGGCGGTGCTGCGCGGGCGGGAGCCACGGCCGCCTGTGGCCCAGAGCACCTGGCCTGTGCCTGGTCAGCCCTGGCCTGTGCCGACGGGGAAAATACACACCAGACCCAGTAAGAAAGCAGGAATGTAAAATATCTCATTAATAGTTTTATATTCATGACATATGGAATCATAACATAGTAGACACTTTAAGTTAAATGAAATATAAAACATTTTAAAGTTATGTTCATGGAAGTGAGATCAAGTTTCTCATTAAATTTTGGAAATATTTTATTTGGATAATTTCATACAAATTCAGAATTTACTAAGTTCTCTAATAACTTTATATTGTATTTAATTCTTTAGTATAAAGAAAACATAATTACTTTTTCCATCGAGCCCCAGGAGCTGCCCCCAACCCCCCCCACCCCCAGTTTACTTGAACATGCTATATATTTTCTGTGAGTGTGATGACATGAAATAGGCTCAAAGAGGGTATTTTTGAACATCCATATGGTTCAAAGAGTCATTTTTGAGCATCTTTAAGGTTCAGAGAAGGCATTTTTCAGCATCTCGCCATGCCAGGAGCCATGCTGGAGTCTGAGGATGCAGAGCTGTACATATGGTAAATTGCATTTTATATATATATATATATATATATATATATATATATATATATATATATGGCAACAATTATGCAGGGAAATCTTTGTTGTCCCACAAAGAAAAGAAACATCTGCTGAAAAGCTCGCAGCAACCTGCTCTGTTGGCCACAGAATCCGTGGGCATCTTAGTAAGGCCTGGGCCAGCCACAGAGCAGAGGGCCAGGAGGCCTCCGTCGGAAGAGAGTGACAGGGAGAGATGGGCCCTTTGCCTTGTTGAGCTTTCTGGTTAAGTAGAGCCCCTGGCGTGGCTCCTTGTTGCACGTTTCCACTACACAAGGCTTGCTCGCTGTCCTCCTGCAAACTCCAGAAGCCCTGGCTCAGCTGCTGAGCATCTGTGTGTGGGTTTCCTACAATCCTGTGCCTGAGGCAAGGCCTGTCCAGAAGTCGGAGGTGCTTGTAAACTTGGTTACTTTTCACACGTGTGACTTTGGCAAGCCACTGCGATCTCGATCTCGTTATGGGCCAGCTGAATGCCAAGGCTGACTTTCTGTTCCCAGCCTGGCCCCTGGTTGGAATTCTGCCGCTCCATAAAAGGCCCCAGCAGTGAGGAAACCACCTGTGTGATTTGGGTAATTCGAGACGCTGGTATTTTCTCAGCTCTTCTGAGGGGGAGCCCAGGAGACTGTCCATCTGGAAAACCCTCAGGGAATTTTGAAGGTGACAGTAGTCAACGTTAGGTCCCAGACGACCCGGTCTCTTCCTGGAATTGCAAAGAAGCAATATGGCATCTGCCAGTTCTCAAATGCTGTATGGCCTGCACTTGCTCTGCGATGTAACTTTGTCATCACTTTCTCCATCTTTGCCCCCAAATACCTAAGTAATTGTGCCTAAAACAATTGGTATACAAGTGCAGGTGGTATACATTACCATAAAAACTATGTATTGGTATATGTATAGGTACAGTGCAAGGGATATGCTTGTTTAGAAGAAGTATGAGATTGAGATGACAGGGATCATAGCTATTATTTACTGTTAAGTTGTTTAAATACTAAACGGTTAAGACCAGTTTACCACCCTGGTTGGTGTTGCTCAGTGATTGGAGCATTGGTCACAGATTTGATTCCCAGGCAAGGGCACGTACCTGGGCTGCAGGTTCAATCCCCAGCTCCCGTGTGTGGGAGGCAACTGATTGATGTTTCTCTCATATCTCTCTCTCTCTCTCTCTCTCTCTCTCTCTCTCTCTCTTCTACTCTCTAAAAATCAATGGGAAAAATATCCGGGGGGACGGGGGTGAAGTGGGGATCCGACCTAGTTTGCAACGACCTGGCTCAATGCACCAAGAAGATTGGAATCCTTGGTAAATACGGGACCCATTAAGGCGCCTCCCTCAGAAAACAGTGAAGAAAATTGAAATCAGCCAGCATGCCAAGTACACTTGCTCCTTCTGTGGCAAAACTTGATGAAGGGACGAGCTGTGGGGACCTGGCACTGTAGTTCCTGCCTGAAAACAGAGGCTGGTGTTGCTGGGACCTACACCACCACCTGTGCCGCCACAGTCAAGCCTGGAGGAGTTGAAAGACCAATAGGAGCTCCACAGTTTGAAACATTGCTCGCCTATAATAAATGAGTTAATTTACATAACAAAGTTACTTTGTTTGTTAATTTTATTATTTAGACATTTTGATTTACATTGCTCTCTCAAACAAAGACTTGGAAATTAGAATCCATCTAGTTGTTCAGTAGTCAAATGATATATAACGTAAGAATATAAGCCTTAGCTTTTAGGCATGTGCCTTAGCTTTGTACAAGTCTACTTATGCCAGTTCAACTTCTTTGGGATCCATGGGTTCAAATGGTGTAAACTTGTTTTTAAGTCGCAGTTAATTTTTACTTTAAGTGTTTCTAAAGGTCTAACGGACATATATTTCCTCTTAACTTTTGGTGTTTTGTCTGACCATTGTATCAGCATCTTCAGAAAACAGTGAAACAGTTAGAATTTCAGAACAAATTTTGCAAATCATACCATTCTTCATTTTTCAATTTGCACACAAAGATTCCCAGGAATGAATTATTCAATTTGCTGTAGATAGTCACATTAATAAAAAATAAAGTTGTGCCCTAGCAGGTTTGGCTCAGTGGATAGAGCATCAGCCTTCAGACCAAAGGGTCCCAGGTTCGATTCCGGTCAAGGGCTCATACCTTGGTTGGAGGCTCCTCCCCGCCTGGCCCAGGCTCCTGCAGAAGGCAACCAATGGATATGTTTCTCTCACATCGATGTTTCTATGTTTTTCTCTCTCTCTTTTACTCTCTCTAAAAGATCAATGGAAAAATATCCTCAGGTGAGGATTAACAACAAACAAACAAAATATTTCACCTAGAAGCAGATGTAGGTAAAATAAATAAATAAATAAATAATAAAGTTGCTTGTAGATATTTAAATATATATATATGTATATATGTATATATATGTGTGTGTGTGTGTGTGTGTGTGTGTGTGTGTGTGTGTATCCATCCTCAGGTGAGGATTAACAACAACAGCAGAAAGTGTTTACCTCTGAGGCATGGGGAAAAAGTAGTAAAGGGAGATTTTTCCTTTTCCCTTTATGTATTTCTGAGTTTTAAAAGTTCTTTACAGAGAGTGTGTATTACTTTTATAATTTAAAAGAAATTATGTGTTGCCCTGCTGGGTGGCTCAGTTGGTTGGCACGTCATCCCATACACCAAAAAGTTTCAAGTTCAATTCCCGGTCGGGGCACATACCTAGGTTTCAGTATGTGATCCCTGGTTGGGGATGTCCAGGAGGCATTCAATTGATGTCTCTCTCTCTCTCTCTGTCTCTCTGTCTCTCTCTCTCTCTCTCTCTCCCTTTCTCTGAAAATCAATAAACGTATCCTTGGGTGAGGATTTAAAAAATAATAAAAATAAAAAACTTATGTGGAAAATTTTAATGTTTTCAACTAATTTTTAATGATATGGGAAAATATTGTAACAAGTGAGAAAATCAGAGCATAAAGTTATGTATACAGGATGATCTCAGCTACAGAAAAATGCATGTAAAATTCAGGGAGGAAATATATCAAAATGTTAATAGGGACTGCCTCTGGGTGGCAGGGTTATAGGTGGGTTTTTTCTGCATCTACCTTTCCCCACTTTCTGAATGCGCCTTCTTATTTTTATAATCAGAAAAAGGCATTGAGCAGGCCTGCCGAAGGTCATGGCAGCTTGTAAACCCACGCAGCTGCGGCAGGCAACGTGCCCCTGCAATCGGTTGCTGGTACCCGCACTGGGTGGCATGATGGCCCCGCGTTCTTGGCCACCTAAGGAAACTTTCCTAATTGCCAGGGGACAGATAAGGACAGAAGATGGGTTTCCTTCATTTGGCTTTTCTGATAAAATTGCAAGAGGAAAAAGGAGAGGCCGATACCAAGATGGAGAGCGTCTTCTGGCAGAGAGAGTGGGGTTTCCAAAGGGCCAGAGCGTGGTGTGAAGGTGGGAGCACCAGCCGCCTCAAGGGAAGGGGCCTGGTGGTCAGTGACGGGCTGTCCCAGGAACTGGAGGATCAGTGGAGGGGTGCTGCAGGGTCCTGGCAGCACAGCGGGGGTGGGGGGAGGGCGGGGAGGAGGGGGAGGGGGGAGGGAAGGCAGGCACCACACCTGCTGAAAGGACCTGTGTGGTCTCCAGACACTGACTGGGTTGCTGCCCTGACAGTGCGGAGGCTGGAGTCACAGGGGTGGTGGCCACAAGGGAAGGCAACCCTGTCACTTGACCCATATGACCCTATGGATCCAATATAGTTCTTTTTCTTTTCTTTTTTGTTAATCCTCACCCGAGGATATTTTTCCATTGATTTTTAAAAATATATTTTTATTGATTTCAGAGAGGAAGGGAGAGGGAGAGAAACATTAGTGATGAGAGAGAGAATCGTTGATTGGCTGCCCCCTGCACGCCCTCTACTGGGAATCGAGCCTGAAACCCAGGCACGTGCCCCCGACTGGAATTGAACCAGGACTCCTCAGTCCAGAGGCCGAGGTTCCATCCACTGAGCCAAACTGGCTAGGGCTCTACTTTTTTTGTTGTTTGTTTTTTTTATTAATCCTCACTTGAGGATATTTTCCCATTGATTTTTAGAGAGAGTGGAAGGGAGGGGGAGAGACAGAGAGAAACATCAATGTAAGAAAGACACATCAATTGGTTGCCTCCCGCACGCGCTCTCACCGGGGCCGGGGATCGAGCCTGCAACCAGGGTACGTGCCTTTGACCGGAATGGAACCCGGGACCCTTCAGTCTGCGGGCCGACGCTGTATCCACTGAGCCAAATCATCTGGGGCCCGATACACTTCTTGACGTTTCTGAGACTGGGACACTTCGTGGAACCCAGTGGCACCAATAATAATGGCAAGCTCGAGGTTCTGGAGAAAAGGACATCTCTTTTGACTGGAAGTTCTTCTCCTTTAGAAACGCGCTCTAGGCTGCTGTGCTCATGCTGGGCCTGCTTGTCACCGGATGTCTTCCTTTTCTTTTTTTAAAAACATATTTTATTGATTTTTTACAGAGAGGAAAGGAGAGGGATAGAGAGTTAGAAACATCAATGAGAGAGAAACATCGATCAGCTGCCTCCTGCACACTTCCTACTGGGGATATGCCCGCAACCAAGGTACATGCCCCTGACCGGAATCAAACCCGGGACCCTTCAGTCCGCAGGCCGACCCTCTTTCCACTGAGCCAAACCGGTTAGGGCTGGATGCCTTTCTTGCTCTTCTCCCGTTCCTTCAGCTCTGTAATACAAAGGGCTGCTCCCTGCGGCTGCGTTCCCAAGCCTCCGTGTCCCCTGAATTCAGGCTGCGCTGAGCCAGTGGGAGACACGGGGGATGGGGTGGGGGGTGGGGGGACTGGGAGACCAGAGGCAGGGAGAAGTCAGGGTGTTTCTCCTCTGCCCTCTCCGCCTGAAGAGCTGTCTCTGGAAGCAAATGAATTTCCTCCCTGGCGTCAGCTTCCACTGGGTGATCTCGGTTCCCGTTACCCCACCTCCTCCCTTTGCCCCCTTTATGGTAGGCGCAGGAGTGGCTGCCTGTCGTTGCTAACCTCTTGCTTGTTTGGCTTGACACCCCTTGTTCGGCTCCCCAAATCCCCTGTCACACGTGTTTAATTCCCACATCAAATTCTCTCTCTGAGAAGCTCTTTAACTGGTTGCTATCTTCTTGGTTGGCTCCTCCTTGGTCTAGGGCAGTCCCAGGGTGGCAGTCCTCAGGAAGGGCATATTGAAGAAGATTTATGTGCAATTGGCTTACCCTCTCCCTGACCATGTCTCCCAGGAGTGCCCAGTGCTTCTCAGCCTTTAAGTCACACACATATCCAGGGGGATCTTATTAGAGTGTAGGCTTGAACTTCATAGGTGTGAGGTAGGGTCCGAGTGTCTGTATTTCTAACAAGCTCCCAAGTGATGCGGATCCCGCGGGTGCAGAGCTGAGCAGAAGGCGCCCAGGCATCTAGGACTCCACGAGGGAGGGAAGCACCAGCGCCTTCAGTAGCTCCGTGGCCGACGTCCGCTGTCCTGACAGGTACTGAGTGGGGGACAGACGATGGTGCCAGCCGCCTGGGCGGCAGATGGACGAGACTCACGTAGCGGCAAGCATCTGGCTCCTTTCTTATTAAACCTAGAGTTGTGCCTGAGCTTTTACTTATTTAAATATATTTTATTTTTTTATAAATTATTTATTTCCCCGTTATTAAACAGGGATATTATTGATCTTTAGAATTATGTGTATATATCCTGAATTCAATTTTCAGGGTGGAAAAAGGGGTTGTTACAAAACGTTTGTTTTACAAAGAAGCCTTGGGACGGAAGAGGATTGCGAACCTCTGGGTTAGAGGACCTAGGACGGGATCTAGAAGAGGGTGGCAGCCCCGGGAAGTCCTAGCCCAGACGTGGAAGAGGCACTGAGGGGTAAGACGCTGGGCTGCGTTCCTTTCCCGGGGAGATGCACTCACTCTTGATTACCCACAGAGCAGAGTCCTTGCGTTGGCGGCAGCCTTTTCAGCCTAAGAAGGGCTCCAGGCTGGGGGGAGGGGGGTCATCTTTCAGCCTCTCACTGCCTGGCTCCTGAGCGCTCCCTCTCGGGGTTGGGGGCATTCCCCGCTGTATGGGTCTCAGCAGCCGGCCGAGCCTGTCTCCCAGAACAGAAGCTAAAAGTGCTCCCTTGCAGCTGGGTTTGGACTCGTGTTCCAGACGTGCACGCGGCAGATGCTCTGCCCAGGCCTGGGATGAAGACTCGAGTGCTCCTCCCTGAGTGAGGAGGGAGGCCCTCGCTGAGGAGCGGTGTGTAAGCCAGGCTCTGAGGGGTGTGTCGAGTCGCAGCCAGTTGGGAGGCTGCAGGAGTGAGCTGTGCGGATCAGGAGGTTGGGTGGGTGGCAGGCAGGCCCAATGCGGCAAAGGCGTAAGTGTGAAGATACTCTGGAACAGGTAAGAGGCCATCACTTTTACGTATGGGTGTTGGAGTCAAGGGCCTGAAAAGGGGTCAGAAGACCTGTGCTCAAATGTGGCTCCTGGCTTGTGTGACCCCAGCCCTCTGGGCTCAGTCCCCTCACCTGGGAACAGAAACGACTACTCCCCATCCGCCAGACTCACAGGGTTTTTGCAGGATCGGGTGACAGTAAATGCAAAAATGAAGAAGTAAATGAAACCTAGCCGGTTTGGCTAAGTGGCTAGGGCATTGGCCTGTGGACTGAAGGGTCGGATGTTTGATTCTGGCCAAGGGCACGTGCCCAGGTTGACGGCTCCATCCCCAGTTGGGGGCGTGCAAGAGGCAGCCGAGCAATGATTCTCTCTCTCTCATCATTGATGTTTTTATCTCCCTCTCCCTTCCTCTCTGAAATCAATAAAGAAATATAGACTGAGTAGCCAGATTATTATGATCTCTGAACACATAATAATCTGGCCACTCAGTGTATATCCTATATAATAAAAGGCTAATATGCAAACTGTCCCCTCGACCAGGAGTTCGACCAGCTGGCAGGCTGGCCAACTGCCCATGTCCCCTCTCCCTGGCCAGGCTGGCCGGACCTCCAGCCATGCACAAATTCATGCACTGGGCCTCTAATATATATATATATATATATATAATCTTTTTAAAAGTATAATAATCTGGCCACTCATTGAGTGGCCAGATTATTATACTTTTAAAAAGAAGTAAATGAAAAAGTTTAAATGAAAATGAACAATTACAAATAAATTGAGAGAAGGGGAGAAATAAAACAGATGAGATTGCACAAGAGAGGTTGGAAGAGAATCATCAGTCTGCAGAGGAATTTGTCAGGTCAAAGACCAAGTCCTCCTGAAGTGAGGCCTGGGAGTCGGGTTGGGTTGGGGGTGGACGGGCAGGAAGCTGCCAGGAAGCCTTCAACCTGGGCAGCTGGCAGGTGTCAGAGGCGCACAGATCCCCAGACAGAAAAGGGGAGAACCCCGAGTTTCTCCTCTTCCAGGGCAGGGCTCACCCCATACCTCCCCGAGGTTCTGGTCCAGCCACCTCAACTGCTTCTTGGTGTGCTCAACCTTCCATTCCTCTTGCACAAATGCCCCACCCATATTTCTCTTCTCTGGTTAGCCAGTCTTTTATCACATTTTGATTCTTTTTTTTAAATATATTTTTATTGATTTCAGAGAGGCAGGGAGAGGGAGAGAGAGATAGAAATATAAATGATGAGAGAAAATCATTGATCTGCTGCCTCCTTTACACCCCCTACTGGGGATCGAGCCTGCAACCTGGGCACGTGCCCTTGACCAGAATCAAACCTGGGACTCTACAGTCCGCAGGTCGATGCTCTATCGACTGAGCCAAACCTGCTAGGGCTCATTTTGATTCTTTTTTTTTTTTTAAAGATATTTTATTGATTTTTCCCAGAGAGGAAGGTAGAGGGATAGAGAGTTAAAAACATCGATGAGAGACAAACATCGATCAGCTGCCTCCTGCACACCCCCTACTGGGGATGTGCCCGCAACCAAGGTACATGCCCTTGACCGGAATCGAACCTGGGACCCTTCAGTCCACAGGCCGACGCTCTATCCACTGAGCCAAACCAGTTAGGGCCATTTTGATTCTTAATTTTCATCCCAGAAAGTAACTCCGACTTTATTTGTGGGGAGTTTGCCAACTCCCCCATTCCCCTCCTGAGGGCATGATGCATGGGAGCCAATGGCCTGTGGGTCTCGTGCAGAATTGGGGCAGAGCAGCTCTTGTGCTCAGCGGCTGCTTTTCAAATGTTCAGGTAAATGTGATCACTTGGGTGGTCCACAGTCAAGCCTCCAACCTCCCTGTTACGTGGGATCAAAATCAGCCATCGGATTGACACCACTTTCCTGTTTGCATCCCAAACCATCCGGATAAAGCAGGGGCCTTCGGGCGTTCCCAAGTTAGTCAAGCGTGTGACTCTTTCCCAAAGTCCGTGACCCCCAGCAGCTGCGATGGGGTCTCCACCCATGAAGTAGGGCTGTTGTCAGGGATACCTGAGAAGGTGCTGCAAAGCCCCACAGGAATCCAAACCGCAGCATTTACCACGGAGCCTGCAGCCCTCCAGCCCAGTGAGGGGTGCCCTTACAAGGGCAGGCTTCTCCCCTCTGTACGGTCTGCAGGGTCCCGCCCCCGGCCCCAGTTCAGGGGCCCATCTCCACCTGGGCTCAGGCAGCTACTCCTCCCATTTCCTCCTGTTCTGCTGCTATGCAAACAGCCTCCGGGGCCTCCATCCTGTAGATCCTCAAACACATCTGGCTACACCCTTCTCAGCCCCTCGGGAGTGAGCCACGCCCTGCAGACTGCAGACTCAGCCTGGCTCAGAGCCCTCACAGCCAGGCCTCCAGCCTTCCTCCATCCAGCCTTCTCTTCCATTCCAACCTTTTCCTTCCCACCGCCTCTCCCGCTCTGGCCAAGTCCATCTGTGCCCTGGCTCCAAGACTGAAAAACCAGCCCGTGTCACATGCTCTGTCATTTTGGTCAGCGTTGCCGTCATCCTGTGTCATCCTATTGTTGCTCTTACTAACATTCCCAACGGCAAGTGGTCCGCTAAGAAAAGAAAGGCCAAAACATGCTGAAAACTGAGCTATCATTCAAGTTACAGAATTAATTGTACAGGAAAGAGCAAAGGAGAGGGCAGGGACCAGCTGGCGCTCGGTGCCCGTGGCTGAAAGGCTGCCTGCTCACCCCGCGGTGGCCTGGAGAGCTTAGACGGTGGTGGGTCATGGACCAGCAGCGGAGCCCCGACACGTTCCTGGACCTTGTCCCCTGTCCCTGGTTGTCTCGTGCCTGGCCCTGGGGTGACTTAGGGAAGGGGGACAGCGTCCGGGACAGCAGTCACCTGGTAAACGGAGGTGAATGGCGTGGGCCCTGGTTGGTTTGCAAACCACAGGTGTGCTCACAGACAAGCTGGTTGCTCTCTCCAGAAATTGGGCAGCCCCTCCCTGGGTCTGCACACCCCAAAGATGTCAAAACAGAAGATAAAAGGGAGGATGTCAGAAGTGCCAGAGCAGCAGGGAGTCTTTTGGGGGGCTGTAACCTGCCCATGAACCCCACCCAGTGAGGCGGGACAGGAGAGTCACCACAGGGATGTGAAAGCCCATTCCCCAGGTGCCCTCACAGCCGCAGTCAGTCATCAGCTGGCGAACGCTCACGCTCCCCCTGCCCCCAGGGCCCAGTGCAGGGTGGACTAGAGCTTGAACTTCACCTGGCCGGTTACTGCTGTGTGACCGTGGGTAAGTTACTTGACTCCTCCGAGCCTGAGAGATAATTGGGAGAATGAAACAGATCCGTTTATAGAAGCTTATCTACTTAGGCATCTCGGTGAGCTGCATGCCTCCTGCCTCAGAGACTCCTCCGCGCTGGGGAAACGTGGATTTCCTGGCTCCACCCAGACCTTTGTTAACGTAAAAAAACACACATTCAAACCTGTAAAGAGTTTTTGTGAGTTTATTTGAGCTAATCTATCAACAATTGCTGGGAAGCAGAACCTCAAGGAATTGAATAAATGCTCCGGAGAATGGCAGGTTACATCTATATTTGTACATTGCAATCAAAGGAGGGACGAAGGTGGGTTACATGAAATCCATTGGTGATAGACTAGAAAGACGGGAGAAAGCAAATAGGGGGAGAAATACCTGGGACTGGGTAAAAAGTAAAATGATAGATACTTACTTAGGTGGGTGTAGGAACAATGAACATGATAACTATGAAGGGATTTGTGGTCTCTCTCCTGGCGTCCAGGCACATTAGGTTGTGCCCCAAGGGGTCCGGAAAAAGGGAAGTTACAAGTTACCCAGACATTTCAAGGATATGTTATCATAGATGCAAAAAGACACATAGGCTCAGTGAAGGTAAAGGTTGACCTTATCAGTGAAGATAGCGGCCTAGGACGTAACTACCCACCATAACTGCGTTTAGTTCAAGTTTAATTTCAGACCATCCTTTGTGGTTCCTTTAGGTCTCTGAGTTTGCAGGACCGCCATGCAGGCCTTCCTGAGCTTGTCAGGTCAGCATGTGGCCCCTTCCGTCCACACCTCCATGGGGCTAGTGCCTGGGCCTCTACACTGTGAATTGGAGAGAGAGAGCAAGGCCAAGAGAAGTGTCTGTCTTAGGGAGATCTCCGGTAACCGCAGGGAGACTACCAGTATGGGGCAATTCGGAACCAACCGGCGCCATGGGTGGGAAGCCTGGCTAGGCTGGGTGGGCCTCCACCACTGAACTAGGAAGGCCCAGGACACAGATGCTGCCCGGGCGTGAGGAGTTCCTTCCGGTGCCACACACAGGGGGCTGGCACCCTTCCGCTGGGTCCACTCCTGTTGTAGCCCCAACACTGACGTTAGAGGCGTTCGGTCAACACACGACAGAGACACTACTTTCAGCTCTGTTCGGCCCAGGATGAGAAATAAATTCACATCCTCAGAGGAGAACGGAAATGTCATATTCTTTTCAAGTTCCTAGGAGTACCCGTGCACTCCAAACTGCGGACTATTTACTTGTTTATTTGTGAATGAACACTTTAACGCAAGCTGATTTCTCTTGGTCATCTTTTATCGACAAATTCCATGAAGGCTGTAAAACCTAGAGTTCCTCTCCTCTAACTACTCACTCCTTCATCCTGCCTCCTCCCGACACAAAGATACCTTTGTATGATTTCTGACGAGAGAGCAACATTTCACTGATGTGATTTCACAGGGTTCTGTAGCCGGCACTCCCTGCCACCCGCCTCTCGGCCAGCCCTGTGGTGGGGTGAGCCCAGGGCTCAGACCCCAGGGCAGCCCTGTGTGCTGAAATGCCTGACTCGTCCTCCCCAGGCGTTCTCGAAGAAAGTGAAGTGAAATGAAACCCTCCCACGCTCCTTCAAAAACGTACACTCTCCATTCCAGTTGTCGTAGTAACGTGCTCAGGCGGCCCGGGTGCCTTTATGTATCTTGGTGCTGGTGGACCCACAGTTACCATGAGAACGAGAGTGGTTTCAAACACAGGGAATCTTGTGCTTATCTTTGTGTCTCGTGGAAAACAAAACCCACGTCCACTGGGACCGCCTCAGCAAAGCTCAGGGAACTTCACAACGGAATGTGAAATCTTCGTCCAATAGGGCCTGAACCACCAGACGTTCACTTTATTTGTTCTCTGAATTTTATTTTGAAGAAAAGATACAGTTTAAAGAAAAAAAAGATTCACTTGCTTTATTGTCACTGGTGAATAGATTAGTTTTAAATGCATAGTCCTACCTTCAGCCTTACAGACAAATTTGTCACCCCTGCCTCACAATCAGAATCCTTTCCTGAGCTACGCTTCTCTCTACTCCCCCAGCCTGACCCGGTGACCCACTAGGGATGGGACAGTATTTCCCCGTATTTCAGGCCCAAGGTCCCTGCATTTATTCTCTGAATGTATGAAAAGTGTGAGCGCTTCAAGTTCAAGGACATAACACATGCTTCTTCAGAATTTTCAGAATTGTCCTCTTTGTCAATTGGTTTGGATTTAAGCTTCCCATTTGGATGTACAGAAGTAAGTTTCAGCTGAGAAATCTAAATAGTTAATTTCAGAGGATTTGTGTGTGGGAACAAACTTGAAGGTTTATAGAAACCAACCCCACAGGCTGAATAGCAGGCTGTGTTAATGACACATTCTTCCATTAGCTCTCCTGATATAACTAACTTCCTTTGTGCACTTACCACGTGCTAGGCACTGGGCTGAATACGTGATGTGTGTATTATCTCATATAATCCTCACAGCACCTTGCACACGTACACGCACACGCACACGCAGCCTGGCTGTACTGCAACAGCAGGCTGTCGTTGTCGCCTTGGTGGGTGGGCTCCTGAAGGCTGCCCTGTGGAAAGAGAGAAGCCACAGCTGCACACGCCTGGCAGCAGGCTGCCGAAGAGGCCAAGGATGAAGGACATAGAGGGACAGAGAAGGGACCAAGGGGAGCTGAGCAATTCAACCAGCACAGCCAACAGGCGGACCTGGATCATGGACACTGTGGTTTACAGCTCTCCTGGTGACCCACTTGACTGGTGCCCCAGAAGCCAGGGACCAGGAGGCCCAAGAAGGCGAAGTCTGAGGGACAGCGGCAGGGGCAGCGTACTGAAGTTCATGAGGCGGTAGATCTTAGTCCGCCCACCCTCCCAGCCCTCACGCTCTCCTTGCTCTGAGATTGCCATGAGCCTGACCTCTGATCCACAGCTTCTCTGCCTCATTTATCATTAATGTATTTTACATCCTAGTCCGGGAGAGAACACACAGGTTGAGATAATTGGGGCAGACTATTCACAGGGTAACAGATCCAAGGTGCAAAGTAGTGGGTAGAAAGTGCAGACTCCAAACCAGGGAAGGCAAACAAGGCCCATGGTGAAGTGTTTTCTGTAGGAAGTGGGTGGAGGCGGGTGGAGGGTAAAGGGGGGGAGGGGTGTCTGGTGGCACGTGGTGGGGCTCAGAAGCCTGGAGGGCGATTTGTGCAGGAGGATAGAGGGACTACTGTTTTCCCCACATCACAAGGGAAAAATGAGAAATAAGGCTGCATGCAGAGGGAGGGACCCGAGTGAGGAAGGAGTACTGAGGGGGACCCTGTTCTATGAGAAAGTCCCCTTCCTTCATCTCGTCCTCCCACCTCATGGGAGGGCTGCCCTCACACACTGTCCTCCCGTCCCATCTCTACTGGACATCTAGAAGGAAGAGGGAAAAGCCTTGATGGATCGACTGCTTGTTTTGTATTTTTTTATTATGGTAAAATATAAATAATATAAAATTTACCATTTTAATCATTTTAAGTGTATAAGTTCATGGCATTATATACATTCATAAAATATAAATATAAGCCAGACTAGTGTGTGGCTGAGCATCGACCCATGAACGAGTTCAATTCCAGATCGGGGCACATGTCTGAGTTGCAGGCTCAATCTCCAGGAGGGGGCGTGCAGGAGGCAGCCAATCAATGATTCTCTCTCATCATTGACGTTTTTCTCTCTCTCTCTCCCTCTCCCTTTCTCTCTGAAATAAATAAAGACATATTTTGAAATATAAATATAAAACTTACCACTTTAACCACTTTAAGTGTACAGTTTCATGGCATTAAGCACATTCACAATTATCCATTTAGAACATTTTCATCATCCCAAGTAGAATTTCTGTACCCATTAAACAATAACTCCCCAGTCCACCCTCTCCTCAGCCTCTGGTAACCACTATTCTACATGCTATCTCCAGGAATTTATCTATTCTAGATAACTTACATCAGCGAATCATACAACATTTGTCCTTTTGTGTCTGGCTTATTTCACTTAGCATAATGTTTTGAAGCTTCATCCCTGTTGCAGCAGGTGTTAGAATTTCCTTCCTTTTCCAGGCT
Source organism: Cnephaeus nilssonii (assembly GCF_951640355.1). Lineage (NCBI taxonomy): Eukaryota > Metazoa > Chordata > Mammalia > Chiroptera > Vespertilionidae > Cnephaeus > Cnephaeus nilssonii. The sequence continues at coordinate 61,866,165 of NC_137083.1, forward strand.
GAGTAATAGTCCATTGTCTGTCTAGATCGTTTGTTTATCCATTCCCCTGCTGGTGGACACTGGTGTTGTTCACACCCTATGCAGCACATTGGTGTACAGGGATCTGTCTGGCTCCCTGCTGTCACTTCTTTTGGGGTTCATATATTTAACTTTTTGAGGAACCATAGGATTCCTTTCCACAGTGGCCGCACTTCCCCTTGAGCGACCTCAGTGAGAACACGGGTCTGCTCCGAGAGTCTCCCGTCCGTTTGGCCTGGAAGGATGGTCCAACATCCAGATTTCAAGAGGCAAGCGCTTCCCTGGCTGTGAATATGGGTGCCCCACCTTAGCCACAGGTGCCATGGTGAACTGGGGGCAACCAGAAGAGGGGGCCCAAGAAGGCTCGTGTCAAGGAAGAAGTAGTTGAAGGGCCTGGGGTGCTCGGCCTGGAGAGGAACCGCTGTCTCCAGAATCCTCATCGCAAGAGGAACAAAATGTGTAACGATGTGTGGGGACAGATGGTCACTAGGCTTCCTGGGGCGCTCATTTCACAAAATGTCCAATCAGCATGCTGTCTACCTAAACCTAATGTAATATTACATGTCAACTGTACTTCAATAATAATAATTACAGCCCTAGCTGTTATTACAGCGTCAGCCTGCGTCCTGAAGGGTCCCAGGTTCGATTCCGGCCAAGGGCACATGCTTGGGTTGCGGGCTTGATCCCCAGTAGGGAGGGGATGTGCAGGAGGCAGCCGATCAATGATTCTCTCTCATCATTGATGTATCTATCTCACTCTCCCTCTCCCTTCCTCTCTGAAATCAGTAAAGAAATTAAAAATAATAATAATAATAACAAAAGGAAAAGAATGGTCTCCAAAGGCATGAAAGGCTGTCACGAGGCAGAATGGACAGGCCTTTCTGTAGCCTGGAGGACGAGAGGGGAAGGCCGAGGGAAGTCACCGGGAGACCAGGTGGGTGAAGTGCTGCTTCCAGTGCTGGGAGGCAGGGCGGTGCAGGGCCTGACCACGCAGCGCCTGTGGGCCACGGTGGGAAGTTTGATCTTATCCCAAGAGCAACAGTTCGCCCGGGGCATGTTTGAGGCAGAAGAGCCATGTGCTCCCATCTGTGTTCATGTGTGGTAAGGAATGGCAAGTGAGGAGGAAATCAGCCTCAAGTTGGCTCTGACCCTCACCACCAAACACGTCCCCTAACTCAGGGGTGAGTAGCTCTGCCTGCCCAGCCTTCGGGAGTGTCTGGTCACCGCAGAGACCCTACTTCAAGCCAGTGGCATCTCTGGGCTCTCGCTGCAGCTCCGAGACGTATGCTGCTCCTCCCACCACCAGGGGGAGATACAGAGGCATTGGGCACAGCCTGCTGGGTCGGGCGCAGGCCAGAATCTGACGGCAGTTTTGGTTTGTGCACCAGCTGAAGCTTCTCTTACTTCCGTCTACCTTTACTCTCATCTCCCCTTTTATAGAGGAGACGGAGACAAGGGGGACCCTCGTCCAGCATAGGACCACGGACCCTGTTCCCATTCCCTCATCCTCCCTGACATCTCTGCAACATGCAGCCCCACAGACTCCCCTTTTCTTCCAGGTCTCCTCACCCTCTCCTCCTCTTCCAGCAGGGAAGTTCTTCCTCTTCCTTCTGCCCTAAAAGAAGGGATTGTTCCCAAGGTTCCTAAGTTGGTGCTCCTTTCTTATCCCTCTACACTATCCTGACCAGCTCTTGGTTCCAACCCTGAGTTTGCATTCAGTATGTGTAAACCCACCTCCTTGGCATCTGTCTTAGGAGCCCGAACCCCAAATTCCCCAGTGCCTGGAGGACATCTCCCTGACTGTTCCATGGCCACCTCACATCTTCCAGGAAGAAGGTCTGATTCACCTAGTTTGCGTTACAGCCAGGTGCCCAACCCTGGTGCAACCGGCTGAGGTGGGGGGTGGATGGAGGAGAGACGTGGTGTTACAGAAGACCAAAGAAATACCAAGCATGCTTCCTAGAGAAAGGGAGGGACCCCGTTTATTAACACTCGTGGACTCCGGGAATAATTTCCAAATCCGAGTGAAGAAACACGCAGAGGGCTTCACCTTTTATAACCTTCTGGGGTCTTTGTCTTGCAGATATGGTTCTGCCTCCTTTCCTGGGCTTACAGGAAGGTCTCCAGGTGTTGGGGGTCCCCAGGCCATATCTGATGATCTGTCCCGGGGCCAGTGATAACAACCCTTCCCACCCCCGCCCCCCCAGGGCAGTGCATTGTTCACAGTTTTATGGCCTGACACGCCTTGCAAGACCAGTTTCCTCCTCAGTGGTACAGAGCATAGCCAAGATGGGCAGCACTGGGAGAACCCTGCAGACAGGAAGAGGAGAAGCGAAAACAGAGGTACCAGAGATAGGAGGGGACCCAGGAGAGACATGTCAAAGAGGCCAACACAGCAGGGAGTCTTGAGAAGGGTGTGAGCACAAACAGGGCATTGTGTCAGCAATTACCAAATTCCGTTCATGTGAACACCATGTGTCGTACAACTGATGGCATTGGTGGTGGGTCTTTCCCCTTCCTTCTTAGTGGTACAAATTTATTTTTTTACACATGTGTTCACTATCTATGATTATCCTATATAATAAAAGCCTAATATGCTAAGTGTCTGGTCGTCCGGTCAACCAATCAAAGCGTAATATGCTAATGATATGCTAATGCAGCTCAACCACTCACTATGACATGCACTGACCACCAGGGGGCAGATGCTCCGACCTGTAGGTTAGCTTGCTGCTGGGGTTTGGCCGATCGGGGACTGAGTGAGTCGGGCTGGACATGCCCTGGAGCCCTCCTACGGTCCCTCCCCCACTGGCCAACCTCCCATACCCCTCCCCGGCCCGATCGTGCACTGGTGGGGTCCCTCGGCCTGGCCTGTGCCCTCTCACAATCCGGACCCCTCGGGGGATGTTGGAGAGCCGGTTTCAGCCTGATCCCACAGGCCAGGCCGAGGGACCCCACTGGTGCATGAATTTGTGCACTGGGCCTCTAGTATGTATATAAGAAATATATAGGAGAATATGTGTCTGTTATATGTGTATATACATGTATGTATTTGTATTACATGTGTATATAATATATACTTGTATTACCTATGGACATATTTATACACAGAGAGTGTGTGTATATGCAAATGTGACAAAACATTAGTTCCTGAATCTGGGCCAATGGTTCTTAACTGGGGGTGAATTTTGTCCCCCAGGGGACATTTGGTGATGTCTGGAGACATGTTTGGTTGTCTCAGTTGAAGCTACCAGCATCTCATGGGCAGAGGTCAGGAGTGCTGCTAAACAGCCCACAATGCACAGGACAGGCGCCCACACGATGAATGCCCAGCCCTAAATGTTATAATAGTGCCAAGGTTAAGAACCCTGGTCTGCGTAAAGGGTCTGGGGAGTCATTGTTCTTTCTTTCAACCTCTATGTGGGCTTGAAATTTTAAATGCAAAGTAGGTATAAAAAAAATCGACAGGAATAATTTGTGTGACAGAAAGGTGAGGAAGTGAAGAAGAACATATAAGCACATTCTTTCCAGGATCTTGCTTATAAAGGGAGGAGTAACAGCGACAGAGAAAGAAAGAAAGCATCCTGTCAACCACACTACCACCCCTGTCCCCATGAAGAATCACCCTGGCGTCTATGTTTCACAATTCCTGACCAGTCATACCTGTACCTCCCCTCAGGCATAGCTGACCGGACCAGCAGGAGACCCCTGACCCCGCCAGCTCATCCACTGGCTGCCACCACAGAGCCTGGTGCAGGGTCAGACAAGGCAGGTCTATCAGATTCTCTCTCCTGTACAGACCAGAGAACAAGGCACGTAAGAAGCTGACACTCGAAGGAAACACAGAGCTGGAGTCACAGGGGTCACGACAAGCTGAAGCTGTGGAAGAGCAGAAACCTAGAGTAAGCAGAACTTAGGAGCAGAGAGAATTGGGCACAGATGGAGGACAGAGTCAGCAGCTGGCAGAATCGGCGGTCTCACTACAGTGGCACCCGAGTGAAGGGTCGTCGCCGCTGCTGCTGCTGAGCTCTCTGGCACCGTCTTGGATCCTGGTCCCAAGGGGTCTGGTTCTCCCCCTTGTCATTCCTGTTGACTTTGCACATGCTCTGCCCCCTGCCTAAATTAGTCCTAGTTAGTGCCTTCCCGGGGCAGGTCCAGCTTTTGTGGGGCCTAAAGCTTGGGCGTCCTCTAAGAAAACAACAGCAAGAATACAGTCACTAGCTCACGGGAATGCGTCCGATGTCTACTCCTCCTCAGGTCTCAACTCCAAAATCACTTTCTCGGTAACATCTATTTGCCCTCAACCCCTCCCCAACTGGGCTAAATCCCTCCATGGTCAATTCTGTGCAGTCCCAAACAACAGCCACTAGCTACATGTGGCTATTTAAATTTAAATGGATTGCAATAAAATAAAATAAAATATCCCAGCCCTTCAGGCTTCACTAGTCACATGTGGTTTGTGGCTATCGTTCTGGACAGCACAAATATAGGACATTTCCATCTTCTCAGAAAATTCTGTTGGACAGTTGCTAGTATATATTACCGTTATCACTAGTGACTACACCCCCCCAGCCCCCTCACCCTCCGCCTCAAAACTGTTGGCCTCATTGCTGACACCCCAGGGCCTGGCACAGAACAGACCCTCGATAAATATCCAATGAATGAATGAATGAATGTGCCATTCTTTCTGTTCCACACATCTCCTTTCAGACCTGCCCCCAGACTTCAGCCAGCCCTACCCGCACTTTTTAAGCGGGGAAAGCGCCTCCCTTTTCCGGGCTGCGGGAAGCAGCTGGCGCAGAGAGCGAGCTTGAAAGTCTGGAGAGCCGCTCGGACATTTTGACATATTCGGTGTATTCTTGGGCTTTTTCCTACATGGTGATATGAACGTATCCCCATCTATGGGAGAGTTCGAGTGTAAAATTACCTGTTTGGGATGGTAGGATACGCAAGTGTTCAGGGAAAAAATGGCAGGTACGCCATTTGCTTTAACCTGCTACAGAAGGAAGTAGGGGGACGTAGATGAATAAGGCTAATTGTGAGATGTGTCAGAGCTGGGAGGTTTGTTGCACTCCTTTCTACTTGGAAATGTTTACAATAAGTTCATTTTCAAATGTAAAATAAGAACAATATTCAACTGTCAGCTCTTAAAGTTCCACTAATGGTTTCTCTGCTTTCTTGGTTATGGCCTCACCTTCCCTGGGGCAGGGGGGCCTCGGGGCAGCTTTGTGCCTGTGTCTGTGCTTGCAGAGTGGGCCGCATCGCTGAATACGGTCCCTGGGTTAAATGTCTTGGTGGTCAGCCCCACAGGGCTGGAGGAATGAAGGTGCCGGGTCAGGGCTGGTCACATGGTGAACTGCCCCTTGGGAGCCTTGTAGGGCTGGGGGACTGGACTAAGGAAGAACCTTCCACAGAGAGGAGACTTCAGTAAGAAACGGGTTCTGTTTTGAATATTTAAAATTTTTTTATTTATTTATTTCAGAGAGGAAGGGAGAAGGAGAGATAGAAACATCACTGATGAGAGAGAACATTGATCGGCTGCCTTCTGCATGCCCCCTACTGGGGATCGAGCCCGCAACCCAGGCACATGCCCTTGACCAGAATCCAACCTGGGACCCTTCAATCCACAGACTGACGCTCTATCTACTGAGCCAAACCAGCTAGGGCTGAAATTGGTTCTGTTTTGAACTCTTCCTGTGCCCTTACAGAGGAGGAGCTAGACTCAGAAACGAGCGGGGTAGGCACACTTTCCCCTAAAGGGGAGATCAGGTCACCTGCTGAAGGCGAGGTCCAGAGAGGGAGGGTAAGAATGGTGATGGGGGTTGGCACTTGATAAAGGCAAAGTGCTCCGGATGCTGCAGAACCTTCCTGCGGGGAGGTGGAAGGGTGGCACCACAATGTGCGCTTTGGCAAGCCCCCCAGGTGACTGGGTGCACACTCCACTTCGAGAAGGACTGAACTAGTTAGTGTTCAGTCGCCACTAGACACAGACGCCACTAGACACAGTCCAGCCGTCGCTAGACGTGTGGGAAGGTGCTCCCCATGCCCAGAGCCTGTGGGCGGAGGGCCCCCCTTCAGGTGAAGAGGAGCGCCAACCTTCACCGGAGCGAGGGCGCCTCTGGCAACTAGCCAAGGGCACACCCTGGGTCTGCACAGACGGTGCAGCTACACAAATGTCATCCCCAACTACCTCACGTGGGTTGGGAGCCCCCCACTTCCCTGGTACAAAGATTCCTGTGATCTCCCTTCTTCTCGGATACGTAGGAAATCCTGAGTCCTGGGTTGCAGCCTGCTTTAGCCGGCGACGTGAATCTTTGAGACCCTCACCGAGTAACCGGCAGCACCGTTTTAAGTAACTCAGACAAATTAGATCACGCCTGGACAGGTGATGCTTCGAGGAACCAGAGCTGTGAGAGGAGACAGCAGGGCAGGTGTCCGCATGGGGGAAGCGGCAGGACGTGCCAGGAAGGCAGAGCAGGAGGCAGGGGTGGATGCTGGGTGGTTCAGAGATGGTGCTTACGCTTCAACACGCCTTCCCTTCCTAGTTTCACATTTGGGGCTTTTAGATCTTTGAGGAGGAAGAACTACAGCTTTATCTCCTAAGTGTCTCTGCCCAGGCTAGGGAGATCCTATAGCATCAATAGGATGCCCGTGGCAAATTTCTGGCACCAGTTTCGTAACTCCGGTCAGCTGAGTGTACCAGAAAGCCTGCAGAGGTGGCCAGAAGATGGAAGTGTGCAGAAAAAGAGCAGAAGAGTCGGGTGATGCAGAACAGAGGGTGTGGGTGCCTCTGAGGCTGTTTATGCCCTACCCAGGTCAGCGCAGGCGTGATCGCCTCCGTCTCCGCCGGCGTCTGTGGCCAATTAGAATCAGGCAGGCGTGAGACTGCTGAGAAGAACACAAAATACGTGTCATTTCTCCCGAAAAAGACAGGGAAACAGTGCCCACAAGTAGCACGCTCGCGAGCAAATCCTGTGCTTTTCGCCGTCCTCTCTAAATGACAAAGCCGCGTTGGCAAAAGAAAACACACGCGGGTTAGAACTGCCTTTTGAGAGCAAGGTTTAATTCTGATCCAGGATTGTAGTGACTATTTTAAGTCCTACTCAGTCCCTTCCCCCTTAACTTCTGAAGAACCAGACTGGCTAACCATACCCGGATTGAGCTGAGGAAGTGAAATGCATCTCTTCACCACTCCCTGCCACAGAAAGCTGCCATCTCAAGTCGCCTTTAGCAAGTCCACTTTGCTGGCAACAGTTGTGTTACCCTGCCTTCTCCGCTCCCGATCCTGCTCTCTGTGAGAGAGACGTGTGCTGTGAAACGCTGTCACTTAAGTCTTGTTCTTCCCTTTCTTTGCCTTGGGGTCCCCTGGCCAGCGGAAGCCCCGCAGGTGCAGGCAGTGGGCCGCGTTGTGGGCGATGTAGTAGAGGTTCAGCATCGCCGCCGGGCTGAGGATGTCCACTTCCTGCTTCTTCTGCTTCTTCCCGCGAGACTTGCCCCGGCCTTTTCCTCTTTTCCCTTTACCTGGCTTTCAAAGACAAGTATATACATGGGGCAACATTAGTTTTCATAACCTTGACATAATTTTCAACATATCCTATTGAACTTAAGAAAAAAATACATTCCTAAAAGGAAAAATTGTAAGAACCAAAAATTGTGCATGGCGTGGGGGAGAAGACACAGGCCATGTAATTCACCAGCTGTATACGAAGCACCTCTAGATTAAGAGAAACCCAACCTAATGCATGTGTGGACCTTGTTGCCATTCTATTTTTTTTATTTTTATTTTTTAGAGAGAGAGAAGGAGAGAAAGAGAGAGAGAGAGGGAGAGAGAGAGAGAGAGAGAGAGAGAGAGAGAGAGAGATCTATTTGTTCCACTTATTTGTGCATTCATTGGTTGCTTCTTTATGTGCCCTAACGGGAGATGGAACCTGCAACCTTGGCTTATCAGGAGAACCCTTTAACCAACCGAGCTACCCAGCCAAGGCTCTTGTGTGCATTCGGATTGGAACAAACCACCTGTAAAAAGACATTTTTTAGGTACTTGGGGAAATTTGATAATATTGAGAAGTTATTAATTCTATTAGGTCTGATATTGGCACTGGGTCATGCAAAAAATGTTTACACATTTCAGAGAGGCACATTAAAATCAGTAGGCATGAAATAAAAGGAGGCCTGAGGTTTGCTTTATTTTATTTTTAAAAAAATATTTTTATTGATTTCAGAGAGGAAGGAAGAGGGAGAGATAGAATCATCAATGATGAGAGAGAATCATTGACCAGCCGCCTCCTGCACACCCAACGCTGGGGACTGAGCCCACGTCACCTGGGCATGGCCCTGACCCGGAATCAAACTGTGACCTCCTGGTTCATAGGTTGACGCTCAGCCACTGAGCTACACTGGCAGGGTGAGATTTGCTTTTTTTTTTTTTTAATCCTCACCCCAGGATATTTTCCCATTGATTTTTAGAGAGAATGGAAGAGAGAGGGAAAGACAGAGAAATATCATTGTGAGAGAAACATATCGACTGGTTGCCTCCTGCATGCGTCCGGACCAGGGCCTGGATCGGGGAGAAGCCTGCAACAGAGGTATATGCCCTTGACTGGAATCGAACCCGGGACCCTTCGGTCCACAAGCCGATGCTCTATCCACTGAGCCAAACTGGCTAGGGCAAGACTTGTTTTAAAATACTGCAGCTTCCACCCCTAAAAGACAGATGAAGCAAATGTGGCAAAACCCTAATAATTTGTAAATAATCATTTTACTACTATATTTTTGTGTATGTATGGAAACTTTCATATTAAAAGTTAAACGAAAAACATTTGATAATCAGGATGTAAAGATATATTTTGGCACTTGTTATGTGGTAATCTCCAGCCATGAGGACTAAGTAGCCATGAGGACTAAGACGTGAATATAAGGCACTTAGCCCCGCGTAAGCAAGCGCTCAGTAATGGTTAGTGCCATCGCTTTACCACAGCTAATTCTCAGAGACGGATATCAAGGGAAGTAGGTATTACTCAGCTCAGCAAAGTCATGGCAAACCGACATCCACCAGGCTCAGTGCCTGTGTTTTTGCCACAACTGCACTGCCAGGCCAATGCATGTTGGGAAAAGGAAGGTTACTACCCGAACCTGGGAATATACAATGCCCGGAGTTCTGCTAGAGCTGCACAGAGCTGAGGTGACTTCTCTATGTCCTATGACCCACCACCCAGAAAATAACAGCTGGAAGTGCATTATTTAGAAAGTGTCTATTCTGGGCAAGGGAAAGCAGAGGAATGGATACGTTATTAAGGACACCTACAAGGGCTAAATATTCGGGTAAAATAGATGCTCTGTTCATAGCATGGCATCTTAAAAATGTCCCGAGCCAAACAAAGAGAAACATAGTTGATGTGTTAAAAACACTAAAACATACTTTTGTTAAGTGAAATGGAGTGCATTCCTAGACACAAAACCCAGGAATGAAGAAGAGAAGCATCTTGTAACACAGAGGCCTGGCTTGTGTGATGAAATCCACATGAAAAGAAACAATCTGAAAACCGGAAGACAACTGCACCTCCTGATAAAATCTGCCCCTGGGAATGTACGACCATAAGCTCTTAAAGATTTGGGGACCGGGCTTTTTTTAAACGACTTTATACTTTCCTTGCATGTCAATCATACTTGACATACCTGGAATCACTGGAGAAAATGTATTTTGATCTCTAAAAAGGTTTGAGAACTAAAATTCACACAAAAGTTTGGCATTTTTATTCACAGTTTTCATCTTCTTGTAGAAATTGGCAAACTGATTCTAAAATTCATATGGAAATGCAAAGGACATAAGATAGAGGGTTGACACTTTTATTCAGAGTTCTCATCTTTTTGTAGAAGATTCTAAAATTCATATGGAAATTCAAAGGACTTTGAAAAAGAAGAACAAAGTTGAAGGGCTAATACATTATTTCAAGAATTATTATAAAGCTACAGTATCCAGACAGTATGGTATGGGTGTCAAGAGACAAACAGATCAGCCCTAGCCGGTTTGGCTCAGTGGATAGAGCATCGGCCTGCGGACTCAAAGGTCCCAGGTTCGATTCCGGTCAAGGGCATGTACCTTGGTTGCGGGCACATCCCCGGTAGGGGGGTGCAGGAGGCAGCTGATCAATGTTTCTCTCTCATCGATGTTTCTAACTCTCTATCTCTCTCCCTTCCTCTCTGTAAAAAATCAATAAAATATATTAAAATAGATAAATAAAAAAGAGACAAACAGATCAATGGGACAGAATGGAGCCCAGAAGTAGATTCACACATATAGGAACAACTGATTTTCAACAAAAGTGCCAAAGCAATCCAGTGGAGCAAGGGTAACTTTTTAATGAATGTAGATGGAACAATAAATATCAATTTGCAAAAATGGACCTCAATCCATACTTGCACCATATACAAAAATTAACTCAAAATGGCTCATAGAGCTAAATAAGAAACAGAAACTAAAAAACCTCTGGAAGAAAATAGAGGAGAAAACCTTGGGTTAGGCAAAGATTTCTTGGACATGACATGGAAAGCACATCTGTAAAAGAACAAACTGATAAATTCTTCAGCCCTGCCAGTGTGGCTCAGTGGACTGAGCGTCGTCCCATACACCAAGAGGTCATCAGTTCGATTCCGGTCAGGGCACATACCCAGGTTTCGGGCTCGATCCCCAGTAGGGGTGGGAGGCAGTTGATTGATGTTTCTCTTTCACATGAATGTTTCTATCTCCCTCTTCTTCTCCCTTCCTCTCTCTAAAAATCAATAAAAACATATTTCTTAAAAAATAAATTGTTGCCCTAGCTGGTTTGGCTCAGTGGATAGAGCACCGGCCTAAGGACTGAAGGGTTGCGGGTTTAATTCTGGTCAAGGGCACATACCTCGGTTGTGGGCATAATCCCCAGTATGGGGTGTGCAGGAGGCAGCCAATCAATTATTCTCATCATTGATGTTTCTCTGTCTCTCTCTCCCTTCTTCTCTCTGAAATCAATAAAAATATATAAAAAAGAAAAAAATGATAAAAAATACACAAATCAATGTTCTTTAAAAAATAAACTGTTAAGGCATTTCTTTTAAAATATTTTTTGGGTCAACTAGTACATTCTATTTTTTAAAATAATTATTGATTTCAGAGAGGAAGGGAGAGGGAGAGAAAGAGATAGAAATATCGATTAGAGAGAATCATTGATTGGCTGCCTCCTGCATGCCCCACACTGGGGCTCGAGCCCACAACCCAAGGGCAGGACCCCAGTCCTCTGGCTGCCTCCCTCGGGGCCAGGCCCTGGGTGGGCACACATCGGCCTGGATTGGGCCTGGGTTACTGGTCTAATATGGAAACCAGCTCAGAACAGCGAGGACAAAGGAGATGGAGAACCCCTGGGAAACGCCTGGACGTAGGCTGCTGCCAGAATGCAGGCAGATGGCAAAGAGGGCCTGACAACCAGCGGCAGTTAGGGTGGGGAGCAGGTTGCAGGGAAGTGGATGAAGGCTGAGAACAGGAAAGCTTGTGTTTGAGGCCAGAAGGATGAACGTGCTACTGGAACGTGCCAATGAGGCCAGAGAAGGCAGTGTTTAAAAGAGCTGGATTTTTAACACAATTTGAAAAGGCTCTCTGGAAGTTGGATCCAGCTGGAAGTTGAAAATGAAGGTTTTAAGTTTGAGGTTTAACGTGTGAGCCAATGACATGGAGGTGAGATGAAGGATGTTGCAAGTTTTCCTGGGCATAACATGCAAAAATATTTGCCCTAACCGGTTTGGCTCAGTGAATAAAGTGTCGGCCTGTGGACTGAAGGGTCCCAGGTTCGATTCTGGTCAGGGCATGTACCTTGGTTGCAAGCACATCCCCAGTGGGGGGGGGGGGGTGTGCAGGAGGCAGCTGATCGATGTTTCTAACTCTCATTCCTCTCCCTTCCTCTCTGTAAAAAAATCAATAAAATACATTTTTTTAAAATGCAAAAATATTTTACATAAAACGTCTCCTCCAAAGCCTTTCCTTAAACTGGAATTCCTTAATATTAGCCAGCGGTCCAGGCTGCACCTGGGCTCATTTTTAATTAATTAATTAATTTATTTTAAAAATATATTGTTATTGATTTTATTAGAGGAAGGGAAAGAGAGAGACAGATAGAAACATCAATCCGCTGCCTCCTGCATGCTCCCTACTGGAGATTGAGCCACCAGCCGGGCATGTGTCCTGAGGGCCAATCCAACCTGCGACCTCTTGGTGCATGGGTCAAGGCTGAACCACTGAGCTACACCGGCCCGGGCTGGGCTCATTTCTCAAATCCACAGATAAGAACCCCGCACAGGACCAGGGCAGCGGCGGCAGCAGCTAAGTGCCTGGCCAGTCCCTGCTGGCGACCAGGGGTTCCACACCACGTGACCAGCCTCTATTTGACACGTAAACCATCTTCTGGGTGAAAATAAGTGGCTCAACAGAACCCAGGAACTAAAACCAACCAACTCGTAGGGGGCTCAGCCTGGTTCGGATGCTGCAGTCCTCCACAGCGCAGACCACCGGGGAACCCTCCCCGCTTCATCTTTACCCAAGTGTCAGATCGCTGGGCTGGACACCACCCTCAACGCGCGGAGGTGAAGGTGCCCACCTCGTGCCGGGGATAGACAAATCTCTCTAAGGGTTGATTCCACAAGGCAGACGGTGTGAAACTCATTCAGCAAGAGCCTCGGAATCTCTTATTCGTAAGAAAAGGCATGTATTACCATGGTAACTCCTTTCTCAGTTGAGCAGGTGAGTGTGGCATGTATTCCCAATCCTGAAATGAAGAGAGCGCCCCCAGTTTTCCGTATCGCCTAGGGGAGGCGTCCCCGCGCCCATTCCTGCCGCGCACCCGGCTTTCTCCTTCGCTCTCCGCGAAGACCCGCCGCAGGTCCGGGACCTCCCCACGCCTCTCAACCCGGCCGCCTCCGGCGTGGTTTGTGGGCTGCGAGCCACCGAGCTGCCGCCACGCCGGGCTCGAGCACCCGCCGCACGGAGGCCCCGAGGTCACAGGCTGCAGACGCGCAGCGAGCACCGAGCAGGGAGCGACACGCGGGCGGACGCCGGCGGCCGGGAGTCCAAACGCCAGGGGGCGCGCGGCGGGGGGCGGGGCCGCGCATTGTTTACCCGTTGCCAGGACACCGGGGCCCGGCGCTCAACTGTCCCGGCCCAGCCCGGCTGGCCCGGCGCGCATCCTGGAACCCTGGCAGGGCCATTTTACCTCGCGCTGTGGCGACCACGGCTACGAGGGCCTAGAACCCCGGCTCGGCGTGAGGCGGCTGGATTTGGGCGGCTGGACCAAGCTCGGTACCGGCAAGGCGGTGCTGGGGTGTCTATGGTACTGGTGTTGGAGTGAGCCCACTCCGGAGTGAGTCTGAGCCTGGCCACTCACCTGGCTGACCTTGGGAAAGTCCCAGAAGACTCCACGACCTCTTGGAAAGTGAGATAAAGCTGTTGAGAGTTGAAGTGAGAATAACATGGGGAAATGTTTGTGCAAGAACCTGATACAGGCCCCCAATGAGTAAGAGCCTGAAAGTTCTTAGAATCTGCGTGGGTTTAGGCAAGAAGGGGTAGAGTGGGTGCAGTCCCGCTTCCAACCTCTCGAGTTCATCCTCCTCTTTGGGAGCAGTACCGTCATTCTTTTTAAATGACTTTATCCTTTGAAAAATATTGATTGGTTTTAGAGAGAGAGAAAGGGGAGGGAGGGGAAACTTGGATTTGTTGTTCCATTTAGTTATGCATTCATTGGTTGATTTTTTTAAAATAATAGAAATTTATTTTTATTTGTATTTCAGAGAGGAAGAGAGAAGGTGAGAGTGATAGAAACATCAATGATGAGAGAGAATCATTGTTTGGCTGCCTCCTGCGTGCCCCACACTGGGCATCGAACCCACAACCCGGGCATAGAACTGTGACCTCCTGGTTCAGTGGTTGGCAAACTGCGGCTCTGTTGACTAATGAATTTGCCGACCACTGTCCTGGTTCATAGGTCAATTTAGCCACACCTGCTGGGCTGGTTAGTTCTTGTATGGGCCCTGACCAGGGATCAAATTGATCAAACCCCAAACCTTGGCTTATTGGGATGATGCTCTAACCCACTGAACTACAGGGCCAGGGCCTGGCTTACTTCTTTTTACTCAACAGTTATTGATCATCCTCCACTTGCCAGACACTGCGTTCTAGGCCCTGGGAATGCTTCCCTGCATGAGTCAAAGCTCTTGTTCTTAAGAGTATTTTTTGGGGGGAGGGGGGTATTGAAATGGAGAACAGGGCAGACATCCTATATAATAAAAAGCTAATATGCAAATCGACTAAACAGCAGAATGACCAGTCCCTATGACACACACTGACCACCAGGGGGCAGATGCTCAATGCAGGAGCTGTCCCCTCACTGTCAGTGTGCTCCCACAGGGGGAGCGCGGCTCAGCTAGAAGCCGGGCTCATGGCTGGCTAGCACAGCAGCAGGTGGTGGGAGCATCTCCCGCCTCCGCGGCAGCGCTAAGGATGTCCGACTGATCCCATAAGGAGTGGGCCTAAGCCATCAGTTGGACATCCCCCGAGGGCTCCCGGACTGCAAGAGGGTGCAGTCCGGGCTGAGGGACCCCCCTCCGAATGCACAAATTTCGTGCACCAGGCCTCTAGTTAAAAATAATAGATGTAACAGAGGGTATTATATGGGGTGTATTAAATTGATGTGCTGTTTTACATTGGTGATTGGGGATGGTCTGAGGAGGTCATGTTTAAACTGAGATCAGAAGCAGTCGACTATGCCAAGATCAGGGACAGGGCATTGCAGACGAAGGCAGGAAAAGGAAACTGGACGAGGAAGCAGGGGTGGGGCCCTGAAGGGCTCTGCAGCCAAGGATGAGGTGTTCTGTTTGCCTTCTTTATTTATTTATTTATTTTTATTTTTTAAAATATATTTTATTGATTTTTTACAGAGAGGAAGAGAGAGGGATAGAGAGTTAGAAACATCGATGAGAGAGAAACATCGATCAGCTGCCTCTTGCACACCCCCCACTGGGGATGTGCCCGCAACCAAGGTACATGCCCTTGACCGGAATCGAACCCGGGACCCTTGAGTCCGCAGGCCGACGCTCTATCCACTGAGCCAAACCAGTTTCGGCTTTTTATTTTTTTTTTTAATTAAAAAAAATATGTATATATTTTATTGATTTTTTACAGAGAGGGTTAGAAACATTGATGAGTGACCAGAATCGAACCTGGGATCCTTGAGTCCGCAGGCCGACGCTCTATCCACTGAGCCAAACCGGTTTCAGCTTTGTTTGCCTTCTTTAGCTGATGGCCTGGCTTCCCAAGGGGAAGTGCATGTGCCAGTATTTATGCTCTCACAGTCCTTTCCCTAATTGTTCACCAACAAAGCAAAGTTCCAACTACTTTCAATTTACCTAGTAGTTTTTTCATGAGTCCCTGCGCCCTTCATATGGCACGTTCGCCTGTCCTCTGTCTTGGCCTTCTCCTCTGCTGGCCCCTCATAATCCCTGGATGGGGGCACACTCCCCACATTTCTTTGGATCATCACCGCTCTCTCAGGTTAACCCCCTTTTGGGGTCACTCCCTGATCTGTTTTGGCCCTGCTTTCCTGAGAGGAGGCCCAGAGCCCCGCTCCACGTTTTAAAATTCAGTCGTCTCCAAGTGCACCAGTGGCTGGGAATGGCCCGGAGTGTGTGTGTGTGTGTGTGTGTGTGTGTGTGTGTGTGTGCACATGCAGCGGAGGGAGGGGGGTTGACTCTGCAGAGGGTTAAGAGGAAAATTCGGGAGTGATGGCAAGGTCTGTATCTTGATTGTAGCGGTAGTTATACCAGTGCAGGGCTGGCTACATAGTTGGCCTGGCACAGTGCAAAATGAAAATGTAGGGAAGCAGGAGAAAAATGCCACTAAAGGTACTAACTTATAAAACCCTTCCTTTTTTTCTGTGGTCTCTACCAACCTATCATGCTATTTATTTATGTATTTATTGATATTTAATGTTGTATTTCCTCAGGGAACAGGGACACTCGCTCCCCTTTCTAGGTACCTTCCCTTCCCGTGGGCTGCCACCCACTCTGGGTGACCCGCCAAGGAAGTGCAACTTCTGTGCTGGGTTGTACTTGATACCTGGGTCCTGATGAGTGAGATGCTCACATGTCATTCTCTGAATGTGCTGGGGTGCCGCCATGCTCTGCCCTGAGACCTGGGTACCAGCCTGGCCCCGAGGTTGGGGGTGGAAGTGGAAGGGGTGGGCGTCAGGGTTAGTGGAGTGGGGGCTGACAGATGAGACTCAGTAGGAGTTCATGCTCCAAGCCCCTCCACCCAACACAGTCCACTGTCCCACTGAACTTCATTTACAAAACACAAATTCGAAGATAAGAATTTCAAGATTGTGAACTCAAGAGCATGAAAACCCAAGCACAGGGACCTTCAGAGAGTAGCACCCTGTGTGACCCTTGGTCACACGCCCAGGAAGCTGAACCTGCACAGGTGTGTGTATTTGTCAAAATTCATTATATTCAAGTGAGTGCAGCTTGTTATACATTAATTATTCTTCAATGAGGTTGGTTTTTAAACTTTAGCTCTCAGGAACCTAAACTGTACCATAGTTAAAATCAAACACGTCTCATACCCAAATATTTTGTATAATGGCATTAGGAGCCATCTAGGACCCAACTGTAAAATTGATCATCCCTCACTCCTTCTATCCAGAGCTCACTCCCACCCACACCTACTTGAGCCACCTCCTGCATTATGCTTGCTCACTCAGTCATCTAATGACTTCATGGTCTGTGGGTGATGCCACCTCTGCCTAATCACCCAGGCTCAAACCTGCCTGTGTGTCCCCCTTCACTCCTTGTCAAGCCCCCTCTCTCTGAAGACTGCCCTTTCTCCTCTGAATCTCCCCAGTTCCTCAGACCACCACCCATCTTCAGGTCTGTACTGGTCCCGCCGTCTCTCAGGCTTCTGCACTCCATCCTGGTATTCTTTCTAGAGTAGAGATATAATCATGTCTCACCCATTTAAAAAACTTTAAATGACTATTTCCTAGAAATTTAACTCCTTGGTATGGTATTGATGGACTTTCAAAATCTTGCCTCGATCTGCTTTTCTAGCTTTATTTACCCACATGGTCCTACATGCCTTATTTTAGCCACACTTCTCAGTCTCTGGGATTTGCATTTTCACACCTCTCATCCTTTTCTTTACATGATCTATTTTACCTGGAATGCCTTCTCCCCTACGTCTATCAAAAGCCTATTCAAATTTCAAGGCCCAATGCAAACGATACCATCTCTGTGAGCTTATAAGTCACTACCAACACTTTGTGCCCATTAAAGTCAGCCAAATCCTCTGCATAGAAATACGTTGACTTGTCTCCTCTTCTCCACAGTGGGCAACCTCTTTCAGGCTCATCTTTGTATGCCACAGCAGTAATAGTAGTCATAATGGAATCATCTTCATGATTCAGTGGGAAGTATTATCACCTTAATTCTGCCAAGCCCAGCAACTTCTTCATTCTCATTGACCTCTGAAACGAAGTTGATGTTGCTCCCCTCCTGCTATCTCCCCTCTTGTTTCTGAGACGGACATGCATTATGCTTGCTCACTTAGTCACCTAATGCCTAACTACCTCTCCTGCAATTCAAGTGTTGGCTGATCTCAAAGCCCAGCCTCAGCCCTCTGCCATTCCTCCTCAGTGTCTCCTCACATGATGGCTTATCTCATAATGTCAGTGGGGACTACCTCTCTTGGGATGACAGCCTCTGTCAGGGAAGAATGGCCTCCATCTGCACGCCAGTCCTCAGGCTCCATTATTCCCTGGACGTAGCCTCTCAGTTTCCCCTGTCAGTGGCAAAACGGCTCTCCCAGCCTTCGGCCCTTTGGCAAATAGTAGTTAACATTGAAGGAGCACCGATGTCAGACACCTTGCTGAGCATCATGCATTATCACTTCACTACAGCCGATGTGGTAGTTTCTGTTAAGTTCTCCAATTTGCACAGGAGGTCAGAGAGAATAAGTAACTTGCCCTAGTTCACACAAACAGTCAAAGCCAGCTCTATCCATCTGTCCAGCCTGTGATGTTAAACACCAGAATTATTCAGGAAGGTGCCCTGGACTTGAGGCCAGGAGATGTGGGTTCAAGTATTGACCTCACTACTTATTAATTAAGCAATTTTGAGCAATTATTTAAGCTTCATTTTCTTCCCTTGGGTTGCTATAAAGGTAATTAGAATGCATCTGAAAGTGCTTTGTGAATTCAAGTTGTTTCTACGTCTTGCATAAAAATATATAAAACTAGAGGCCCGGTGCATGAAATTCGTGCACAGGGGAGGGTGTCCCTCAGCCCAGCCTGCACCCTCTCCAATCTGGGACCCCTCGAGGGATGTCCGATGATCCTGGTAGGATCGGGCCTGAACGGGCAGTCGGACATCCCTCTCACAATCCAGGACTGCTGGCTCTTAACTGCTCACCTGCCTGCCTTCCTGATTGCCCCTAACCACTTCTGCCTGCCAGCCTGATCACCCCCTAACCACTCCCCTGCCAGCCTGATTGATGCCTAACTGCTCCCCTGCCAGCCTGTTTGCCCCTAACTGCCCTCCCCTGCAGGCGTGGTCACCCCTAAGTGCCCTCCCCTGCAGGCCTGGTCCCCCCCAACTGCTCTTCCCTGCAGGCCTGGGTCCCCCCCAACTGTCCTCCCTTGCAGGCCTGGTCCCTCCCAACTTCCCTCCCCTACTGGCCTGATCACCCACAACTGCCCTCCCTTGCAGGCCTGGTCCCTCCCAACTGCCCTCCCCTGCTGGCCATCTTGTGTCCACATGGGGCAGCCATCTTTGACCACATGGGGGCAGCCATCTTGTGTATTGGAGTGATGGTCAATTTGCATATTACTCTTTTATTGTATAGGATAGAGGCCTGGTGCACAGGTGGGGGCCAGCTGGTTTGTCCTGAAGGGTGTCCTGGATCAGGGTGGGGGTTCCCTTGGGGCATGGGACAGCCTGGGCGAGGGGCCTGTGGTGGTTTGCAGGCTGACCACGCCCCCCAGCGACCCAAGCAGAGGCCCTGGTATCTGGGATTTATTTATCTTCTCTAATTGAAACTTTGTAGCCTTGAGTGGAGCCAAGCGTCCTGCTTGCTCCATGGCTGCCGCCATTTTTGTTGGGATTTATTTATCTTCTATAATTGAAACTTTGTAGCCTTGAGCGGAGGCCAAGGCAGGCCAGGGTGTGCAGAAAGCTTGGCTTCCTCCATTGCCGGGGAAACCCAAGCCTCCTGCTCACTCCGTGGCCGCAGCTATCTTGGTTGGGTTAATTTGCATACTCACTCCTGATTGGCTTTGTGGGCGTGGTGGAATGATGACTATTTTGCATATTACTCTTTTATTAGATAGGATTGGTCTAGCCGGCATGGCTCAGTGGTTGAGCATCAACATATGAATCAGGAGGTCATGGTTCGATTCCTGGTCAGGGCACATGCCTAGGTTGCAGGCTCAATTCCCAGTGTGGAGCATGCAGGAGACAGCCATCAATGATTCTCTCTTATCATTGACTAGAGGCCAGGTGCACAACATTCGTGCACTGGGTGGGGGGGCTCAGCCCAGGCTGCACCCTCTTGCAGTCCGGGACCCCTGAGGGGTCCTTTGCGTTGCAGAGGCAAGAGAGGCTCCTGCCACTGTCGCTGCACTTGCCAGCCGTGAGCCCAGCTTCTCGCTGAGCAGTCCTCCCCCTGTGGGAGCACACTCACCACCAGGGGGCAGCTCCTGTGTTGAGTGTCTTCCCCCTGGTGGTTAATGCACTTCATAGCAACTGGTTGATTTGCATATTAGGGTTTTATTATATAGGATGTTTCTATCTTTCTCCCTCTCTCTTCCTCTCTGAAATTAATTTTAAAAAGTTTTATACATATATATATATATATATATATATAAAATTAGGGGTGGGTAGGAAATGGAATGGGAAGAGGTACAAATTTTCAGTTATAAGATGAATAAGGTCTGAGGATCTAAAATATAACACGGGTGCATACGAGCCTAACAAATAGTTAAGGACAACAGGGGGGGTGGGGGCATCCGTGGGGAGGGGTGTGGGATGGGAATGGGGGGATGAGGACAAATATGTGATACCTTAATCAATAAAGAAATTAATTAAAAAAATAAAATAAATTACTTAATTTAAAATAAAATAAAATATAACATGGTGACTATAGCTGATAGTACTATATTGCATGATTGAAATTTGCTAAGAGTGTAACTTAAATCTTAAAACCAAAAAATAAACAAATAAATAAATGAGGTGATGGATGTGTTAACTCGATTGTGGGAATCCTTTCAAAATGTATGTCAATGCCAAATCATCATGTTGAACACTTTAAATATATTGCAATTTTGTCAATTATACTTCATAAAGCTGAAAAAAAGATATAAAGCATAAGAAAGCATGATTTGTCAGGGGACAAGTGGGACATAAAATGAATGGTCTACTGATGATCGGAACAACTTCAATGGCGGCACCATTTTCTATTGACCAAATGGCTCCTCAGACTTGGCACTGGAGAAAGAACGCCTTAAAGGGAGGTGAGTGAGGAGGGCTGCTGAGGTGTGTGGCTGAAAAGCAGTCTTTGTTATAACCCAGAGCACAGTTACTATTAGGATCAAAATACCATTGACGCCGTGGCAGGGTGGCTCAGTTAGTTGGAGTGTCCTCCCATACACCAAAAGGTTGTGGGTTCGCTTCCAGTCAGGGCACATACCTAGGTTGTGGATTCGGTCCCCAGTCCGTGCGAAGGGGAGGCAACCATCAAAGTTACTCTCTCACATTGATGTCTCTCTCTCTTTCTCTTTCCCCCTCGTCCTCTCTAAAATCAAGAAACATATCTTCAGGTGAGGATTAAAAATTATATCGCCCAGCCGAAACCGGTTTGGCTCAGTGGATAGAGCGTTGGCCTGCGGACTCAAGGGTCCCAGGTTCGGTTCTGGTCAAGGGCATGTACCTTGGTTGCGGGCACATCCCCAGTAGGGGGTGTGCAAGAGGCAGCTGATCGATGTTTCTCTCTCATCGATGTTTCTAACTCTCTATCCCTCTCTCTTCCTCTCTGTAAAAAATCAATAAAATATATTTAAAAAAAAATTATATCGCCCGGACGATGTGGCTCAGTAATTGAGCATCGACCTATGAACCAGGAGGTCATGGTTTGATTCCCAGTTGGGGCACATGCCCAGGTTGCAGGCTTGATCCCCAGTGTTTGGCATGCAGGAGGCAGCCGATCAATGATTCTCTCTCATCATTGATGTTTCTATCTTTCTCTCCCTCTCTGAAATCAAGATATGTGTGTGTGTGTGTGTGTGTGTGTGTGTGTGTGTGACAACATATGCATTTTTCTTAAGTACCAGTCCACTTGAGAATCACTTCATATTTAGACTTAAGATCTGTTTATTCTACAAGAACTGAACAAATCTTCCTGTGTAAACTGGAAGATGATGTTAAATTTAGATAACTATTCAAATTCACATCCTAATAGTGCTAGTTAAATTTATCTTTTTATAAATGCACAACCTTATGTCTTCTTTATTAATAGTAACATTAACTATGCTGTTCTTTTAAAAAATATAACATTACCAGAATTGAAGCATACATTCTTAGAACATCAAACTTAGAATATTCTTCACTATCTTTCTTAGAAGTTACATTTAAAAATTCCTGTTTCCGCCGAAACCGGTTTGGCTCAATGGATAGAGCGTCGGCCTGCGGACTGAAAGGTCCCAGGTTCGATTCCGGTCAAGGGCATGTACCTTGGTTTCGGGCACATCCCCAGTAGGGGGTGTGCAAGAGGCAGCTGGTCGATGTTTCTCTCTCATTGATATTTCTAACTCTCTATCCCTCTCTCTTCCTCACTGTAATAAATCAATAAAATATATTAAAAAAAAATTCCTGTTTCCTACTTTCTACTCTAGTAGTGTCTTCCTCCCTCTCTCCCTCCTTGCCAGGGCTGATCAGCAGCCCCTGAACAATGAATGAACAGGTCACTCAGACACGGTTTGACTGTGAAAGAGAAGGCTAAGCCCCCGCCCTCCCCGCCCCCCTCCCCTGCCCCGGCTCTAGTAGCCAGGGCAGCCTCGATTGCCTGCCTCATTAGGCCTTTATTGGAATTTTTATCTTTAGATACATTCAGTAGGGTGAGTAATCTTGGGAGGTTTACATTGTCCTCCAGGCAAGGGCATCCAGGGATTAAGCATAAGGATTCCAGTAAACACCTGGGGGTCTGCATATGCACAGGCTTGCTTGGAAAGGTCAAGGAATAATTAGGGACACCGCCTTCGACACTCCTCTAAGTTGGAATTCTGATAAACAGGGCAGGCGGCCTTCCACATTCTTCCCTTTTATCAGAATGTCCTCCTTACAACTTTCCAACCAAGTCTCTTGTGCCCCCAACACCTCCTTCCCTCCTTTTTTTCTTTTCTTTCTTCCCTTTTTCTTTTCATCTCATTAAGTTCAACAGTATAGCACTGCATTCATTTTACCCATTACAGTCCTAATATTGAAGAGGGAATCACAGACACACACAAAATAATGTTCTTTGAAGGTAATTTCCTTTGTCAGCTGAGAACCTTGGGGTGCAGTGAGACCAGTTGGGGCAGACCCGGAAGAAATTATCTAGAGCAGGGGTGGTCAGCAAACTCAGTCAATATTTTAGGCTTTGCAGGCCTTATGTCCTCTTTTGCAAATAGTCAGTTCTGCTGTTGTAGAATGAAAGCATTTATAGACAACATGTAAACGAATGAGCGTGCTGTGTTCCACTAATACTATTATGGAAACTCACATTTGAATTTCATCAAATTTTCATGTGTTATACAATACTTTTTCTTCAATGGATTTTTCCTCAACTATATAAGAATGTAACAATCATTCTTAGCTCATGGACTGTATAAAAGTGTTGGTGGGCCAGATTTGGGCCATGGGTTGTAGTTTGCTGATCCCTGATCCAGAGAATTAAAAATCCTATTTATTATTCTTGCTGGGGGATTCTATGAAAGGGAGGGGAATGAGGTGGGAAGCTACAATTGAACACTCATGATTAGCAAGCATTATTCTAAGCACTGTACGCATAGTGACTCATTTAATCCTCACAATTCTAGAAGGTAGGTAGTATTATCCCGTTTTACAGATGGGGAATCTAAGAAATGAAACAACTTGTCACTTACCACACAGCAAATGGAGTCAGAGCCTTAAAAGAATAACTCACCAAGCTGGGTCCAGCATCCACACTCAACCTGACCCAGGATGGCCTTTCTGGGTAAAACACCTCACATCTTTTTGCTGAAGACATATTTTCATAGGCATCCACATGGAGGATCTTTGTCGTGCCAGCTCCATTAAGCATTTGAACAAAAAGTTACAGAATGTTCCAAGTAGTGTTTCCATTTGAAGGCAAGGGGACAGATGGCACTGTCTTATTTAGTAAGGAAGTCACTGTCATCAAAGGTGTTTGAGCAGAGGTGGGATGACTTTCGCAGTTCCTTAGAAAGATTTTGGTTATTTTGTATAAAAGTAAAAATTTTAAATTCCTGTTTTTTGATATTTAAATCTAATGATAAAGGAGTAAACAGTCTGAACACCTCCCTATAGCCCACTCAGGCACAATCTTATCACATTCACAGGATCTGGCAGTCTGAAAGGCCAGAGCTGCTGGCAACTATATTTCAGATTGCTCTGGCTTATTGCTATGAGAATTGAATGAGTCTCCCTTAACCTCATACCATCATAACTTCCACACATCCCATTCCTCCCACCTATATCTTTCCTTCTAATCTTTCTTCCTAGCTGAAAAATATTTGTAAACATATTAGGAAAGAATTGTTTGATTTAATATATTAAATGTATAGTCATTAAGAGAATACTGATATAGATAGATCTCTAGGATGATTTTTTTAAAAGTATACAATATATTGTGCTCCCACTTGTGTAAAAGAAATTGGTGTGGGGATGGGTATTATCATGGGAATTTGCTGAAAGGACAGAAAATAGGAAAAAATATTGATAGTGATGATTTCTGAAGAATGGGAAAGGGATCTGGGGTGGGAGGTTGCATTTTTCATTGTGTACTCTGAAAAATTATTTGAATTTTTACATTTGAATTCTTATCCAAAATACCCATACATACATGTAATATTCAATTTTACACCTTCTTCCTCATGTCACAAAATCTACCCAAGCCTGAAACTCTTTCTTTATTTGACTCTCCTTTGACTACATCAATAACCAGACATATTTTACAAATAAAAATAACTTCCCCTGGGTCTTGCCTTATACCTCTAATAACGATAGAGGGAGAGTAAGTAAATCAATATTTCTATTTACTAGGTGTTTGGTGAGTATATTAGTGGATTGAATGGTGGTTCCCCCAAATACCTCTTTATGCCTGCCTGATCCTTGGAACCTGTGAATATTACCATATGGTAAAAGATTAAGGCTCTCCAGAGGAGGAGCTTATCCTGGTGGGCCCTAAATTCAATCAGATGTATTCTTATGAGCGAGGCAAAGGAGTTTTGGGAGAGAAGGGGGGGCAATGTGACCATGACGGCAGACATTGGAGTGATTTGTGTAAGCCAAGGAATGCCTGGAGCCCTCAGAAGCTAGAAAAGGCAAGGAATGGATTCTCCCAGAGCCCTTGGAGAGAGTGTAGTCCTGACACCTTGATTTCAGACTTCTGTCCTCCAGTACCGTGGAAAAACATATTTTGTGTGTGTTGTAAGCCATTCAGCTTCTGGTAACTTGTTACAGTAGCCCTTGGAAATTAATAGTGGGGAAAAGGTACAATTAATAGCTTATGTTAGGATTTTGGATACTATAAATGTTTATGGTTCTTCTGGCCTAAATAATACCATAAGTTTACTGTATTGAGGTACTTAATACTGTTGTAGGCACTTTGTTACTATAGAAACGATGAAGTAGTGAGGTTCTTATCAGTGAAAATATTAGAGGCTAGGTGAGCACCTGGTGAGTGCTATTAAAGGAATTCTTGCCCAGCCGGGTGTGGCTCAGCGGTTGAGTGTCGACCCAGAAACCATGAGGTCACCGGTTCGATTCCTGGTCAAGGCATATGCCTGGGCTGCCGGCTCAATCCTCAGTGTGGGGCATGCAGGAGGCAGCCAATCAATGAGTCTTTCTCATCATTGATGTTTCTACCTATCTCTCCCTCTCCCTTCCTCTCTGAAATCATCATCATCATATATATATATATGAAATCTTACCTTTAAAAAAAAAAAGGAATTCTTGCGCTTGGTGGAAGTTGGCCTAGATGATCTTGGATCTTTCAACTCAAGAATATATTTCTAAAGAAAAACAATTTTTTAAATATATATTTTTTATTGATTTCAGAGAGGAAGGAAGAGGGAGAGAGATAGAAACATCAATGATGTGAGAGAATCACTGATCGGCTGCCTCCTCCATGCCTCCTTGCTGGGGATTGAGCCCCAAACCCTGGCATGTCCCCTGACCAGGAATCGAACCGTGACCTCCTGGTTCATAGGTTGATGCTCAACCACTGAGCCACACTGGCAGGGCTCCCAAATAAAAATTTGCTTCTAAATATTGAGGCTTAACATTTTAAGGATATTAGAATAGCCAAACATTTAGCAAATAACCTTCACCTGGAAAAGGTGTTTGAAGGTATAAGGTACTTAGGACTTACCTTCTATAAACTTTCCAGACCAAGAATCCTGAAGGAATACCAGGTGATTTTCCACTACTGAAAATTCACGAGTGGAAAAATAGGTAAAATAAGATAACTCATGTGTTTTCAAAAAATCACCAATTGGAACTTACCCATGCCAACATTTCCAAAAGTATTTGCATGTTGCTGCCATTATAAACAGAGCTTTGATCTCTCCCTTTGTTCTACCCTATTTTTGAGATTACACATTTCCTTATATTGTTAAATCGCCACCATAATAATAGCTCAGTGATATGATAGGGGAGGTAAATTATTATTTTCACTATCACTATAATCTTTTTTTTTAAAGGAACACAGCTTTCAGGAACTTTATTTTTCATCAACCTTATTTCCGTTCTTTTGTGGAAGAACAGCTGAAGACCACTCAGCGGCTGTTCCTATCCAGTCAGTAGCCTGCACAGTGGGGGCTGCAGACCAGTCTCAGTGGACGCTGAGCTCTCCGGGTTTCCACAGGAAACTACTGGGTAGGCGGAGGGCACCTGCACAACTTCAGAATAGTTTCCGACCTCAGGTTAAGGAGCAGTGACCTCAGGAGCTGGAGCTGTCCGTGGACCCTGAAAATTTCCTCCTTGGTCACAGACTTTTCAGCAGCGGCAGCCTGCACTTCCTTTTCACTCTCTCAAGGATCTCTGTAGAAGTAGAGATCAAGCATGACCTCCTGTGATTGTTCATGGGAGATGTTGCCATCCATGGGCAGTACTTCCCAGGCCAGCATCCAACACATCAGACCCACTGAGTGAGTCCCCTTGTTGTGGCAAGGGCTGGCAATGTCCGCATATCACAGAGGACTGTGTTGCACAGAGCAACGGTGGGCAGGTTAACATAAGACGCCTCTGTGAGAGGCTGGTGGTCAGCCCTGGGGTCAGTAAACACCAGAAGTCTTGGCTCCCGGAAAGCTGCCTGATCTGGTTGGTGAAGGTTCCAGGAGTGAAGCAGCAGCAATACGAGTGGCTCCAGTGGCAGCAGCAAACTTCAGCAGCTCGCTGGCCAGTATTCCTGGACAATATGACTGACATCAGCAGGGTTTCCAATGGCAACAATGGCATGAGCTGCCAGCAGAAGCTCCTCCCAGGTTCTCCTCAGATTGATGACGTAGGTGCCATCACTCTCCCTTCTGTAGATGTACTGTTCCATTTGGAAGTCAAAGTTGGTGCCTCCTAAGTGGGTTCCTGCTGCAAGGAATTTGAGGACATCTTCCTCCTTCATTTGCAGGACATCAAGGGCTCCGGACATTGTGCAAGTTTCCCTTTAAGTTACATAGTGTGAACGAAAGAAGCCACCTGCTAACCTGACAAGCTCAGGGGAGGCCTGTGTGGCAGTCTTGAAAACTCAGAGACCTAGGATAACCACAAAAGATGGTCTGAAAATTAAATATTTAACTACAAACAGGTTATGGTGGGCAGTCATTCCTAGGCTGCTATCTTCCCTGACAAAGATCAACTTGGATCTTCTTTACTGAGCCCATTTGCCTTTTTGCCTCTAAGATAACATATCTGTGAGATGTCTGGGTAACTTGTAACTTCCTTCTTTTGCTGGAGCCCCTGGGGCACAACCAAATGTGGTAGGCGCCAGGACAGATGCCTCAAATTCCTTCATTATCATGTTAATTGTTCTTGTACCCACCTAAGTATGTGTCCATCATTTTACTTTTTGTCCAATCCTAGGGGTTTCCCACCGTTTGACTTTATCCAATGAATTTCATGTAGCCCACCTATGTCCCTCCTTTGATGGCAATGTATAAATACAGATGTAACCCACCATTCTTCGCAGCATTATCTCAATTCATTGAGGTTCTGCTTCCCAGCATATGTCAACAGTTTGGCTCAAATAAACTCACTAAAATTCTTTACAGGTTTCAATGGTTTTTTTTGTTAACAATAGGAACCGAGAACACCATCATATGGCACTTCCTCTCTGGGTAGCATGAAAAGGCACTATAATCATTTTTTTTTTGGTGCAGAGAAAGTGAGTAAAGCAGGAGGAGGCCAAGAGGAAGACAAAGGTTATAATCCTATGTAATAAAAGCCTAATATGCTAAGTATCTGATCATTTGTTCGACCTTTGGACCAGTTGCTATGACATGCACTGACCACCAGGGGGAAGACACTCCAACTGGTAGGTTAGCTTGCTGCTGGGGTCCAGCGATCGGGACACTCCAGCCTGATTGTGCACCAATGGGGTCCCTCAGCCCGGCCTGCGCCCTCTCAAAATCCGGGACCCCTCAGGGGATGTCGGAAAGCTGGTTTCAGTCCAACCCCCACAGGCCAGGCTGAGGGACCCCACCAGTACACGAATCTGTGCACAGGACCTCTAGTGTATAGATAATAAAATCATTCTGTAGCCACATTTACTCTAAATTTTTAAATTTTCTCTTATTGAAAAGCATCATATAAAATATGTATTTAAATATGTAGTAGTATTAAACACATGTAAGATACTACTAGCTGCTATGGAACCTACTAGGTGTTTTAGAAATGTTTATGTCTAAGTTCTATATTTTGTAAAATGTTGCTTTATTACAGGAAACATTCTTATCACACTGATACAGAAAAGTCTGGTCTGGAATAATAGGTAGAGTAGATGTTAATTGGCCATGCCCAGTATTTTTGAGATAATGGCAGGACTTCCTTAGCCCGAGAAAATCACCCTAAACACACTTATCACCTAGCTTCCCAGAATTGCAAAGTTCATACTTGACCTAGCCTGGATGTTAAGGTAGTTACTTAGCTCATTAATTAGAGCATTAATGAGATTAAGGTCATGACTTTATTGTATGAACCACGGTCATTTCCAGAACCTCAGCTGCATTCCTAATCTCAGCTAGTTTTATTGTAAATATGGGTCATCTCCAGAAGGACTAGAGGGAAAAATTCAAAACTCACCACCACTACTTGGGGGAGAAACAGAAACCATTAAAACACTTGTCTATAGGGTTATTTTTACATAACGATGATTGTTGTTAGAATGAAGAGCTGGGGGAACTGTGGACAAGGAAAGACAAGAAAGCACAACTAAAAATATCAGCATAAAGCACTGAAATGGGCGGTTTCAAATGCTCGCAGGAAATGTCAAAATTCTCAAGAATCACTAAGGAAGTCTCACTACCAACCTCAAGCGCTCACTGGGAAGCGGTAGTGACTAAGTGTCTCTGGCAGTCTGGTTGCAACTGTTTCCCTGCAGGTGAAGTGTGCTTTCTCTGGCCCAGTGGTTGGCTTGTCCATTAATTGCTTTAAGCCAATGGAATATGAACAATTTGACCTATGCCACATCCAAGCAGGAACTTTAAATGTGCTTGCATGGTATGGTTTGGTCTCTTGCTCCTGCCCTTCACTGCGAGAAAAGTGTGTCCCAGGCAGGGGCTGTTCTATCAGCCTGGGGCCAGAAGAAGACGTACGGAGCAGAGTCAATCCAGCAGAGTTCAATCTGAGTTGAGCAGAGCGGCAGCTGATTTGTAGACCCATGAACAAGAAATGAAGGTTTGTCATAAATCACTAAGATTTTGCAGTTGCTTGTATTAGTCTACTCCCAAGGAATACTAAAATAAGATTTTATATATTCATCCTCTTTAATTATATCCTTCCTTTCTATATCTAATATGTCTTTAATATTCTCCTGTGTTAAAGAATTTTGAATTTTCCCCTCTAGTCCTTCACAATAAAACTTGCTGAGATTAGGAATGCAGCTGAGGTTCTGGAAATGACCGTGGTTCATACAATAAAGTCATGACCTTAATCTCATTAATGCTCTAATTAATGAGCTAAGTAACTAAGACCAAGTTTCTAACTCCAGTTGAATTTTTTTATTAAAGTGCATCAGTAAATAAAGTGTTAACTATCAAGACAAACTTTACTGAAATATTCACAAATAAAAATCCTCTACTTGCCCCGCCAGCGTGGCTCAGTGTTTGAGCATCGACTTATGAACCAGGAGGTCACGGTTCGATTCCTGGTCAGGTCACATGTGCTGGTTTCGGGCTAAATCCCCAGTAGGGGGTGTGCAGGAGGCAGCCGATTGATGATTCTCTCTCATCATTGATGTTTCTATATCTCTCCCTTTCTCCCTTCCTCTCTCTGAAATCAGTAAAAATATATATTTTAAAATCCTCTACTTAATGAATCACTCAAATGATGTTCTATGAAGTAACAGTAATCATGATTGGAAGCTAATTAATCTGAATTTATTCTTAACCACACACATGGATTCTCAAATTGGGATATTCAATCAACCTGGTTACCTTAACATATGGGGCTGGCTGTCAATACCTGAATACTTGTCCCAGCAAGTCAGTGGAAAAATGATGTGATTTGAAACTAATCATTTATCCTTGGTGCCACAATTTCTCCATCTGCACTGAGAATTAATCTTCCCTTAGAGAAGATTTGTAAGAAAGTATGAAATGTTAAGACTTACCATACTTCTAAGCCTCAGGAAGCATTCTTTATGCATATTTTAAATTGATATATATATATAAATTGATATATATATATATATATATATATATATATATATATATATATTGATTTCAGAGAGGAAGGGAGAGATAGAAACATTAATGATGAGAGGAAATCATTGATTGGCTGCCTACTGCACGCCCTCTCCTGGTGATGGAGCCCACAACCTGGGCACGTGCCCTTGACCAAAATCGAACCTGGGTCCCTTCAGTCAGCAGGGGGACACTCTATCTACTGAACCAAATCGGCTAGGGCAATGTGCATATTTTAAAAGGGCAACTTATTTGTACTTGACACAAATTAATACTATATGGCTTTAAACGAAATAGATTGATGACTGCTCTTTCTTTGAAAATTATCTTTTTACTGAAATCACATTAAAATTATAGTTTAACAGGGTTCACAATGATATGCTTGGTAAATTATTTTGATTGCAATGAGGACTACCATCCTCTTCAGGCAAAAGTACAAAGTATTTAAAGCAATGTCATGCATCACATATTTACAGGACCTATCCATAAAAACAGAAATCCTGCTGCCTAACAGCACAAGGAGGTGAAGCCCAAGCTTTGATTAGTTTTGGTGTAGTTCCTTTGGATATGGTTTGAAATGCAATCATGACTTCCAGAGAGGCTGTGGCTGACAAAGGACAGAGTATAAATAAGCCAATTTTGATTAGATCTGGCACAATTAAATGGCCTGGTGCTGTTATAAAACAGATTCAATAATGTCTACGTTGGGGGAAGGAGGATTTAAAGTAAAAAAGCTTGAAAATATAGATGGCAATTGTGGGGCTAGAAGAGAAATAAAATAATCCTGATTGAATCAGACTTTCCTAAAAACCTTGTTTCTGTGGGAAGTATGTGATTCTGCTGTAAGAGAAGTTTAAAGAGGTTGGTACAACAACCCTTATATTTTCAAAGCAATGTGCAATACTGTTAGGGTAGAAACAGTATTGCTAAATCTCCACATGACACTTTGAAACCACTAGCAGGAAAAAAGAAAATAAAATCATTATTAATCAACATAGAAGAAAAATGGTAAGCTGTCTTGCTGTTCAATAATTGATCATGCAAATGGACACAACATATCAATAAGTAAAATCTGTAGATAACTGGTCATTTAAAAAATGAATTAGATTAAAATGAATTTCTGCAGTGTACTCAGACATTTTAAGACTAAGGTAGTTTCAGAAAAAACATGGAACATCCTTAGAGGAGGCCTGTTTGTACTGGTTGTGACAGAGCACTCCATGCCCTATACAGAGTTCACAAGAAAATAATATTAATATTGACCATAGATCTCTTAGAGAATAAAGGGAAAACACTTTACACAATATACCTTCCTATAACATGCAGTATTTAGGTAATAGTCATCATCCTTTACAAAGAAGGTGCAGGTGCTCCAAAATTATCTTAGAGTTAATGACTTTAGAAAGAGGTATCAAAATTTTAATTCTCACCCAAGGATATGTTTTTCATTGATTGGTTGCCTCCTGTACGTGCTCTGTCCAGGGATTGAACCAGCAACCTTGGTATGTGCCCTGATGGGAAATTGAACCCCTTGATGCATGGGATGACGCTCTAACCAACTGAGCCACACTGGCCAGAACTAGTGTCAAAAATTAAAAAAAAACAACTTAATTTCAAAGTTGGTTTTGCCAAACCTCTGGTAAGTCCTAGGAGTACAGGGTAAGCAAGAAGAAAATACTCTCCCTCTTTTATGACGTGCACCTCTCATGACCATGATGAATGCCATGGACCAGATGCCATCATAAACTTATCTGCACACTTGGGGCCAGCAAGGGCCAGGCTGGTTCTAGGTAAAACTAAAGCAGAGAGCAGTCCCACAAAAGAGCATGTGAAGGACAGATCCAACAGGAGATTTCCAAGGTCACCTGGCATCCAAATGACCCCAGATTAAGTTCATCAATTTTTTGTGATTCAGGATCCTAGCCTTGCACTATCTACAGGCACCATAGCCCCCAGGTCGCCCTGAACTACCCTGATGTCCTTGGACTGGGCCAGCTCTCCCCTGGACAAGCATTTCTAGAACTGGAAATGAAGGCTGAATGAGCAGGGTAGGCAGAGCACCATTTATTGGAGCCAACCCCCATCTAGCAGATGCTTTGTTGACAAGAGCTTAGTGATTCTGGAGCAGCTCTTCCCAACAGATGGGCTGTGAAAACACCTCTCTTTCCAGCCAGATCTCATATGAACAGTGGAAATCCTCAGGCAGATCCAGCCTCTGACCCAGCACACTCTGCAAGCAGTTATCCACAGGTGAAAATTCAGAGTCCTGAGGGCTGTCATATCGGCGGCTATTAAAAGCCTCAATGTTGGCCCTCAAGGTGCATTCTTCTGCTTGGAAGTCCCATGGCCTGGCATCGATGTCTGGTGGGAGGAGAGAAGGAAAAAGATGTATACAACTTAGGACACTGCTCCCCTTACCACAGACCATGGTCTATAGGATACCAACAATGGAATTGCTCAGAATTTCCTTTCTGTAAATGAAAAAAGTAAATAACATGCTGCCATTCAGGTTTAAAAAATACATACGTGCCCATATACATACGCTTACATATACAGACTAGAAACTGGCAACCGTGATTACCACTGTAAGGACCCTGAGGGAGGTATCTTCTATTTTACTTCCTTTTCTTTATTTCACTTTCTTACTAGTTATATGTTCAGTAAGTAAGTCCTCACTTTACATCATTGATAGGTTCTGCATCACAATAAGGGACACAATTTTAACATAGGCTAATGGATATAAATGAGTTACGTTAGAAAGGCATCTCATCAATGTTATAATGAAACAACAATGAACGAAATGATGCTATTTGAATGGAATCACCAGCTCTCAAGGAATGTGATGAGGCAGAAAGGGGTACAACAAGAAGAATTAGAATGAACCAATTATTAAAGACTTCCTGATTCCCTGGGGCCTCCCCCAGCTTATATTAATATTAGGAGATTAAGGCTTCCATGGAGGTAAAAATAGAAAACAAATAATCTACTTTGTTTCTATTTATCCCACTTAGACTCTTATTTCAGGGCCAGAGATACACATTCCCAGATCTCTTGTTCCCACACTCAATGGTTTATCATAAGTAAGTGCAGTTAGGATTTCGGCTCATGAGGCAGCAACAACAGATGTGCCATTTGCAGGATAAAACATTTTCATATTTTAAAAATCTATAAGAATTTAAATAGTTAATTGCACTTTTTAATAAAAATATATTTTATTGATTTTAGAGAGGAAGGGAGAGGGATAGAGAGAAACATCAATGATGAGAATCATTGATCAGCTGCCTCCCGCACACCCCCCCAATGGGGATCGAGCCCGAAACTCAGGCATGTGCCCTTGGCCGGAATCGAACCTGGGACCCTTCAGTCCGCAGGCTGACGCTCTATCCACTGAGCCAAACCGGCTAGGGCTAATTGTGCTTTATGTCTTACTAGTAGCCCTGCGCATGAATCCGTACACCAGTAGCTTGCTGCTGCCCTCCAGTAGGTCTCCAACCGCTGTCCTGCCCCCTCCTGTAGCTCTCCGCTGCCCGCTTGTAGCTCGCTGCCCTACCCTCCTGCTGATCCGTGATCTGGTCGTTATGCGGTCGGTCGTTACACTTCACAGCGTAAGGACCATTTGCATATGACATCTTTATTATATAGGATAGTAGAAGTTGCATCCTGACTTGTTATCTGCCAATCAGATGCTTCCCTTAGTTCTCTGCACTCTTTACTGCAGCATCCTCTCAAATTCAGGCCTGTTACAAATCCCAGCAAAGACAAGTCATTAGTCGTCTTGCCAAAAACTCTTAAATGCAATTATGCAAACAATGCTCAAATCCCACTACAACAAATGTCAATACAATGAAGAAGCTCTCCAAAATATATTCTTCTAAACTCGGGTCAATCTTAGCCTAAGTCTTGGTAAGTTAACTAGGAATTACAGTGTATTACAATATGCAGCTCCCAACATGACCTAGAACAGTGGTCGGCAAACTCATTAGTCAACAGAGCCAAATATCAACAGTACAACTATTGAAATTTCTTTTGAGAGCCAAATTTTTTAAACTTAAACTTCTTCTAATGCCACTTCTTCAAAATAGACTCGCCCAGGCTGTGGTATTTTGTGGAAGAGCCACACTCAAGGGGCCAAAGAGCCGCATGTGGCTCGCGAGCCTCAGTTTGCCCATCACTGACCTAGAATGTACTATAGCCAAAAAGTTTTAAATTGAATTCATCAAACCTTTGGATCTAACTTTCAGTTTACAGGCAATACCAGAGATAGAGCAGCGATTTTCAACTGGTGCCGTAAGAATTTTTAAAACATGCAATACCTGACTATTTAGTCAGGGGCACTGACCTATTTTCCCTTGGATTGTTAAATAAAAGAATGACAACAGCCAACACAACAATAGCCATTCAGTGTGAATGAATCAGAATCATACCTGTTTATTTTGTCAGATCTGCAAAAAATATATATTTTTGGTGTGACGCAGAACTTTAGTAATTAGTTTATGTGTGCCATGTGATGAAAAAGGTTGAAAATCGCTGAGATGGAGGAATAAGGTAAATGACAACACAAAGAAGCAAGTAGACAAATCCAGATGGTGGATAACCTGCAGGAAACTTGTCCTCGTTCTTCAATTAGTCAGTGTTATAGGTGGGGGTGGGGGAGAGGGGGAAATGGCAGCTAGTTTCAAAACTAATAAAAGGCTATAACAACCAGATGGAATTTGTGGTCCTGGGTTGGATTATGACTTGGAAAAATACCTTTCAAAAACATTAGGTCAACTGGGGATTTCTGAATTCAGACTTGATTATTAGATGAAATTTTAAAATATAGTGATATGGAAAGGTGGAGATAATGCTAATTAAAAAGAGATTATAGCCTTGGCTGGTATGGCTCTGTGGTTAGAGCGTAGGCCTGCAGACCGAAGGGTCTCAGGTTCGATTCCCAATCAAGGACACGTACCTGGGTTGCAGATTCCATCATGAGCCAGTGGGGTATGTGCGGGAGGCAACCAAGGTAGCTCTCTCACAACGATGTTTCTCTCTCCCTTCTAAAAAAAAAAAAAATCAATGGAAAAAATATACACTGAGTGGCCATATTATTATGATAACCCCATCAGTACTTCTTTGGGCCACCTTTTGCCTTCAATACTGCAGCGATTCTTCTTGGCACTGACTCCATGAGATGTTGAAAGGTGATGCAAGGAATCTGACACCATGCCTGATGAATAGCACTGTCCAGTTCTGTGAGATTTGATGGTTGTGGAACCAGCTGCCTGATGGCTCTTTTAACTTTGTCCCACAAATGCTCAATTTGATTGAGATCTGGTGATTGTGGGGGCCACCTAAGCACGGTAAAGTCTCCCTCATGTTCTTAAAACCACTTCTGCACAATACGAGCACCGTGGCATGGCGCATTGTCTTGTTGGAAGAAGCCATCTTCATTGGGATACGCCATCAACATGATAGGATGAACTTGATCAGCAATGATACTTTAGGTATGTTGTGCTATTCAGACATTGTTCCACAGGAATTAAAGGGCCCAAATCATGCCAAGAAAACATGCCCCAAACCATAACACTGCCCCCACCAGCTTGAAGGTACTTATGCATGTGGGGTGCATGCTTTCAAGCTGTTTCTGTTCTCACTCTGCCATTTGCATGATGCAACTGGAAATGTGATTCATCGGACCACATGACTTTTTTCCAATGCTCGACTGTCCAATCCTTTTGTTCCTGTGCGAATTGGAGACGTTTTATCTTGGTAACTGCAGACAGCAAAGGTTGCAGGCTGTTTTGTTCGAACAGGCCTTCGGCTTCCATATCCCATACGATGCAGTGTACGGCTAATTTACCTACAAACATCAGGTGGTCATAATAATCTGGCCACTCAGTGTATATCCTCAGGTAAGGATAAACATAAAAAGAGATGATAAAATAGCAGGTACAGGCCATGTTCCTGGCACCAAACTCTTCTTGGCTCAGGCTGGCCACATGTCTCCTGCACTCGCTTGGCCACCACTCAGCAGCTGCTAGGAAGACGGTGCTTAGTGGAGAGCTAAGGCTTCCATGAGCACCTGAAGGAACTGGGAGTGGGAATGGCTCTGCGGAGAGCGGGTGCCACGGCCAAACCAGACCGTCATCACTTCTGATGGCAAAAACCTTAATAAGAACTGAGGGCACATTGAAAATGACAGTTCTCAGATAACCTGGGAGAGAAGTTTTGAAGAAACTACAGCTGATGGTGGAAAAACTCAAACTGTCTGCACCTTTATAAATGGCACTTTGTTGTCATCCCAATACACCAAGGTTGCGGGTTCAATTGCAGTCAGGGCATATACAAGAATCAACCAAGGAATGCATAAATAAGTGGAACATATCAATGTTTCTCTCTCTTTTTCTCTCTCCAAAATGCGTCATTGGTTCAACGTCAGGAACGGAATGGGAAGAAAAGTACAATAATGAGAAGATTGGAAGGCAGGAAATTAGTGGTGGAATGTATCATAAACACTGTCACCTGTACGTGGATCTATGAAAAAGTAGAGTAAAAATTCCACCATCCTTCTGGACAAGAATTAGCTGTGAGGATAAACAAGCTCAGTTCAAGGAGCAAATCTCTCCAGGCTGTTTTGTTTTTCATCACTGTGTTCAGTTATCTTTATTGCAAACATTTTACATACAACTATTTCCGAGTGCTAGTTTAATTACTAACCTTTGGTTAGTAAATAAATGTATTTATGCTAAAGAAAAAAAAAAGCAAGTACAATTTGCTTTCATTTTAATAAAAAGTATATATATGTAAAGAAAAAGATCTGGAACAGAGAAACCAAGATGGAGGCATAGGTAATCACCTGAACTGCTGCCTCGCACAACAATTTCAAAACTACAACTAAAAGACAAAACGGACATCATCCAGAACCATGGGAAGGCTGGCTGAGTGGAAATTCTACAACTAGAAGGAAAGAGAAAAGCACACTGAGACTCACAGGAGCTGCGGAAGGCAGAGGTACGAGGTGCGCGCGCAGAGAGGGCTGGCAACTGAGTACGCGGCTAGCTTTCTCAATTGGGAGGGAGACAAAAGCTCCCGACTGCTCTGAACTTCAGTTCCAGGCAAGACTCTGGGACCCAGACTCATACGAAGAGAAACTGGACTGTCTGGCAGCAGGTGAAACTCGAGGGTGGCTTTCTCTCAGAGGTGCTTGCAGCAATTACCGAGGGACACTGAGAACCAGGGGCCTCTTAGGGCAGGGCTGACAGGACACTTAGCACACAAAGCCACTCTGTCAACTCAGGGAAGCAGCCAAAATGCAGAGACAAAGAAACAGGTCACAAATGAAAGAAATGGAGGAAAGCAAATGACTGGATATAGAGTTCAAAACTATGGTTATAAGGTTTTTCAAGAATTTTCTACAAAAGGCCAATAAATTTAGTGAGACCCTCGAGGATATGAAAAAGGACCAACTAGAAATTAAGCATACACTGACTGAAATAAAAAATAATATACAGAGATCCAACAGTAGACTAGAGGATCGCAAGAATCAAGTCAAAGATTTGTGGAAAAGCAAAAAGAAAAAAGAATCCAAAAATATGAAGGTAGTGTAAGGAGCCTCTGGGACAACTTCAAGCGTACCAACATTCGAATATGGGGTGCCAGAAGAAGAGAGAGAGCAAGATACTGAAAACCTATTTGAAGAAATAATGACAGAAAACTTCCCCCACCTGGTGAAAGAAATAGACTTACAAGTCCAGGAAGCGCACAGAACCCCAAAGAAAAGGAATCCAAAGAGGGCCACACCAAGACACATCATAATTAAAATGCCAAGAACAAAAGACAAAGAGAGAATATTAAAAGCAGCAAGAGAAAAACAGTTAGTTACCTACAAGGGAACACCCATATGATTGTCAGCTGATTTCTCAACAGAAACTATTCAGGCCAGATGGGAATGGCAAGAAATATTCAAAGTGATGAATAGCAAGAACCTACAACCAAGATTACTCTACCCAGCAAAGTTATCATTCAGAATGGAAGGTCAGATAAAGAACTTCACAGATAAGAAAAAGCTAAAGGAGTTCATCACCGCCAAACCAGTGTTATATGAAATGCTGAAAGGTATTCTTTAAGAAGAGGAAGAAGAAGAAAAATGTAAAGATAAAAATTATGAACAACAAATACATATCTATCAACAAGTGAATCTAAAAATCAAGTGAATAAAAAACCTGATGAACAGAATAAACTGGTGAATATAATAGAATCAGGGGCATAGAAAAGGAATGGACTGACAATCCTTGGGGGGAAAGGGGTGTGGGGCGTGCGGGAAGAGACTGGACAAAAATCGTACACCTATGGATGAGGATAGTGGGGGTGGTGGTGGTGGTAAGGGCAGAGGGAGGGATGCGAACCGGGTGGAGGGGAGCTATGGGGGGAAAAAAGAGGAACAATTATAATAATCTGAATAATAAAGATTTACTAAAAAAAAAAAAAAGAAGAAAGAAAGAAAGAAAGAAAGAAAGAAAGAAAGAAAGAAAGAAAGAGAGAAATCTGGAAAAATATATAATAAGATGTTATCAGTGGCAATCTTTGGGTGGTTAAATATAGTAATATCAAAAATGTGCCCTGGCCAAGTAACTCAGTTGGTTGAAGCACATCCCATACACCAGGGTTGATTCCTGGTCAGGGCACATACCTAGGTTACAGGTCTGATCCCCAGTCAGGGTGTGTGCAACCGATTGATGTTTCTCTCTCACATTGATGTTTCTCTTTCTCTTTCTCCCTCCTTCTCCCTTTCCCTCTCTCTAAAATCAATAAAAATATATCTATATTTTAAAGTTTGCTTACTTGCATTTTCTAACTGCTTTGTAATAACAAAAGATGATTTTAATTTTAAAAATCTCTCAGAAAGGAAAAAAATAAAATAAAGGGGGAAAAATCATTTAAAGGAATGTTTTGGCCCTAGCTGATTTGGCTCAGTGATTCAGCCTCTAGACTGGAGGGTCCCAGGTTTGATTCTGGTTCAGGACACATGCCCAGGTTGCAGGTTCAATCCCCTGTAGGGGATGTGCAGGAGGCAGCCAATCAATGATTCTCTCTCATCATTGATGTTTCTCTCTCTCTCTCCCTCTCTGAAATCAATAAAAATATATTTAAAAAATAAAGGGATATTTTGGAAAGGGGGTAATATCTCTCAATTTAACTATTTAATAAAATGGATTTTCATAGGATGGGGTACATGCTGGACTGGAGCAGTGCCTTAAAGTTTGTTATATCAGCACCTAACCTATAATCACATATTTTCTCATCCAAAATATATAACAATAAATGCCACGAAAGTAGAATAAATGTTTATTTAGTTTTGTTTAAACATAAGGCAACTCCTGGATGTCAAGAGCTCTGAGAGTACTCACCATTCCCGTAAGCCCAGTCATCATTCATTCGGTGGCGCACTTTCTGGTAAATGGCCGACATGGTTTTCATGTTGCTTTTCCTCCACTGGCGCCCCAGGTACTTGGTCTGTATTTTTAGCAGCTTCAGGACATAAAGTTGCAGCATGGCCTGTTTGACCTTGAGGGCCCGCTTTAAGATTGGAGCAGATTTAAACACCACCAGCATCTGCTCATTTAAAGAGGAATGAGAGTGAAGAAAGACAAATAAAAATATAAAGTTACTTGGAGTTTCCAACTCATAGACAAATTAAGCTAAACCTGGCTGACCTGAGGTTACCCAGGGGAGCTTTTGGAAATCTATAGTCCAGGCTCCACTTAGATTTAGTCTTCAAGGAGGTCACTCCATTGATAGTTCACAATTAAAAGCTTCTGATATCTGCCTCATTCTTTTTCGTTGTGTAATATTCTATTATAAAGATACACCATAAGTTATTTAACCAGTTGGTCCTGTGTTAATGAGCATTTAGGTTGTTTCCAATCTTTCATAATTACAAACAATGCTGCAATGAATAACTGTAGAGCTGCATCGTTTGGGATTTGTGACTATAACTCAAATAACAATGCTAACTTCCCTACCAGAGCTGCCCTGAGGGAGGATCCACATCCAGCCCTCTAAAAAGAAATGTAAATATTTCTCTCATATAGAATAAATGACCAGAATTAGGAGGGGCTAAATCTTTTTTTTTTTTTTTTAATATATTTTTATTGGTTTCAGAGAAGGGAGAGGGAGGGAGAGATGGAAACATCAGTGATGAGAATCATTGATCAGCTGCCTCCTGCACGTCCCCTACTGGGGATAGAGCCTGCAACCTGGGCATGTGCCCTGACCAGGAATAGAACCTCCTGGTTCATAGGTCGACACTCAACCACTGAGCCACACTGGCTGGGCAGGAGGGGCTAAATCTTACATAGCATTCAGTGTCTATCTATAGAGCTTACAAAGCAGGAAGTCCATACAAATTAACTGAAGATTTCAAAAACTCAGTGAGATGGACACCTCCATGATCAGAAGTCCCACTCACCATGGTTCTGGAATGCTTCCATTTGGTCAGTTTATTGAGCAGCCTCAGAAGGTTGATGCAGGAAAAGAGGTTCCTCCAGCAGAACTGGTTGTTGTCTCCAGCTTCCTGTAATAAGGCACGCCCATCATAATCTCAACACCCACAAGACTTATTTCCACAGATGCCTGGAAGTCGCTGTTGGTCAATTTAGATGAGTCCTTCCATTTAAAATGCTGCCTCCTCACTATCCTGCTTTTCACACACTGAGGCCAAAACATGCAATGTCTTTCATCTGGTTGAAAACATGATACACGAACATAGAAACTTCATTCAAGCAAGCTTTCTTGTGTAGCTTTCTAATTTAGGATCAGAGAAGAGATGCTTTTTACCCCATACACTTTGCACTTATATAAGCTATGTTTGTAACTGCCAGGAGTTATTCTGGTAGATTTCCAAGTATGTTGGATGGGTCTGGTATTCATTGTGGTTGGATTTTTAAAATCAACCCCACCCTCCTTTATCAAACCATATTGCAGCAAATTGCTTAATTCTCCAGCACGGAAGAAAAAAATGGCAGATGGTTAATGCTAACCAGGTGTTTCTCTTGTATGTTTCTTAATATCTTGTGAGTGAGCACCCAACAAGAAGTAACAGATGGATGTCAGATTAGAAACAGGTATACTCATAGAAACATCATTCAGGGACAAAAATGGAGTCCTTATGGATTTGGAGGGCTATAAATATATACTGGTGACAGAAGCTATATAAATCAATGAGTACGCATGGTGGCCAAACTAACATCTTGGAAATTCCTCATGTCTATGAAGTGATAACATAATGTAGGAGTAGGAGATTATAGACGCGAACTGCAGTCTGGTGAATGGGAAATTACCCCTCCTCTCCCAAACTGATTTGAAGCAAACAAATGTAATACATGTAATGTTGACTGAACATTCAAGATTTTTGAGTGCATTAGGCTCACTGAAGATATACATAAGACTACGGATCAAAAAGTTTCAGGGAAGGGTCAATTGGGGGGGGGGGCGGAGAGAAGGGGATATATGTAATACTTTAAACAATAAAGATTTAATAATAAAAAAAAGTTTTAGGGAGCCCTGGCCAGTGTGGCTCAGTTGGTTGAGCATTGTTCTATGCACCCAAAGGTCCCCGGTTCCATTCCTGGTCAGAGCTCAAGCCTGGGTTGTGAGCTTGATCCCCAGTAGGGGACATGCAGGAGGCAATTGATCAATGTTTCTCTCACATCGATGTTTCTTTTTCTCTCTCCCTTTCCCTTCCTCTCTCTCTAAAATCAATTTTATTTAAATTTTATTTTATTTTATTGTTTAAAGTATTATACATAGTAGTACATATATCTCCTTTTTTCCCCCATTGACCTTCCCCCAGCCTCCCCTACTCCCTGTCGCATTCCCTCATCCCACCCCCACAGTGTCTTGTGTCCATTGGTTGTGCTTATATGCATGCATACAAGTCCTTCGGTTGATCTCTTTCCCCGCCCTCCCCAACACTCCCCAGCCTTCCCGCTGTAATTTGATAGTCTGTTCGACGCTTTACTGCCTCTGTATCTATCTTTTTGTTCATCAGGTTATAATGTTCTTTATTTTCCATAAATGAGTGAGATCATGTGGTATTTTTTCTTTCATTGCCTGGCTTATTTCACTTAGCATAATGCTCTCCAGTTCCATCCATGCTGCTGCAAATGGTAAGAATTCCTTCTTTTTTATAGCAGGGTAGTATTCCATTGTGTAGATGAACCATAGTTTTCTAATCCACTCATCTGCTGATGGGCATTTAGGCTGTTTCCAAATCTTAGCTATGGTGAATTGTGCTGCTATGAACATAGGGGTGCACATATCCTTTCTGATTGGTGTTTCTAGTTTCTTGGGATATATTCCTAGAAGTGGGATCACTGGGTCAAAAAAAACATTACTTAGCCCTAGCAGGTTTAGCTCAGTGAATAGAGCATCAGCCTGCGGACTGAAGTGTCCTGGGTTCAATTCTGGTCAAGGGCATATGCCTGGGTTGCAGGCTCAATCCCCAGTACGCATGCAGGAGGCAGCTGTCCAATGATGACCGGCTGCCTCCTGCACGCCCCCCACTGAGGGTGGACTGAGGTTTGTTTGTTTTTTAAGTTTCAGGGGAACTTTTTAGAAATATTATTTAGAATAAATATCCTCCTTCCTGTATTAAATGTTCAATATTGTGTTTAGAATGAGTCCCGGAGAACCATCTTGTTTTCTTCTAAGGGAAATTTCCATAGGAGTTTCCAATCTAGTGTATCAGTTAGTCTGGGTTCACCAAAACAGATCAGGTTCTACA
This sequence comes from Cnephaeus nilssonii, assembly GCF_951640355.1. Lineage (NCBI taxonomy): Eukaryota > Metazoa > Chordata > Mammalia > Chiroptera > Vespertilionidae > Cnephaeus > Cnephaeus nilssonii. Next base: position 61,909,161 of record NC_137083.1, read on the forward strand.
GATGTTACACCTTGTGTAGCTAACAGAGGAGACAGACTTTTAAATGTTTATTTTTTAAAAAAATAAGCAGAGGAAACAACAAAAAAATATACAGGAAATGTAAATGTATCTGCACTGTATCCTGATTTCTAATATGGTAGCAGCATTAAAAGCCTTTCATTCCTTACACCCAAAGAATAATGTAGGAGTAGAGGTATGTCTTACAGAAGAAGCACTGGCGTAGGCACCAGGACATTTGGATTATAGTTTTGCTCTGGATGAATGGTCTTAGGCAGGTCATCTACCTGTTCCTATCAGAACGTGAACTAGAGAATCTTTAAGACCCTTTTAGCTCTGACCATTCAATAATTCTATGATTTACTTCAACTTTCTCCAGTTGAGCGAAAGTAAACTAATTGTGGCTGTCTTTTCTTCAGAGTTTAATCTTAAGAGTTCCAGGAAAGACATTCCAATTTTCTCCTAAAGCTGTCCAGGGTCTTGTCCGTCCTCCCTCCCTCTCTCCCTTCCTTCCTTCCTTCCTTCCTTCCTTCCTTCCTTCCTTCCTTCCTTCCTTCCTTCCTTCCTTCCTTCCTTCCTTCCTTCCTCCCTTTCTCTCTCTCTTTTCTTTCTTTTCTTTTTTCTTTTCTCCTTCCTTCCTTCCTTCCTTCCTTCCTTCCTTCCTTCCTTCCTTCCTTCCTTCCCTCTCTCCCTCCCTCCCTCCTTCCCTCCCTCCCTTCTTTCCTTACTTTAATATATCTTCATTGGCCGAAACCGGTTTGGCTCAGTGGATAGAGCGTCGGCCTGCAGACTGAAAGGTCCCAGGTTCGATTCCGGTCAAGGGCATGTGCCTTGGTTGCGGGCACATTCCCAGTGAGGGGTGTGCAGGAGGCAGCTGATCGATGTTTCTCTCTCATCGATGTTTCTAGCTCTCTATCCCTCTCCCTTCCTCTCTGTAAAAAATTAATAAAATATATTAAAAAATATATATATATCTTCATTGATTTCAGAGAGGAAGGGAGAGGGAGAGAGAAACAAGCATCAGTGATGAGAGAGAACCATTGATCGTCTTCCTCCTACAAGATCGGGGATCAAGTCCATAACCTGGGCTTATGCCCTGACCGGGAATTGAACCGTCACCTCCTGGTTCACAGCTCCTTTCTTTCTGATAATGCTTCCTGACATCTGTAAGTAACCCCACTTGTTGCATCACCAGATGCTGCCTGGAGGGGGCACTGAAAGCACACACGTCAGTCAGTGGCTCTCAGGATAGTGCGCCCCGTTCAGTGCTCTCCTTTGCTTGCAGCAGGAGGCTCTACGTGGAGCCCTGCTCAAGCCTCTGCCTTGTGCCAACCCAACAGGTAATCAATCATTCTTCTAAAAGGCCTTCAGCTCCATGCGTGCCATTTCAGATTTGCCAGACGTGAACATGCTTTCTTCTTATGTTCACTTAAGGCAGGTCATCTCTCTCTCTCTCTCTCTCTCTCTCTCTCTCTCTCTCTCTGTCTCTCTCTCTCTCTCCCCCCTCAGCATATTAAGTAAGATGAAAACTTCTGTGGGGAGATATATTTTTTGAACAGCAGTACTTGGTCACATTCTCTTGTTCCTGGTACTACACACTATCCAAAGTAAGACTTTTATTCATGTTCAACCAGCTGAAGTTAAATAAGCACACATTTGCCCATTTTCCACTCTCAAATAAATATTTGTTTGCATACACCTTGGGTCTCAAGATTCAGTTCAGGGACCAAATCCTACCCGTTCAGAGCCTCTCTTAAGGCCCTACAAGGGCCGTGTTCTCAAAGACCCATCCTCAGACCAGCTGGATGAGCCAAGCCAAATAAAAACCCAGGCTTACGCCAATTATGTGGATAATTAATTCAGATGATTGTGGAAAGAACAGCGTGTTTCTTCTTTTTTGTACTTTTTAAATTTGAAGATTTAAAAATCTGAAATTTGATAAATTTAAGTGATATATTTTTTCTTCTTTTTAGAAACTGATCACTAGAAGAGACTTAGTTGTTCTAGTCCAATTCTGTCATCCACAGAAGCAAAATCTGGGGAAGAGGCTTGCCCAAGGTCACATGATAAGTGTCTAGGCTTGAACCTAGGTTTCCAGTAGTCACTGAATTTTAACCCTGTCATTATTTACTGTTCATCTACTGTTTGCACTTCTGGAATTCTAGACACAGCAGGTGATTTCTGAGAGAAAAATCTGGTTTGATCCTCCGCTTTCTCAGCTTCTTAAAGACCTAATGGTAGAGAAACTCTTCCTTATGTCCTATAATAATTCTTAACTTCAAACAAGCAGAAGATAATAGTTTCCAGGAGAGAGAGAGAGAGAGAGAGAGAGAGAGAGAGAGAGAGAGAGAGAGAGAGAGAGAGAGAGAGAGAGAGATATTTCCTGTTTTAAAGGGAAGCATCTCACTGAGTTCGGTCAGTCTATGATCAGACTACGCCTTTAAAGAAGTGCTGCTAAGTGTTAAATCTATAATGTATCTCAAACCTCAATAGTTTATTAAAGTTCTTAAATGAGGATTATTAGTTTCAAATTTAAAACCCAGCTCTTCACTGGGAAATAAAAATCATTATTTTCATTTGGTTGTTTTATAACAAATCTAGGAGAATTTTATAGCCAATGAAAGTTGATGCTCATCTAATGGTCCAACCTCTCATGGTTTTATTGATGAGACTCCTGCAGCCTACAGAAAACGTCTCAAGCTAGAGTAATAGTGGCAAAGCCAGGTCTATATACCTTTTCTGAACTACAAACAAGTCTATTTCTTTGCTTTGGGCTTCAGGTTTTCCATGCATTTACTTGAATCTATTTGCCAAAACATTTGCTAGGTGTTAATACTAATTGAAAATTCACAGTATAGCCATTTCTTCTTTTTTTAAAAAAAATTCTTGCCCAAGGATATGTTTTAGAGAGAGAAAGGGAGAGAAACATCAATCAGTTGCCTCCTATATGAGCCCCAACTGGGGATCAAAACCACAACTAGATATGTGCCCTGACCGGGAATCGAACCCACATTTTGGTGTACAGGATAATGCGCCAACCGAGCCACCCAGGTAGGGCCAGAATAGCCATTTTGATTCTTTTAATTCATTTTTTATTACGGTTCACATAACTGAAAATGATTATTTTTAGCTTAGATTTCCTTTTCTCACATCATTATAGAATAATTCCCTTGTCATGTGGATTTCTGACAATTTAGTTACTGCTAGTATAAGGACCAAGATCTAGATATCCTAAAGAAGAGTCATAATTCTCAAGTGAAGTGAGGAGTAAGGAGGAAGGAGAAAAGAAAATTCCAAAACCACTTGGGGAGCTTTAGCAAACTACCTGTGCCCTCGGGAGGGACCTGGGCATGTGAGTTTGCAAAGTCACCTCTGAGATTCTAATCTCCTCTAACATCCATTATAGAAATGGTAAGAGGTAAATTGATAAAATGCTAAACCACATTTATCTATGGTCCTTCCTCTGTATAAACACCTCATAGAAATAGATATATATCTTATGATGAGTTCACATTTTATCTATGATAGAAAAACAATGATGCCAGAGACATCTTGGCTTTTAAATAGTGATGGTGAATGTCAGGACAAATACTTTATTTAAGGAGGTCATAAATCATTAGTTAAATAATCCTGAAAGAAATACTGGAGGGCTTAACCCTTTGCACTCGCTTGCTTTTTTCTCGATTCCTTTATTCTACTCGGGATTTAATTTTTAAATACCCCAGATTTTACAAAGCGCGTCAGTAGAATAAAAAACTGGAGTTTCTTTTCATACAAACTTATTTATTTGGATTTTTTTATATTTCAAATTATTGATACATTCAAAGAGTAATTTTAATCTCGACATCCGAGCGCAAAAGGTTAATATTTGAACATAATGATTATATTCCAATAAAACAATAACTAAAATCTTCTGGGATATCCAGAAATGTCTAGATTAGAAAGTGATAAAAACTAGGTAAGTTTAATGAAGCTAGATGAAAGGATCAGATATGTAAATTAAAGTGATATGAACATATTTTTATAGGTCTTTCTAAATATAAATCAAAATCAAATTTAAAGAATTTTGCAATGAACTATCTTTAAAAATTTCACTTGCCTAGATCTAAAAGGAAATGCCAAAAATTTCTTTACAAATGGCTAGGTCATGCAAATTCTGACCCACTGCTTTGGTTCTACATAGCTATAAAGCTTTGGACATTACTACTCCACCTGTTTCCTCATCAGTAAAGGGTGGGACTGGGCAAGATGCTAAGAAACTTCTAACTCGGTCCTATTTGGCTCAGTGGATAGAGCGTCAGCCTGTGGACTGAAGGGTCTTAGGTTCAATTCCACTCAAGGACACATGCCTGGGTTGCAGGCTCGATCCCCAGTAGGGGGCATGCAGGAGGCAGCCAATCAATGATTCTCTCTCATCATTGATGTTTTTATCTCTCTCTCCTTCTCGGAAGTAAATAAAAAATATATAAAAAAGGAAACTTCTAACTCTAATACTCAATGATTTCATAAATACTATGTTTTCTCATTCTTCCACCTTTAATCGATAGGGCTACTGGAGCATCCACAGTGTTCCTCTGCATATGGCTTCTTAGTATACGATACTGCTGTTATTAAATCACATTCTCTGGGGGAAAAACAAGCATTTGGAACTCTGATTTGGCTATGCGGCAGTGACAACTGATTCACACAGAATTTTACACATGTTTTGGCTCCAATCTCTAAGACAGAAAAGGAAAGGAGGATGGGGTGCAATCTGCATGATTTTCCTTTAGGGCCAAAAGGCCCACAAAGAAAGCAGACGTACAACGTTAGCCTCACTTCACCACACTCTAAAGCAGTGGTTTCCAAACTTCCTCTCAGTGAATACTTTTGTGTAGACTCCCAAATACATGTATGTTTACCTATTCTGACTGCCCTCTCTAGCAACCTCTTTCCAAAGATCATATCTAACGTCTACATAATCAAAAACATTCACATGTTAACTTTAAGTTTGGAATTTAATTGTTTCCCAGTTCAGTGGACTGAATTTGAATATAGATATTTGGAGAGCCAAAAATTGTAAGCCTTCCTACACCAGGTGGGTGGGGAAACTGCTTAGTACATGAGTAAGTATGATTATTGTAGAGCTAAACACTTTAATGGGGAGACTTTAGAAATTAATGTGCCATTAACTTTGCCTTTATTTCATGTTAATTATAAGTGTAGCTAGAGTTTCAAATGAAGTTAAATTCAGTTCAAGTTTAGAAAAAAGAAAATATGAATCAAAACTACCTCAGCCAAGAAATTCTACTTCTAGGAATCTATCTTAAAGAAATAATCAGAGATGAAATCAAAGATTCATGTGCAAGGATGTTCATTTTAAAGTTATACAGAGAAAATGGAAATAAATGCCCAACAATAAGAGAAAATAACCATTTTAATATATTAAATAGTGGAATATTACGTATAGCTATTAAAAATTATGTTCTCAAGAATATTTAACAAAATCATATAGTGAACATTTAAATTATACTATGTGAATTGAAACAAAATCCTTACTTTCTGAAATAATATATATATGAATAAATATATACTATATATGGTAATTGCAGCAAAATATTAACAGTGGTTATATGTAGGTAGTGTAATTATGGTATTTTCATTTTCTTACCCATATTTTCCTATTTTTCTCCAATAGTATATACCAACTTTATAATCAGAGAAAAACTAAATGTTATTTAAAGACTATCCTATACAATTAAAAAAAGTACATTTTCTGTTTATAATTAATTAATTGAGCCTGAAAATGATATAAATCTTACTCATATAAATATTAGTCTTTTCTGAGTATAGAAGCCATCAGTTTAGACAAATAAACCATTACATTGAGGACCTATGTGGAGTAAACTTGCTAGTTACTTAAGCCTGTTTACATACGTTCACACAAACAATACAAAACAAACTGTGGTTACCAAATGAGACCACCAGGTGCCACTGTTGCTTCATAGAAAGGAGATGAAATACCTAACATGAACTTGTATTTTATTAAGGCTAGACAATGCTTTCACCCACTCTAGCATAAAAATGAAGTCTTCTCAGAAGCATTACAATTAGTTAAATAATTTTATGCTTATATCCTAAAAGGTCATTCTGAAGAGATACAGAGAACACGTTGTACTAAGAAACAGATGCAGGCCCTGGCAGTTGTGGCTCAGTTGTTTGGAGCATTGTACCGTACACCAAAAGGTGGCAGGTTTGATTCCCGGTCAGGGCACATACCTGGGTTGCGGGTTTAATCCCTGGTGGGGGCATGTATTGGACACAAATGACCAGTGTTTCTCTCTCACATCCATTAAAAAAAGAGAGAAAGAAATAGATTTAGGTCATAAAAGCTAACTATTTTCAAATATCCTACTAACAGAATTTTAATGCTATCCATGTGCCACTTTCTCATTCCAACTTTGAATGGCAGGGATGCAGGTCTCCAACCTTGCTCTGCTACATTCAACTGTAAAATTTTGGCAGTTACTTAACTGTCTATCCATAAAACAGTAATACCAACCTCATAGTTGTTTTAAAGATTGAATAATGTCATGACCATAAACAGGGTTAGACAACTTATTACCTCTCTCTGCAAGGGTAAGGAGCTCCTCTTGGCTGCTGAGACCACATCTAAGTAAGACAGAATTTCTGCCCTGGTGCTAAAAAGGGTGCTAGACTTAGTGTCTCAGGACATGGGTCTTTCTCTAATTCAGGGTCTGTCATGAATGAAGCATGAACCATGAAAAGTCATTTTATTCAATGGACATTTCTCATCTTTGAAATAGAGGTTTGGGCCAAATAGCTCTCAGGTCCCCTCCAAGCCAAAAATCTATAAAACCTGTACCACAGAAGGTATCATTCTATTTTTACATAATAGACTTTTAAAAAATATATTTTATATTGACTTCAGAGACGAAGGGAAAGGGAGAGAGAGATAGAAACATCAATGATGAGAGAGAATCATTGATCGGCTTCCCCCTACACACACACCCCCCTTCCCGCACTGGGGATGGAACCTGCAATCTGGGCATGTGCCCTTGAATTGAACCTCGGACCCTTCAGTCTGCAGGCTAATGCTCTATCCACTGAGCAAAACCAGCAAGGACCATAATAGACTTTTTGATGCAACATTTTGCAGGTATTAAAGTTGGGGTTGTGGCACACATGGGTGCTGTCATCTGAGCTCCTTCTATATACCAAACATGGTGCTAGACTCTGGTGATATAAAAGTGATGATGATACTATCTCTTACTTCAAGGACTTTTCAGTCAAATGGAGAAACTGATACAAATTACAATGCAACGGGGTGAGGGTAGGGACTGAGGAATATCTAAGGAGCTGTGGCAATACATGGTGAGATAGACACTTGGTCTTCAATAAGCTATTCATCAGTCAGTTTCATGGAATTAAGAATAACTCTGAGGGCCTTGGCCAGATTGGCTCAGTTGGTTGGGTATCGTCCCATGCACCAAAAGGTCCCTGGTTCGATTCCCAGTCAGGGCACATGTCCGGGTTGTGAACTCCATCCCTACTAGGGGGCATGCAAGAGGCAGCCTATCGATGTTACACTCTCACATCAATGTTTCTCTCTCTCTCTCCCTCTCCCTTACTTTCTCTCTAAAAATCAATTAAAATATGTATATTTTTTAAAGAGAATAACTCTGAGGGACTTTTCTGACTTGCCTAGAGCTGTTTCCAGGATGAAGAATTTTCTGGGTCATCCTTCTGTGGCTATATTGACTTTTGCCTCAGAGACGTAGGCAGGTATTTTCTGAAGTACCACTCCTGGGTTTTATAACCCATGCGGAAATGAAAAGTGAATTGCCTGTGGCACAGCAGAAAGGCAGAGAATTATTTGGGATGACCAGAAGAGATTCTCCTGCCATTCTGCGCAGATGTTCACATTCAGTTTCATTCTAATTATCTTCCTAAATTTCCTCTCCTCCTTAGTGTTTTTCACTGACCCTTTTCTTGACAAAATGCTACGCACAGCTTTTCCAAACTGTTCTCAACTGGGTCAGCAGCTCTAAACCCCTACTGGCTCTGTGCTATTGCCAATATGCCTTTATTAATCGGAGACTCCCAAACCAGGGCATTATGGAGGTAGAGAAGCAATGGAAGAGCAAGTGCCAGCCTCTGCTACTTGGCATTTCAAAGGCTACCGAATCCGCATCTGCTTACCAGACTCTCCGTAGTAAGTTCTGGCAAATCCTGGATGGTACAGCAAGGGTAATCCAGGACTGAGATGCTGCAAGATGCAGAGATAAGGACAGGCTTTAGGTAAATGGCAATGGCAGGAAACAGTTGTATGTTAAAGGGCAGGGGTTATTTCTCTCCAGCAGGCCCTATCTATTTCCCAAATTGCTTAGAGACCTTAGCTGAAACTGAGGGCTTTGGTGCCAGGCAACTCCAGCTCTAGTCTCCTCTCCTCTCGGAACTAACAGAGAGGAACTAACAGAGTTCTTCCAGGCTGGCCCCCATCTGGCAGAGGCAAAAGAGAGCAGAAAGCGAGGTCTGTATAGCCACCTTTCTCCTTCCTTCTTTAAAGGAATATGTAAACTTGTTTGGATTTGAGTTTCTGTATTTAAGTATATGCTTGTGTATATGTGTGAATGTAATTGTGCTCCCAGAGATGCTGCTGAAACTTACTGCACTTAACAAATTGTGACTGTGAGGATGCAGCGCAGACTTCTGTGTCTCTTTCTGAAAGCCAGGAGCTCTCGGGAATAATCACATAAGCTACCCCTACAGGAAGCTTGAGACAGAGGCAGCATCCTACAGCAGGGCCAATCTAGCAGCTCAAGAATGGTAATAGCATCTGCCTCCAAGGGAGCTGGAGGCTCTGTGGTGAACCCAGGGAAGCAGGAGAAATAAGGCACCACATGATGACAGGAACATAGTCACTTAAAATGACAGCTCTTTCTTTCCTCTTCTCCCTTCTTCATTAGTACAATGCAGAATTGAGATTAGGTCATCTCTAATACTTCTCCTGGTTGGGACATTCCATGAGGTTTTAAACACCAATCTTGCCCTGGCCCGTGTTGCTCAGTGGTTGCTCAAGAGTGTTGCCCTGGGGACCAAAGGGTCACAGGTTTGATTCCCGGTCAAGGGCACTTACCTGGGTTGCAGGTTTGATCCCCAGCCCCAGTTAGGGCGCATGAGGGATGGAAACCAATTGATGTGTCTCTCTCACATCAATGTCTCTTTCTCTCCCTCCCTCCTCCTCTCCCTTCCACTCTCTAAAAATCAATAGAAAAAATATCTTCAGGTAAGGATTAACCAAAACAAAACAAAATTGAAAAACTACCAATCTATCTGAATTAATGCAGTTGGAAATACATAAAAGACGTTGCAAGCAGGGGATACAAAGAAGAGTATGGGGTTCCTTGGACCTGTCTCTCTATTTCGAAAGTCAAACTCTATCCAAACAAAAGGCAACAATTTATTCCACTAGAAATGTTTGCCTTTGTCCAAGAAACACACAAAGATAACCTAGGGAACAGAGGGAGGAGAGGAGAGGTCAATGGCTCTCTCTACAATGTTGCTCATCATCTTAATTCACTCTGCTAGATTCTCCCAGGGTTGCCAGTTCTCTGCTGCTCCTTTAGGAAAAACATTCTGGGCTGGCTTACCCACTCAGCTACCCACCTCCCACTGGCAAAGCCCCACGGCAAAGTAGATGCTGGTGACCAGGAAATGGGGGCGGGAAATCAAAGATGGATTTATTCTAATCTCAGTGAATTGAATTCTAGCCTAAGGGGGAATAAAAGAAAGTTACAAGTTTCTACAACATCTAGCGTGTAAGAGCCACAGGAAACTGCAATAATGAGCTGTGAGTGCTCCTAGTTTCTCAGGGATTATGCAACAGTGAAGTACACTATGGGTGGTAAACAGGAACACCATCTTATCCAGGCCAACCTTAGCAAATGGCATCGTCTGGCTCTATCACTCTTTCAACTCCAAATGATCTCCATGGGCACATATTGGATTGTTGGCCCCTCCTCTTCTAGGCCCAGGAGTGCATTTAGCTCCTGAACCCAACTTCCCAGCCACAACTGATTGATCCAGGGGCAGACCTCTAACCCTGGGAATGTGGAACAAGGACTGAGAGCCAATTCGGTCTGAGTGGCATGGGGCGGGACACGTTGAGCTCGTGTGGGCATATTGCACAGAGTGGCCTGGGAAACAGACACTACTATTTGCAGGTGAGAGAAGACACTGGAGTGGAGGTGCAGAGGCTTGGTGTCCACAGAGAGAGGCGGAGGACTTCCTGGGCTCCCTACACTACAGACCAACCCTGAGGCTCAGAGCTGCATCCCTGTCCTAGGTTCCTCAAGATGATATACCTCCCGTTTCCTCCTAACAATTTACCGCCTATGCATGAACCAGGTCTAGCTGGCTTTAGTTACTTACAACTAAAAAGGTTGACTGATACACAGAGGTGCCTTCATGAAGCTGTGGCCCCTACCTAGCCCAAACTACACTTCCATTTCCCTGGTAATTCAACTAGCAAGTCTCAGTGTTAGTTTTATTTTTTGTTAATCCTCATCGAAGAATATTTTCCCATCGACTTTTATAGAGAGTGGAAGTGAGGGGGAAAGACAGAGAGAAATATTCATGTGAGAGGGACACTGATTAGTTGCACATGCCCTAACCAGGGGTGAGGATTGAGCCTGCAACTGAGGTACATGCCCTTGACCGGAATCGAACCTGGGACCTTTCAGTCTGCAGGCCAATGCTCTATCCACTGAGCCAATTCAGCTAGGGCTTAGTGTTATTTTTAAGGTGGCCAGTGCATAAGTCTCCTGTAGTTAGAAAAAAACAAAACCAAAAGAAAAAACCACCCTGAATTCTCCAATGCTTCCTTCAAACAAGAAAAGTATTTAAATCACTCTCATATATATTTATCTTAACTAATGCTTATAAAAGCTCTATGATTCAGTCAGAAGAGGTATTATTTTCATTTTAAAGATGAAAATACTGTGGCTCAGAGAAACAAAGTGTCTTACTTGAGATTACATAGCTAGCAAATGGCAGATCCAGGCCAGGAATCGAGGTCTCATGACGTCAAGTTCCGTGTGTGTGTGTGTGTGTGTGTGTGTTTTAAACTACATATAAGTAAGCTGCCTCTCCAGGGAGGAATTTCAGGCAGTAATGACATACTGGTGAGGCACCATCTCCTAGCCCCTCTCCAGTCACTCCAAGTAACCCGCCTTCTACTTTAGAAACTTTGCCTCTATTAAAGCACTTCTGGTAGACTCTGATTCACAGGCTTCCAGTTCTCATGGAAACAGCTAAGTAAGGAACAAGGATCTGCTCTGTGACCTTCCCCTTTCTGCCATGTCCCCACTTGGCTGGAGGAGTGGAAAGCAATTTGTATTCACAATTGTGATCAGAAAGCAATTTGTGTTCTGATCCTATCTTTGCTGCTTACTTAACAAGTCTCACTAGCATGTTAATCTTGAGCAAGTCAATTAGCCTAAGTTGTTTCCTAATTGGTAAAATGAGAAATAAAACTTGTTGTAATACCACTTAGGACTGCTTTGGAGAGTAAATGAAATAATGGATAGAAAAATAATGTAATTTTAAAAATTACAAATTGATCTATCTATTATTTTTCAGTTACAAATTCTTTATAACACTTTACAGTTTACAAAGTAGTGTAACTAATTCAACTTATGATTTATACTAAGATCGGGACTGGCCAGACAAGCTATAAAGCTGAAATTTCACCGTTGTAGTCTTATTACTTTGAGTCATGACATTTTTCAGTTTTTAAAATTTTAAAAATACAAATATCTTTGTGACGAGGCCAAATCATATACCCCAGCAGCTAACACGTCAAGGAAATTAAATAGTAATAGCTCTAAAATAGAAGGGACTTGGGACACCAAGAACTGACAGGCCCAGAAACAATGTAATTTTTCTCAATCTTCCCAAACTAGCCCTTTTGAAATAAAACTGTCCAGAGTCCATACCTGTTTTTAGCAGTGATGTAGGACAAAATATTTTGATTGAAGAATTTCAGGATCAATGGAATGCAGTTGGCAAATACCAGATGTTGTGATACATATTCAAACTGAATTAAAAGATCAAAGTGGAAAGGGCTGCTTATATGGGGGAGAATAGAGGATCTGTATGAAAAACAGGCAAATATAAATCGAATATCCATCCCTAACGATATCCACTGTCCGCTTGTGTTACCAGTCTTTCTGCCTGGGAAGGGGAGCATCGTCTCCAGCTCGCCCATCCATCCTACATGGAGGGGGACAATCAGCAGTGTCCTGCATGGAGGGGGACAATCGGCAGTGTCCTGTATGGAGGGGGACAGTCTGCAGTGTCCTACATGGAGGGGGACAGTCTGCAGTGTTACATAGGCGGCAAACTCCTGACCGAAAGCACACAACATAAACCAGAAAGAAAGCCCTATGACAGATCCACAGAACTGCTGTGAGATTTGCTCTTAAGCTCAACAGGAAAGGAAGGCAGCCCCGAGGGAGCTGTCTTCCACACCAAAGCTCTGGCTCACAGTGTTTCAACTGTGACTGACACAGCAAGGACAGGTGCAACTCACCCCAGCAACTGCTGGCATCACTCAGCCAGCATGGAGACAACACATAACCAAATGGACCACTGGAATGTGGGCTCCAGTGCCAGTCTGTACGGTTCCCTGTACTTAGAATATCATATTGTAATGAACGAATCAACAAGAGCCCTTCAGTCAACAGATTCTGCACGGAGAATAAGTCGAGGATCTCTTTGATGAGCTTAACACCACAGCACAGGGGCTTCACTTTGCTCTCCTGAATCTGGACAGGGTTTGTGTCCAGGAAGACTTAGTGGAGGCAGCGTCATGAAGTTATGCCACCAGGATTTTGCCCAAGATACACTGAAGAGCATCAGACACATTTTTCTCCAGATCCAGAACCTAGACTGCTAGGACAGTGCAGAAACTGGGTTGAAAAAACAGAAAATTGTGCTGTTTTTATCCTCTATTTCTTCCTGATTACCAAAAAGTAGCCTTGGTAGCAAGCTAAGCTGCCCCCTGCCCCTAAATGTGTGGTTGGGGGTGTGTGTGTGTCAGCTGGTGCTGCCCATTTCTCTCTTTTGCTCAAATATTTTCCCCCTGGCAGCTGACCCAGGGTTTTTTCCCCCAAAGCCCCAGATGGAGGAGACAATACATACTCTCTATCAAATGATGGAAAACTTTTTCCAGTTTTAGATGTGTCTGTAGCCTTGTCAAGATTCCCTGACACTGACACACACTGGCAAGACCCATCAAGCCACCCACCTGTCTGGCTGTTGATCCACCTACTGCCACCAAGAGAAGCAAACAAGCATACATCCTCAATCCTCTGTCCTTTCTACTAGGACTGCTATCTCCCACCAAGCCCAGCTCCTCCCAGCCCTGCTGCTGCTCAGCAAACATGAGCAGAAGTGTGAGCACCCAGGACACACTAACACACCTACAGATGTCTCTGAATGTACTAAAATCGTCAAACCTGCCATGGACACAGACCCTGCAGGGCCTCCCCTGCACTCTAAGGACCTGCTCTTCCACCAGCAAGCTTGGGTTTGACTTCACAGGAGGAAAATAGAGCAGAGCCTCTGTGCAGGAATGACAAGCCTCCTCTCCCCCGTGGTCTCACCACAGCGACCATCCATTCACTGCTTCCATCTTCCCCCATACCTTGGCAAAGCTTACAGAAGAACCAAGTCTAAACTCCTTAGCATGGCAAACAACGCGTTTATGAGGAAACAGGTACTTAATAACTGTGCGCTATCACGTGTGTTATTATGTGCTCCCTGTTGTCCCCTCCAGCGTAAGGACTTTCACAAATTAGCTTTTCTGTTAGAAGTGCTTCCTGTCCTCTTTCCTCAACAACTCCCACGTTGTAGCTAATCTCTCTTTAGGACTCCGGTTGAAGTCCCTTCACCTCAGGCTGGATTAGGTATTTCCCTATCAGCCAATGCTTAACTGTACTTCCCACTCTACGATTGGGTATTTATGTATCTGTATCCTTTACAAGACCTCTAAGCCCTTAAGAGCCAGAACTGTGCCTTATTCAGAATTATATCTCAAATGTTAGAAAGGTGCTTTGCACATAGAAAACTATTCTCAACATGCTCCCCACCACCCCCCACCCCCCATTTTTGTAGAATGCTTGAATCCTATCATCCATTGTTTTAAAGCTGGCTGGGCAGAGATTCCTACCCACAACCCTCAGGTAATGTTCAAAGGACATAGACATCAACACCTTTCTAGAACAGTTCCCCACATCCCACACCATATCTCCACCCCAAGCTTGTACAACAGGTACCAGTATTTTGATTCCCTGAGTGAGACAAAGAAAAGGCTGAAAGATACTCAGCTGGATTACAAGGACCTTGTGTCCCTTCTTTGGGAGACAAGACCTAGTGAACACTAAGACCCGTGGAGAAGTGCGCGCTCCTAGCTGCTCACCTGGTAGATGTGGTTCAGTTTGAAGTGCTTGAGGAGTAGCAGGAGCAGGGCAGAAATACTCTTTACAATGATCTCCTTGTGCCTGTTCACATCGATGCCCAGCTTCATGCTCTGGAGAACAGTGACGCTACAATAGGGATAGGAGGGGTCAATGCCGAGGGTGGCTGGAGAGCGCTTCTACATAGATACATATTTGGATCGGATACAATGTACACAAGAAAGCCAGAGCTTAGGAAACCCGAATTTCTGTGCTAGGGAAACCTCGAGTTCCTGCTGATTAGCCTGTCTGGAGAAAAGCTCCTCTGACCTCTGTTTCTCTCTCTCCTTTGGCAAGCTCATCCCTTGGCAATGTCCACCCGCAAACCTGTGCAGCCAGTCACTGACACGCATACTGCCCTCCAGACCCTCAATTCTGAGCTAAAAAGAGCACAGCAGAGAGCACGGCAGTGGGAAGGGGCTACTGGTGGGGAAAGGAGATCTCTTTGGAGATGATCCCTGTGTTAACCAGGTGGGGTGGGAACTAGAGAGACCTCGCAGACAAGACAGCTAGTATTCAGCAGCTGCCACAGTGGAAGCACTCACGGCATCTCCTCAGGCAGGACATCTGCCAGAATATTGATAGAGTCTGTCTTAGCCTTGGAGGTGGGAGCTGCAGCCAGCAGAATCTTAAGCAGAGCAATCTGGAAAGTAGAAAATGAGGAATCCATCCCATTCTACAAGGCTATTTAATACCTCCACAGTCCTATGAGAAGTGTTTTAAAGTCTTCCTCTAAGTCCTTCCCTCAATGACCAAATCTCCCCAGCCTCCAGAGGGGCAACCAGGTGTCCAGTCCTGAGAGGCCTGCCTGTGAGATTTAGGAGCCAGAAGGGAGCTGACAGGCTGCTGTGCTTCAAGACTGCTCTTTCCAAAGAGGAAGATGGAAAAGGCAAAGTGAGAGGGATAATGCCTAGAAATAAAATGGGAGGTAGAAGCCAGGTTTCACTTCCTCTACCCTTTCCTTCCTCTCACCCGCACCATCAGCATCCTCACCATTCTTCGCCCGAGGCTATCTAGAACATGAGACCATAGCAGACCTCAGGGGGACTAGGGCCTCCAATACACCCTGCACAGATCCCATCTGAATCTCTATCCCTCCGCCAAGTCCCCCCTCCTCTTGCAGGAGTCCTGAGGAAAGCTCAGAAGTCTAAAGTGTTAGAGAAAGCCTTGACTGAGGAGTCAAAGCTCAGGAAACCAGCTGAAATGATGGATGTCTCAGCTTGAAATGACTCTCAGCTGTCTGTTCCTTGAAGCAGAGAAGGGCAACTTCTTACCATGTCCTTACCCCACCATCTCTTACCATGTACTGGGGGAGGCTATACAGCATGCCCTGGTAGAGGATTTCACATGGCGTCTCTGGTACTACCTCTTCCCCCTGCGGCAGGAAACCCACAGTTACCCAGGCCACTTTCCAGTTGACCAGAGGCTATGTGAAGTGTGGCATGAAAAGAGCACCGAGCTGGGAGTCCTAGGTTCTACCCTCGCTGTGATAATGTTTCATTATATGACCTTGGGTAAGTTACTTTCCCTATCTGGGTCCTAATTTCCTCTTCTATGGATCAGTGGGCTGGGCTGGATGACCTCTGAGGGCTCTTCCAGCCCTAACAAGCGCTAATTCTGGTTTTCACATTATCTGGAGTCGATCCAAATTCTTTTTTTCCATGTCCCAGCTGGATCAGGAGTCAAAACTCCCAGCTAGGAGATGGCTCAGACCACTGCTTTGCTGAACGCATGTGGACTTAATTCAGGCTGCAGGTATGCCTGGGACACTGGGAACAGACAGCCCAGACAGAGCCACTTCCCAGGGTGTCAATCTGAGGCCACCTGAGAGCACTAAAATGCTCTGAAGCCAGAACGGAAAGGTAGGTGACTCAATAGTGGGAGTTAATGAGAGAGATGGGTGTAGCCTATGGCCTGGAGAAGCAGGAAGGACTATTGGCTGATAAACTTTTAGGTATAAACTATTGTTACTCCTCTATTAGCCCCTACAACATCCCTTTCTCCTTTCTGACCAGCCCCCTCATGCACAACTCTCTCCGCCCTTTGGATGACCCCATCTAAGCCTTTTGTCAGAGTATGGAGACAGAGACCTCCAGTGCTTGAGAGGCTACTCTGTCATCTTTGGGCAATGTGGTCCTTCCTCACCCAAGGCCTGTCTATTATCGGGCAAAGGTCACTGCCATGAGAACCTAAGGTAGGTACCTAAGCCCCTTTCATCCCACACAACTCAGCTATGCTTACATAAGCAGAAGTCTTAAATGGGCATTCAGTAAAGCCTGGCAATCCTGTGTGCTTGCCTTCTGCTATCCAAAAGGCCTGTTTCACATCTTCTCCCCTTTCTCAAATCAACCCCCTTGCCCCACAGCCCCTCCATAGTTGCTCACCCTGCCTCACACTTCATGGAGAAAACAGAAGCCACCAGACAGGCACACCCTCATCTTCTCTTTGCCAAATCCACCGAACCACCTGTGCTCCTATGACAGGCCAGCCCTCCACTTGTGCTTAGAATCTCACACTCTTTTCCTTTGTCAAATGTAGCAGTCCTGTATGTATCCCCTCCCTCCTGGATCATCTCTTTGGGATGTAAACATACTCTGGTGTCACCTAGCTATAAAACATTTTCCCTGGACTCCACATCCTCCTTCAGCTGCCACACTTGTTCTATTATCCTTCTCACAATAAAACTTCTGTGTTGTATATGTCAACTGTCTACCTCCTTTTGTTACATTCCTTTTTCAATGGAACTTATTCTTGATTCCTCTTTTTGTCTCTCTATCCACATCCAATTGAACTGCAACTCTTGTCAGTTATACACCAACTAGGCTTCTCGCCCCACCACTTCACTGGAGGTTGCTCTTTTCAAGGTTACCAGTTTTCTTCATGTTGCCAAATTCAATGGACACCTTGTTCTTATTATGCTCCATTTATCAGCAACATTTGACATAGAAGATCACTCCCTTCTTTTTTAAAAAACATATTTTTATTGATTTCAGAAAGGAAGGGAGAAGGAGAGAGAGATAGAAACATCAATGATGAGAGAGAATCATTCATCGGCTGCCTCCTGCATGCGGATCGAGCCCTCAACCTGGGCATGTGCCCTGACCAGGAATCAATCCTGGTTCATAGATTGATGCTCAACCACTGAGCCATGCTGGCCAGGCCACTCCTTCTTGAAATATATATTTTTTTCTTAGCTTTTATGGTATCACAATATCCTGGATTTCCTCCCACTGCCCTGAGGGTTTTTCTTACTCTTCTTTGTTG
The DNA here is from genome assembly GCF_951640355.1 of Cnephaeus nilssonii. Taxonomy (NCBI): domain Eukaryota; kingdom Metazoa; phylum Chordata; class Mammalia; order Chiroptera; family Vespertilionidae; genus Cnephaeus; species Cnephaeus nilssonii. The sequence continues at coordinate 61,926,944 of NC_137083.1, forward strand.
GCACCTCTCCTGGCTCATCCCACCTTCAACATATTGGTGTGTCCCAGGGTTTTGTCCTGGGTTTAGTCCTCTTTTCTATATCTGCTCCCTCCCTGGGTTATCTCAGCCAATTCTATGGCTTTTAACACTGTCCAAGTCAACAGTTTCCAAATTTATTTCTCTAGGCCAGTCCTCTCTCCAGAACTCTAGACCCATATATCTAATCGGTTGGTTGCTCTGCATGAGTGTCTAATGGATATTTAAAACTTACTACGACCAAAATAGAACCGTTGATAAAACAGAACTCCCATCTTGGCAAATGGTACTTATTCTTGATTCCTCTTTTTGTCTCTCTATCCACATCCAATTGAACTGCAACTCTGGTCAGTTATACCTCCAAAATACAACCCAAATTCATCCACTTTTCCCTACTCCAGCACAAGTCACCATCTCTCACCTTGACTATTGTAATAGCTTCCTAACTGATCTTCCCACTTCCACTCTTTCCTGGTCCAGTCTTTACACAGCAGCCAATGGTTTCTTAAAAGATAAATCAGATTTATCTTTTTTTATCCCCTATTTAAAATCTCAAAAGATTTCCCTTTGTATTGGGAATCAACTTTAAGCTCCCTGTTTTGTTACAGGTCCTGCATAAAATTGGTCCAGACCATCTCCAATAAGCCCGCCCCTCCCATGCTTCAGTGGGCCCACCACCTGAACGGTCTTTATTCACTATATCTAATGCCCTGAGCTTTGCTCTCACCTAGTTAAAAGCTGTTCCCTATGCTTGGAATGCTCTTTCCCCTGATGTTTCTATGGCCACTCCTTCTTGTACCTCATATCTTAGCGTAACTGTCACCTTCTAAGAGTTCTACCTACCTTGACTATCCAATCTAAAGTAGTCTGTCATACTAGTATAATTCTATTTAAATTTTCTTTAACATGTTGTGAAATTAGGGACCTTGTCTTGCCTGGCACATAGTAAGATCCCCAAAGCATGCACACATGCTCTGTGACAACCACTGCAAACATATTCCTCCTGCCCTCTTCCTGTGCAGGACCCCTTTAACTCACCAGAGACATGGGGCACTTCTCCAGCTCCTCCTCATTCTTGATCTGAACATCTGCGATGGAGACGTATTTGTGCTGGGGAAGATAAGACATCAACAAGGGCTGAGGGCCTCAGTCTCAGGTGTACCAGCCTCTTGCTTTAACTTCCTCAACGACAAGGAAAATGTCCTATTTATGGATCTATCATCCCAAATAGGCCATGAACTATTTGAAGGCAGGAGTCTTATTTGCACCATTAACACTGAGCAAAGTATTTCATATACAGTGTTTGTTTGTTCCATGTTTCCAAATTGTTGAAGAGCAGCAAATACCTAAGCATTTACCTTCAACCAGCCAGGAACAGGCCCTTGCCCCTGGACCACTGCCCTGAGGTTTCTGCTGCATGTGCACGTGTACATGGAGTGATGATGATGGGGTAGGGGAGGATTCAAGGTCTGTGTATCTTAGTCTTTGTGCTCACACACTTTAGATGTAGAGTAGTAGCCTGCTACTCAATCCTGAACCTTTGGAAGTTAGTCGTCTTAGAGGGAGAGAGAAGTGAGAGGAAAGGAAGAGAAGAATGAGAAGAGAGAGAGAAAGGTGGAAGGAGGGAAAAGGAATGAGAGGAAGGAAGAATAACCTTCTCATCTATCTGAATATAGAAAACTGGTAAGTAGGGAGAGGCCCGATTTCTTCCTCTTTGGCCAAAACGCCTTCAGGGAAATGTAGAATAATAGATTCAGAATGTTATCTGGTAGAAGAGTCCTACCCAGTACGCGGACCCCACTAATCCAACTTGCCTTGATGGCTCACTATCCCTGAAGACTGAGTGCCCACCCTGCTCACCTGCTTTAGGGTCTTCACACTCTCATGGATGGGCCTGGGTAATCCAACCAAGGTATCTGTGTCCCTGTGAAATGCAAGACACACTAGCTAAGCTTCAGAAGTATAAAGAACTACTCATTCCCCCTGGAGTCACACAGACCATGCCACTTTCAGCTTCCAGGTCCCCTATGACTGCTTTAGGACACAGAAAATAACAGAAATTTTTTGAAAATTAGGATTTCTGTTTGGTCCTTTGAGGACTCAGTTTGTTTGGGAGTGGCAGGTAGCCCAATGTCACTTTTGACTGTGAAATACCAATAACAATGCCTTCTCATGTTTTGTAGAGGCCAGTGGGAAGGATTCATGAGGGTGGGGAGATGGGGAGAAAGACTAAATCTGTTCTGACCATGTCTCTTCTTCACAGAATCCTGGCCCATTAGAGTAGGTAGAGCCCCTAGAGACCTTGTAATCCAACACTCTTATGAGGAAATTGAAGCCCAAGAGGGACATGACTTGTTGCTCAAGGCCCTACACTGGCCAAGAGTATAACAGTTCTTCTAAGAAACTAGAAGGAAGAAATTCCATGGAAAGAACCCAAAGTAATTACTGGGAGTTGCCCATGCCTAATAGTTCTAGGTTGTAACGTGACTACCCAGCAAAATTTCTCATTCCAAGCCACCCACTCTGGCCCCATAAGAACCACTCTATAGCCATTCTGACGATTCGGTCACTTACTGCCCCAGAGTGAATCCGATGAACTTGTTCCTGCTTAGCTCCAAGAAGTGCTCAATGTCCTTCTGTCTGAGAGGACGGTGGAGATGAACCCCAAAGAAGGGAAGAAAAGCAAACATTGAGAGAGAGAACCTTTGTGGGCTCCTGCCCCTCCAATTGGAGGACTGGAGCAGTGGGGGAAGAGAGTAGCCAACAGAGAATTTCAAACCCAGGCGTTCTGACTCTCAGACCAGCTTATTGTGCCTTTAACATAAAGACCACTCCACCCTGGGTCTTCAATGATCAAAACCCCAAAGTTCAGGGTCCCTATCTTTCAAACCTACCTGACCTTTGGGGCCCAGGGTAGGCCCTTGGGAAAAGCCACCCGCTCAGCAGAGAGGGGTGCCTGTGAAAGTGGAGGTGGTACCAGAGGGTCCTGTTCTAGCAGGTCTAACTCTCCATCCAAGGTTCGTTCTCCATCGCCAGCCGACTCCTCTTCCTCTTCTGTGGCTGGTTCCTCAGTCTTAAAGAGATCTCTTTCATTGTAAATGTCCAGGCTGTCCTGCTTAGTAAGGAGTTGCTGGGGTGGGGGAAGGAAAGTATGCAGAGATCTCACCCTGGGCATCCTTGTCTGAGGTCACCCCCTCCCCACAGGCTGTTAGAATTCAGGAAACATGGAGTAAGCATCCAGCTCTTGTGAGAATATCCCCTTCCAACCTCAACCCTACTGTCCCCACCAGGCCTGATCCCAGGACAAGCAGCTCTCAGACAACCAAGCCAACAGACAGGGCACAGAGCACAGATAATCCCCAAGTCATAGCTACTTAGCTTTCAGAAAGAACTGATGCCATTTTTTTTTTTTTTACCAGCACTTTCCTTCCTAATTATGCTCTGCTTAAGTGAACATTCAATTAGTTTGCCTTCTGTGGGCATACACCAGCTGGCTGACTGAGGAAGAAGAGAACAGAAGCTTGCTGCTACGCAGAGGAAAGCGAGTTTGGAATTTTAAATTTTGTCACAGAAAGAAAAAGACTGGACAGAAATAGGCCAAAAAGTTAACAGTTACTGCCTCTGGTTGTTAAGATTGTGGGTGATTTTTTTCTCCCTTCTTCTCATTTTATTTTTGTTCCAAATTTTCTATAATGAGTAAACATTACTTTATAAAACAAAAAAATCAAGGTTAAAAAAATCTCACTGAAGATAATAGGCTAGATAACTGAGTGTGACTGTCTGGTCCTGACACCTATAGTTGGTGAACTCAGGTAGATCACACAAATGAGTTCATGGGAACATGGTCTCAGTGCACCTTGTCATTTTGACCTTCCAGAGATGTAGACTATACCTAGAATCCTAACCTGTCCTCTCCCAAATGTAAGCCTTTCGTTCTGGGACCAGACAAAAGTATGGTTGACTCGGAGTAAACCTTCTTGCTGCTGAGAAAATAGGAAAGTGCCACACATCCAGGTACAGGGATTTTCTAGGAGACCTGTTCAGGTGCTTTGGGTCCTTATACCCTAACCTAACTCTTGTTCTGGGTGCTAAAGAACTCCAGGTGCTGAGGTCCAGGTCAATGACCCTGTGGCGAGACCTGGATCTGTAACGCATTATCACAATGTTATATCATGATAGTGCAGGCCTCTGTCAGGACTGGGGGATAGAAGCCAAAGTATAGACTGCAAGCTTTCAGGTTGGTTACAGGGCCGGCCAGGGGCAGGATGAGCTGGGTCATTCACTGCCCTTTCCTCCCACATCCAGAGCAGCTTAGAATCTTGATTTTTTGACAGCTAGTGTCCCACTGTCTGCTTTAGTGCATACCCTTCGAGAACCACGGCGGCCTCGCAACTTGGAGGGTGGTGGTGCCAGCTGAGACTCCCCCAGGTCCAGGGTATACGAGGGCGGGGAGGCAGCACGCATGCTCTTCACCACCTGGATGCTGTCCTCCGCCAGTGGCGGCAGGCCCAATTCTGCCCGCTTCTGTACTTTGAGAGCCTGTAGATGCTCAAATCCACCGAGGGTAAACTAAGGGGTAAAAAGAAAAGGGGCAGAGAAGAGAGGGGAAGGGAGGGAAGTCAGAGAGAGCAAGGTCAGGAAAGCATGGGTGGAGAGGAACAGCCACCACCTCCAGTCCCCCTCAGGCCCCGGATTAATTAGTAAGTAATAAAACAGGAAGGGGCAAATGTGGTTACTAGCCCAGTCTGAGGAACTCAGGCATCAGGATAAAGCATTATTTACTGACTCAGGGTTGGAAATATCACCAGAAATTAGGAAAGGGGCTCCTAGGGGCCTCCACTGAAAAAACAACCACCACAGGAAAATGTATCTCCCTCTTTAAGAAACACGTCCAGATGCTAAACCCAGTCACTCAATTTCCTCTGCAGTCGTGGGGGAACTGCCTCTTGAAGTTGGGGAACTTTAAGGGGCAGTTCCCCCTATGAAGCCAGTCCTGTGGGGTGGGAGCCAGAGCTGAAGGATCAGGTTGAATAATTAGTAACAAAACTACATCCATACATTTATAAGAACTTCAGGCCAAATGCACAGTATAAGTCGGGGTGATGCAGGGGAGGTGCTTGCCTGTCAGTCTGGCCTGGGAAAAAATGGGTTGGCTAGGGGTAGACCCCATCAGAAGTGCAGGACATCTTGGAAAGTTAATCGCTTAGTTTGAAGAAGCTCCTGGTTAAAGTCCCCAGATAGCCCTAGCCAGAATAAAGGGTCCTTGGTTACAGGCTTCTCCCCCAACCCCCCACCTTGGTCTGGGCGCATGCAGAAGATAACCAATCAATGATGTGCTTCTCTCTGTCTTTCCCTCTCTCTTCCCCTCTCCCTAAAAATCAATGGGAAAATATACCTAGGTGAGGGTTAACAACAACAAATAATAATAATAATAATAAATAAAATAAAGTCCCCAGGGGGGGAAAAAAAAAGAACTTCATTTTTATCTGGACGGAGGGCAGGCACTAATCCCCGCATTTTATAGCTAGAGAAATTGAGGCACAGAGAGTTGCCCAAGGTTGTCAGTATGAGCAGAGGCCAGATTTCCCAACTCTTAGCCAGTGTTCTTTCTACAAAACATCGGTTCTATCAGGGGGAGATGCAATGATACCCCAATTCACAGAGTGGCAAATCTTGTCAGTCCAACAGAAATGGATAACCTGCTCTAACAGAGAACATCTGATTTCTCTAGGATAGCCTAGTTGCCCCGCCATTGGCTAACAGCTGCCCTAGTCTTCTGCCTAGCTCCTGCCTGCAGAATCAGAATGAAGAAAATGAGGTAAGCAGAGGGCACTGCTGATCTGATGAGTTAGGAGGGAGGAGAATGAGCCACTCACCATGACCACCTTCCAGAGCAGAAGCAGGACCTTCTTTATGGGGAAGTGGGGAGCCAGGCCACTACAGAACTTGGTAACCATGGAGAAAAGCAGAAGGGCAAAAGGCTCCTCATTATGCATGGAGAAGCCTGGAGGGTGTGGAGAGAGGCAAATGAGAAGTGAGAATGAGGTAATGGAAAACCTGGCCCAGTAGTCCTGATTCTGGACACTCTTACCACCCCTAAAGAATTTGAGTACTGCCCGACCAGAGACCGCATGGCTCAGTGGTTGAGGGTCGACCTATGAACCAGGAGGTCATGGTTCGATTCCCAGTCAGGGCACATGCCTGGGTTGCAGGCTCGATCCCCAGTGGGGAAGGCATGCAGGAGGCAGCTGATCAATGATTCTCTCTCAGCATTGATGTTTCTATCTCTCTCTCCCTCTCCCTTCATCTCTGAAATCAATTAAAAAAAATAAAAAATAAAAACAAATATATATATATATATGTATATGTATTATTATTATTATTATTAATTTGAGTCCTTGGTCCTGAGAAGGAGGCTTAGAGAGTCCCCAGAGGGAAACCCCTCAAGGGCAGGAAGTGAGGCCCTGGAGGTAACATGGCTTACCTCCCAAAGCTTGGGGTGGATACCAAACTACAAGTAACAGTAACAAAGACGTTACTTTCTGGCTGAAGGACTCAATGAATTTGAGTCACTTTCCCACATCAATGACTATATTTTAAAAATCCTGTTGGCTTTCATATCTTATCCCTCTCCGATGACACCAACTTACATTTCAACAGAGTTCAGTTTTCAAGGTGATTCGACTCATTTTTTCACGTGGGATTCGTGATAGAATGGAAGAGGGATACCTATCCCCATTTACAACCAAAGGAATTATGGTGTAGAGAGGACATTTGGTCTGAGCTCAGACACGGGGGCAATTAAGGCAGGCCCTCATGCCTGCTGCGCCGTATCTCTATCCTAAAAGGATGTTAATTAAAAATAAAAAGAAGGCTGCCTGTCTCTCCTAGGCAGATGTTAGGCTTCCCCTCCAGCGCCAGCCCCATCCTCACCCTTCCTTAGGGCCACTTCTTACTCAATTCAGTGCGGAAGGTCTCCCTGGCCGTCCTCCACCCACAGGAGTCTGTTGCTCGCTCCAGGCGGATATTTTCCACCAGTAGGTACAGGACACTCAGCAGCACCCTGGGGTTACAGAAGGATCACAAGAGGTGCCTGAGGCAGCTCCCAGCCTATAGTCAGAGACCTCAGTGATGGTCTCTGTGGGAGCCCAACCCAGTGGAATTAGTAACTTCTAGTGGTCTGGGTGCATCTGGAATTTGAGTAAAGAGTAACCCATTGCTAACCATCCCATTCCCATCCCATGGGTAGCCCCACTCACCGGAGCTCTGTGCTATCAGCAATGGAGATGGCTGGTTTTCGAACAGCAGTGCTACAGGCCTGGCTGTTGCTGCCATGGGAAGGAGGGAGAAAATGAGAACCCATACGGCCTCTTTCCTCACTGTGTTCCCACCGACCATACACACAAACATGAGTACCTGCTATTCCCTGGCTATATAGCTATATAGAAATTGGTCTAGCCCTAGCTGGTTTGGCCCAATGGATAGAGCATCGGACTGCGGATTGAAGGGTCCAGGGTTTGATCCGGTCAAGGGCACATACCCGGGTTGCGGGCTTGATCCCCAGTAGAGGGGGTGCAGGAGGCAGCCAATCAATGATTCTCTCTCATCATTGATGTTTCTAGCTCTCTCTCCCTCTCCCTTCCTCTTTGAAATCAATAAAAATATATTTTTTAATAAAGAAATTGGTCTAAGGCAGTGGTCGGCAAACTCATTAGTCAACAGAGCCAAATATCAACAGTATAATGATTGAAATTTCTTTTGAGAGCCTAATTTTTTAAACTTAAACTTCTTCTAACGCCACTTCTTCCAAATAGACTCGCCCAGGCCGTGGTATTTTGTGAAAGAGCCACACTCAAGGGGCCAAAGAGCCGCATGTGGCTCGCGAGCCGCAGTTTACCAACCACGGGTCTAAGGTAAAGGAGCCCATAGAATTCCTCTGTCACCTCAGCATAGGACATGAAGATGGGCAAGGGTAGGGTCTGTGATATTCCCTCCTCTTGTAATCCCCACTGTGGCTAGTACTGTGCTGGACACTAAACGACACTTGATGAATAATAAACAGATTGCACCCTATCTAAAACTCCTCGGTGATAGACATGAGATAAAATGAGGGTTCACTACAGTGATTAGAGCAGATAAGGCCACCTCTAGAGCTATAACCCATGAGGGAAAGAATTGGGCACATGATAGGAACTGGCCCTGTCCCTCTTGGGTCATGTTTTCAGCCAGAAGAGTTTTCTTCATGGATTCCAGAGTTAGGATGAGCTGAGAAGGTTTGGATAAAAAGGCAACCCACCCAAGATGGGCCTCTGAAGCCCAGGATTGAAGCTCTAAGTGGGGCAGAAGCAGCTGATGAGCCCGACCTGGGGGAGGAGAACAGAATATCAGAGAATATGGCTGAAAGGAGGGGAACTGTCAGTGTAAGCTTTGGACCAACATGTGAAGAGACCCAGCTCCACACAGGGGTCTCTATGGTAAGGGACCCAGCATAGGACATGAAGCAGCCTTCAAGGAAGGGGGTTGTCTCAGCCAGCACTGCCCTAAGGCTTCTTACTCGATTTCCATGTGGAGTAGCTCCAGGAAGGCTGAGAAGGTCCCCATCTGGTAGAGCAGGAAGCAGTTGTATCTGGACCAGTGTAGCACATCGACCTCTGAATCACATTCCCCAAAGGTGCCTAAAGGACCAGATAGTGCCACAGGGGTTGAGGGGGAGGGACTATCCCAGTTCTTTCCACTCTGCCCCATGATTTTAGGACCATCTTTCAACATCCTGTCCAATAATTTGGCTGACAAGTGTAGGGCAAGGGCCCCCCAGAACGTCCCAGACTGAGGCAGGGGAGAGGAAAGGCAGACTCCAGAGTTAGGTCCAAGGTGCTCATCAATGGCCGATCGTAAGTTTGAGTTCTCTGAGAAGTAGATCCAGAGCTAAAAATTCAACTACAAGCATTTTATTTAGGTGATCCCAGGAAACATCAGCAGGTAAGGGAGAGAAGGCAGCTAAGAGCTCAATCCCAGGTGGGGAGAAGCTCTGGGAAACAGTATAAAACACACAACTCAAAAATCATCTTACTCAAGAAGGGTGAGGTAGTCAGGCTACTCACTCACTATCTCCTGTCAGTCACTGAGGAGTGCTGCTGGACCAGGGAGCACATGAATTCCCAGCACTCCTGGCTTCCCTATGTGGGCTGCAGTGAAAGCCCTCAGGCAAAAAGGTGAAGGGAGAGGCACCTGGGAGTTGGTCACAGTACCAGACCCAATAGATATGGTTGGGCATTTGTATGCTATAGTCTTCCCTTCCCCTTATTAATGTCCACTCTCTTTCCTCTCCATGTATGACTTTTGTAGTTTTTAGCTTGCAAGTAGTTAGTTCTTCCAACAGTCCTCTTATTTATAATTTCAGGGTTAATTTTACTATTCCAATTAGGCAATCTTATTTCTCTTTCCAACACCTGGTAATAGTTCTTTTCTGGAAAACTTTCCTCAATCTTATTGAGTTCTGACCATCTCCAAATTACTCACAGCATCCACTCCTGCTGCTATTTTTGTCTTGAACCTGCTAAGTCCCAACAAGAAACTACGCAGAGGGTCCATCCGTGCATCTGTGGCACACCCTGCCTTCCCTCCCTGTCAGGGCCAGGTCACAGATGACAAAAGAAGCCTCCGTGCTCAGCTGGTAGTACTTTGTCAGCTCTGGCCATACTGACACTCTTGCTGGTCTCCAGATACGATTATAGCCCAGGTTAAGGAAAAGAGAAGCCATGAGAAATCCTGATATGCCTGGTAAGATAAAGGTTGATTCCAAGGGATCCAGAACAGTACCTACTACCATCTCATCTCTTCATAAGCATCAGGTTACTCCTAGCATGTGACAAGATCTGTCCTTAAAAGGCAGGGACCTTGCTTTTCCAGCATGACTTGCCCTATCCTACTCCCGATAACACCATTTTTATCCCTAGTCGCCACCCCTCTAAAGTTGGCGAAGGTGGTCACTCACCTTGGGCCAGGTAGAGAACAGCTCGGGCCACCTTCAGTCGCCGCTCTCTACTGACCACCTCCAGGCGGTCCAGGAGTCCCATCACGTAGGCCTTCTGGGCATCTTCCTCCAACTCCAGCCACTCCTTGCCCTGTACTGGGGACAGGCCATAGAGATCCAGTGTCAACTACTGCCTTCCCTTCCTGGAAAAGCTCCTGACAGCATAGCACCTCTGATCTCAGCTCCCTAGAAATTCTTCTCTTCAAAAGCTTTCCTTATTTGGCTGAGAAAAAATAAGGGATGGGGAAAGTAAATGACCCCAAAAGTTCTTGCCTGAAACCACTCTGCTGCCTCATCTTCTTGCACATCCCCTCCATCCTCCACACACAGCTTATACTGTTCTATCTCTCTGTCTTTCTTCAAAGTGTTCCCTCTGTATTCCTACATATGCAATTCCTATTCATCATTACAGATCAAATACAAAATTACTTCTTTCCCACAAATGCTCCAAGAAGAAGTTCTATCCTTAAAGATACTTTTTACTTCTCTTTTGCACTTACCAGTTCATCTTGGCCTGAGCTAGTTTTGTGATATACACATCTCCCTTTTGCTATCTAACTATAATCGCTTTGAAGACACTGCAAATTCACCTTCACCCCTGCCTCCTGCATCTCTGGCACGGGAACAGGGTACTCACCACACACTTGTTGAGTTGAAAATTGAATTGCCACTGACCAAATAAGGGAACGGAGGTCTGAGAGAATCAGTGTGGACACATGAAATTATTATTAGACTAGAGGCCCATTGCACGAATTTGTGCATGGGTAGGGTCCAGCCAGCCCAGGGGGAGGGTTTGAAGGGGTTTGAGGAGGGGACATGGTAGATTGGCTGGCCGGCCCAGTCCCTGATCAGGGTGGGGGGGCCAATCGGGGACAGGGCTGGCAGGGGGTAGGGGCCGCGGGCAGTTGGCTGGCCCCACCCCCTGGTCGACTCCTGGTTGAACTCCCACCCGAGGGGACAATTTGCATATTAGCCTTTTATTATATAGGATGCTATTGACAGTGCAGCAGAGTTGGAAGCAAGGGCTGAACATTAAAGTTAAGGACTAGGCTAAGCACAGGGTTCTACCAGGCAGCAGGGCACCAGCCCAGACCCACCTCCCCATCCCTCTGCCCTCTTGGCCCTTTACATCAGGGAAGGGAACTCAGCTCAGGCTTCTCTTGCTTCCACTCCAGGGCCTCTCCACCTGAGATATAGGAAACTCTGTCCCATAAGCAAGAAGGGATAGCGAAGTTATACGGTTAGGGAGCGGATGAAGAAGGATCATACTTTGTTTTAGGTATTTTTCTAGATCAGGCGGAGATATCATGAAGGAAAAAAAAAAAAGTAGGTCTCTGAATAAGGGTCTGGGATCACCTTGAGTCTTGAAATCTTCTTCAAAGCACCTCCTGTTCGTGGTGAATTCCAGGTTCTCAGTGTAGCTATACAATTCTGTGCCAGGAAAGATAGGACAGAGTCACAAACATTTAGTAGACCCTTACCGAAGGGGTCTGGAGTAGAGAGGGTAGCACGAAAGAGCTAAAGCTTCCAGTACATTCCTGTGTCCAATTCAACCCAGAGTCAGCTTCCTCCTTTTTGGAGCAGTTAAAAATAGCCACTTGTGTCCCTGGGTGATTAAACCATCAAACCTGTCCTCCTCCTGCCAGCTGGCTGACACAGCAGAGAAGGCAGGCTTCAACATTTGGTGAGGGCCAGGAGGAGGGTTGGAGCTGAGAGGGCTTAATGTTATCACTCCTGTTTCTTAGGGCTGCAACCCCTTCTGGTTGTCAACCCAGACTGGGATTACCCAGTCTCTAGGAAAGAGGAGGGCACTACAACTCCTGAAATTTAGAGGCCAGGGTGAGGGCTGAAGAATATGCATTAGATGGCTTTTTGGGGTTGGAGCCAACTCATTCTCTCCCTGCTAAGTTTCCTCGAAGGTATAGAAGTTTAGGTTCCTGCTTACAGCCACCTGGGCAGAGACCACGTAGAGCAGCTATGGTTGCCAAAGGGCAGCCTGTGCCCAGGAAAATCTAACTTTGCTAACAGTAGTCTCTCAATACAAAACACTTATAAGAAATATAAATGCCCTTTCCCCCTACACACACACACACACACACACACACACACACACACACACCCGTCCGAAAATTATACCAGTACCCTCATCTTACAGAGGATGAAGAACTGAAGTTGAAAAATCAATAGGTGATAAAACAGGTTTCCTCAAAACCCTGTTCCCTAAATGAGACCCTTGCTGGAAATTTAATTAGATCACAAAACAAGAGAAATTCACTTATGTTCCAGCCAGTTGTCTAATGGTTGAGAAACACTTTGTCTTGGAACCAGAGATTAAAAAAAAAAAAAAAATTAGAGAAAGGAAGAGGGATTGGGGGCAGAGAGAGAGAGAGAAAGAGAGAGAGAGAGAGAGAGAGATTGATTGGTTGCTTCCTGCATGTGTCCCAACCAGGGATTGGAACCGGCAACTTGGGTATGTGCCCTGACCAGAAATCAAACTCCGCCACCTTTTGGTATATGGGAAGATGCTCCAATCAACTGAACCAGGCTGGGAGCCAGGGCTTTTGAGTCCTGAGTTCCAGAATCCTGGAGTGACCAGAAGCAAGTCCCATCTCTGAATCTTAAATTCTTCAGTCATTATTGGATTGTGTGTGTGTGTGTGTGTGTGTGTGTGTATTTAAGAGTAGAGCACAAACCTAATCAGAAAAGGGAGCAGTTTCTTATATACTAAACTTTTTTGTTTTTATTTTTAAATTTTAGATCCTGAACTTTCATATACAGATAAATATAGAATACATATCATCTACCCAGATTAAACAAATATTAACACTTGTCATATTTGCTTTAGACATCTAAAGTTCCCTCTTCCTCTCCAGTCTATTTTATTTCCCTCTCTCGATGTAACCACCATAATGAAATCGGTGTGTATGCTTCACATGCCTATTTTTATTCTTTTATTACCTATGTATGTGCCTGTAAACACATGATACTGTTCTGCTTTAAAAGTTTTTATCCAAGTAGTATCTATCATATAGTATAAATTACTTTTTCTTTTTTTTAAATTACTTTATTGATTAAGGTATCACATATTTGTCATCAACCCCCTCCCCCCGTTCCCTTCCCAAACCCCCCCCCACACATGCCTCCCCTCCCCCTGTTGTCCGTGATCACTGGTTAGGCTCATATGCATAAATTACTTTTTCTTAGAAACCTTTTTTACTATGTGTCTTTCAATAGTTCTTTATATGAAAAACAGCATGATGAACACATCCATTCACTTTATGGATACTGCTCTCAAACAAATGTGCAACTGCACTGCCTAGAAACACCTTTTAGACTCATGTTTATGCAGTTTGATGAATGCATAAATTATTTTGTCATTGTTTCTTCCCCCCCAACATTGTTTTTAATATTTATTAAAACTGAAACATATTGATATAGATTGATTATTTTAATGGCTATTTATTGATATACTACAGTTTATCCATTCTCCTACTAAGTTGTTTTCCATTTTCCACAATGGCCGCAATAAACATCTTTGTACATGTTTTCTTATGCCCAAGTGTTTTGAAAAAGTGTACATCTAGATCACTGGGTCATAATATGTATAGGTTTTCAACTTTGCTAGATATGACCAAACTGCTTTCCAATTTTATTATACTATCCTCCCTCATGCCAAGCAGTGTATAAAAGTACTCATTTCTCTGCGCCCTCACCAACCCTAGGCTTTTAAATTTTGCAATTTGATGAATGCAAAATAATATGGGATTATTTTAATTTGCTTTTCCCCATTACTAATGTAGTTGAACATTTTTTTAAAAATTATGATTGATTTCAGAGAGGAAGGAAGGAGAGGGAGAGATAGAAACATCAATGATGAGAGAGAATCATTGATCGACTGCCTTCTGCATGCCCCCTACTGGATCGAGCCCACAACCCGGGCATGTGCCCTTGACTGGAATCAAACCCGGGACCCTTCAGTCTGCAGGTTGACACTCTATCCACTGAGCCAAACCGGCTAGGGCTAGTTGAACATCTTTTCATATATTTATTGACTGTAGGGTTTTCTATTCTATAAATTCCTATTCACATTCTTTGACCATTTCACCACATCTCTTCTCTCTCTCTCTCCCTCCCTCCCTCCTTACACACACACACACACACACACACACACACACACACACACACACTATGTATTCTAATTTTTTGTTGGTAATTAAACTTACCTATTTCAAAATTTATTCCCTGTGCTTATTCACAAGAACTTTAAAACTGTTTGTCTCTTTTCTTTGAAAAAAATCATATCTCAAAGTATCACTTCCACGTGATGGAATATTTAACTTTCACACCATCTCCACCCAAAGCTCATTTATTAATAACTGGCCTTCACAGCACGTGTAACATGGAGGCCCCTAATGTGAGGACATCATGTTTAGCCTAAGCCAGTGGTCAGCAAACTGCGGCTCGCAAGCCACATGCGGCTCTTTGTCCCCTTGAGTTTTTAGCAAAGGCCAGCTTAGGAGTACCCTAATTAAGTTAATAACAATGTACCTACCTATATAGTTTAAGTTTAAAAAATTTGGCTCTCAAAATAAATTTCAATCGTTGTACTGTTGATATTTGGCTCTGTTGACTAATGAGTTTGCCGACCACTGGCCTAAGCTAAAAACCCAGAGAGAAGCAGCCCAGCACTGAAAGGAGAATGGGATCACACAGCTCCACTCAGACAGCTAACGGTGATATGGCCAGCCTTGCTCAGCTGGCCAGTTGTCTATAGAGTTTTTCTTCAGCCATTGCTGAGATTTATTTAAGGGGCAGGTGTTGAGGGAAGGTAGCAAGATGGAGGTAGAAGAGAAAAGGAGAGAGAGCGAATGGAATAGAGAAGGAGAGGGTGGCAGAAAGAAGGGGACATGCAAAGATACAGGTGAATATGGGAAGAGAAAGAGAGGAGAAACAGGAGAAGGTGGAGAGAAAACAGATTTGAGAGTGCACCAAAAAAGAATAAAGAGTGTAAGCAGAAAAGAGTGACAGAATGAAAGAATGGAGTGTACCATAGCCACAGGAGAATTCAGACAGAAATGTGAACAAAGAGATATTTACCCTGAAGGGTGGCGAGAAGAGGGAATGTGGAGAACAGCCTTTGTTCTATAGCCACTTGTTGAGAACAGACAAGCTGCCAAGGGAGATGACAAGCCCCTTCCTCTCCCTCTTGGCCACCTTCCACTCTCTACAGACCCATCTACCTCATACCTGACAACTCTGCTGCATGCCCATCTGCATCTCCATACTCAAATTCCAGAGTGGGGCAGTCCACAGAGCCCTGTAATGGAGAAATCTTTGCGGTAACTTGGGGAAAGGGTTGACAAAAGGAGATTATACCCTAATTTCATCCTCTTCCCCTCTTGGAGGCCAAGGTTAAATCAGGGAGGCAGCTAGAAGAGTTCCATCTGTGCCTTTCATCTAGGAGGTAACCTTTTACAAGCCAAAATTTTTATTTAAAAATTTTTTTTCTTTATTGATTAAGGTATTACCTGTGTCCTTATCCCCCACATTGCCTCCCTTACCCCCCACCCCCCACTCATGCCCTCACGCCCCTAATGTCTGTGTCCATTGGTTAGGCTTATATGCATGCATACAAGTCTTTTGGTTGATCTCTCCCCCTTAACCCCACCCTCCCCTACCTTCCCTCTGAGGTTTGACAGTCTGGGCTATGCTTCTCTGTCTCTGGATCTGTTTTTGTTCATCAGTTTATATTGTTCATTATATTCCACAAATGAGTGAGATCATGTGATATTTATCTTTCTCTGACTGGCTTATTTTGCTTAGCATAATGCTCTCCAGTTCCATCCATGCTTTTGCAAATGGTAAGAATTCCTTCTTTTTTACCACAGCGTAGTATTCCATTGTGTAGATGTACCACAGTTTTTTAATCTACTCATCTGCTGATGGGCACTTAGGCTGTTTCCAAATTTTAACTATGGTAAATTGTGCTGCTATGAACATAGGGGTGCATATATCCTTTCTGATTGGTGTTTCTAGTTTCTTGGGATATATTCCTAGAAGTGGGATCACTGGGTCAAATGGGAGTTCCATTTTTAGTTTTTTGAGGAAACTCCATACTGTTCTCCACAGTGGCTGCATCAGTCTGCATTTCCATAAGCAGTTTTAAGCCAAAATTGAGGCTCAGTGCTGGGAGGGGCTGAAGATTCCTATGTAGAATCAGAAACTCTGGGTAATGGGCCAGGATTGTGAACAGATATGAAAGCTATAATCTGTGCCCATATCTGATCTACATAAACACAGACCAGAAGAGCATCTAGCTGATCCCCAGAAAAACGCGATGGACAAAAACAAGAGGTGAACTGTATTCTAACTGCAACTCTGTCATTAACCCACTATATGATTTGGGGCAAATATCATTCTATGGATCATAATTCCTCATCTGTAAAAAGAGGTCCTTCAGCCCTAATGTTCCAAACTTTAGGACTGTCAAATGAGGTAGCATTTCTACTCCAATTTGTATTAAAGACTAGATCTCCTATGATGGTCTATGTATAAATTATCCTATATAATAAAACCCTAATATGCAAATAAATCGAACTGCAGAATGACTGGTTGCTATGACTCGCACTGACCATCAGGGGGCAGACGCTCAACGCAGGAGCTGCACCTGTGGTCAGTGCGCTCCTACAGGGGGAGCACCGCTCAGCCAGAAGCCGGGCTGATGGTGAGTGCAGCGGCAGTGGCAGGAGCCTCTCCTGCCTCCGTGGCAGCACTAAGGACCCCTCGGGGGATGTCCGACTGCCGGCTTAGGCCCACTCTCCCTTAGGCCAGCAGTTGGACATTCCCTGAGAGGTCCCATACTGCGAGAGGGCGTAGGCTGGGCTGAGGACACCCTCCCCACCCCCCAGTGCACCGGGTCTCTAGTTTTAATATAATCCCCTAACCTCTTTAAGCACTTTGGGGTATTTCCTACCAGTATGTATTAATCTATCCGAGTTTTTAAAATTTTGAATCTCAGGTCTGTGGCATACTGTCACATATTATGTGATCTTGAACAAATTACTTAACCTCTCAGTGTGGTGTAAGGAAATATATTTAGTCTTTGCCCCACCTCCCTCCCCTTTCTGGCACCGAACTCCTAAAACCTCTGGAATTTCCTGAGTGATGGGAGTGTCTGATATTTATAAGGGGCCTTGTCAACCATACTTGTGTTTAAGCTAATGAGGTGACTCACAGGAACCCAAAGAGTTTCAAAGGAGGGGCTGGCCCTACCTCAAGGGAGGGGAGGAGGCTGGAGACTGAATTCAATCACAAGGCCAGTGGTTTAATCAACCATGCCTAGGTAATAAAACTTCATATAAAAACCATGAAACAGTGAGGTTTGGGCACACAATGCCCAAATTTTCCTCATTTTGCCACAAACTCTGTCAAAGACTTTGGGAACCAATTAAACCAGAGGATCTGGCTCAAAGAGGCCAGAGGTGAATCCTTTGGTAAGTTAAGAATCTTTTTATTAAGCAAATGATTATTATCTAACTTTCTTTTTAGGTTGAGAAGTTCATACCTAAAAGCCATTGTGAAAGAGTAGGTCAACAGTGCCCTATAAACAGTGACATGTACATAGGAGACGCTCTTGACTTAAGCCAAATAATTGTCTTTCAGCAATTCTTTAGCACCCCTAGAGAGGAAAGAAAACCATCTCTCCTGAGGACTAGCTTACACAGGAAAGCAAGAGGAGGGAAGGAAAAGCCCACGGTCATCTGAGTCTGGCACCCGGGTGTTGTAGTGATACCGACAAGCAGAAGCAGCTCTCCTGCTGCAGTGGAAGGTAGAGGAAAGCTAATCTCTCCAGCCAGCCTTTTGGCAGGCAGTGAGCCCAGATAGAGAGGATCACTGCAGTTGTTCATTTCCAAGCATGACAAGTGCAGCTGCCGGCAGTCAGGAGGTAAACTGCAGTGCAGGTGGAAAGCTCTGAGTCTCGGGATGCTGAGCTCACTGGGGTACTGAACTCACCGGCAAAGGTAAAGTAGTATCAGAGCCTTTTCCTAAAGGAAGACTTGATAGGTAGGGACAAGGCTTCCGGCGTCGGAAGGAGTTTTAATTCCCTCAAAGAACATATCACTCTGAAATTATGTTATTTATTAGCATATTGTCTGTCTCGCCACTCCCACTGGAATATTAGCTTCAAAGAGCAAAGATGTTATCTTGTTCACGGCTGTATCCCTAGCACCTAAGTTAGTGCTGGGCATATAGAATGACTATTCCCTCCCCCCAAAATATACCACATTTGAGTAAGAAAAATGTCTCTAATGGGGAAGGAAGCAAAGGGTGCCCTAAAAGGCCAGATTGGTACTGAGGCGGCGGAGGGGGGGGGGAGGGGGGGGGAGATGATGTGGTGGATAGAACCCTGCCTGATCTAGCAAGGCAGGAGGGCGGAACTATATGCCTCTGAAAGTGGTGTGATTTGGGGCCAGTCTTTTCACCTCTTCTACTTCTCTCTTTAAAAAAATGGGATGGTTTTCCTACTCTGTATCAAGATGGAAAGCATACATGAAATCCCTTTGGAAATGGTGAGATAGCATTCAAATGGCACACCCTGGACTTGGATGCTTAAGACCCGGCACTCAGAACCAGCTCTGCCCCTTGATGTGGGGGTGTACAGTACTGCTAAGAGCTGCTCTGAACTGACCCATTACATGCAGGGTACCTGCACTGCATTAAACATTTTACATTCAATTATCTCACTTTGGCTTTATTACAACCTCCCAAGGCACATAAGCGTTAACCTCATTTTACAGATGAAGAAACTGGAGCTCCTAGAGGTTTGGCAATTTGCCAAACGTCAACACAGAGAATAAATGGCGGGGCCTGGGATTCAAAACCTGGTCTGCCTGACTCCAAAGCTTGGGACTCCCGGCCTCTAAGCCAGAGATGTACTAGCAGGATCGTGGGCAAGTTACTTCTGTCTCTTTCACGTCTGGGAAACCAAGGGCTAACCCGGGTGATCGCTACAGACCCTCGCACACCTGACATCCCAGTCTGTTCTCCTGGTCCCGCTCAGACCCAGTTCTACTCGGGGCTGGTTGATGGAGACTGGCTGGAGGAGGGCGGGGGGGGGGGGGCGGGGGGGCAGTGATATGAGCCAATCCTTTCATCCTCCTGGCTAGGGGGTTATTTATTTATTATTTTCCAGAAGAGGAAGCGACCCAAACATTCATACTCCTACGTGTGGGTTTGGATCCTGGGACAGTCCCATCCACTCACTCCTGCACTGGCCCCGCCTGAATCCTGTCTCATTAACCCTTCCAGGTAGCGGTCCCGAGGTCGGTGGAGCCTGCCACCCTCACGGGGGCGTGGGAAGGGGGAGGGCAGAAGGCCCGCGGCACAGCTGGACCGGCTCGGGGAGCCCGGATGGCGGGCAGCGCCCCCAGCCCGCTCCTCTGCCCTGCGGCGGCGGCGGCGGCGGCGGCGCTCCGGCCTCCCACCCCTCACGCAGGTCCTCCACCGCCGCGCGCCCGTTTGCTCCTCTGGCAATGGGAGTACGAATTCCCACCTCCAGGGGCTGCAGCCACGAGTGAGATAAATGTTTGAAAAGTACCTGGTACGCTCGAGATCGCGCCACACCTCCGGGAGCGGAGGCCAGAGGGCTCGCAAGCCCCGACCTGCTCGCGGCAGGAGAGGGGAGGAGAGGGGTCCGGCGCTGCAGAGCTCAGAGTCCAGACTGCGGCGCACCCGCAGGCGCCCGCTCTCAGGGGGGACTCGGGGCGCGGGAGGGGAACCGGGCCACCGCCCCTCAGCCGCCGCTTCCCGCCCGCGGGCACCTCCCGGCCCCAACAGAAGCTCTCCGGGCTCCTCACCTCTGACTCCCGCCGCTGGCTTCGGAACACTTCCCGGCCCTTGGGCGACGCCTGCTTCCCTTTGCCGCCGCCGTTGCCGTTGCCATTGGCGGGCGGGCTCCCGGCCCCCGGGGCCACCAGGTCCTCCATGCGGCTCGGGTCAGGGGCTCCGCTCAGCTGCTCAGCGCTCTCTGCCCGAGGCGACCCCGCCGCCGCGCGCCGCCGGCACGGCCCCGCCCCCTGAACAGCTATTGGCTGCGGCCGCTTTCCGCAGCCCCGCCCCGCGGCGCAATTGGCTGTTCGACCCCTTGGAGCGGGACTTGGAGGGGGGCTCTTTCAAGGGAACAGCCCCCGTCTTTTTTCCCTGTCCTGCGGCGCCGCCGGTAGCGGTGGGCTCCTGGGTGGGCTCCCAGCTCTACCTCCCGAATTGTGGGCCTGAGCTCAAGGCGGCTATCCCTTTGCTTCTCTCTCGGTGTCCCTCAGCACTCACCTCCTCCCAAAGAGCGACCTTTTCGGGGAGCTCGATTCTTCTCCTCCCGCTCCACCGCAGCTGCTTCCCCGTGACCGCAGACCTCTGCCCCCAACTGCACGCGTCCCAAATCCCGCTTCCATCGCAGGGAAGGGATGGCACCGCCAGGTGGCCAGGGACACCGCAGGCAACGAGGGACTCGCCCTCTCTGAAGCTCAGAGTGAGGACTTAGCTGGGAGACTGGGGGTTCACAGGTGAGGTGGGGCGTTTTCGCTTCACTGAAATTGCGGGTGCCTCTCAGGGCTGCTCTTGGTCATCCGCCTTCCTCTGCAGAAGTGGGCACCTTCCTCACGTTGTGATCTAGGGAGTTAAAAGGGAATGGGAGAGCAAGCGCTCCGCCCCACCCTCACCCCGAGTCTTTTGCTTCATTCTTCTAAGATCCTTCCTGGGGGCAAAGGAGGCTGCGTGGCTTGCCCACCCTGGAATTTATCTAAAAAGCAGTAAACGTTTTGGCAGTCTGGGTTGGTAACAGTAGCCCCAAGGAAGCAGCCTGAGGAGAATGGGTGTGATTGGTGACCTGCCACTCTTTCCAGGCATTGCACCAGGGACCTTTCAGGTATATCACACCTCTCGCTGACAGGTTGTTTTCATGAATCCAATATCACTGGCGAGGAAGTCGGGACCCACAGAGATGAATTACTCCTTGCAGGTCTCAAGGCATCATATTCTATCTTGTTTCAGTGCCTTAAATGTGCTGTTCTCTCTCTGGAGGAACTTGCTGTTCTTCCTTACAGATTCTATTTAGTCATCACCTCCTCCTCCTCCAGGAAGCCTTCCTTTTGACCCTCCTCAATCCTTTCAGGCGGTGTTGGTGTCAAGCCAAGTCAGCCTGGGTCCAAAATCCTTCTATTTTCCACTATATCCCACAGGGAAGGGCCTGAAGAAGTTACTCCCCCGTTTACTTCTTAGGGACAATTCTGTTCCTTTCTTAACCCTATCTTTCTTTCACATTTTCCTCTGCTAGTTAGTAGGTGATAGGTCAGGCAGAGTTGAGAGAGGGAGCGGTCCTTGGAGCATTCCGAGTTCCTTTTTCTCCCTGGTCCCCAACATCTTATTGCACCCTCTCACCATTTTCCCTTTCCTTTCTTATCCCCACCTCTCACCCTCCATCTACAACCTGGATAAAAGCTCGAGAGAAGAGCCAAGTTTAATTCATTTTTGTATGCCTCATTTATGTATTGTTAACACAGGGCTTATGTACTATTGACTGAAAAATTATTTGTTGTGGGGGCTGTCCTGTGCATTGTAGGATGTTTAGCAGAATCCCAGGCCTCTCCTCACTAGATGCCAATAGTTCCCTCCCCCGAGGATGACAACCAAGTCTCCAGATATTGCAAAATGTCCCCAGAGGGGCAATATCTTCTGGGGTTGAGACTCACTGGTTCAGCAGAATTGAATTCATATGAATTTCCAAGAAAGTCCCTGGCTCAAGGCTGAAACTATTTGATTTTGGAATTCTTCTCAGGGTATAATTTGTTAAACTCTTAAGGACTCATACTCTGCTTTAAAATTCACAACCTACGCCTAGCTCATCACTGCTTCAGTGTGGTAAACCTGCCACAGCACAGCCCATTAGCGTTTCTTAATAAAAGAATCAATTATTCTACCTTCCCTCTTCCCAATACCTCTCCTCCTAAACAGTCAGAGCTCTAAGACTGACAGGCCCAGAACTTCATGTTCTCTTTTGTGAGCCTAGTCAGTCAGCAGGATCCCCTACGGTGGTGGCAGGCAGGAGTGGCCGCTTTTGAGGCTTGTTCCTTTCCAGCCTGTCACTAGGGCAAAGATGGCAAAGTGACCTTCAGTTGAAAGTAGGATTGAGGACTGCTCTCAAGACCCCTCTGTAAAGCTTTTTGTTGAGTCTAGAGCTCCACCTGGCTTCACTTTCAGAGAAGGGTTTTGAAAAATCGGTATTGTGGAGTTTGCAAAGAATCAACATGAGGATAGACCTCAATCCATTATCTTTTTCACAACTAGTGGAATGGAAGACATCGATGTATTATAGGTCCAGGCTTTCAGAGTTTGTCATAAGGAGGAAGCTATCTGGAAACAACTCCTGGAAGAAGTAACAAGAAACCAGATTAACTGAAAACTTTGAAACTTTGTAAGTCATGGAATTGGCACACACTCCCTCTCTTTTAGTTTGTCAACAATGAAGTGGCAGCTATCATTACCATTAACCACAGAGGTGACCATAAATATACCTGGGAGATAATTAGGGGCTGGTCTATAAGTTTTTCCATCTTTGCAGAGATGGCTCCCATGCTGAGTTATTTTTAAACTTCCAAAAATTCAGGTTTCCTGAGGCCTTTGGTAGAGAGAGGGCTGGAGGTATAAATAGGTATATTACAAGGACCAAATATACCCTTCCCCATATAAGTACTCCACTATAATCCATGGAGGTCAGATATATGATTAAATAGGTAACACCTTACATGGAGAAAGTTTAAAAATAAGATGCAGGAAGTCTTAAAATACCTATTTTTAAGGGTATCAGGCAGCCAAGGTAAAGTAGTAGAAAAAGAATAGAATACCCTCCTCTCTCAAAAGTCATGTGTGGGTGTAATGAGAAAACATCTTGCATTCAGAATGTAGAACTAGTTTAGGTTACCAACTAAAGAAGCTGGCTACCAGAAGCTGCTCAGAAATGGCTACTCTATAGGTAGTTGAGGAAGAACAGGAAGTTAGACTCATCCTCTGGTTACTGATTTAGTCGGGCAAAACCTGACTTAGAGATAAATCTCTGCCAGATTAATTTCTTTCTTCCCTTTGGTTGTATGTTGTCAGGTCCTGGATGTCAGGATTGTTTGGTCCTAAACCCTTCTGTGCTCTCCAGCTAAGGGTAGTGGGCTTGGGGAGTTTATAATGACACTTTAATTTCTCTGCCTTAAGCCTACACTTCTCAACTCCCAGTTCTGAGAAAGCAGTATATTTATACATGCAACGGAGGGATGGGGTGGGGGAATATTAATTAGTAGAATGACCTATCATGGAATAGGGTTTCAAGGCTAAGGCCATTTAACATGCCTATTGATAACTGCTTCAGTTTTTCACATCCTTGCCCTACAGCAAGCTCTTTAGCCTGTTGCCCAGAAACCTCTCTCATCTCTGTATTAGTTCACAGAAGCAAAGAATACTCTCAAGACAGGAATCCATTTAAGAATATTTTATTTATCTTTTCAGATTACATGTTCATTATTGCTGATCTAATACAATCACTTAGACATAAAGATTTCTAATAGCCTCTTCAGAAATGGTGATCCTTAGAGGTTTTATTTCCTTTCAGTTAGATGACAATGAGAACTAGATGGTTATTTATATATATATATATATGTATGTATATATAGTTTAGAACTTGTCCATATATGATTTGCTGGTGTTGCCTATTTTCTTTCAATAATTTTCCTTAATTAAAAAAAGCTTAATGCAACAATGCATTCGAATTTCTTTTTTAAAACTGTGACAAAGTTAATTTTGAAAAAACCATAGGAGCAGCAATTTTAGATCTGTTCAGAGAAAAGCCAAGCAGCAAAAAAGCTTTGCAGGAGTATATGGCCATGGGAGCCGTGCTCATATGGGAGGATAGGATGAGGAGGTAGGAGGGCAGAGGGAGTGGACCAAATAAGTTTCTTTAAAAAAAAGAAGAGAGAAAGAAAACAATTTTTTCATTAAGAAGACAAAAAAGACCTTGAAAAGTAGCACAAATTCATCATAGGGAAAATGGTAAGTATTCCCACAGGCCAGGGCCACATATAGAGATAATTAGTTTTCTTTCCCACGCTTCCAGATACCTAGGATGCGTCTAGGTGAGAGCTTGAGGGAAGAAGACACATTTGCTCTGATTCCAAGAGTAGAGGAAATAATGACCAAATTCCAACTAAGGGAGAACCCAAATTCTCAGGAGGCCTGTGCCTCCTTCTTCTCAATGATTGACAACACAGGATCCCCAGAGAGAAAGGAGAACAAGTCATCTGGAACTCAGAGGCAAATACCTCATTCTGGGCAGCAAAACTAGCAACGTAACCTAGAAGCCCAGTGTGGCTCCTTTTTCATTTGGAAGGGCATGTTCTGTCAGGATCAGCACAAAGAAAGCTCCATAGAGAGCCAGGCTTTGCTGAGAAACAGCAGGTTATGACTTTTGGCCTAAGAACATAATAGGCTAGAGTTTAGATATCTGCCTAAGGAATTTTCTCTAGATATAAGATAAAGTACGAAAATCTGAATCTTTTGCAAAAGGGATCCAATTAATTAATACAAAAATCAGAACTGGGTAAGCAAGTGAAAAAATTAAATAGCCTTGTGGAATTTTCAGCATTTATGATCTTCTTCATGAAAGAATATAGCCATGTATGTGGTTTTTTTCCAGTACTTGCTAAGACATACGGCCTTTGAGTAATCAGACTGTATGGGTTGAGCCTATATGGTATTTAATGAAGCAAACAGTCATTTACCTAAGGTCCTCCTCCCTGCCTCCAAAAGGAAGATCACTTCCAGAGGGTATATAGGAAGAGCAGGGTAAGTTGGAGAAGGTGGAGGTTGGGGAGGAGAATTAGAGTGGGAAGGTTACAGTGACCCTGGATAGTCTGGTGTTTTCTTGAGTCACCTTGGTCTTGACTCTTAGAGGCAGACCAGGATAGAAAAAAGCAAAACAGGAAAACTAAACAAACCTGAGAGTCTAATTAGGGTTGGAAGGGGGGAAGGGGACTCACTTCATTCAAGATTTGTAGGGCCCCTCTAGACTTTAACTCTTAGAACCAATCTGGTTCCATTGGAACCCTAAGACCAATAGGTCTGTCTCCAAAAGGAATCAAACTCTTAGGTGGGACATAAAATTTCAGGCTGCTCACATTACTAATTGTTTGTAATGTTGGAGTTACTCAAGAAATGACAGGCCCATAAGATGGAAAAGGCCAGAACGTAATAAGATATCCCAACAGAGAAGAAATACCAGACTAAATTACAGAAACATTAGATTTCAGTTTCATCAACAGCTGAATGTCTGATGAAATTCAACCTAAACAAACTGACTTTGATCATCTGGACACAGTTTACAGTGTCATCTCTATACAGTTAGTCAGTTATGCTGCAAAGATCTTCCCAGGAGACAAATAAATACATTCTGCTTCTTTAGGGTGTCAAGCTGTGGGCCTGAAAGACCTGTCCCATTTCCAAAGCCATACACTCCAAATCCCTTGGAAAGTATGCCTTTCCCTGCTCAGTTTCAGAAGCAGTTTTAGGCAATAAAAGGAAGTTTCAGGAAGCAATGTTTCACATTGCTGAGACAGTGTCAATTTGGAGAGAGCTTCCTGGGAAACTATCCAGTTAAATGACAAGGAAGTACAACCATGGGCCCCAGTAGGGCTGCCTCCCACTTCCTGAGCAGAGAGAGGGTAGCTGGGTTAGAAAGATGGCTAAACATATGTCTGACAAATATCAGAGATGCTGAGGAAATAATGGAAGCACATTCCTCTTGGAACCAGAAAGCGTTAAAATGGACATAAGTACTTGAGAAGAAAGGAGTTCCACGTGAAGGAGACTTCCAGTAAGCATAGGCATAGCTGAGTTCTTGGTGCAGCTTGCCAAAGCCCTAACAATCCTTTCCAACCATTTTATAAAGAAGGCAGTGACAATGATGATGGCTGGGAACCCAGGCCATGTTAATACAGTGGCTTCCAAAAAGCCTTATCTGGGGACAAACCAAAGCTGAGAAAAGCAGCTGTTGAAAATGTATCCCAGAAAACCCCAGGAAACAAGGAGTCCGGAATCCCGGGACTAACTCCTGAGCCTGAACAAGAGAAGAATGACCACTGCTAAGGCTTCCGTCAATGGGGAATAATGCAAAGGCTGCACTGGGAATGGTTGCCCATTTCTTTCCTTCCTCAGCCTGTCCTCTGCGGCTCTCACAGCCCTCGGGGCAGTAACCACTCTGGGCCAAGGCGACAGGCACAGGATTCTAGATTTTAATAAATAAATAATCTAACATATAGGGTGAGCACGGCGGGCAGCTGATTAGAGAAGCAGCTTGCTGGGTTCCTTCCTGTATAGGAGTGGAGAAAAGGCTTGGAGTTCTATTCCTTAAAACTTCTTCTGGCTTGAGTTACAGGAACTTAATACCTGGAGGGAAAAAGAAAGATGAGACTGTGATGTTATCAGCTTGTGGGGATGCTGGGACATGAAGAGCCTGCTTAGAGGTGTACTAGGGAGGCAGGGACTTTTCTGGAGTGTATGGTGAGGGTAGATAATTGTGGTACTTTTTCACATCAGTAAAAAAAGCCAGTATTTCTTTATAAAGAGGTAAAAATCATATCAAGAAGATGAAATGAATAAAGGCAAATTCAGGGAAGGAAACACTAATGTCTTGAGAAAGCCTCAAAGAGTCTTTTGGGGGTGGCAGTGAGGGAGGGTGGGTTTATTTTTCTGAGTCCATGTAAATATGGTGATGATGCAAAGACCAATTTGGTCTTCACTACCCAGGCTTCCGTTTTCTAGGGAACCCAAGGCACCTGTAGTAATTAGGCTTGAAGGGCCCATTCTTGTTGAGTCCCAGATACTTGGCCTGCTCATCTGTCAGCTCTGTCAGGTGGGCATCAAAGGTGGGCAGGTGTAGGCTGGCCACATACTCATCTGGAACAGACCACAGAAGCCCTGGTATAAGCATTCATGCCTCTTGTCTGGCTGTTCTCTCCATGTTAGGCCTTAAAAAGTTGAAAGACACCTTCTAATTCTTGGAGCTGAATGAAAAACGCTTAACTTTTGCTCACTGGCCCTTAGTTCTAAGGAATGGTTGCTTGAACTTTGAACCCATAAACTTTTCAAAGCCATTACCTTTCTTCCTTACAAGCTGCTTTGGTCTTGAACCTTTCCTTCTCCTTGGGGAGAAATGAAAGAAATAGGCCTTTGGGTCTAAAAGAAAGGATGGGCTAGTGGGAGGACTAAAAAATGGGAAGCTCCAACTTTAGTTCTGCCTCAAACTCTATACCTTGAGTCACTCAGAAAAAACTAACATCTGGTAAATCTGAAAGGAATGATACTACACTGTTTGTCTTACTTTCAGTACGTTTAGTTCTCTTATGATTTGTTTACATTCCCTTTCCTAAATGCATATTACTTATTCAAAATTTTATGTCATTTCCTATGTATTTGTTTGGTCTCCCTAACTTCACTTCATATTCAGAATATGGACTGCTCTATTTCTTTTATATCCTTCCAAAGTGTCTACTCAAGGAAAACATGTCAACTTCTAACAGCTGCTTTGCATTTAGAGCTAAAGCAAAACGAAACTAGAAGCTGACTTATTACCCGATCTTTGTGTCAGGAGCTTATAAATACACTGTTTCAGTTCAGGTGCTTGAGGCAGGTTCTTTAAAAATTTAAGACAGTTTAATGTTTCTCTTATACAAAACACCCACATAACTAAACTCGTCATAGAAGCTATTCAGAAGCTTTCTTTTGGCCTGAAACAATGGGTTAAGAGTTAAAAGGCGTAGTATGAAGGTCCTCCTGGTCTGAGAGAGTTTGGTAGGGGCTGCCTAGAACTGGAATAAGTCAGATGTTGCAAGGTAGGAGATGATTCCTCTCTCTTGGGGAAAATCTTTTTCTTCTTTGAGATTCTTACATACAAGATACTTGATGAGAGAAAACCCTTACAATGCACAGGCAGGTAAACAAAATCACAGCAAAGTGTCATGACTTTACTGGAGCAACCCATGTGGAACATGGGATCAATCAGCTGAGGATGGAACCTAGGAATTCTAGCTCCTACTTTACATGATAAACATATCTCTCTCTCTCTCTCTCTCTCTCTCTCTCTCGCTCTCGCTCTCGCTCTCGCTCTTTCCTGTCCTTAAGAAACATAATGCTCCCAAACTTCAGTTAACCTCTGATTCTGAACTACTTTGGTAAGGATGGGGATGGAAGAGCACATACTTACCCATTTTCTTGGGCAACAGGTAGACATCCTGCTTATAGCGACCCTCAGGAGCATTGTAAAGCTCTATCAAGGCCAGAGCCTAGAAAAACAGAGAGATGGAAGCTGATGTGCCATTCACAGCCATCCACCCCATATCAAGTAAAACCCTGATGGTCTCAGGATCCTCTCCAGACCACTGCTTTCCCACTCTGGAGGCCTTACCTGAGTAGTAGCAGTAATTGAGAGCACAAATGTAGGCACTGTAGAGCAGCTTAGGTTCAGCAGGCGGCCCTGGAGAGCAAGGATTATGACACAAACTGGTTAGGACCAAGTCTCCATGGAGCCTTTGAGAGGTGAGGGAAGAGCATGCCTGCAGTTTCCAAATACTTCCCAATAACATTGCTGGGCAAAAAGCAGGTGTTCAATAAATAGAAATTAATTGATTGACATTTAAATGAAACCATAAAAAGTTCTGGAGAATTTGATGAAGGTAGCAGATAAAAGATCTCTGGGATTATGTAAAAAAGATGGTCACAGATACTGAGTCTTAGGCCAGCCTTTCAATTTCCTACTTTCTACAGCAGAATATTCTCCTTTGAAAGACTGTCCTAACCAATGATGTAGTCAAATCCAGGGGAAACTCTCCAGATTGAGAGGAAAGACTTTTTATTTTTGGATTTAGGAAGCTGTGATGATTTTTGTGTTCTTTCTCAGTTTGGTTCCCCTAAATTCAAGGGCTACCTTGTATTTTGAGTGGATGATTCAGAGACTAGAAGAGCTAGAAACTGTCCCCAATGCCATCCTTTCCTACTTCATTTCCTAGAAAGCTTGACAACCTTTTTTGCTCAACCACAGGCACCAAAAACAATTGGTGACTTGCTTTTGTCACAAGAATGACTAGATGGACCTTTCAGGGCAACGAGAAATAAGTCACCAGACAGTGGGCTGACATCAAAGCAATTAATAGATATTTAACAACCTGTCCCTCCCCTCCCTATACAATTCCTTTCTTGTAAATAAATAATTTAGTCCCTTTATAGATGCTGTAAAGTATCTGAGAAGGTGAGATAAGGTGAGGAAAGTTAAAGAGAACAGGAAGGATACTCAAACTTAAAAGGCCAATGAAAGTCAAGACAAAGTCTGAGTTAGAAGAAGCCAGGAGAGGGAACTATCAATCATACAACCAGTATACAGCTGGGTACATACTGCATGTCTGGCTCAATTCAGGGGAATGGACACTCAAAAATGGAATCTATCATAAAGACATGACCTACCCGGAGCTTGCCTAAGATAGTCTTAGTTATAGTCAGGAATATCTACTTTGTGCTGACAGATTAAATCATCCCACAACCGACACTATCTCTTTGTAAGAATCACTCAGAGTGGCATGGGTTCTATCCATTAATTTCTTTCACAGTAATAGTCATTATCTGACTCAGCCTGTAGAGTGACATAGAGAGACAGGATAATTGGTGAAAAGTGGGGAACCAAAATAGTTTCTTAATTGCTAAATGAAAATGAAAAGACCTTTCACAGTTAGATGTAAAATCCATTGGTAAAGTAGTTAAGCTGTGCTTAAGAGGAGTTGAAAAGTATGAGAGAACATGAGGAGGAGGAGATCTGAGTATTGCAGTCTCTCCTGTCAGAGCTGAATCTCTCTTACCAGCCTCAGGTCTTACCTCTGCCAGCAATACTATCCTCTTGCCATCAGGCCATATTACATGGTCAACTTGGGACCTTACTCGCTCCCAGGTCAGTTCTGGTGTCCGCAGACTCGCCTGGAATACATACAGCAAGCACACCATCAGCCATGCCAGGTCCCACTTGGTGGACGAAAAGTGTTGAAGGGAGCCATTTCAAATAGCAAGTTGAAAGGAGCAACCAACATGCTAGATAGAGAATACCTGTCCTGGGTTGGTTAGGACTGTTCCATTTCAGGAAATTTAATCTTAGGCCCAGCCAGGGAGGGATCACTCAGGATGTCATTCCACAACATATACAGTACGCCCACTCTCTGCTGAGCACAGTAAAAGGTGCTATGGGAAATACAAAAGAAACCAAAGACGTGGTTTCTGCCTTCAAAAAGCTCTTATTTTGGCTAGGGACACAAAACAATACATATATGATGGGGGGAAAAGCCTTTAAAATACTTACAAAGCAACATGCAAACAAGTGCAAATTAATACAGTGCAAACTGAATACATAAGTGCCAAAGAGACACACAAAAAAGGAGGGTCAGAGCTGAGTGAGATTAGTTAGAGAAGGCTGAACATCCTAAACATAGCATGCTAGGGCCCAAGTTCTGCCCTCATGTCCCAGTGTCCCAGGTTCCACCTTCTGAATGATGGTGGTTCACCCTAAAGTTACAGAAGCTCTGTGACCTCAGTGCACATGTGAAGTAGCCTTTAGAGAAATGCTTAATGATAGAATAAAGCTCCCAATGGGCTCACCCTCCTTCCATTTCTGTATATTGTATATTCCGAGAACAAGAGAAGAAATGTTAAGTTTATTAACAGCAGCAATCAAATAACAGTAATAAGGTTAGACTGAAGACAACTTCCTTCTTCCAAAAGGCAATGCCTAAAACAGAAAGTCCATATTCTAAGAGTACCTATTGGATCATGGTGGTAAAATTGAGGATTTCTGCCAAATAGTAGTTTTCAGACAAAGAGAAACACTTCAGTTACATAATAATCATTTACTGAGTACATACTATATTCTAGACACTGTAGTAAAGGACACTATTATAGGTAAGGCTATGGACTCCTCTACTAGAATGTGAGCTATTTCTGGATAGGGAATGTATCTTTTTACATTTTCAGCCTAGTGGGAAAGATAGACATATAATGATATGTTAGTATATTCAGGATAGTATTAATGGTCTGGGTCCATTTATTAGGTAAATGGGAAATAAATAAATTTCTTGAAATGTCAAGTTCAACCTTTCTAGAGGGCAATTTGGCAGTAGATAACAAAATTTTATATGTACACTAGAGGCCCGGTGCACAATATTCATGCACTGGGGAGGGGGGTTCTGGCCTGCGCCCTCTTGCAGTCTGGGACCTCTTGGGGGTCCTTAGCACTGCCACGGAGGCGGGAGAGGCTCCCGCTATAGCCGCTGCGCTCACCAGCCATGAGCCCGGCTTCTGGCTGAGGGGCACTCCCCTTGTGGGAGCACACTGACAATCAGGGGGCAGCTCCTGCATTGAGCGTCTGCACCATGGTGGTCAATGCGCATTATAGCGACCGGTTGTTCCGCTGTTTGGTCAATTTGCATATTAGCCTTTTATTATATAGGATAAACTTTGACCAATCAATTTCCCTTTGAAGGCTGTATCCTATAGAAACACTTGCTCAATAAAAGTGCCCAAGAATGTTCATCCAGTGTGGTTTCTAAGAGCAAAATCTAAATCAACAAGGAAATGGCTAAGTAAACCAAGATAATTCTACACAATGAAATATTATATAATTGCTTTAAAAAAGAAGTATATCTATATGTGTTAACATGAAAACCATTCATTATTGTTAAGTGAAAAAATCAAGTTGCAGAACAATCCTACCTAATAAAAGAGTAATATGCAAATTGACCACACCTCTGCTACACCCGCAAGCCACGCCCACCAGCCAATCAGAGCGAGTATGCAAATAAACCCAACCAAGATGGCTACGGCCACAGAGAGCAGGAGGGAGGCTTGGGTTTCCCAGGCAATGGAGGAAGCCAAGCTTTCCGCCTGCCCTTGCTGGCCTAAGCCTCCACTCAAGGCTACAAAGTTTCAATTATAGAAGGTAAACAAATCCAAACAGAAATGGCGGCAGCCACAGATCTGGAAAGAGCGGGAGGCTAGGGTTGCCCCCGGCAATGGAAGAAGCAAAGCTTTCCGCACACCCTGGCCAGCCCAGGCCCCCGCTTAAGGCTACAAAGTTTCAATTATAGAAGGATAATAAACTCCAACAGAAATGGCTGCAGCCACGGAGTGAGCAGGAGGCTTGGCTCCGCTCCAGGCTACAAAGTTTCAATTGTAGAAGGTAAATAAATTCCAGATACCAGGGCCTCTGCTTGGGTCTCCAGGGGGCGTGGCCAGCCTGCAAACCAACACAGGCCCCTCGCTCAGGCCGCCCCATGCCCCAAGGGAACCCCCACCCTGATCCAGGACACCCTTCAGGGCAAACCAGCTGGTCCCCACCCGTGCACCAGGCCTCTATCCTATCTAATAAAAGAGTAATATGCAGATTGACCATCACTCCAACACACAATATAGCTGCCCCCATGTGGTCAAAGATCCTGCCCCCATGTGGACACAAGATGGCCAGTAGGGGAGGGCAGGTGGGAGGCACCAGGCCTGCAAGGGAGGGCAGTTGAGAGGGACCAGGCCTGCAAGGGAGGGCAGTTAGAGGTGATCAACCCTGTAGGGGAGGGCAGTTAGGGGTGACCAGGCCGGCAGAGGAGGAAAGTTGGGGGCAAACAGGCTGGCAGGGGAGCAGTTAGGCATCAATCAGGCTGGCAGCGGAGTGGTTAGGGGGTGATCAGGCTGGCAGGCAGAAGCGGTTAGGGGCAATCAAGAAGGCAGGCAGGCGAGCAGTTGGGAGCCAGCAGTCCTGGATTGTGAGAGGGATGTCCGACTGCCCGTTTAGGCCCAATCCCGGTGGGCAGTCGGACATCCCTCGAGGGGTCCCAGATTGGAGAGGGTGCAGGCTGGGCTGAGGGACACTCCCCCCCTCCGTGCATGAATTTCGTGCACCGGGCCTCTAGTATAGTATAATCTCAATTATGTAAATTTTTTATTTCTTACTTTAAGCGTATTTATATTGTTTGAAATGTTAAACTAAGCAAATATTACTTTTTAAAAAGTTTTTTAGCAAATATTACTTTAAAATTAGAATTTTAAAAAGAAATTTTATGAGTACTATAAATAAAGTTAAAAAGAAATTTAAGCAAACATAATTTTGAGATGTTAAGGATAGAAATTAAGTTAGAAATATCACCAAGGAAGGCAATAACAACATAGAGCCAAGAGATACTCCTTGGTGACACTGGTATTTATTGATTGAGATGATGGAACTTTAAAATGGCTATGCTGCAAGCGAAATACCCAAGGATCAGTTTTAAAATGGGGTTTGAAGAGCTCTCCAGGCAACTTCAATAACCTACTTAGGTCTATTTGGCTGCCACGCTCCTCAAGAGAAGGGTTTCCTATGGCTCTAGCACAGCTTTACGAGGATTTCTCTTAAAGACATCCAATTGTCTGTGGATTTACAATCACTAAACAGCCCGCCAGGAAAAAGTTCCCTAATGCAGACTACCTTCCCAAGCTAGGTGTGTGTCCATGTAAATCAGCCAGTTACTATACTTGCACAAACTGGTATTACATGACTAGGAACAGTGCACATCAGTGTTTTTTTTTTTTTTTTCAGGGAAAACAGCCGTGGTTCTTGTTTTGCAAAGCATGGAGTAAACTTTTAAAGCATCTATAATAATAAAAGTGTAATATGCTAGTTAGACTGGACACTGCGAGGGAAGCCCGGGTCCCGGGTCCCTGCCGGCGGCCAGAGGGAAGCCCAGGTCCCAGGTGCCAGAGGGAAGCCAGTGCTGGTAGCCAGGGGAAGGAAGACCTACTCTTGGACTAATTTTGTGCATCGGGCCTCTAGTGTGTACATAATGATTAAACCACTTGAATTATGAAGCTTACAGGCCTTCTATGTGATGCACATGGGTAAGCAGATCTGCTTTCAAGGGAGAGGCAATATGCGAAAGACATGGCCTAAAGACAGCTTAGAGCCCAGCTGGTGTGGTTCAGTGGTTGGTTGTCAACCCATGAACCAAGAGGTCACCAGATCAATTCCTGGTCAGGGCACAGGCCCAGGTTGTGGGCTTGACCCCCAGTAGGAGGCATGCAAGAGGCAGCCAATCGATGTTTCTCTCATCACTGTTTCATCTTTTTATCCCTCTCCCTTCCTCTTTCTCTAAAAAAATCAATAAAAACATAATTAAAAAAAAAAGGCAGCTAAGAGCACAATTCCTATCACAGGTTCCCTACAGCATTAATATTTCTCAGGAAAAAAAATGTAGCTTTTAAATGACCAATTCTTGATGAGCTATTCCTTGTTTAAATGCAGCAGTCGACATCTCAAGGTTAGGTAAAACTATAAATTTCTACTTAAAAAGAAAAACACACCTTAAATTTTGAATATTAAAAATATCTGGATAAAAAACTTACCAACTCATTCTCCTTCGCAGTTGCACTGAGTTGACTTACAGTGATTCTCCTTTCTTTTTCTCACACTCTGCACCCAATCCATTTAGCAAATCCTATTGGTCCTATCTTCACAATATATGACTTCTTATCACCTTCAGTGCTTACCCATCTGATCCAAGCTACCAACTGCTATCGCTGGAAATACTGAAAGAGCCTCCTATGGTCTCTATCACTACTCAAGTAGTGGACATGTTTTTCTTTTTATACAACGGCCAGAGTAATCTTTTAAAACACAAGTCAGATTTTGTCAGTTACCTATTCAAAACCTTCCAATGGCTTCCCTGTGCCCAGAATAAAATCTAAAGCCCTTATCATGGCCTACAAAGTTCTACATAACACACTACCTCCTTGAGTTGTCTCCTATCCTCATCCCCTTCCCCATTCTGTTCCTGCCAAGATGGTATCCTTTCTGTTCCTCAAGCACATTAAGCACTTTCTACTTTAGGGTCTTTTACTCACTATTCTCTGAAGAGAATTCTCAGAAGGCTTGCTCTTCTTGCTGTTTTTCTTCAACTCTACGCACTAACTGACAATAACTGTCTATTTTTTAAAGTGTATTTTTATTGATTTCAGAGAGGAAGGGAGAGGAAGAGAGAGATAGAAACATCAATGATGAGAGAGAATGACTGGTTGGCTGCCTCCTGCCCCCTACTGGGGACCGAGCTCGCAACCCAGGCATGTGCCCTTGACCAGAATCGAACGCGGGACTCTTGAGTCCACAGGCAGGCCTACGCTCTACACACTGAGCCAAACTGGCTAGGGCGACTGTCTATTTATTTATTGTCTGCCTCCCACATTGGAATATAAAATCCAGGAGAGCAGGCATGTTGTTGTTCTCTGCTATTCTTCAGACAAACACTTGGCACAGAGAAGAGCAAGCATTCAATACAAATTTGCTAAATAGCGAATGAACATTCTGGTTTCAATTATTAGTTGATTTTGCTAATTCCTTAAATTTCATTTTACATTCCCTATGACACTTCCAATCAAAGGCAGAGTAACTTAATTTTTCTAAAGCCCTTCTGAGCATCTCCCTTTCTAGACTATTTGGTTTAGTCATATACCCTCTGCTAAGAAAAGCACAAAAAGAACTGAGAGATGGCCTTTGGCTAGTGTACCTGGAAGATACTGAGGCTACCTAGCAATACCTGTAAAACTAGGCCTACCGTATTTTCTGGCATATAAAACGACTTTTTAATCCAGGAAAATCTCAAAAGTCGGGGGTCGTCTTATACGCCGGGTGTCATCTATTAGGGCGGGTATATCCCAAACTCTATATTTTAACTGGAAAAGTTGGGGGTCGTCTTATACACCCAGTCGTCTTATATGCCGGAAAATACGGTACTCTAAACACAGAAGCCAGGGTGATCTTTTAAAAATAAAAGCCATCCTTTGAAAACAGAAGTCAGACTCTTACAAATATTACCAGCACTCCCTATTTCTCTCAGAATAGAATCAGTTCTTACAATGGCCTATGAGACCCTATAAGATCTGGCTCATTACCTCTCTGACCTCATCCTGCCCCTTACTCATTCTATTCCAACCATTCTGGCCTCATTGTTGATCCTCAAACAGACAAGGCACCCTCCTGCCTCAGGGCACTTATCTGACTATTCTTTCATCTTGAAATACTCTTCACCTAAAAACCCATGACTAATTCCTTCAAGTCTGCTCAAACATCACCTTCTCATAGAGGCTTACACCTGACTCCTCTAATTAAAATTATAACTCAGCACTCTATGCCCTGGTCAGTGTGTCTCAGTTGGTTGGGCATTGTCCCATGCATCGAAAGGCCGTTAGTTCAATTCCTGGTCAGGGCACATGCCCCGGATGCGGGCTCAATCCCCAGTGGGGGTGTGCAGAAGGCATCTGATGCATGTTTCTCTCCCTCTCTCTTCCTTTCTCTAAGTGAATAAAAATATTAATAAAATAAAATTATAACTCAGTGCTCTTGATTACCTTTACCATGCTCTACTTTTTCTTTGTTCCATGGTGCTTTTGCCTTCTAACATACTATACATTTTACTTATTATGTTTATTGTTTTTTATTTTCTTCTCTAAAATGTAAGCTCCAGCCCTAGCCAGTTTGACTCAATGGACAGAGCATCCACCTGTGGACCAAAGGGTCCTGGGTTCAATTCCGGTCAAAGGCATGTACCTCGGTTGCAGGCTCCTCCCTGGCCTAGGCCCTGGTCAGGGCTCATGCAGGAGGCAACCAATCGATGTGTTTCTCTCACATAGATGTTTCTCTCTGTCTTTCTCTCTCTCTCTAAAAATCAATGGAAAAGTATCCTCGTGTGAGGATTAAAAAAAAAAAAAGTAAGCTCTGTGAGGGCAGGAATGTTTGCCTGTTTTGTTCACTGATTCCAAGAATCTAGACAGCACCTGGCATGTAACAATCACTTTAAATGTTTGCGATTAAAGGTAAGGAGTCTCCTGGCCTTTAGCCTGAGAGATTACTTATGTCTGGGCTGCCTTCAGAGGAGAGATCACCATCACGATGTGAAGTTAATTTGGAAATCACGAGGAAGTAATAGTGCAGAAAAACAAAACAAACAAACAAACAAAAAACTAGCCTAGAAGTAAAGTCCTGGATTTTGTGTTTTAAATTCATTTTTTTAAAGCAATGTGTATGACTAAATAATGTACTTAACTTCTTAGTTTTCCAACTAAAAATCAAGGACAAGAATAATGCCTTGTGAGGTGATCAAGAGAATGAAATGAGATAAAGTAAAAATATTAAAATGCATGTTTGCATTTGGAATTCTTTTCAGTTCAGTGCTTCTTGAGGGTTTAGAAGGGAAAATTCCTTTCTTTTTCTCTTAATCAGAAAATTTCTCATTAAGGCTCAGAGCAGGACTACTACTACTTTCCTTAAGTTTTTCCCATTTGGGGGCTCTCTAAGCAGATTAATCCAGAAAAGTACTATGTGCTAGGCAGTTTTAGAAATATTAATATCTTAGATCATTTACTAAAGGGACAGTATAGCACATAAGTGAAACTTAACCCAACCACAACCACAACAAAAAGAACTAACTAAATGATTCATAAGCAAAATATCGTTGTAAAACAGAGTAATAGAGCCGTGCCACTGAAAAACATCAAGGGTAGAATAGGCTTTGGTAGGTTGTTTGTCCAGCTATTTTTATAAATAAAAAAATAGAGCACAGAGTTAAAAAGAGAAACCATTTAAAATAAATATTATCCAACAGGCTCTCAATATATCAACTGATCCTTACCTGGCAATGCTGAAGCTCAATCAGAGCAGCCCTCAGTGGAGATAAAAGCATGCTTTGCTTGAGCCATTTACCCAGAGAGAAATACAGTTGTGCCAGAAAAATGCCATAAAATACTAAAAACAGAGTGAAAGTCACACTGAGAAATACTTTGGTTAAGTCTGAAAAGAAATAAATAACACTTCTATTAACTCTTACTTGGGCAACTTAGTTGGACCAAGTGTTATTTTGGATTTGAAAATTTTAGGGTGAATATAATCAAATTAGAGAATCAAATTTGAGGAACATGTGCTACTGAGTTGATTATGGCACCTAGAGATCCAATTACTATAGTTGGAAAACAGTTAAGGGGAGACTTAGCCCAATGAAAGAGGGAGAGAGAAAAAGAAACCATAGTATTTGACAGACACAGTCAAACTTAAGCAATGTTCTCATTCCAGCCCACAGATTTCTCTCCCTTGACTTGTTTCCTTAAACCAACCTATCTTACCTTTATGGTAAAATTAAACATTCCCAGAATACTGACTACCATTTTATAAAAACTGACTCACATTTACTATATCTTTTTCGTAGTACTGAATTTACTCAGCTCTCAATCCTATACATGGCTTACAGTGTAAACAGATATCAAGCTTGGGTGGAAGAAAACAATCATTTTAAATGATTAAGTTGAGACAAGGAAGCTTCATATTATCTACAAGCACAGATCATAGAGCTAGTAAGTGAACTGACTGTGGGCAGCTCTGCCAGGACAATCATGTTTAGGGTGGCTGGTGACCCTGCTCTTTCTTCTTCCAGTTTGTTCCTTGGCAAGGAGGAAAGAAAAAGCCCCCAATGATGACTTGCTTGATCTTACCACATCAATCTCTGTGTTGGAATGTCCCATGTTACAAACAATGCAGCTATTCTTCATCCGGTCTAAGTGCTCTCTGGTTACCACATTCTTGTTACCTTAAAAACGGAAGAGATAGCCACATAAAAAGGAATGAAGCTGGACTCCTACCTCACACCATTATTTAAATTTTAACTTGAAATGGATCAGAGACCTAAATGTAAGAGCTAAAACTATAAAACTCTCAACAGCAATGGGAATAAATTTTTCTGACCTTGGATTAAGCCATGCTTTCTTAGATATAACACCTAAAGCACAAGCAACCAAAGAAAAACTAAACTGAACTACGCTGAAATTAAAACTTTTGTGCTACAAATGATAACACCAAGAAAGTGAAAAGACAACCCACAGAACAGGACAAATATTTGCAAATCATAGAACAGATAAGGAACTTGTACCCAAAATTTATAAAGAACTCTTAGCTCAATAATAAAATGACAAATACTAGTAACCGAATTAAAAAATGAGCAAATGATCTGAATAGACATTTCTCAAAAGAAGATGTGCCAATAGGCACATTAAACGATGCTCAACATCATCGGGAAAATCCAAATCAAAACCTTCACACCTACTAGGATGGCTAAAATGAAAAAAGACAGATAATAACAAATAACTGGTGAGTATGTGAAGAAACTGCAATTCTCATGCATTGTTGGTGGGATTGCAAAATAGTGTGGTCACTTTAGAAAAGTTTGGCAATTACTCAAAATGTTAAAAGTAGAGTTACCGTATGATCCAGCAATTCCACCTGAAGGTATATACCCAAGAGAACTGAAAACATGTTCACACAAAAACTTGTACACAATGTTCACAGCAGCATTATTCTTTTTATTTATTTTATTTTATTTTATTTTCAACTACAGTTTACATCCAATATATGTTTTAGTTTTAGGTTGTACAGCATAGCGGTTAGATACTCATATACTTTACAAAGTGATCCCCTCCCAATATTTCAAGTACCCACTTGGCATCATACATAGTTATTACAATATTATTGACTATATTCTCTATGTTGTACTTTACATCCCTGTGACTATTTTGTAACTACCAATTTGTACTTCTTAATCCCTTCACCTTTTCCACCCAGCCTCCCAACACCCCAACCCCTCTGTCAACCACCAGTTTGCTCTCTATATGTCTGTTTCTATTTTGTTTGTTCATTTATTTTGTTCTTTAGATTCCACATATAAGTCATATTGTATTTGTCTTTCTATGTCTGACTTATTTTACTTAGCATAATACCCTCTAAGTGCATTTATTCTGTTGCAAATGGTAAGATTTCTTTTTTTTTTTATGGCTGAGTAATATCCCATTGTATATATGTACCATAACTTTTTTATCTACTTGTCTATTGATGGGTACTCGGGTTGCTTATATATCTTGGCTATTGTAAATAAGATTGCAATGAAAATAGAGATGCACATATTTTTTCAAATTAGTGTTTGGGTTTCTACAGATATATACTTAGAAGTGGAATTGCTGGGTCACCTTGGCAATAACTATGTATTTATAAATAATCACTTTAAATGTAAACTGACTAAATGTTCCAATCAAAAGATATATGGTAGCTGAATGCATAAGAAAACAAGACCCGTAATTATGCTGTGACTCACTTTAATCAAAAGACACATAGACTAATAGAAAAGGGGTGAAAAAAATATTTTATGAACATGGGGGGGGGGGGAAAAAAGCTGGGGTAGGAATTGCTGGATCAGGCAGTTTAAATTTTTGAGGAAACTCCATACTGTTTTCCATAGTGACAGCAGCATTATTTTTTCTTTTCAAATATATTTCTATTGATTTTAGAGAGGAAGGGAGAGGGAGAGAGAGATAGAAACATCAGTGTTGAGCCCTAGCCGGTTTGGCTCAGTGGATAGAGCATTGGCCTGGAGACTGAAGGGTCCCGGGTTCGATTCCGGTCAAGGGCACATGCCTGGGTTGCAGGCTTGATCCCTGGTGCATGCAGAAGGCAGCCGATCAATGATTCTCTCTCATCATTGATGCTTCTATCTCTCTCCCCCTCTCCCTTCCTCTCTGAAATCAATAAAATATATTAAAAAAAAAAAAAAAGAAACATCAGTGTTGAGAGAGAATCACTGATGGGCTGCCTCCTGCACGAGCCTGTAACCCGGGCATGTGCCCTGACTGGGAATCGAACCGTGACCTCTGGGTTCATAGGTCAACACTCAATCACAGAGCCATGCCAGCCAGGCAGCAGCATTATTCTTAATAGCTTGAAAACAACTCAGTGTCCATCAACTGATAAATGAATAAGTAAAATGTGGTATATCCTTAAAATGGAATATTATTTAGCAATAAAAAGAAATGAAATATTGATACATGCCACAACATGGATGAACACTGACATTATGCTGAGTAAAAAAATAAAAATAAAAGCCAGTCACAAAAGACTACATACTGTATGATTCCATTTACATGAAATGTCTAGAATAGGCAAATCTATGAAGACAGAGAGAATACTGGCTGCCTAAGGTGGAGGGCAGAATGAGGAATGTCTGCTAATAGTAAGGGTTTCTTTTGGGGGTAATGAAAACGTACTGGCCCATGTGGCTCAGTTGGTTGAGCGTAGTCTCACACACTGAGAGGTCGCCAGTTCGATTGCCGGGAAGGACACATGCCTGGGTTGCAGGCTCAATCCCCAGTAGTGGGTGTGCAGGAGGCAGCCAATCAATGTTTCTCTCTCATCCATGTTTCTCTCTCTCTCTCCCCCTCTCCCTTCTTCTCTCCCTCTCTTACTAAAATCAATAAAAACATTTTTTAAAAATCACTGAACAGTATATAGGGTGAATTTTTCATATGTGGATTATATATCATTGAAAAAATTAGATTGTGGTGATGGTTATATGACCCTATGAATTTGCTAAAAAAAAAAAATTGAACTATACACTTAAATGGGTGAAATCTAAGATATGTGAATTAAATCTCAATAAATTTATTTTAAAAATAGATTAATGGATTGATGTGAAGCAAGAACAGTTTCTTGTGGTCCCTCTTCTCTGCCCCCAGCTCTTCTTGAGCATATATATATATATATATATATATATATATATATATATATATATATTCATTTTTAAATATTCTGATTTTCCCCCTCTAAGATACAATTATAAAAGAAAACCAATGTTCCAACAGTTTAGGGTTCTAACATAAAGATAAAATCTCAGTCCAAGAAAACTAGCCATATCTGCATATTCCTCTTTAAAACTCAAAATCTATCTCTTTGGGAATCAACACAACTAGGTTTCCCAATTTCTCTATGAATTTTGCTCAGCCTTGCTTTAATTATAGGGACTATAGAGAAATATACATCACTTTTGGAGGTAAAATAAAAAAAAAATCAAATGTACAAATGTAAGATCTGGCTTCCCAAACAAAACTCATCTCTAGCCATCTCGTATGTGGTTGAAGATGAATGGAGATATAGAACAAAGAGATGGAAAGAAACCTTCCTCTATGAATGACTTAAAGGCATACTTTCGGTCAAGCTCTAAAGAGGTAGGAAGAATGTGAAAGATGGACTGGTTTTGTAAACTGCTATCTCTGGTTTTTAAGTTTGCTTTTGTTCAGAACATTTTCAGTCATTTTTCATTTGTTCCATAAAGGCATTCTCAAGTGCCACCCATTTTATATGTTATAATCGTACCTGTACAGGTAATAACAATATCCACTTGTCGGATGACCTCATTCAATTTCACCAGTCGAAATCCATCCATACTGTAGAAATAAATCATGATCAATGAAGCTAAAAGGCAGCTGGGAGGTTTTTGCTACAGAACCTCAAAAGCTATTACCAAGTTGCTTTGATACCTACACTGTCATTTCTTGATATAGCTGGACTACTTTTAGCAGTAAAAAATTCAAACCATTTCCTTAGTTCATTCAAAACAGAAATAAAAGAATTTTTCATATTACTGGAACCTGATAATAGGGAGACAATGTTAAGCATGGGATTCCTCAATTAAGTTTCTATAAAGTGCCATTTTAACATTGAACCTACTCCCCACTGAAACTGCTTCTCTCCAAGATCAATCATCTCCTGAATGCCAAAGTAAATTTATTTAGAGTCATATATTACTTGATTTCCTCTAGTACATTAAACATTATTTGTCTTCTTAAATCCATATACTGCTTGGAGTACATACTGTTTTATCCTAGTTTTCCTACTTTTCTGATTGCTCCTCCAATCTCATCAATCTTTAAATGTTGGTACTCGGTAGGGTACTCTTTTCTCTCAGCACTTCTCCATACCTTTTCCTGGCTGTTAATGACCCCTCATAGGTGGCTGATTTACACATCTCTATCTTTAGCTTAGATATCTCCAAAACTTCAGAGCCCTGGATCAAATTATCCACTAGATAGTTCTTCCTAGATGCCCCACAAGGATCTCAAACTTACTGTGTTGGAAAAGAAACTCATTATCTCTCCACGTCCCTAACTCTATTTCTTCTTCTATATTGTCTATATTGATTATTAGCATTATTTGTTCACCCAACTATATAAGCCAAATAAACTAGAATGTCTGAGCCTACTGCCTCTTCCTAATTTAGGTTGTCACCACATCTTTTACCTAACTTCCTTAAAACCTCTTGAATCTGTCCCTTCCTTGCCATACATGCTGGCCTTATGTTCAGGTTTATTTTTTGCCTGTATTACTACAGTAGCTCCTGGCCCAATCTCATCACCTCTAGGTTTATGCCTCTCTAATTCATTTTGCAGAGTTTTCCCTAAATGCAACTTGGATCATGTAACTTCATTGTTTAGAATACTTCAGTGAGATTGCCTGCTCTTAGGAAAAGACCCAAATACTTATACTGATATGTGATTATATATAGCACATAGGATTCCTATCTCAGATATACTCCTCCCAAATTTACCCTATAGACCAGCTACGTCAAGCTTCTTAAATATATTGTACTCTCTCCTTCCTTGGTAACTATGGATTTTACTTCCAAACTAAGAAATCATTTACACAAGTTTCAAGACTCAACTGTACTGACACCTCTTTGGACCCTACCTCCTTGCTCTTTTGTTAGATATTTCTCTTTTGTGCTCCTAAAGGAGCATGTGCTGTTTACCTCCATCATAGCACTTACTATACTGAATAGTGGTTGTCTGTGTACCTGTCTTCTCTCATTCACTTATTCATCTTATTCATCCTCAGCACAGAGCATAGTACCTGATATATTGTAAATGATCAGTTTGTGTCTATAATTTGAATCAGTATATCAGTGAGTATTAAAGCAGGTTCAGGTTTCTCTAATGAACCCTGAAAGGACTAGAATGGTGATAATTTCCTTTGGGTGCTGGATCCCTGACTCAGAGAAAACCAACAACTCTGTTGGGGAAATCTGTGGGTTTATGGCTAGGATGTGTGAGGAATACTAGGACAGGTACGAATGGTTGTGATAAAATCTTTATGTCATGCCTCATTCTATCCTGGGCACTTTCCTCTGGAGGATTAATGGTAAAGACAGGGTGGGTAACCCAGGCTATTGACACTGGGGCTTTGCAGTAGTTTTCAGGGACAGTGATTTTTCTATTCTGTTGAGGGTGGCAAGAGACAATTTTAATAATAACTAGCATTCAGTGAGCCTTTATTATGTGGCAGCAGCTCTGTACTTTTTATAATTATATGACTATTATATATGGTTATACATTATATAATAAATATATAATTATGTTACTGAATGTTCACAACACTTTGAGGTAGGTAAGAGTACCCACATTTTACAGATGGTAAAGAAACTATTCTTTTTTAAACTTTTAATTTTGAAATAATTTCAAACTTAAGAATTGTAATACTACAAACATCTCTCATACACCCTTCACTCAGCAGATTTTACCCTTAATTTGGATCTGTCTGCTGTGTCCTTCTGATTAGATTTAGGTTATACATTTTTGGGAGGACTATTGTAGGAGTGCTCTTTT
Organism: Cnephaeus nilssonii; assembly: GCF_951640355.1. Taxonomy (NCBI): domain Eukaryota; kingdom Metazoa; phylum Chordata; class Mammalia; order Chiroptera; family Vespertilionidae; genus Cnephaeus; species Cnephaeus nilssonii. The sequence goes on from NC_137083.1 coordinate 61,971,594, forward strand.
CAGTTCATCATATGAGAAGGGACTTGGTACCAGCCTGATTCTTTCTTGATCATTTTTTTCCAAAGGGAGGAGGATTATATGGAGAAAATAAGGAGCTACTTCTTCTCTAGGTCAAGGCAGGGGGTATTACCATAGGAATTTTAAATTTTAGCTTCTCTGATTGTCTTTGTTCTCTCTGAGCAGAGCTCCTTGATCTCTGAAAAACAGGTGCTTACAGTTAATGGCAGCCTCTTTCAGGATCTGGGCCTCTCTAAGTTAAAATGTGTATTAACCAGGCCATTCCTTGAGGCAGCTACAAGATCACATGCTAGATGGCGGTGTAGAGGGAAAGGCACGTCTCCTTTTGTACCCTTACCAGGCTTGGAGAGCACAGATGGGGTCAATCTCAGTCACATACACAATGGAGCCCATGGCTTTCAAGGCAGCACAGCACCCCTTCCCCACCTGAAAATGGGAGAAAGTACACATAATAAGGAAAGTCAACGAGAAGACAGTTTCTCAAAGTTTCTGGTAAAGTGTACCCCACTTTCCGCCCCCAAAGGAATTTCACTGAACAGATTCATGCTTGGGGGAAAATAAGAAAAACAAATAAATGAATGCAGTTCATAAACAAACTCCTCGCTCCTGCTTAGCACATGCACGTGCATATGAGATACCCACAGTCACGATTCATAATAAAAACTTAGGCTAAAAGGACATCACAAACAGTACACTGGACAGTCAGAAAATCAACTTAAGAAAAAATGGCAAAAATGAAGAGGGAAAAAGAAACATTGTAATTGAACCAGAGTCTCTAAAATTATCCCACTCCCCCATCTAAAGTGATAAATGAATGTACTCTTATGTCCATACAAATGAGAAATTCTAGTTTATTTTAGCAAAATACATTTTAAACACCTAATACATAATTGAAAGGGTAAACCTTACCTCTCCATAGCCACAGACCACCACCTGTTTTCCACCAAACATCATGTCTGTTGTCCTTTTAAGTCTAGTGGGGGGGAAAAAATTACATCAGAAAAATCTTTTCATTTCTCCCTTGAGATTAGATTGGGTTCCTTGTTTTCATGTTTCATGGTGTGTTTTTTCCTATTTTGAAAGAAAGCCTGGTTTCATCCTAGATAAAATATATAATAACTAGAAAGAAAGGTTTAATAAAATATGTATTTTCTCACTCCATGCTATCCAATCAATTGCATTTGTATGTGAGTTTTGTTTTTTCTTTCTTTATTTTTATTCCCTTGTCTTGGAAGTAGTGCAGAAGGGAAACAGCTATAGACTACAAAGTAACTTTTAAACATAAAAGCAATATACACAGGGTGTCCCAAAAAATGTATACATACTTTGAATAATTATTAATTCCAGTGGGTTAAGTCTGAAAAGAAAGAAACATCAATGGAGTTATCAGCTGTTAAAATGTGTATACATTCTTTTGAGACATCCTGAATTTATTATACAACATTTGGAATATCCGGCTTAATGAAAACATGCTAGCTTATTGAATTAGACACTGATAGATCAGCACTACATTTAGTAGTATCATAATGGCCAACAGGTCCCACATTAATTCAACAGGGAGGGTGATGGACAAGATGGAGAGGAGCTTTGAAACACGCCAACACCGACTACATGAGATAGTGAGTTTTCTGGGGCAGATTCCTTCTCAGACATGTTCTACTTCATCTCTGATTGTCTACGAACTAGAATAAACATCCTTCCTGTTTTCAGGGTCTCTTGGAAGAACTTGTAGGAGCATTTCTGGTTTCTTTTTAGGTTCAATCAGTCTCCCTTCTCTAGGAATCCTTGGCTACGCAGAAGGTTTTCAACTAAAAGCAGCCTATTCTGAGATAGACAGCTACTACAAATATTTGTGGGTCTTTCTACTCACTGATCTAACTGTTAACCTCTGCTGTTGAAGAGTCTATAAATGCCCCAAAGGCAAAGTAGGAATCCTGTCTTTCTGATGATTTGACAGCTCCACTCAAGAGGAACCAGTATAACTCCCTAAACCCAAGTAAAACTCAATAAATATTAAGTGCAGAGGCAATTCTTGAAAAGAGTAAGTCTAGTCTGGCTGGACTACCATATTCAAAAGTCAGAGCTTCAGAGAATGGTCCTGGAAGGGCTAACACAGCAAGGAAAATCAATAGATCATATTTCTGAGCCTCCTTTGCTTTGACTACCCTCAGGCCTTTCTGCCTCTCTTCCCAACTACTATGTGTAGTCTTTCCTGACTACAAATGACTGTGTGGTGGGAAGGAACTTCACCAGTACTGCTACTCTGCAAATGATAAGCTGACAGACCTAGATGGATTCCAGTTAGTCCCTGTCATCTTAGGGACCCACATTTGCCTTAAGGTTCGAGGATAAGGGGTAGAAAAGACCTCAGTCAAAGAAGGTCCTTTTTGAGGGGCGGGGGTTTGGAAGGAGTTGGGAGTAACCTCTCTGGTGGTGTATGAGTCATGTCAAGCGTCCTACTTCTAATTCTTCTAGCCCCAGGATCCTCTAGAAGGGTTCCTGGAATACAATCTATTTTATGACCTGAAACCACATCTGGGATATTCTTAGTCTTCGTATCAGGTGGAACCTCAGTCTCCAGAAGACAAGAAATGACAGTTGGATGACAGATGAAATGAGAAAGTGATGGCCGAGTCCTATGGGCTCCTTGCAGGGACCTGGTCAAAAGACACATGATGGCACCCCATACCCTTTCCTGCCTCCTGTGTTTTGTTTTCCTTTTTCTCTGAAAATGTTATAAGAGGAATGAGTATTTCAGACATTTTTGGTTTAATATAAACACAATTTTAGCATCAGAAAAAAATTTTGCATTGCTTTTTGGCATTGCAGACCAATTACCGAAGTGTCCTCTAGGAGTCAGTGGGGCCATTCCCACATAGCTTATGGTGCAGTGTGTAACCAGCTCTTAGAACTACAGAAGCTCAATCACTAATCCTTTCCTCATATGAACTCTCTTTTGGGCTGAATGTCCTCTCTGTTCCATTGCAGCCTTCCCTGGAGCATAACTGCCTTTTCTTTAATTCCTCCTGCCCTCAACTCCTCTGAGAGGGACAACTACCCATGACCCAACTGGGAAGTTTCTCATCACCTGAAAATGCCAATGAGCTCTTACTACTCAGCAGGTTTTCTGGCAGGTAGTTGGTTTCCTAATTCTTCATTAACCTTAATTTCTGTTCCACTGCTTGCATCTTACTTCACTCTCATACACATCTGCTATTAAAGAATCTTTCTTACCCACCAGGTAAACACTGCTTAGAAGGGACTCTTCCATTTCTATGAACTAGTGTAAGTACCTTTATGTATCTTTTACTGAACCCAGTATAGACAGATTTTAGGCTCATAGATTTGAGAATTAAAAAATCTACAAGATACTTAGCTGTGGATGAATAAATATTTTAATGCGTATTTAGCCAGATTATTATTAATTTTATCAGGCCCAAGTCTACTTACATTACAATAACACTTAAATGTGGACAGAACTAGGGACAGTTTATAAACAGACTGATAGATTGAGAATTCATTTAAATGTCCAATGTGTCTGATAATACTATTGACTCAAAGGAGTAATAATAATAGTTCAAATTTGCATTGAACACTCCCCACCCCCCAAAAAGATTTCAAAGTAAAAAGCTTCCCCTAAGATCTAACTCAATCTTAGAATTTACTGTATAGTAAATTCTGTACAGGGTTCTAGAAAGAAGAGCAAGGAATTAACATTGAATATCAGGATTCATACATTATCTCATTTAATCCTCACAATAACTTTATGAAGCTGGTCTTACTGTTACTGTTTAACAGATGGGGAAATAGGCACAGAGAGATTAAATAACTAGTCCAAAGCCTTTCAGTTAATAAATGACAGAAGCAATAGTCTAACCAAGGTCTTTCACCAATGCCTGTAGTGTTGCAGACTGCCTGGGGTCCAGATTTGTTGGTAATGTGACCCACAGGCACTATCTTTACTTTCCCATTAACCTATATATGATGGAAACAACTTAATGGTTTCAGACAGGGAATTACTGAGTTTTCCCAGCAAGAATGAAGTTATATCAGGGCACAAGTGTGGAAACAGAAACTGGGTTTTGGAACAACAGAGTATTTGGTATATATCTAAGTAGATTTTGTCAGACTTGAAATCATTACAGATTTGAAAAACTAGAAATGCCTCTGAGAATTGACTCTTTGCTCACCACAACTTTCCAGATGTAAGAGAATTATATGATAGTTGGAGCTTAAGAACTGGCAATATGACCTAAAATAGAAACATCAGGAACCTTTCCCAAACCATCAAAGATACTTACATGTTTACAATGACTTCAGTTAGTTACTCTCAGGCCTGTTAGAGTCACCAAGTTAAAACCTGCCATCAATAGACAGGGGCTAATCTGATCTTTTATATAAAATAGATTTGCTTCTAATAGTCACAGCAATGGTAGCTCTGGGTTATAAAATCTGAGTGTGATGTGATGATAGATTCAGAGGTGCTACATGAATAATTTTCAAACCTAAAACACTGAGGACCTCACTTCAACTACTCAAGCTCATCACAAAGATAATAAAGAATTACCCATCAAGAATAGATTCACGGCAACAGTAGAGGTTGTCAAATTTTTGTTTGGTGACTGAGTCATTCACATTCATGGCTGGAACACACAGCTTCCCAGCTTTGGATAGCTGGTACAGCCTGAGGACGAGGGGAATAAAAAAGAACATGAAACAATGAGATACTGCAATCTTCTGTCAGTTCATATCCAGTTCCAGAAATATGTTGACTAGGTAGGCATGACAGCGTGAGACATGAGTAGTTTATTCTATTAGGTATATAGAAAGAAATAAAGAATATCTTTCTAAAGTCTATATAGCTTAGAATAAAGATCTTAGTCAGAAGGCATGTGGGGAAAATCTCTAACCACCCTCTACATTATAAGAATTAAAATATAAATTTTAAAATTGCTCATTAATATTATTCACCTTTTTAATTATAAAAAATTAACTTTAAGTACTATTTTAGTCCCACTACTCTAATGCAATAATTTAACTTCCAAACAGTCTCAATTTTATAATCTCAATATACATATCTATAAATATGCATATCTATATGTAGGAGTTTTATTTAAACTGATTCGACTAAGTATCAGAACCAGGTGTTTTACTCAAAATTCATCTCTTTCAAAGAATATGAAAGTACGGTTAGCCTATAGTTTTGTATGTTCAAAAAGATGACAGAATTTTGAAGCAGTGATGATGGTTATTCAGAATTTACTTCCCTAAAGCTTTTATTTTCATACTTTCAGTTCTTTCTGGGTGAATAATAGTAAATAGAAATGATTTCAATTTTACTCAGGAAATTATTGCTCATTTGAGAAAAAAAAACCCAAATCCTTGCTCTATATGTAAGAATGTATCAAGGCCCAGGTTTTTGTCTCTTCTGCCTAGTGCTAGATCCCTAGCACAGTTCTATTTTATGACCTGAAACCACATCTGGGATATTCTTAGTCTTCCTATGAGGTGGAACCTCAGTCTCCAGAAGACAAGAAATGACAGTTGGATGACAGATGAAATGAGAAAGTGATGGCCGAGTCCTATGGGCTCCTTGCAGGAGTAAATAGAAATGAAATTTTCTATTTCTGTTCCTGGTTCACTGTAGAGTTCAATAAATATCTATTGCATAAATGAATTCATCCAAAAAAAGATAAGCAGTCATTGTATTACTATGACTAGAAAACATGAGGACCACATTTGTTCCCTACCCATCCCCGCCTTCACTATATTAGGTTTGTTATTTGTGTTGTTAATTAAAAAAAAACAAGTGTGCAGACTCAGATCTCATTACCTCATAGTGGGTTCCAGTTTTTAACCTAATGTATTCTACAGGTATGTGATTACAAGAATGTATGTCTAGGCTGCATAAAACCAGCTATGTCCATGCCAAATCTTACCTATGAACTCCAGTTACACTCTCCTCTACTATGCCCTTGATCTTCTTAAACATGTTGGGATACTTCTTATAAATCCAGTGAGTTAGATCCCCTCCATCATCCAAGATCTGCAATAATAAGCATCAATAATGTCATTCATTTTGCTGAAGGCTCTATGTTCCTAGTGCTTCTCTGGGTCTTGTATCCCAATTTCCAATTGTCCATTTACAGATATTTCAAATTTCCCACATGGTTATGTAAAGTAACTTAAAGCCAGAATGATGACCAAAACAGTCATTAGACTGTAGTAAAAGACAATGAGGGATGAAAAACCAACTGTAATTTTCATAGCCAAATGACCTTTCATCTAATAAAGCAAAATACACAGCAACACAATGAGGATTTTCTTATGGACTAATAACTCAAGTGGTTATCTAAATCGTTACTTCTTATTTTTTAATGTTTTATTTATTGATTTTAGAGAGAGAGGAAGGGGGAAGATAGAGAGAAACATAGGTTTGTTGTTCTATTTGTGTATGTGTTCACTGGTTGCTTCTTGTATGTGCCCTGACTGGAGATCGAACCCACAACCTTGGTGTATCGGGAAGATGCTCTAACCAACTGATCTACCTGGCCAGGGCCTGACCCACTAGTTCTTGAATGTACTGTAAATATTCAGAAAGCCTAAATTTGATGAGAATATTTCTATTAATTACATTTAGTACTTTAAAGATAATCAGTCAAAGCTTGGTTTAAATAGAGTCAGATAATTAGTCTTCCTCCCAGAACAATGGCTCATAAAACTATATTCATTAATCCTTTACTTCTCCCAAAGTACAGGCACTCTCCGACCCAAAATATTGGGCAGTTCTGTAAGGTTTTGCTTAGCACAATCTCACACTCTCTATAACCAAATGAAAAGTAACTAGGGAACTGTGCAGCACGTAGGTGTGCAAGCAGGCCTCTGAACAGCTCATCACCATTTCAGGTTGGGGTTAAAGAGAAACACAATGCTGTGCCCCCTGGGGCTTTCATCACAGAGGGAAAGTTTTTGAATTATAAATAAGCTCAAGAAAGATCAGCTTAGCATACTACCAGGCACCAGGCTGTGGCATTTCAGCCCTTCACTTAGCTGTTAGAAATGCTTGGCAGGACATTTTCAAATTGTTATACCTATCCTCCTGGAAAGTCCCACAGAACTAGTTGCCCTCTACTGGCATGCACCCATTTTGCAGTTCATCAATTATCAACTCCACTGCAATTGCCAAAAATGCCATCCTGGACCTCTGGGCACACAAAATCCCCAACCTCGTGTCTACCACATGATCTCTTTTTTGCTTCTGCTCTTGCTATTGATCTATTTTCTCTGACTCAACTAAACCTTACTTGAGAGCAGGGATCCAAGACAGAGCTCTCACTAAAATGCTGCACTTGCTCCATATTGTAAGTTTGTGCTCCATTTTCTCCCAGTAGAAACCTCAGAACAGATGCTCTAAGGAACAGAAAGGCTCCTCTAAGTTTCTCTTGCCCTTTCTGCATGTTTGAAATCCCTCATGGAGTTTTCCTGTACAGCTTCTGATTCCCTAACCACACAAAAGATCAGAGACAAAAAAAGACTGACCACCCTAACTGGTTTGGCTCAGGGGCTAGAGTGTCAGCCTGCGGACTAAGGGGTCCAGGGTTCAATTCCAGTCGGGGGCATATGCTCAGGTTGTGGGCTTGATCCCCAGTGGGGGCATGCAGGAGGCAGCCAATCAATGATTCTCCTCACTGATGTTTCTATCTCTCTCTCCCTCTCCCTTCCTTTCTGAAAAAAAAAAAAAAAAAAAAAAAAAAAAAAACACACCAAAAAACAAACAAAAAAAAGACCGAGCAATTGGAAGCTCTATGTCTTAAGTTCCACTATTCTCATCCACTTTTCCCTTTTAACAGATATCTAACACAGGCAGGTAGATGCTATTTCTAACATGTACTTAATGAATGTAGCCCATCATTCTCACCATGTAACTCTATTACAGAAAATTCTTGTCACCAGGGAATCTTCCTGAGGTTGGAAAGCAAGGAAAAGTATTAGATCTTGACAGAATCCAAAGAGATATAGGTCCTGTTTTCTGGGGGGGACAACTGTTTTTATTCTTGCCTTACTCTCTTCATTATCCTTTTCAGCAGTTTATGCTGGCTCTATAGTCTATACAAGCTTTCTGGGAACAATCCCATGTCCTCCTTGTGTTCATGACTATAAAATTACTATTATATTTCCAGTAGAAATCCCCTGGCATATCTTCTTTATTGCCTGTCAGTCATACTCCCTCCTATAACTGTTGGAATGAGCTGACACAACTTACAGCTGACTCCTCCCTCCCTTTCAGGATATGAAGGCTTTAACGCAGCTTCCTCAAACCAGCACTTGGTGCACTATGATCTGAATCACAGAATCCAAAAAGATAGGCTGCTTTTTTCTGCTGTGAAACAGGTGAGGCCTGCTCTGCAGCATTTTGCAGCAAGCAAGAGTTGGACTACAGCTTCAAGGATTCTTTTTTCAGTTGGTTACTTAATTTCTCTTCTCACTCATATGCAGAAATGTTTGTAAAGTAGGAGTGCCTCATACTTTGTGCAGTTTTTTTCTTTCTTTGCAAATCTAATATGCTATCAACCTTCAAAAATTTGATCTTTTAAAAAATGAAACAAAAATTTTAAAAAGCAAAAATAAAAAACCTAAAACTTTACATATCTAGTTATCTTTCTCAGTGTAGAATGAATAAAGCAAAAAATTTGAACTTGGAAATCCTTCATGTTTACTATAAATCTAGTATATAATTCTAGAGAGAAAGCTAGGTACCACAGGAGGGGTGTGTGTGAGAGAGTGTGTATGTTTAGATTATTGTTGTTAGGGGATGGTAGTAAGAGGTGGTAGAAAATGGTAACTCATCAATCTTACTTTTTAACTAGCCTTGTATGAATGCTGAGCAGTATTTGTTTTTTTGTTTTTTTTAAATATTTTTATTGATTTCAGAGAGAGGAAGGGAGAAGATATAGAGAGAAACATCAATGATGAGAATCACTGATCAACTGCCCCCTGCACGCCCCCTAATGGGGATCGAGCCGGCAACCTGAGCATGTGCCCTTGAGTGGAATCGAACCTGGGACCCTTCAGTCTGCAGGCCAACACTCTATCTATTGAGCCAAAAACCTTTGTTTTTTTAAATCCTCACCCAAGGATGTGTTTTTTGTTTTGTTTTTTACTGAGTTTAGAGAGAGAAGAAGGGAGAGAGAGAGAGAAACAGAGAGAAACATCAATTAGTTGCCTCCCAGATGTGCCCTGACCTGGAATCAAACTTGCAGACTTTTGGTACATGGGGCAATGTTCAATCACTTGAGCCACCTGGCCAGGGCTGCTGAGCAGTATTTTAATGTTGTAGTGAATATGAATGATTCTAAGATTAACACTAACAATTACAGTACATTGAGGCTATAAAGAGATTCAATATTCTTGGGGTGCCCTGAGCATAAGTATCTAGTTCTGTTGGAAGCCCAGGTACATCAGATAGAAAAGGAGTCCTTTTCCTTTTTTTCCTGTTGGGAAACCCTCTCCTAACCCAGAGCCTCCCTCTCTAACTCTCCTTCCCTCCCCCCTATAGAATTGTGTTAGCTGAAATCTAACCCACCATGTTTGGCTGCCAGCCCTCCACATTCACACATCTATCAATGCACCACCAAAAGTCATCTTCTGACTCTCCTTTCCAGGCAAAGACAGGAAATCCTGAGAAAAAGGAACAAAGAGAAATCATTAAAACCTAAAAACAGGGGCTGACCCTAAATTCTGGCAAGGTGATGCTGGTTTTCCTCAATTATGAACTCTCTCATTCTTCTGTACTATACTCCTTTGATTGACTTTCTTCACTGATTAGTATTGACTTCAGTTCCTAATCTACTCCTTTGGTGGCCATTTTGCTCATTAGACCAAAGAGGATAAACAAAAGAGACAACAGTATGATGGAGACTAAACATATGACTAAAGGGAAAAAAGGAGAAACTAGAAACAAGTACTTGTTGATCCAGTCCAACTGGAATTCTCACCATTTCCCAACCACACTTTGATTTTTCTTACTTCCATACTTTAGTCATCCCATCCATCAGGAAAAACCTTACACTTTTCTCCATCTGTTAAAACGTTTATTATTTATCACACTTCATGGCCCAGTTAAGTGTCATGTTCCCAATGAAGCCTGATGAACTCAGCTGGAAGTGAACTCGTGGAATCGGAACTTTTATAAACCCCCAGTTTGAACGCTGAATTTGGGTTTGTGATCTGTTGTGGCATTTATCATCTATGCTCTTGTACTATCATTACCTACAAATGTGTCTTTTCTCCTCAAGGAAAATATAAGATTCTGAGGGCAAAAACATTGACTCATTTGTCCTTAATATCTCTTATAGAAGGCATAGTAAGTATTTGTTGGAAAAAAAAAAAAAAGACTGCATGTACAATTCATTGGGCTATATATTTAATATTTGTATATTTTTTCTACATATATTTTACACAAATAAAAATTTTATGAATGAATAATGTAAATGAAGAAACAAATGAAATGCTGAAAGTGCTAGCAAAAGGAGAGACATGCATGCACTAACCAGCTTTCTCCTCATTTCTCAAGAGCTCTGAAGCAAGGGTTTGGTTCCCTGATCAGTGTTGTGCTGCCAGGGAGTGAGGAGAAAAAAACTAGCAAAGTCCAACTTCTCTATTTCTTTAGTCCTTCAAGTGCCAGTGGCTGTTGTGATCAAATATTAATCTTTCAGGTCAAATGCTGAAGCTGAAGCACCAAAATTAAATCAGAGCAAGCTGCTGAAAAACCAACAGGACCACAAAACTATGGCTGAAGCATTGCCTTTTCTATTCCATATTACCTTAGAGTGGTACTTTAATAATTAGCAGCTCAAGGCAAAGCATCCTATCTAATAAAAAGGTGATATGCAAATTGACCATCACTCCAACTCACAAGATGGCCGCCCCCATGTGGTCAAAGATGGCCACCCCCATGTGGTCAAAGATGGCCGGCAGGGGAGGGCAGTTGGGGGGACCCAGGCCTGCAGGGGAGGGCAGTTGGGGGGAGCAGGCCAGCAGGGGAGGGCAGTTAGGGGCGACCAGGCCGTAAGGGGAGGGCAGTTAGGGGTGACCGGGCCGCAGGGGAGGGCAGTTGGGGGCGACCAGGCCGGCAGGGGAGAGCAGTTAGGGGCAATCGGGCCAGCAGGGGAGCAGTTAGGCGTCAATCAGGCTGGCAGACAGAAGCAGTTAGAGACAATCAGGCAGGCAGGCAGGTGAGTGGTTGGGAGCCAGCAGTCCTGGATTGTGAGAGGGCAGTCAGGCATCCTTCGAAGGGTCCCAGATTGGAGAGGGTGCAGGCTGGGCTGAGGGACATCACCACCCGTCCCCCATGCACGAATTTCGTGCACCGGGCCTCTAGTTAACTAATAAAGGGTTATTAGACTTAAGGAGATATTTGCAACTGTATGGAAGCAAGAAAGATCAAAGTGTAGTTGGGAAATGGTAAGGATTCCAGTTATCAGGTAAATCTAGTTCATATTTAATAAGAAAAGCCCAGAAAGAGAGCAAACTCATCAAAAATTGGGATTCATTTCTACCAAGACAGCTCCTTTAATGCCAACCTTCCTTAAAGATTAATATTGAAATAATGGAAGTTTTTGGAGACTTACTTTAGCCAAAGACACAGAGAGTAAGCAAAGATCTTACCACTTTCTGCTAAAGCAGCAGCCACTTCATTGAGAGTGGAATAGATATTGCAGGCAGCCCATCTGCACTGAGCTCCCAGAGCACCCAGAGTTTCCATGAGCACCTATATTAAAGAGAAAGCAGGAGATGAGCAACTTTTCTATAAATCTGTTTATTTCAAATTTTAAACATATTTTAAAAAATTTAACCCACTGATTTGATCTTGATTTATTTTAATATTTAAAATAGAGATAGCAATCTTTTTAAGAAGGTAGTATATCACCCTATTGCTTTAATTAAGAGCTATTTTAACAATGATAAAGCTTTGGTTAAAAAGCTTATTTTAAAATTTCCTGACAGTGGTTAACTCTGAGTACTGCTAATTTTCATTTTAAAAGTTTATATTTAGTATATTTCTATAATGTAGAAAAACAGTCCCCTATAATCCCATGCTTCAGAATCCTATGCTATAGTATATTTCTATACTAAATGAAAATTCTAATAAAAATATTCTTTAATCTAAAAAAACACTTGTAAACAACTCCACTAATGTAGGCTAACCCCTCATATAATTTGTCCAAGACCACACAGTAAGTTAGTAGCAGAACTACTCATATCTCTAAATTTCTAGTCTATACTATCTTTCAGTATCTGATTCCATTTTTTCCCCTCTTGTTTTATTTTTTACCTTAAAGAATTTCTAAATTCCTACAACTTAGGAATTCTGAATTTTTCAAACAAAAGAATGATACAGAGACTTACCTACAAAGCAACATAAATTAACTATATGGTCCTAGCTGGTTTGGCTCAGTGGATAAAGCATTGGCCTACGGATCAAAGGGTCCCAGGTTCGATTCCAGTCAAGGGCACATACCTAGGTTGCAGGATCCTCACTGGCCCAGACTCTGGTCGGGGCTCCTGCAGGAGGCAACCAATCGATGTGTTTCTCTCACATAGATATTTCTCTCTGTCTTACCCTCTCTCTTTCACTCTCTCTAAAAATCAATGGAAAAATATCTTCGAGTGAGGATTAAAAAAATAATAATAATAAAATAAATTAATTAACTATAAAAGTCATTGGAACCAAGAATATAAAAACTATTCAAAGAACTTTGAGTCAAGACTGCTGGCTATTAGGGCACAAGCAGGAGTGAAGGCAGGTAGGAATGAGAGGAGGACAGAGCTTAAACCCAACTTTAAATCATTACCATTTAGAAGTAGCTAGGAAGTCTGGTTAGAAGGAACTATGAAACATACCTAAAAATATAAATAATCCAAGTCTACTAGAAACATGGATAGGAAACTGTTAACTATAATAGTTATTTCTGAAGCATGGGATTATAGGAGACAGTTTGTTTTGTTTTGTTTTTGTTTTTTCCTAGAGAGATTATTTTTCTACATTATAGATTGTGATAATGTTTGAATATTGTAAAATAAACATAATTACTTTTGTAATCAGAAAAATAGAGACTAAAAATAAAACAGCAAAATTCCTTTGTAATTAATTTTTAAAGGAAAAATAAAAAATGTGGGAAGGGTACATTAAAATGTTAAAATTGGTAAACTGGTTTTAACTACTCTGATTTTTTTAAAAAAAATCTTTATTGTTTAAAGTATTACATATGTCCCCCTTCCCACCCCCATTGACCTCTTCTAGCCTCCCCTCCCCCACCTAGGCCTTCACCACTCTATTGTCTGTGTCCATGGGGTATGCATATATGCATACAAGTTCTGTGGTTGATCTCTTCCCACCCACCCACCCACCCACCCTCCCCTGCCTTCCCTCTGAGATTCCACAGCCTGTTACTCTGATTTTGATTACTCCAGAAAAAATAGAAAGGAACTGTGAAGGGTGGTGATATTCAGTGAGCCAGGAGGTAAAAAAGAACCTAGATATAATTTAGCAACATGAGACAGTACAGAAGCACTTACTATTTTAAGCCACCACACTGAAGTCTCATGTCCCTGCCTGGGGAAGCCCAAAAAAGGTTCTAAGAGCACTTCTGCCTCAATTCATTAGTCTATAGCTCCAAAAAGAGAGAGCTTTTCAATTTATTATATTAATTTTGGGCTGCCAAAGTACTCTTTTCCTCAGAGAACATGTAACCCAGGAAAAGTTTCATAGGGAAGATGCTAACAGCAGATGTCTGTGTCTTGAGGAATCTCTGCTGTTCTTAATGAGGAATGTGGCCAAATAAATGTTGTTTCAGGAGACAATTTTTTGGAAGTTGATCTAGCCATAAAAATGACTGGATCTTGCCCTAGCTTATTTGGCTCAGTGGATAGAGCATCAGCCTGTGGACTGAAAGATCCCAGGTTGGATTTGGGTCAAGGGAAAATGCCTGGGTTTCGGGCTTGATCCCCAATAGGGCGTGTGCAGGAGGCAGCCAATCAATGATTCTCTCATCATTGATGTTTCTCTCTCTCCCTGTCCCTTCCTCTCTGAAATCAATAAAAATATGTGTGTTGTTTTGTTTTGTTTTTAAATGACCTGGATCTTATAAATTCTATAAAAGATTCCAGACCATTTTCCAATACACCAATTTCCTATGTGATTTCATTATGGTGAACAACTCAGTATCTATTACATCTTTGATGGTGGTTAATCAGTGGTTCTCAACAGAAGAACTTTGGGAAACTGTGGGGCATATTTAATTATCACAATAATTGAGAGGGTAGTGCTATTGGCAATTAATGGGCAGGGCCAGTTTGAAAGTGCAAGACAGTCTTTTATAACAAGAAGCCATGCCAAGCTAGTTCATTGGAACAATTCAATGAACTAGCTGTATTACCTTGGACAAATTACTTCAACTCTCTGAGCCTCAACTTCCTCGTTTATAAATTGGAACTAGGAGTACCTGCTTTACATGGCCATTATGAGGATTAATGAACTAATACTTATTAAACTCTTAACCTAGTGCTTGGCAAGTGGCAAGCATCTAATGGCTGGGGGTATTATTAACCACTAGTGGCCCGGTGCATGGATTCGTGCACATTGAAAGGGAATCTGGTGCGTGCAAACCAGATTTGGGGCCGACAGGGCCCCGGCAGCAAGCTAACCCACGGCTGATTCCGTGAGGAATCAGGCTCCCTCCTCCCTCCTCTCTGGGTCTGGGGTGTGGGTGAACCAGATTCAGGCCAACAGGGCCCCAGCAGCAAGCTAACCTATGTGTCGGAGTGTCTGTCCCCTGGTGGTTAGTGTGTCGGTTGAATGGTCGCTTAGGCTTTTATCCTATAAATCCTATATAATAAAAGCCTTATATGCAAATCGACTGAATGGCAGAATGACTGATCGCTATGATGCGCACTGACCACCAGGGGGCAGACGTTCAATGCAGGAGCTGCCCCCAGACCGCAGGCTCCAGGTCAGCCAAGGCAGGTGCCAGCAGGGGCCCCCCCAATTGCCCTGCCAGTCACCCCAGAGATCGGTCCTGATCGCCGGCCAGGTCTAGGGACCCTACCTGTACACGAATTTCATGCACCGGGCCTCTAGTATATATAAATTGTTAAGTGGAGAAAGGAAAAAGACTTACGGCAGTCTGAGCAGTGATGTGTGTGCAGCCCACAATTTTGGCTCCAGCCAAAGGTTTTTCTCCTTGAGCTCTCTTCCTCAAAGCCATCAGGGCCGGCATTTCTGAAAAGGCCCAATATATACACAGCAATATTAGAGAGGAGGGAATGAGAAAGAAAGAATAAAGAGAAAATTTTATTCTCTTAAGATCCTTCCCCTGATGAAGTTCCCTGTCAGATTAGGTTTTTTAAGGGATCAAGAATATAAATCTGACCTTTCTTTCATAAGGGGCTTTAGAGGCAAATGCTCCAGTGTTCTGATTTCCTATATCCCAGGCCTCTTTATCTAGTCCCTCTCCCTTTTCCTTGTAGAGGAGTTCCTTGTAGACCTGCCAGAGTTTACTCCCTCCCCACAATGTTTTCTGAGCTCCGATTATTTTTTTGTTACAAGTAGTCTTCCACATCACAATGAAATTTCATAAGCTACTAGGCCGCAGGACCAGAAAAGTGATTACTATGGACAAAAGGATACAGGCAGCTTGAGAGGAAAAGGTACTTTCTTTCTTTACCTTGTTCAGCAATTTCAATTTCTCTTCGTCCAAACTCTGCCTGTTTGATGTTCTTGACACAGAAGTCACTGCTTCCCTTAGAGTTCTTTTGCTGCTTGTCCCTGGGAGATGTCTCATCATCAGAGCTATCTGTATATGATGCCGCTGAAAGGACAGAATAAAAAACCCTCAGGGGGAAAAATGGCTTCCTTTAAAACTCCAAACCATGGAGGGAACTGAGGCTCCTCTGGTCATCCAGCACTACACACATGTACACATCTGGTAAGCACCTAAATGGCACTGTGGAGCTGTCCCCATCATCTTCTATGGAAAGTGCTACCCAGAGGTCAGAAAGAGGAAGCCGAGAGAGGTTGCCCAAGACATTGCCCCTGGATAGCATTAACTTGGAATCTAGGGATGACTTTATTTTCAGAACATGTAGAGGTCTTTGGATATGCAAAAATAGAGAGATTACACCATGGTAGCAATAGGTTAAAGTTCTAAATGCAAGATCACGGTCATGAACCTAGGGGTTTCTGGGATTCTAGCTACCTTTCTTG
Source organism: Cnephaeus nilssonii (assembly GCF_951640355.1). Lineage (NCBI taxonomy): Eukaryota > Metazoa > Chordata > Mammalia > Chiroptera > Vespertilionidae > Cnephaeus > Cnephaeus nilssonii. Next base: position 61,987,876 of record NC_137083.1, read on the forward strand.
GTCTGCTGCTTAAATGCCTGATGTAATTTGTGTTTTAGTACAATAACTAAATAGATAAGACCTAGAAAACAAGGAACCCATGGGAAAGTAATTAAGAACCACACAAAAAGTGTTTGTCTGCCATAACAAAGCTTTCTTTTTCAAGACTGGCTCTGATGAGGCTGAACTATGCCTGCAGACCCAATTAGACATTGACAATGAAGTATTCAGCCTGCTCTCCCTTATTGCTGGCCTCTGTTGGTCCTGCATTAGGCATTTTGGAATCCCAGAGAAATGATAAATCCTCTTGGTATAATAAAATGCTCTCATGACAAACCCATTTAGCAATACACACTAGAAGGTGAAAAGTATAAGACTTTTGATTGTGGCTAAGAGGCAGCAGCAGCTGCTGCTGCTATTACCATGACTAACTGAGGTCTTTCTAGTCTTCATTTAATTCTGTAGTTACTGGTTGTTTGCTGGATGATTTGAATCAGTTTCCTTCCTTGATTTATGTTTCAGATTCTGTGGATAGTTTCTTCCTAAGGAGTCATCAAGGTTTTGGGGGAGGAAGGTTGGGGAACAAAAGTACTGTCTATATATTTTCCAATGAGATAAGAAGTACTTCCATCACTTTTAAGGGGAGAAACCTGCAAAATCTCATAGCCCCTAAGGTCTCTAGTACTCTGATCTACTTATATCCAGAGAATTAAGACATTTTTGGGATTTCTTAGCCAACAGTCTATCTCTGGGAGGGCTGTAAAAGGCAAGTCTGACCTTGCCCAGTTAATCAGGCATGGCACTACAAAATGTTTGGGCAGCAGGGGCCTCTGTCTCTCTTGGAGTTGAAAAACAGCCGTAGAGCAAAGTCCTAACACGAGGCAACAAGAATGAGCCTGAGTCACAGTCACCAGGGGAGGGGAGGAAATTAATAAATCCCCAAAGAGACTTTTGTTCTCGAAAGGAGCTAATCTGTACAAAAAGTCTGTGGTTCTCCCTCCTAGGGTGAGTGAGAGCTCAAAGTACCTTTGGCAACAGAGCCCAGAAACAGCTTCCTGGGCGGTCATCTGTTTCACTAATCAATACTCAGAAATAGCTTATGAGTTAGAAGCTGAGGGAACCATGCTTCTACCACCCGAGAGAAGAAAAGAACAGCCATCCCTAACCCTGATCCAATTTATAGGATAATTGCTTTTGAAGAAAGTGTTTACATTCAGAACACAGAAATTTCAAACCTTTTTCCAGAGCCATGATGGTTTTTATGTCCCCAATGGCCATTTAAATACAGTGGTTATGTGTTCTGGAGTCAGACAGACTTCAGTTGAAGTCTCAGTTTCTGTTTCCAGGTGAATAAAGTAGAGATGGTACTAAAACCTATTTAAAAGGGTTGATAATTCATTCATGTATTCAGTCATTCACACATTCAAATACACACAAAAATTCAACAAAATTTTATTGCATATCTGCTATGTACCAGGCACATTCTAAGTGCTGGGGATAAGGACAGATATAGGCTGTCTTTACCTTCATTGAGTTTTCATGAAATAACTAATTATAAAAGTAATCATTTAGAGTTTTTCTTTCCTTGTGGTTATAATATGTACTATGAAGCAGACTGTACAATAGGCAGAAATGGCTTTTCAAAGTCAAGTTAATTAAGAAGATGAAATAAGATAATGTAAGTAAAATGTTTAGTGCAATGCTTGGTGTAAAGCACTCAATAAATGATACCTGATATTACCAGCTTTTACACATATTTTAAATGCAGTAGCACACATAACACTTCAAGGGTTCTTATTCAGCTTTAGGATTTTGAATGGGAAAGGAATAACATACATACAATATTATTTAACAGTTTTTTTTCTACCTCTGCCATTTACTAATCTACCTAAGCAGCAGGTGGTTGGGCTGGCAGTGATTGAAAAGGTTGAGGCTGGAGTCCTGAATGGCTCTCCTCTCCTATGTCTCTTTCAGCTCCTAAAGGTGAGTCAGGGGGGAAAAAAACAAACAACTACGACAAAACCCAAAAATTTCCCCTTAAGAGAAGCACACTAATTTTTAACTTGAGTTGTTTACTTCCAACTCAAAGAAAGAAGTTTATTTATACCACTTTCCTATTCTAAAATGAGAAAAAGCACACCCAAAAACCAGTATTCTGTTTTCTTAACAGTAGTTAATTGGTTGTAGTTCAACCAATGTGGGTTTTTTATTGTTGTTTTTGTTTTTTGAGCCAAAATGAATTTGTTTTCAAAGAGCCCTTGATATAGATCTGTTATCAGGTAAGAAAAAAAAAATACCAGTTGTCTAGATTGTAAAAGTATGTGAATGCAAAATGGCTGACAGGCCCAGACTGAGTGTTACTTTTGCAAGCACAGTGGAAAGATTATTCCTGAACTAGTGTGACATTCATTTTTTAAATCCATACTAATTTCCGCCACTATATTTAAAGTACCACATTCATGAAAATAGCTGAGATAGTCTTAAACATTTTCCTGGGGAAAAATGGAGAAATCCAACACATATGTATACACACACTTGAAAAGTTTCTAAAGTGTTTGTTCTTGTTAGCACATTTTGAAGCCCAGAGTCATGACTTAATTAAAAATGAATGAGCAATCACCAAGGCAATAACCCACTGAAGTACAGGCCTGAGACCTTAGCTATTGCTTCACCTCTAATTAGTTATGTGATCAGTTTTCAATTTATCCAACTGTAAAATAGGGTGTATAACAGAGCCCCTCTCTCCCTTTCCTCTAACTAAAACCAAAAAAGTCTTATGAATAAATGAGATAATACCAAAAAAGGTTCAACTTCTAGATAGAAAAGTAATATAAAGTACAATATAATGTTCCCATGAAATGTTGTCTTGTTTCATGATATCGCAGAATCAAAGCATAACTTGATGAATCACTATCACAATCTATCCCATAGAACGTGCATACATATGTTCTACGGCTCACACCTGATGAAGTCTTACCTCCTAGCAGCTGTGATATTGTGGGTTATTGCTAGGAGAAGAAGCAGTCAGACTCCTGGTTGAATTAGTCCTATTAGACTATTTTAAGTCAGGCAATTCCTCTTGGGCCCAATCTATTCATTTGGTAATGGAAATAACAGTAGGGACCTGTGTGTCAATGTGCAGCAGATTTCACTGATGAGTAACACTCTAGAAACATGTGAAAAGCTATGTTAGCAACCAAAATACAAATAAACAAAATGTTATTATTTGAAAAATATTAGAATACTTCAACCAATTACGACCTAAGAGACTGCAGTCTTCCCTTCTTATCCTTAACCAATTAATTCCCTGCAAAGACAGCATTTTCAGGAGTATATTACTGAGAATGATCTGGCTTTGAAGAAACATCTTCTGCTCATTTATTTTTATGAGGTTTTGTGTTTAGGGAAAGAGTTTTTAGGTTTTTTTTTATATATATAAAATAACTTTAGGGATTAATGTAGCCTTTTTCAACCTAGCATTAGCCTTGAAGCATCCATTAAATATATGAATTAACTTCTCTCCTATGCATCTCAAAGGGTACTAGTTATGACCCATCCTTTGAAGAACTAAGAAAAACAGTCTCTCATCATTTTCTGTGTTCTGTGATTCAGATGAGGAAACCTGGTTGAGAAATCTTGGCAGAAGTTGCTAAATGAAAACATTTTGTAATGTCATAAACCTTCTTTTATCTGTTTATGTGCACAGAGTCTATCAGAGACCTCAACAAGGGAGTAAAGTATAATAAAATCTCTGGACACCTTTCACCAATATTTACTCATTGAGCATCTCTTATGTATCAAACACAATTTCCAAGTGCTGGAAACAGAGCAATAAAAAACAGGCAGAAATCTCTGCTCTCACGGATCTCATGTTTAAGGGGAGAAAAGGTAACAATAAATTAGTAAAAATATATGTTATATGATAAGTGCTATGAAGAAAAATTTGATAGGGAGTGTTGGGTGGGTTGTTTGTACAATTTTATTTTTTTATATTTTTATTGATTGCAGAGAGGAAGGGAGAGGGAGAGAGAGATAGAAACATCAATGATGAGAGAGAATCATCAATCAGCTGCCTCCTGCACAGCCCCTACTGGGGATTGAGCTCACAACCCAGGCATGTGCCCTTAATTGGAATTGAACCCAGGATTCTTCAGTCCACAAGCCAACGCTCTATCCACTGAGCCAGGGCTGTTTGTAAAAATTTAAAAGAGAAGCCAGGATAGACCTATTTTGAGAGGGGATCTTTTGTCAAGAACTGGAGATAAGCCCTAACCGGTTTGGCTCAGTGGATGGAGTGTCAGCCTTCGGACTGAAGGGTCCCAGGTTCGATTCCGGTCAAGGGCATGTACCTTGGTTGCGGGCACATCCCCAGTAGGGAGTGTGCAGGAGGCAGCTGAATCGATGTTTCTCTCTCATCGATGTTTCTAACTCTCTATCTGTAAAAAATCAATAAAATATATTTAAAATAAATTTAAAAAAAGAACTGGAGGTAAGACCCAGCTAGGGTATCTTAGAGCATTCCAGGCAGAGGGAATAGCAAGTGCAAAAGTCTTAAAGCAGGAGAATTTCAAAATAACAAAATAACAGTAAGAAGGCTAGTCTGACTGGAGTGAAATGAATAACTGGGGGAGGCAGGAGGTTTGGGAAAGTAGAGATGTGATTAGAAATGTAATAGGAGGCTGAATAGTATACCTTGTAGGCCATTGTAAGAATTTTAGGCTTTACTCTGAGTGAGACTGGGAAGCCATGGGAGGATTCTGAGCTGATAAGTGATATGACCTGACTTATACTACCTAATAAAACAGTAATATGCAAATTGACCGCACCTTCGCTATGCCCAAGCCACACCCACCAGCCAAATCACGCCCACCATCCAATCAGAGCGAGTATGCAAATAAACCCGACCAAGATGGTGGTTAATTTGCATACATAGGCGCCCTGAGCTGACCCCCTGTGACAGATTGCAGGGAGCTGGGGTCTGCTCTGGCACCAGACCGAAAGCCTCCGCTGGAGGCTTTTGGCCTGGAGCCGGAGCGGACACCCAGCTCCCCGCTTTCGATGGATGGTGGGCGTGGTGGACACCCAGCTCCTCGCTCTGATTGGATGGTGGGCGTGGTGAGCGGACCCCCTGCCATTGAAAGCGGGGAGCTGGGTGTCTGCCGGAGGCTTTTGGCCTGGTGCATGAGCGGACCCCCTGCCATCGAAAGCGGAGGCTTTTGGCCTGGTGCACGAGCGGACCCCCTGCCATTGATTGCAGGGAGCTGGGGGTTTCTTCCGCCTGGTACACCAGCGGACCCCCTGCGATTGATCATCTGGGCAGGGAGCTGGGGGTCTGCTTTCGGCCTGGGCAGGAGCAGACCCCCTGCGATTGATTGTAGGGAGCTGGGGGTCCGCTCCTGCCCAAGAGGCTTTCGGTCTGGGCAGGCCTGGACAGGGGCTGAGCCGGTGATCAGAGGGAGCTGGAGAGGCCTGCCCAGGCCTAAAGCTTCGGCCAGAGGTTTTAGGCCTGGGCAGGGCCCAGCCCTCCATTGGTGTGAACTATAGAGGAAACACCTTTTCTGACTGCACATTGGCTAAGCTTCCTGTATGCCACTGGTAATATTCTTAGTAACTTGGGTAATAAGAATCCAAAAAGGTGATCTAGGGTTTTTCCACCACACTTCTGGAGAAAAAAATGAAGGTCCGCTGCTGGAAGGCTAAGAAATGTCATATCCTGCCCTAGCTGGTTTGACTCAGTGGATAATGCCTCAGCCTGCAGACAGCAGGGTCTGGGTTTGATTCTGATCAAAGGCATGTACCTAGGTTGCAGGCTCCTCCCTGGCCGGGGCCCAGATCAGGGCTCATGCAGGAGGCAACCAATCAAAGTGTTTCTCTCTGTCTTTCCCTTTCTCTTCCACATTCTCTAAAAGTCAATGGAAACATACCCTCAGGTGAGGATAAAAAATAAATAAAGAAATCCATATCCTATGAAAGACACATCTTGAAAATGCCTAAAGAAAGTTGTCATTTTTTCTTGGTGAAGGGACTGGAGTCCGTGTTGATGAAAACACCTTGGTGGCTGCGGTGACTGACAGTGGGGTGATGGGGCTGGTGCCTTCCCCTGACCAGCCCGGTTGCCTCCCACAAAGGGAGGCCAGACTGCAGCTTAGGTACACTCTTTGTGGGGCGCGGGCCTAAGCCATCAGTAGGACATCCCCTGAGGGCTCCCAGTATGTGAGAGGGGGCAGGTTGGGCTGAGGGACCCCCGATCCCCAGTGCACGAATTTTGTGCACCGGGCCCCTAGTTTTAAAATAATTAATCTAGCTATAGTATTGTCAACGGACTGAAGAGAGGTAAGGCTGGAACTCAGGAGCTCAGCTTTTAAGATATGGGAGGTTTGAGATGCCTAAAACACCCAAGTGAAAGGACTGAGTTAGGCAATTGAATACAAAGATCTAGTATGTAGGGGAGAGATTTCAGCTGGGGATAAAATTTGAGAATCAAATGTCACTACTATGTGGTATTTAAAACTATGAGACTGAATGAGGTCACTTGGGGAGAGAATATAAACAGAGAAGGGAAGAGGCTCAAAGGTCAGTCTTTGGGGGTTCTGTAATGTTCATTTTTATAGTCACCGAAGTTGTAATGTATGCTGAAAGTGGGCTCCAAGGTCTTACTGACATGCATTTGCATATCTTCTTGTATTTAGAAAGCTGTAAGTCAAATCCATTATTCCTGGCTTTTCATTTGATGGGTTTGGAGCTTTTTCTGTGTTATCTCATATCATTTCCCATTGCCTCTGTTACTAATTCACAGACTACAAGTTTTCCAGGATCATACAACAAATCACACATGGACCTAAGACTAGAAACTAGTTCTCTCCCAACTCTCAGTTCAAAACTCAAGGCAGTAGGCATTTCCATTCGGTGTATGTTTAAGAGGACTTGAAAATTGTTCATGCAAACAAAACAAAACAAAAAACAAATAAGGTAACAGTATGTGTGACACAGATGCAAATAAACATATTTTGGGGATTCATTTTAAAAGCACTGAGTTTTTTGGAAATAATACTTCCTACTGATTAGTTCAGACCATATCTGGAATATTATATACTTAGGCATAATATTTTTAAAGGAAAACTTAATCTGGAATATACCCAGATGAGGAAAGCCTTGTCTGTGGGATGCCCCCAAAATGGTGATTTTTATTTCTAATTCTAGGTAAAATCTTTAAATTCGAGAAATTGTAATACCAGGTTTTGGGTTTGATCCCCGGTTGGGGTTGGTGTGGGAGGCAACCAATCAATGTTTCTCTCTCATATTGATGTTTCCCTCTGTCTTTCTCTTCCTCCCTCTCTAAAGTCAATTAAATAATAATAACAAAAATAAATTCCAATAACTAGAAGAGTTTATCAGGAGCTAAATAACTAGATAAATGAAGGGTTACCCTATCATTTAAAATGCTTCCAAAGAGGTCAGATAGCTATTTGCAGGGTTGCCATCAATGCAATTCCAAGCATCCAGTACAAAGCTGAAGAACTGACTTTTAAGTTCTTTTTCATCTCCAGAATGTTTTGACTTCAATGCTCTGAAGCTTAATACCCTTAAATGGATATATGTGGTTGATAATTTTTTTACTATAAAAATGGCAATTTAAAAGGTCCACGTTTTCCAGAGTGTCACCAGTTAATGTCACCCACCAATAAGTTTACCAGCCAACTATGTGTTCGCTTAGAAACCATGTGCATCAATCACACTCTTCTAGGTAAACAGATATTTTGTAGGTATACTCCCTGCATATAGGGGTTCATTGGGAAGGCAGGCATTAGTTTTTCTCTGCAGGAACACAGTTGGAAATATGGATCTAGTGTGTAGGGAATAAATTGAGTTGGAGTTAAAATTTAGTATAGTTATTATTTAGTATAATCTTTAGATAACATGCACAAACTATTAGTCTAAAATGTTATACCCTGTTTTACAATTCACATTTTCACAATTATTAAAGTTTCCAGAGTTATATTAGCTGGTTTATGAATTCTCAACACTGGTTATTTCAGCAGAATAAGAGTACACATTTGGTGTCTGCTGACAAAAATCCATAGGAAATTATCTCATGTGCTTTACATCATTCAGTTATTGTGGGGAGAAAGTAAAAATGAATGTAAAAATGTAAATAACAATCTACCAATCTAAAAGTTACAGTTTTCTAAACAAGCTTTCTTCAAGTTTACATAATACTGCTTTCCTAATTGTGTGAAGAACAAATAAAACTTCAGGTCATGATGAAAACTTTCTAAGGAATATTACTACTTCTAATGTGAAGAGACAACTCAGTTTCCTACCACATTCCAGCACAAGAGCAAAATAAAATAGCTCCATATTAGATCAGATACATACTGGGCACTGTTGCACAAATGGCCAATGCCTTCAAGGGGTTTTACATGGTAACAGCTCATCTGGCATTAAATGATAAAACTCAGGGCCCATATATTTGAATTAGTGCCACTGCAAAGGAAGAAAGGAGTAATAAGCAATACAATATCACAGCTTAGAAGAGAAGGCAAAGGGCTCACTTGAACTAGCTACAACGTTTTCATGTTTGTTGGGGCAATTAAGGTTTCCCCATTAATATGCAAGTACCAGATGGAAGGATAGGGAATCCCTCTTCTATTTTCAAAGAAAGGAAAAACACGTCTTAACACATGTTGTTTAGAGAAGGTCATCAGTGAGCAACATACTCCTTCCCATCCGCTGAATAAATCAGAACTCAATTTCCTTAACCACCTTCTTCTACCTTTATTGGAAAAAGAGGCTTCTATTAAACTCCACTCTGAATCCCCAAGAGCAAGCATATCAAACTCGCGGCCCTTGTGTCGCATACCATGTTTATTTGGCCTGTGCTAACCTTTGAGTTTGACATGTTTGCCCAAGAGGAATCCAAAAATTCCATCTAGAATTTTGGTCTGAATTTTAACTTAGAGACAAAGTGTTTATTCCAAAGTACGGGCTTGACCATGCTTAATTAGCCTTGGGTAGGCAATGGGTCTATTGGTCATACCTCCATAGCTGAGTCAATAGAAGTTCAGTACTCACCTGAACTGTAGCTGTCAGTAGATGACTGAGAAATGGAACGAGACAGAGAGCGACGTCCAATTTTGGTGGGACGTTTGTTAAATTCTTGCTTCTGGTCAGCAAACTGGATCTGCTAAGAAAAAGGACTCTAGTTACATAAAGGAAAACAACCTCTGTTTTGAGATAACATTTCAAGGTAGTTGATCTAACTGTACCAACCCATCTTTAGAATGTTAACACTCTGGAGAGAAGAATGATTTTTCATTCTTTACTTACTATATTTCCATCAAATTTAAATATTTGACCCACTCTCTGACTATATGCTTTTATTTTATTACTAGAGGCCCGGTGCATGGATTCGTACACTGGTGGGGTCCCTCAGCCTGGCCTGTGCCCTCTTGCAATCTGGGACCCCTATGGGGATGTCAAGGAGCTGGCTTTGCCCTGATCCCCACAAGCCAGGCCGAGGGACCCCACCGGTGCACAAATCCATGCACCGGGTCTCTAGTATGCATATAAGATCTTTGGTTAATCTCTTCCCACTCTCCCCCTCTCCCCCTCCCCCCTTCTCTCTGAGATTCATCAGTCTGTTCCATGTTTCCATGCCTGTGGTTTCCACTCCTGCATCAAGCATCTGCCCCCTGGTGGTCAGTGTGCATCATAGCTACTGGACAGTCACTTAGGCTTTTATATATATAGATTATTATTATTTTTTAAAATCCTCACCTGAAAGAGTAGAAGGGAGGGAGGAGGGAGAGAAACATCTACTGGTTGCCTCCATCACGTGTCCCCACTGGGGTCAGGGACTGAACCTGCAACCGAGGTATGTGCCCTTTGACTAGGAATCAAACCCTCAACCCTTTGGTCTGTGGGCCGACACTCTAACCACTGAGAAACCAGCCAGGGCTATATGCTTTTTACAATAAAATTGTGACAAGAGAGAGAGAGAGAGAGAGAGAGAGAGAGAGAGAGAGAGAGAGAGAGAGAGAGAGAATGGGATTTCTAGTTAAAATTAATTTTTCGAAAGTTGAGTCATATTCAGAAATTCTTTCTATAGTTTCGCTGAAAAGAATTTTGAGACTATTCCAATTTTCACCTATCTAGATGAGAAACTGCAAGGTACAGGAAGGCAAAGTGACTTGCCTTCAAGGTTTTAAGATTCTCAGGAAATGGTTTGGTATAATGAAAAAATACATAGGCTTTCATTCAGACAGAACGTTCCTGGGACTGAATTAAAATACTGGCTATGCCACTCACTAGCTATGTGATGTTGGTCAAGATGTTTCTATGAGCCCCATTTTCTCACAAATATAGCAAAGATGAAAATACCTCACAAGTTTTAGAGAGGGTTAAATGAAACAATGTATGGGCATACTTTGTTTAATTGTGCTTCACAGATGTTGCATTTTTGTTGTTGTTTGTTTTTACAAATTGAAGGCAAGACTCTCCATCAGCAAAAGATTACAATTCTATTGCAGTGGTCTGGAAACAAATCCCCCTATCTCTGAGGTATGCCTGTAGGCAAACTGTGAAGCATAGCAGGAGATTCAATAAATCCACTCCTCCACTCCAGCCCCAACAGTTTATAAATCTTCTTATAGCTCTTGCAGATAGTCACTATAGTTTTTAAAGATGTATTAATTAGCTTTTTAATACTAGTAAGTACTATTATTTTTAATGCTTGCTATCATAAAATACCTAAAAGCCACAAGAATGATCATTTATCCTATCTAATAAAGAGGTAATATGCAAATTGACTGTCACTCCAACACACTAGATAGCTGCCCCCATGTGGTGAAAGATGGCCGCCACAAGCAGGGGAGGACAGTTGCGGGGGATGAGGCCTGCAGGGGAGGGCAGTTAGGAGTGACTGGGCCTGCAGGGGAGGGCAGTTGGGGGCGACCAGGCCTGCAGGAGAGGGCAGTTGGGGGAGACCAGGCCTGCAGGGGAGGGTAGTCGGAGGGGACCAGGCCTGCAAGGGAGGGCAGTTGGGGGGGACCAGGTCTGCAGGGGAGGGTAGTGGGGTCAACCAGGCCTGCAGGGGAGGGAAAGTAGGGGTGACTGGGCCGGCAGGGGAGGGCAGTTAGGGGCAATTGTGCTGGCAGGGGAGAAGTTAGGCATCAATCAGGCTGGCAGGGGAGTGGTTAGGGGGTGATCAGGCTGGCAGGCAGAAGTAGTTAGGGGCAATCAGGCAGGCAGGCAGGCAGGCGAGTGGTTGGGAGCCAGCAGTCCTGGATTGTAAGAGGACATCCCTTGGGCAGTCGGAAATCCCTTGAGGGGTCCCAAATTGGAGAATGTTCAGGCTGAGCTGAGGGACACCCGGGCCTCTAGTTAGTTATAATATGACAGATGTAAAGGAGTGAATAAGTGTAATGAATATGTATAAACCTCAATACTCGAGATTGCATTTTGGACACTATCTGAAAATGAGTTTCTTGCACTTTTATCTCTTTCTCCTACTGTTGGAGGTTCCAGCTGCTACTTTTTAACACTTTACCAATCAAAGCTCATATAATTTCAACAAATATCTTTTTTCTTTTCCCCTAATTGAAAATTTGCATTAATTGCTTAAATTATTCTGGATCCCAGGTGGCAAGGAGGCAGGAAGCATCAAAGATCTGACAACTGGTTCTACCTTTCACAATAAAAAGATGATTCCCTGATGGGCAGAACACAGATACAGCATATCAAAATGAGAGCAGCAACTGACCTCCGTTTCCTGCAGCTAGAGGTAACTACTAAGTCATTTGAGTATTGAGACAAAGGAACCAATGACAAATTGAATTAGATTAGCATGTCTTTCAGGGGAATTCATACCATTTTCATAGCTGTAGCAACACAGAAAGCCTATGTAGCACTTCTGAGTTGTAAATTATTTTCAGCAATAGGAAAATTCATTGGATTAGAAGTTTTTTGCAAAATAAAAAAGGGCAAAACTGATTATTTTGCTAAATAGGTAAAGTGCCCTTTCTATGAACTCCCATGGGATATATATGAACTTCCATGTACATCTCCTATCACAGCACTTATCACACTGAATATAATAACTACCTGGACCCTGTATAAGCAACTGGCTCCATAAAGGCAGGAGCTATGTACGTAAGGGTGACCTTACATTCTCAGACACAAATGCCTGACACATGGTAGGCAGTCATGTGCTGAAATGAATCTGAAGTAGCCTAGTCTATCTTCACTGTCTGTACGTGGTTGAATATTAAGTAAACATGGTAAGCATAAACCAAGCTTAAAGTTAAAAGAAGTTTTAAGGGCAAAAAATGTTGGGAAGGGAAGGAAGGTGGGTGTGAAAATGGGGAGGAGGATAGCAGTCAAGCTCAAAACTGGTTTGCATTTCACCAACCTTGTTTAAGACAATGACTTGTCTTTATTCTTTTTTAGAGGCCCATCTAGGAAAAGGAGTAATAACTGACCTTCCAAAGGTCGCAATGAGTCACTAACTTTAGCTGTGCCTCCTTAAAACAACAAAAAGAGAATAACAGATAAACCCTCCCTGAGGTATGTTAACACCCCCCTCCCATCCCATACACCACTAGAGGGGGCCAATCACTCTACTTCTCTAGGATCAGGGGTGGGTGGGTACACATACATTTACCCCAATAACACTAAACCATAGCTGAATCATCATCTCAAACCATTTTCCCTAAGCTGAGCTCTATTCTCTATTCTTTTCCATTTGCAGTAATTCCTTCCATTTAGGTCAAGTTTAGGCTGTTTTTGGCATTACAGAAGACTATGTGGGCTTTCTCCACTCAGAGGCATAGAGTACTAAATGTTGTTTACTTGTTAGATACTGAACGCAAGTTTCTTTTGGACAGAAGAATATTAGAGACTAACCACTATATAGAATGTTATACCATTTTCTGGAGAAATTAATATGTTTATCTCTTACTGATAACCAGAGCATATGTTTTAAGTAGGTCATCCCTGTTGCCCACCTACTCTAATAGTTAAATACGATATACATTCCTTACTCAACAGCTCACCTTGTAACACTCAACCGCTTGTAACACAGTAGTCTATCCACCCCCGGCAGGGGTATTTTGGTGGATCCTACCCCTAATTTTCCTATGTGTCTGAAATCAGAGAGTCCTTTAAGGTAATCGATCTTTTTTTCCCCAGAGAGAACTGCCTAATTTCAACAAGCATCAAGCTAAGGAAAGGAAAGAGACTTAGGAGAGGGGCAGCTCACCTTTTGCCAGAAGGAGGGATGAAAGCAGGAAAGGAGGGAAAAAGCAGCTGGCCTTTCACATTAAAGGTCATCATAGCATCAAGACTGGAAAATAAGAGCTTAGCCTCACCTGGGCTTTAATCCCAGAGTTGCCATTGACAATGTATTTCTTCTTGTTGCTCAGCATAGTGACATTACCAGCCCTACTGCCACCTCTCCGGTCTAGGGACCCTTGTGGCTAGGCCTTTAAACTTTCCGCATCAGCAATTCTGTTGGCTCTGATTCCAGCTAGCTTTTTCCCCACCCCCCCTCGGTTGGGAGGTGGGGTGCTACCCTTCCCTGGAATCCCTGAAGCTGCTCTAACAACCCCTCCAGCAATTGAACCCAATGTAATAACGCATTTGTTAGTGGCTCATCAGCCATTCCTAATTCTGGTGGCTGTTTTGCTTTTATTATATTTTTTTCCTAAACACCTAATTACATGATCCTCTGACCTCAAAACCTTAACAAGTCCCTTGACAAGGCCCAACTTGCATGCGCATAACAATAGCGTATTTATATAACCAGGGCATTTTTTTGCCTGCTATAATTACCTTGCTAATTAAGTTCCTTTTTAACCTTACCTCCTCCTTTTCCATGTCAGATGATTTTAGTTAGCCTAGTCTTATTAGAAAAAAAATTAACTACAAAGCCACTAAAACAATGAGGGAATTTAAGATAGCAAGAAAAAAAAATGGTGCTAAGTGCTCAGGCAGGTCCCCCAGCCCCCAACTACGCTCTGTGTCCTTGAGTTAGAGTGGGGACAGATTTTGACATCTGATTTCTAGTCCCATCTCCAGATTGTTGCTGATTAGGTACTGAGTGACTATGTTTATTTCAGCCCTGGCCGGTTTTCTCACTGGTTAGAGCATCAGCCTGCTGACCGAAGGCTGTGGGTTCAATTCCCGGTCAAGGGCATGTACCAGTGGGCGCAGGAAGCAACAATCAACGTGTCTCTCTCAAGTCGTTTCTCTCTCTCTATCCCCCTCCTCCCTCCCTCCCACCCTCTCTAAAAAAAAAAAAATCAATGGAAAAAATATCCTCAGGTGAGGATTTAAAAAAAAAGTTTTTCAGCCTTGGCCGAGAGTCTTACCAAGCACCAGAAGTTTGCCACCCAGTCGGGTGCATGCAGGAGGCAACAGATGGGGGTTTTTCTCTCTCTTTTCCTGTCCCTTCCTCTCTCTAAAATCAATAACTGTGTGTTTTGTGAAGGTATGACTACAAAGGAAAGTTTTCTTTTCATGTATTTATATATTTTTTATTTTTTACAGAGAGGAAAGGAGAGGGATAGAGAGTTAGAAACATTGATGAGGGAGAAACAGTGATCAGCTGCCTCCTGTATGCCCCCCACTGGGGATGGAGCCTGCAACCAAGGTGCATACCCTCAACCGGAATTGAACCTGTGACCTTTCAGTCCGAGGCCGGATGCTCCATCCACTGAGCCAAACTGGTCAGGAAGGACAAAGGGAGTTTTCTATTGCCTCAGAGTCCCCAGAATCACAATGGCTTTGTTACATATCAAATACAGTCAAATGAAAGGGCAAAGAATCATTATTTATTTGTTGAATTCTGAATGGGGGGCAGTGAATAGGAGATCCATATTCAACTGTATCTTATAGAGACAGGGTAGAAATGTGATTTGAATTCTTCTTAAAAAGGGGGCGGGGGGCTGCTTATTGAGCAGAAGAAAGAACATGAAGTGGTAAATTCTTTTTTTAAAGAATAAGCTTTGAGAGAAAAGGTCTCTAAAAGAATAGAATAAGGGTAAGAGCTAATATTTATTAAGTGCCTACTACACACAGCCTTGTGCATGTTACTTCTATTAATCAGCATAAGAATGTTTAAAAGTAGGCATTATTAACCCCATTTGACAAATTAGGAAAGTGCAGCTCTGCGAGAACAAATGATTTGCCTGAGGTCTCACCGTAAGTAGATGATGGGACTAGAATGTGGGAGCCCGTGTTTATGTCAGAGCCGAGGCTCTTTCCCCTATACCAGTGGCCGACAAACTCATTAGTCAACAGAGCCAAATATCAACAGTACAACGATTGAAATTTCTTATGAGAGCTGAAAACCGACTTCTGCGCATGGGCCACGAAGTTTCAATCGCACTGTACGTGTGCGCCCGCACGTGGTATTTTGTGGAAGAGCCACACTCAAGGGGCCAAAGAGTCGCATGTGGCTCTCGAGCCGCAGTTTGCCAACCACTGCCCTATACCACACCTAATGATATCAATCAATCAAACACCAAAAACTCCCTGGGTCCTAATCCCAGGTGCATCAGCCCTACTTCATTTTTAATTTAATTACTCCTTACATTTACTTTCTTATCAGATTGGGTCTCAGAAATGACGTCATCCCCGATGATGTTGGAGCTCTGATCAAATCACAATTCTGAAATGGCTAATCCAAGAATTTTAAATTTAACAGTCCTTTAACTGGCAACTTTGCCCAATGCCACCACCAGAAATTAAAACAGAAATTGAACCCCATTATTGATGTTCACTGTCACTCATAATTTCAAGAAATGAGATAGACGGATAGTTTCCTGCTTGTTGGCTGGATCTCTAAACTTCTGCTTTTGCTAACAAAGGATGTTCACCCTAGTACACTCTCAGCTGGTTCCTGATTTTACTCACTCAGGTGGAAAGGAACTCTTTGGTCCAATGGCTTGTCATCACACTTGAACCAAAAGGAGTTGCAGATCTACACCAAATACAACCAGAAGACATTTTAGGACACTATTACTGATGAGTTTATCTAACAAAGGCGTTCTCAAACTTTAGGCGTGCTTCAAAATCATCTGGAAGGTTTATTACAATGAATTTCTGGCCCCACTCCCTGAGTTTCTGATTTAGTAAATCTGGGTGGGGCCCAAGATTTTGCATTTGTAACAAGTTTCCAGGAGATGCTGCCGCTGCTGCTCTGGGGACCACACTTTGAGAACCACTGCTCAACACCTTCTCCAAGCATGAATAAAGCAGCTCTAATTTTCTTGACAACCATTTGATCCTATCTGTGGCTATGCCAGGGCGGAATACTGAAAGGCAGAAAAGATTCTTTGAAAAGTAAGAGATTAGAATGAGGTAAACCTTCATACCCAGCTCAGGGATCAAGAGAACTGGGTCTAATTCTGATTTCCACAGTTTGAGGCTGTTACGAATAGATGGTTAAAACAGTAAGAAAAACAGAACTCCTGGGGAAGACAGAAGATCTATTTAACCTAAAGAGGATCAGGCCAAGAGAAAACAGTTAATTCCTTTTCAAATATATAAAGGATGATAATCAGAGGTTCTCTCTGTAACTCCATTTCTTAACATTTCCCACACTTTATATCTGTAATCCTGGGAACAATAACATCTACTTTGCTTATCTCAAATGTGTGCTGAGAGATAAAATAATGTATTTGAGAGGGTTTTGAAGACTACATAATAATACACAGTATAAAACATAAACATTTTTGTATTTTTAGGTCAAAAGTTCTTCATCTAGAGTCCAAAGAAAAAATGCAAAATTTTGTGTATGTGTATATTTTCCTGGAGAGAGGGCCCATAGTTTTCAAATGGGTCTCTGCTTTAAATGTCAACCCTGACCCAGAGCTAAAGCCAAGCTATCTCTACCACAATTTACCAGATAGATACCTTAAAGGTGTCTGTCTCACTTCCAAGTAGATATGGCGCAAGCATTCTTAGAGACATGCCTCCCCAAGCCAAAGGAGCTGCTAAAACAAATTCTTCACTTATAAAAGGAATTACTTCTAGCCAAAAGCAAGTCAGGTAACCAGCTGGCTGAGTACTCAAGTCATTAGATTTCCTATGGAAAAGTACCAAGTACTATAGAGAGCCTGGGTGGGAGGAGAAAATATTAAAATGCAGAAACTTAAAAAAAGGTTACTGCTGATCTCCACACAATATAAGAGAAAGCATTTGTATTTCGCCTACTGACAGGAACTAAAGATTTCTCAGGGAAAGTAAAAACATATCAATAAGACCAATCTTTAAAAGGATGTATTCTCCAAACTTTTCGCAGTAAAACTGCCTGAACAAGCCAAAGGAAATCCTTCACAAAAAACAGCTGAGGAGCAGAGGGTCCAGCAGAAGTTTTCCGGAGATTGATGGAATGTTAACTGAAGGTCTACCCTGTCAATTCTCGAGATTGGGGTTCTTCAAAGTTCGTCCTGGCTTATTTCCCTCCTGGGAATCAGAGATGTGAGTACTCTCAGCTGCTGTCTGGTCTGAGTCCTATTTTTGAGGGGTATGCAAGTCTCTTTTTTCTGCTATGGTTAACAAAAGGGAAGGTGTTATAATGGACCTTCTTTGCTAAATTTTCCCCCTGAAAGGTTTGAGAGTCTTGTCATATTTCTTTTGGAGACTAGGATAGTCTCAGTGGAAGTTTCATTACATTAATATATCAACTGGAACATTTGTTAAAATTTGTCAGACATTTGTTAAAACTTTTTAAAATAGAAACTTCTGCCCAACATGGGAGCTGGCTCCAGGGTTTTCTCTCAGAGATTCAAGGGCACTAATATTTTACAGGTAAGGTCTGGAAATCTATAGGCAATACACTAGAGGGTGCTCAGGGTTCCCTTTACTGGCTAAGTGGACATAGGTGGCAGCCTAATGCAGCACTTTCAGACCAGGTCAGAAACTAATGACATGCAGTATCTTAAAAAAGCCTCAAAAGGTTAAGTCTTTTGGCCAGGAAATATAGTAGATGAAAAAAAACTGAAGGGGAAAGATCAACCAAAGGACTTGTGTGCATGCATATGAGCCTAACCAGTGGTTAAGGACAACAGGGGGGTGGGGGCATGCGTGGGGAGGGGTGTGGGATGGGAATGGGGGGATGAGGACAAATATGTGATACCTTAATCAATAAAGAAATTAAACACACACACACACACACACAGCTCTCGATTTGTCCCAGTCTCAAAAAACCCCAAAAAAACTGAATTATTGAAGATAAGCCCCTCCTTATTCTTTCTCATTGTTGTTTTAAAAATAAAATCTACTGATTAAAGGTATTTTCCTAATTTTTGAGAGAGATGGGCCAAGAAATTGCTAAATGAGAGATGCCATAATGAAAACAGAGCAGGCCTGTGTTTTAAAGATTGTTTACTAAAAGCTGGGGAGTCCTAGGTTATATCCCTTAAGCAATAGTCACACTAACTCCTTAAAGACACTCTCCTTCTTCATGTAAATAAAAAGAAGGTAAGTAGGTAAGCAGCAGGAGCTCCTCTTGAGGATGTGCTCAGCAGGTAAGATGGTGAGGAAGTTACGAGATTAAGAATTACTATAAACTTTCAATTGATTCAGAGTTGACATACTAATGTTCCATGGAATTCTTCTGTAATATTCCTTTAGAGAAGTACCAAAATTAGTAGTATCTTAATGTGGTCCCTCCCATAAAAAATACAAAACAGACTTCTTGCTCCCCCTTGTTATTAGTGAGTGGCTGGAGATTCAGAAACAAAAACCCAACTAGAATTATTGTATGAATCCTTTCCATTAGTTCTAAAACAATACATTATTTGATGTGGATGGGTAGAATTACTTTCTATCAAACTTTTAAAAACTAAGCACAAGGTTCTGAAACAACATTAAGAACAACAACAGCAATAACCCCAACAAAAATAAAAAACAATAGTTTTAACAATAAGAGGTGAAATGTGGGCTACTCAGTTGGGCCTTTGTTAGGCCTATTAAATATTCAATCTCATTATTTTTGTTGTTGTTAATCCTCACCCAAGGATATTTTTCCATTGATTTTTAGAGAGTGGAAGGGATGGGAGAGACAAAGAGAAACATCGATGTGAGAGAGACACATTGGTTGCCCCCTGCACATGCCTAACTGGGGTTGGGATGGAGCCTGCAACTCAGGTACGTGCCCTTGATCTGAATCGAACCCAGGACCCTTCAGTCCACAGACCAACGCTCTATCCACTGAGCCAAACTGGCTAGGGCTCAATCTCATTATTGATGGTTATTTCCATAATTCCATAAAAACAAAAAAGAATTTGAAATATGTTGTATATAGTCTAGCCAGTTTTCCATGAGGAAATCCTATATAATGAAAGACTAATATGCAAATAGTCCGAACGGCAGAACAACCGAACAACTGGTCGCTATGATGTGCGCTGACCACCAGGGCGGAACATGGTGGGCATTGGCAGCAGGTGGCAGAGCGCGGAACATGGCGGGCGTCGCCTGAGGCAGGATGGTGGAGCAGGTGAGCGGGGGCGCCAGACCAAGGTGGGGCACAGGTCGCTGTCATCGAGGCGAGCCTCTGGTGGTTACTGAAAATTCTTTGCTCTCACATGCTGCGGTCCCTCCTGGCATGTGCACCTGCTGCGGGCGCCGGCCCCGCTCCCACCTGTTCGCACCCGTTGTTGGCACCGTCAGCAGGTGCAAGAGGTGGCTGCCGGCCCCGATTGTCCCTGAGGGCTTCTCCACCTCCCCCTGCTCCTGAGGGGTAACTGGGGCAGCAGCCACGGCTCGCACCCACTGACAGCACCTGCCCCACTCACACCCACTGCTGGTGCCGGCCCCAATTGCTCCACACCGTCAGCAGGTGCAAGCGGGGCCTGAGCTGTCAGCTCGTGGGAGCGGTGGTGGGAGCAGGGCTGCCAGCAGACAGAGGACCAAGGTCTGCGGCAGGAGAGGCCAAGCAGGCATGTGGAGGATGGGCCTAGACCCACTCCTGTACCCACCACAGCCTCGCGGCCCACAGTTCCTTTAAAAGTGCACGAATTTGTGCATTGGGCCCTGATATATATATAAAACACAGATGGTACAGACTGTAAGAAATCACTAAACCCAGAAGAAACCACAGTTAGGAACATAAGAATGGTTGCTGTTTTTAAATTTAAAGTTGATGTTGGATCTAAAATATTAGGTTATATGTGGTAGTTCTTATCAACAAGTAAGTCCTTATTACCATCATATTAAAAACATTTATCAGGCAAATATGTTATTTGAAGCATGGCACTAAAGGAGCTATAGATCCTGCCTCTTAGAAATATACATATAAAGAATATTTGGGGAAATGTTTTGATTGGAGGGGGAAAACTGGGCAGGTAGGGGAGAAAGGTCAAATGTTTTCAGAGACTTGAGAGCGCACCATTTCTACAAAGTCTCTCCCCCCTCCCCGCCTCCCCCTGTTCCTCACACTACAGGTATAATTCAAAGATATAGCAGATTTGGTCTAGACCAGGAATTTTGACCAGTATGCTGCAAGAATTTTTAAAACATGCAATACTTGACTATTTAGTCAGGGCCACCGACCTCTTTTCCCTTAGATTGTCAAACTTTTAAAATTTACAACAAGCCAATACAACAACAGCCATCTGGTGTGAATGAATCAAAATGATACCTACCTTTTCTGTCAGATTGGTAAAAAAAAAAAATTTTTTTTTTGGTTTGCTGCAGAATTTTAGTAGTTAATGTGTGCCATGAGATAAAAAAGATTGAAAGTCACTGGTCGTACCACCACAGTGAAGCAAGTAGTGAACAAGGCAAGTCCGCTCTTTTTGCTGGTGGAGGGCCTCTTGCCTTTAGTTTGTAAAAAAACGCAACATCTCTGAAGCACAATAAAGCAAGGTGTGCCTGTATTTTTTTTTTAATCCACACAAGAAACAAATAAAGTATCAGCTTGTGTATAAAATACAAAGCACTCATAGGATAACAACCCATGCAGTACATAAGCAGCAGTAGGGACTCCAGCCCAGCACAGCCGGGCAAGAAGCTGACTCTGGCCAGCCAGCTCTAAGACTTCCCAGCTTCACTTGTAATTAAGAAACAGGGGCGACCCAAGACAGAGGAACGAATCATAAATTAGAGTAATAACTTTTTTCCCAACCACAGGTCTTGGTAGGAATTTCTCACAGGTGACCCCTGTCATCTGTCAGAGGTGGCGGCCTCATTATCAAGAAACGGAAAAGCAAAATGATGGAAGAACTCACCATCCACTCAGGCATGTGAAAAGCTGAGGTGCCCTCATTCCCGTCCCACTTCTCCATAGTGCAGGCTTGGGGAATATATGTCTTGAAGCAAAATGGAAAGCTGGTTTGGAAATGCCTGGGTTTTCTGAGTGGCCAAAAGCAGAACCAAACCGAGTGATTCAGAAGTTCACAATGTCTAGCAGAAGCTGCATCCCCTTTAACAGAGGCTTCCTATTAAAATCAAGATCACTCGTCAACTGCCTAACAAGTCCCTTACTGGCTGGCTAGCTTCAAAGCTTCTGCTTCTGATTCAAAATCAGAGCTAATGCAAGGTTCTGCACCCAGCCACTGCACTTCCCACAGGGCACTCACTGCCTAATGCTACCCAAACACGCTACCCCCTCCGCCCCGCCCCGGTGGGCACTTTCTGCAGCACCAGTCAGGCTTCCTCCCTTTCCCAGTGTGTAAGGCACTTGTTAATTTCCTCCCGCCCCTCAGGACACGTCACT
This sequence comes from Cnephaeus nilssonii, assembly GCF_951640355.1. Lineage (NCBI taxonomy): Eukaryota > Metazoa > Chordata > Mammalia > Chiroptera > Vespertilionidae > Cnephaeus > Cnephaeus nilssonii. The sequence continues at coordinate 62,009,579 of NC_137083.1, forward strand.
GGAAGTGCTGATACCAAAATCAATAAGGCTCAAGGTCAAGAAGGCACTCCCATTTCTCAAGAGTTACTGGATCTGTACAGTAAATAGGCGTTTCCTTGAAATCAAGAGTTCTTTATGGCTTTCAAGTTTAAACAACTATGCAGAAGCTCCCCACCTGCTCACAGCAGGGGTCTGACACTAAGCTCAGGCACATCTCAAATCAAATTCTTCTTTCACGGGAGATGGAGCCAAGGAAGATCTTACAGAATCAGAACTTATAGAAGCTTTAAGAAAGTTCTGGCACTACAACTCCCTCTGCTGGCTCCCGGTGCTATGTACATGAAGGTCTAAGACCTTCAGGGGCATCAACAACATAGGTGCCAATTGTAAATTAGCAGCTTCCCCAGGGCTAGTCAGGAGCTAGCAACGTGTAGGTTCAGAGGGAGCCAGGTTTTCTGGTCAAGACTAGAGCTGCCTCAAAGTCCCTATCCAATGCCAGTTTTTACTCACAGGTCTGGTTTCAGGAAGAAACAGGATGCCAACACAGCAGCTGTACAGACTATAATCTTAAGGGACCTCAGAAGCAGTTTCTTCTTTATGCCCCATACCAGCTCCCTCCTCTCTGTATACTTCAGATGTTTGAAAATAAGACACAACTAGCAAAAAGGTGACCTAACCTATTTTACCTTCTTAGTTCATTCCAATAAAAGTACCATAGATTTCAGGCACAAAAGAAGCCCAATAAGATATGCCTGCTTCAGCCCCGCTTCAAGAATCAGGGACTTGGGAAGGGTGGAAGGGAGGAGGGGGGTGGGATAAGAGATCAACTAAAAGACTTGTAGGCATGCATATAAGCATAACCAATGGACACAGACACTAGGGGGGTGAGGGCCTGTGCTGGGAGTGGGCTGGGAGAGGTCAATGGGGGAAAAAGGGAACATATGTAATACTTTCAACAATAAAGAAAGAAAAAAAAAAGAATCAGGGACTCTTCACAGTGTCAATTCCCATTACAGAGAATTCTTTCTATGGAGCTAATAGTCATCCTATATAATAAAAGGTTAACATGCAAATTGACCGAACAGCAGAACGACCGGTCACTATGACATGCACTGACCACCAGGGGGCAGATGCCCAATGCAGGAGCTGTCCCCTAATAGTCAGTGTGCTCCCACAGGGGGAGCGCCACTCAGCTAGAAGCTGGGCTCATGGCTGGCTAGCATAGCAGCGGTGGTGGGAGCCTCTCCCGCCTCCGCGGCAGCGCTAAGGATGTCCTATGGGGATCGGGCCTAAGCCATCAGTTGGACATGCCCTGAGGGCTCCCAGACTGTGAGAGGGTGCAGTCCGGGCTGAGGTACTCCCCCCCTCCGAGTGCACGAATTTCGTGCACTGGGCCTCTAGTAATACTATAATTAGGATTAAAGGTTCATTGCACTTTAGGGCCTTCATTGGCTAAGAGGATGGTCCTTTGGATGTGGAGAGAAGAAGAAGGTAACATCTAGGGAAAGAGATACTGTAAGATGCCAGAGAGGGTAGAATTCAAATAACTGATTTGGAGGGCTAGGCTAGAAAGAAAGTCAAGTGAAAACAGAAGGGGACTACTGGGCCAAGTGAATGCAGAGGTGTCAAAGGATTAGAGATCCCAGGGCAGGTGGAGATCACATGCAAAAACAACAGAGAACAGCAGCCCGGCTGGTATTGCTCAGTTGGTTGAGCGTCGTTGAACCATGCACCAAGAGGTCGCAGGTTTGATTCCAATCAGGGCACATGCCTCCCCAGTAGGGGCAGGAGGCAGCCGAGTGATGTTGATGTTTATCTCTCATCGATGTTTTTTTTTCCTTCTCTCTCTCTCTCCTTTCCTTGCTATATATATAATTTTTTTTTTAAAGATACAGAAAGTTGGTGAAATGCAGGAGTGATAAGGCCCCTCTGATGCTGCCAGGGTGTCAATTTTGGTAACACCTTAGCTTTCAGCAACTTCCAGTTATTGTCCCTCAGTTTTCCTTTTAATCCAAATTTAATAAAATGAGAAGTTACATCTGCTGCCTAAATTTCCAATGATAGCTTTCATCTGTATTTTAAATGCAACATATCTAAAGCAAAAATGATTACTTCATCTTTCTTTTCCCTTCACCCTCCAAATAAGCTTCTTTTCCTCACTTTTCTACCACTGTTCCCTTAGTCAAACAGATATTAAACCTAAGCCATCATAATCACCAGTACAATCAATTTTCAATTATATTTGAGCCCTCCTACACCAAGCCTCTCATCTATCTCTCCCTGTCCATTTTCACTGCCTCCTAAAAACCCTCTATTAATCCTTTCCAGGAGGATTTCCCACTGATATCCCTATATACTAGTAAGCTCTATCACCAGGTAAGCTGTATTACCTGCTATTTCCTGAATGTGAAGACTGCATAGCATGGCAGCAAAGAGCACTAATTTTGGAATAAAACAGTCCTGGGTTGGAATCCTGGTTCTGCCACTTAACTTCTCTATCCCTCCTATTTTCTAATCTATACAGTGAGAATAATCATAACCATCTCACAGGACTAATGCATGGATTTAAAAAGTAATAAATGGGAGCTTTCCTATATGTCATTATTATGCTACTAGAGGCCTGGTGCATGTAATTCGTGCACTTGGGGGGGGGGCGGTCCTCTCTGCCTGGCCTGCGCCCTCTCGCAGTCCGGAAGCCCTGGGGGGATGTCTGACTGATGGCTTAGTGGGCCTAAGCCATCAGTTGGACATCCTTAGCATTGCCACGGAGGCGGGAGAGGCTCTCACCACTGCCACTGTGCTCACCAGCTGTGAGCCCAGCTTCTGGCTGAGCAGCGCTCTCCCTGTGGGAGCACACTGACCACCAGAGGGCAGCTCCTGCATTGAGTGCCTGCCCCCTGGTGGTCAGCATGCATCATAGTGACTGGTCATTCCACCATTCAATCATTTGCATATTAGCCTTTTATTATATAGGATAAACTGTAGATGAGGCCCCCTAGAACCATAAGAAATGCAAAAAATTCAGTTAACTCATTCTCGAATTGCCTCCACTTAAAATCAAATTGCCTCCCTGTGGGGTGTGTGCTGCATCTTGGGAACCATTGGGCTTGACACTTTTCCTTTCTGAGCTTTATTTCTGAATACATACGTATATACCACGGGAATTGTAATCTCTTCTCTGCCTACCTCACTGGGTTGTCATGAGGAGATTCTGAGCTAATAAACCTAGAAATGTTTCATAAAGTAAGTAATGTCTAAATGGGAAGGGACTGTTATTTTTAAGCCCACTGGTACCCTCGCAGGTAGCAGGTGCTGATTAGGGGAGGAGGGCATGATTGTTTCCTGGGACTGTAGCTATCGAAGCTTTGCAGAGGGTTCTGCAGGCCTCAGAGGGGCGGGCTCTGGCCAGCAGCCCTGTAGTGGTGGTCGTCCCTGGAGGCGCTGGCAGGTAGGGGCGTTAGGGGGGAGTGATAGGGGGGGCAGCGAGGCCGAAGGGGGAGTAACTGTCAAACCTCCCCGCTTGGCGCCATTCTTTCTTTCTTTATTTTTTAATATATTTTATTGATTTTTTACAGAGAGGAAGGGAGATGGATAGAGAGTTAGAAACATTGATGAGAGAGAAACATGGATCAGCTGCCTCCTGCACACCCCTTACTGGGGATGTGCCTGCAACCAAGGTACATGCCCTTGACCGGAATCGAACCCGGGACCTTTTAGTCCGCAGGCTGATGCTCTATCCACTGAGCCAAACCGGTTTCGGCTTGGCGCCATTCTTTAAATTGTATGGGCTGTTTCGCAGCTGTACATGCTCAGGGTGGAGCTCCAATCTCCTGGAGTGGGGTGGGGGTCGGGCTAGGGTGAGGCCAGGCAGGCTAGGAGGGCGGGTTTAGCCGCGCCCCCAGTGAGGTTCAGTGCGCTTCCACTGCAGAGACAGTGCTGCTGCTGTCGGGGGTGGGGGGGGGGTGGGGAGATGGATCTGACCCTGGGGGGCTGCACAGGCCTGCCTCCACCCAGGTCTGGAGTTGTAGGGAGGAGAGGTGTGCCCGGCCCCAGCGGAGGGGGCCCGGCAGCAGCAGGCCGCAGGCCCCGGGTGCCTCAGGGGCACTGACGGGTGGTCGCTGGCGTGCTATTGTTGTGGGCTCCCCTGGCGGGGTTAGCAGGGGAAGAGATCGGGAATTCAAGGTGCGGGCTGCAGCTACCCCTGAGGCTGGGTCTTCTCCCCGTCCGGTCAGCCTCCCCATCCCCCCAGGGGTGCAGGAGCTGGGATAAGGTGTCCATGCAGGGGGACTGGAAGAGCTCCCCGTGGCTGCTTCCTTTTCCTTCTTTGCAATCCGGGGCTCCTGTCAGGCACTCTTCTCAGACCCCTGAGAACTTGGCTCCAGTCGCCTGCTCCCTGCTGCACGCACAGCCTCCTGCTGGTCTGTCAATATGCAAATTGGTCGTTACTGTGACACTGTTAGGTCCAATTTGCCTATTACCTCTTTATTTTACAGATGTTCTTTCCCACTTCAATGTCCTTTGCTCAGGTCATTTTCTCAAATTGAAATGCATTCATTCTGCCTTCACTTCCATCATCTTTATTTATTAAAATTCTTCAAGATTCAGCTCAAATGATGCTTCTGCCATGAAATCTAACTGAAAAAAGCAATCTTCCTTTCCTCTAATATTGTTCTTTGGTCACATCACTATTTTCACTCTTCCTCATATTATTTTTTCTATGTACACGTGTCACCCCTGGTTAGACTCCAGGCTCTTCAGGAGCTTAGCCAGCTTTTATTTGCTTACAGTACCTGGCATATACTAAGAGCTTAAGGAATTGTCAATTTTTTTATGTTGTATGTATATCTTATAACATTCTGGGAGTAACTTTCATAATTAATATGTTTAATACATTTATGTCCATTTTATAGAATTTGGAACATTATTTTACATATACATGTTATATCACTGACCACAGCTATAACTTATTTGTGATGAGTCCTTGCTGGGGTTTTAATCCTTAATTACAACATTATTTCTGAAGGTTGGGGTAGCTGTGGCAAGTTCAAGAAGACTGAAATCATATCAAGCATCTTCTCAGATCACAATGGCATGAAATTAGAAGTCAGCTATAATAAAAACACTCAGAAACATTCAAACACATGGAGGCTAAATAGCATGTTATTAAACAATGAATGGGTTACCAAAGAGATCAAGAAAGAAGTAAAAAAAATTCCTGGAAATAAATGAAAATGAATGCACAACACCCCAAATCTATGGGACACAGTGAAAGCAGTCCTGAGAGGGAAGTTCACAGCACTACAGGCCTACTTCAAAAAACAAGAAAAACTTCTAATAAAAGATCTAATCATACAACTTAAAGAACTAGAAAGAGTACAACAAGAAAAGCCCAGAGTAAATAGAAGGAAGAAAATAATAAAGATCACAGTGGGACTAAATGATGTAGAGACTAAAAAAAAATACAAAAGATCAACAAAACCAAGATCTGGTTCTTTGAAAAGATAAACAAAATTGATGAACTTTTAGCAGACTCATCAAGAAACAAAGAGAGAGGACTCAAATAAACAAAATCAGAAACAAAAGAGGAGAAGTAACAACTGACCCCACAGACATTCAAAGGATCCTAAAAAATAAAAAATTTAAAAAATACTATGAACAACTATATTCTAACAAGCTGGCTAACCTGGACTAAATGGACATATTCCTAGAGAAGTACAATCTTCCAAAAACTCAATCAGGAAGAATCTGAAAACTTGAATAGACCCATAACTACTGATGAAATTGAAGCAGTAATAAAAAAAACTCCAGCAAACAAAAGCTCTGGTCCGGCTGGCTTCACAGGGAAGTTTTACAAGAACTAACACCTATCCTCCTCAAACTATTAAAAAAAAAAAATCCAAGAGGAAGGAACATTTCCAAGCTCTTTTTACGAGGCTAGCATTAGCCTAATTCCAAAACCAGATAGAGACACTACAAAGAAAGAGAATTACAGGCCAATATCCCTGATGAACATTGATACTAAAATCCTCATGAAAATATTGGTGAATCGAAACCAACAATACATTAAAAAGATCATACACCATGACCAAGGGGGATTTATTCCGGAGATCGAAGGTTGGTAGAATATTCGCAAATCAATAAAGGTGATACATCACATAAACAAATTGGAAAATCACATGATTATGTCAATTGATGCAGAAAATGCATTTGACAAAATCCAACCTCCCCACCCCCCTTTTTAAAATATATTTTATTGATTTTTTACAGAGAGGAAGGGAGAGGGACAGAGAGCTAGAAACATCGATCAGCTGCCTCCTGCACACCCCCCACTGGGGAAGTACCCACAACCAAGGCACATGCCTCTGACTGGAATCGAACCCGGGACCCTTCAGTCCACAGGCTGACACTCTATCCACTGAGCCAAACCGGTTTTGGCCAACACCCTTTTTTTGATAAAAAACTCTTAGCAAAGTAGAAAGAGAGGAATCATGCTTCAACATAATAAAGGCCATATATGACAAACCTACAGCCAACATACTCAATGGGCAAAAACTAAAACCATTTCCCCTAAGAACAGGAACAGGATAGGGATGTCTGCTTTCACCACTATTATTCAATACTAGAGGCCTGGTGCACAAAATTCATGCACAGGGCAGGTGTGTGTCCCTCAGCCCAGCCTGCACCCTCTCCAATATGGGACCCCTCTCACAATCCTGGACTGCTGGCTCCCAACTGCTCACCTGCCTGCCTTCCAGATTGCCCCTAACCACTTCTGCCTGCCAGCCTGATCACCCCCTAACCACTCCCCTGCCAGCCTGATTGATGCCTAACTGCTCCCCTGCCAGCCTGTTTGCCCCCAACCGCCCTCCCCTGCAGGCGTGGTCACCCCCAACTTCCCTCCTCTGCCGGCCTGGTCACCCACAATTGCCCTCCCTTGCAGGCCTGATCCCTCCCAACTGCCCTCCCCTGCAGGCTTGATCGCCCCCAACTGTCCTCCCCTGCTGGCCTGATCACTCACAATTGCCCTCCCTTGCAGGTCTGGTCCCTCCCAACTGCCCTCCCCTGCTGGCCATCTTGTGGCGGCCATCTTGTGTCCACATGGGGGCAGCCATCTTGTGTGTTGGAGTGATGGTCAATTTGCATATTACTGTTTTATTAGATAGGATAGAGGCCTGGTGCATGGGTGGGGGCTGGCTGGTTTGCCCTGAAGGGTGTCCCGGATCAGGGTGGGGGTTCCCTTGGGGTGTGGGGCGGCCTGGGTGAGGGGCCTGTGGTGGTTTGCAGGCCGGTCACGCCCCCCATCGACCCAAGTGGAGGCCCTGGTATCTGGGATTTATCTATCTTCTATAATTGAAACTTTGTAGCCTTGAACGGAGGTCTGGGCCGGCCAGGAAGTTTGGCTTCCTCCATCGCCGGGGAAACCCAAGCCTCCTGTTCGCCCTGTGACCGCAACCATTTTTGTTGGGATTTATTTATATTCTATAATTGAAACTTTGTAGCCTTGACTGGAGGCCTGGGCCGGCAAGGGTGTGCAGAAAGCTTTGCTTCCTCCATTGCCTGGGAAACCCAAGCTTCCTGCTCGCTCTGTGGCCGCAGCCATCTTGGTTGGGTTAATTTTCATACTCGCTCCTGATTGGCTGGTGGGCATGGCTTGTGGGTGTAGTGGAGGTACGGTCAATTTGCATATTACTCTTTTATTAGCTAGGACTAGAGGCCCAGTGAACGAAATTCGTGCATGGAGGGGGGGGGTGTCCCTCAGCCCAGCCTGCACCCTCTCCAATTTGGGACATCCCTCTCACAATCCAGGACTGCTGGCTCCCAACCGCTCGCCTGCCTGCCTTCCTGATTGCCCCTAACCGCTTCTGCCTGCCAGCCTGATCACCCCCTAACCACTCCGCTGCCAGCCTGATTGATGCCTAACTGCTCCCCTGCCAGCCTGTTTGCCCCCAACTTCCCTCCTCTGCCGGCCTGGTCACCCCTAACTGCCCTCCCCTGCAGGCTTGATCGCCTCCAACTGCCCTCCCTTTCAGGCCTGGCCCCTCTCAACTGCCCTCCCTTGCAGGCCTGGTGCCTCCCAACTGCCCTCCCCTGCTGGCCATCTTGTGGTGGCCATCTTGTGTCCACATGGGGGCAGGATCTTTGACCTCATGGGGGCAGCCATATTGTGTGTTGGAGTGATGGTCAATCTGCATATTACTCTTTTATTAGATAGGATAGAGGCCTGGTACAGGGGTGGGGACCAGCTGGTTTGCCCTGAAGGGTGTCCCAGATCAGGGTGGGGGGTTCCCTTGGGGCGTGGGGCGGCCTGAGTGAGAGGCCTGTGGTGGTTTGCAGGCCGACCACGCCCCCTGGCGGAGGCCCTTGTATCTGGAATTTATTTACCTTCTACAATTGAAACTTTGTAGCCTGGAGCGGAGCCAAGCCTCCTGCTCGCTCCATGGCCGGCAGCCATTTCTTTTGGGGTTTGTGTACCTTCTATAATTGAAACTTTGTAGCCTTAAGCGGAGGCCTGGGCTGGCCAGGGTGTGCGGAAAGCTTTGCTTCTTCCATTGCCGGGGGAAACCCTTGCCTCCTGCTCTTTCCAGCTCCGTAGCTGCCGCCATTTCTGTTTGGATTTGTTTACCTTCTATAATTGAAACTTTGTAGCCTTGAGTGGAGGCTTAGGCCAGCAAAGGCAGGCGGAAAGCTTGGCTTCCTCTGTTGCTGGGGAAACCCAAGCCTCCCTCCCGCTCTCTGTGGCTGTAGCTATCTTGGGTGGGTTTATTTGCATATTTGCTCCTGATTGGCTTGTGGGTGTGGCTTGTGGGTGTAGCGGAGTTAGGGTCAATTTGCATATTACTCTTTTATTAGGTAGGATAGTACTGGAAGTTCCAGCCTCAGTGATCAGACAAGAAGAAAATATGAAAGGTATTCAAATTGGAAAGGAGGAAGTAAAACTGTCATTATTCTCAGATGACATGATACTGTACATATAAAACCCTAGAGGCTCCACCAAAAAATTACTAGATTGAATAAATGAATTTGTAGCAGGATACAAAATAAACACCCAGAAACTGGTGGCATTTTTATATAGCAACTAGAGGCCTGGTGTACGAATTAGTGCACGAGTGGAGTCCCTTGGCCTGGCCAGCGATTGGGACCAATCAGGGCTGATCACGGCCGGCCGGCTGGGGGGAGGGACAGCAGGAGGTTGGCTGGCTGTGGGAGGTTGGCTGTGGGAGCACACTGACCACCAGGGGCAGCTCCTGTGTTGAGCATCTGCCTCCTGGTGATCAGTGCACTGTCATAGAGACCTATCGAACATTCCTAACAGTTGCTTAGGCTTTTATATATATCTCTGAATGCATAATAATCTGGCCACTTAGTATATATCCTATATAATAAAAGGCTAATATGCAAATTGTCCCCTCGATCAGGAGTTTGACCAGCAGGCAGGCCGGCCAACTGCCCATGTCCCCTCCTCCTGGCCAGGCTGGCCGAACTCCACCCATGCACGAATTCATGCACCAGGCCTCTAATATATGTATGTATATATATATATATATATATATATATATATATATATATACACACACACACACACACACATACACACACACACATACACACACACACACACACACACACACACAATGAGTGGCCAGATTATTATGTGTTCAGAGATCATAATAATCTGGCCACTCAGCATATATAGATAATGAACTCTCAGAAAGAGAAACTAAGAAAACAACCCCACTTACTATTGCAACAAAAAAAATTAAGATAGTTAGGAATAAACTTAACCAAGGAGGTAAAAGACCTGTAGTCAAAAAATACTGTGTTCATGGATTGGTAGAATCAACATAATTAAAATGTCCATACTACCCAAAGCAATCTATAGATTCAATACAATCCCTATTGAAATACCAACTGCCTATTTCACATATCTAGAACAGACATTCCAAAAACTTATATGGAACCAAAGAAGACCCCAAATAGCTGCAGCAATCTTGAGAAAAGAAGAACAACATTGGAGGAATCACAATACTAGGTATCAAGTTATACAACAAAGCCACTGTAATCAAGACAGGTTGGTACTAACACAAGAACAGGCATACAGATCAATGGAACAGAGCAGAGACCCCAGAAATTGACCCTAGCCATTATGCTCAATTAATATTTGACAAAGGAGGCAAGAGCATACAATGGAGTAAAGACAATCTCTTCAATAAATGGTGTTGGGAAAACTGGACAGGTACATGCAAAAAAATGAAACTAGACCACCAGTTACACCATACACAAGAATAAACTCAAAGTGGATAAAAGATCTAAATGTAAGCCGTGAAACCATAAAAACCTTAGAAGAAACCATAGGCAGCAAAATCGCAGACATCTCTCGTAGCAATATATTTATCGATATATCTCCTAGGGCAAAGGAAACTAGAGAGAAAATAAACAAATGGGACTACATCAAAATAAAAAGCTTCTGCACAGCAAAAGAAACCATCAACAAAGTGAAAAGAGAGCCCACTGCATGGGAGAACATATTTGCAAATGACACCTCTGATAATGGGTTAATTTCCAAAATATATCAGGAACTCATACAACTTAACCAAAGGAAGACAGACAATCCAATTTAAAACTGGGGCCCTAGCTGGTTTGGCTCAGTAGATAGAGCATCAGCCTGCGGACTGAAAGGTCCCGGGTTCGATTCTGGTCAAGGGCACATGCCCAGGTTGTAGGCTTGATCCCCAGTAAGGGGCGGGGGAGGCATGCAGGAAGCAGCCAGTAAATGATTCTTTCTCATCATTGATGTTTCTATCTCTCTCTCCCTTCCTCTCTGAATAAATAAAAAAAATATATATATATATTTTTAAAAATGGGCAAAGGATCTAAATAGAGACTTCTCCAAAGTGGCCATACAGAAGGCCAAGCGACATATGAAAAAATGCTCAAAGTCACTAATTATTCGAGAGATGCAAATTAAAACAACAATGAGGTATCACCTCATACCTGTCAGAATGGCTATCAGCAACAAAAGACAAGTGTTGGTGGGAAAGTGGACTGGTGCAGACACTGTGGAAAACAGTATAGAGTTTCCTCAATAAATTAAAAATGGAACTCCCATGTGACCCAGTGATCTTACTTCTAGGACTATATCCTAAGAAACCTGAAACACTAATCAGAAAGAATATATGCACCCCTATGTTCAAGCAGTGAAATTTATAATAGCTAAGATTTGGAAATAGACAAAAGTACCCATCAGCAGATAAGTGGATAAAAAAATTGTGGTACATTTACATAATGGACTACGAGGTGGTAAAAAGAAAGAAATCTTATCATCTGCAACAGCATGGATAGACCTAGAGAGTATTATGCTAAGCAAAATAAGCCAGTCAGAGAAAGACAAGTATCACATGATGTCACTTGTATGTGGAACCTAGTGAACAAAATAAACCCAGACACATAGAACCATGAACAGACTGATGAATTTCAGAGGGAAGGTAGGGGTGGGTTGGGTGGGGTGCAGGCGGAGAGATTAACCAGGGAACTTATACGCATATATGCATAGCCCATGGACACAGACAATACTGTGGCAAAGGCTTGTGAGAGGCAGGTGCCAGGAGGAGGGGGTTAATGGGGGGGAAAAACCTACAAAGCAGACATTATAATTATTTTAAACAATAAAGATATTTATATATCGCCCTGACCAGTTTGGCTCAGTGGATAGAGCGTTGGCCTGCAGATTGGAGGGTCCCAGGTTCGATTCCGGTCAAGGGCATGTACCTTGGTTGCGGGCACATCCCCAGTGGGGGGTGTGCAGGAGGCAGCTAATCGATGTTTCTCTCTCATCGATGTTTCTAACTCTCTATCCCTCTCCCTTCCTCTCTGTAAAAAAATCAATAAAATATATATTTTTTAAAAAGATAAAATACATATCACTTTGGAAAACTAAACTAAATGTCATTTTAAATATTATTTTATTATTGATTTTAGAGAGAGAGGAAAGGAGAGGGAGAGAAACATCGAAGTGAGAGGGTAACATTGATCAGCTGCCTCCAGCGCACCCCTTACTGGGGATTGAGCCCGCAACTCAGGCATGTGCCCTACCCAGGAATCAAACTGGCAACCTCTCAGTACACAGGATGACACCCAACCAACTGAGCCACACCAGCCAGGGCCTAAATGTCATTTTAGTTGTGATTTTTTTTTTGTTTTAATATAGGTTTTAACGAAAATAGACTTAATTTGAAAACTGCAGCCTCACTATACCTTTCTGTAACAAAACTAAAATGGCAGCTCTTTGCTGCCATGCCGTGCAGTCTTCACCTGCTGAAACAAAAGTAAAAACAGTAGCTGTTATAGAACTAAAGGTCTATTAACTGAGCAGGACTGTATAAGGCATAATGTATAGGTATAAGTGCTAGTTATAATCGTGTTTCCAGTCTAATTTCATTTTACCATAATGTACCTTAGAAGGTACAAGGGCAGGGGTGACACCACTGCACATGATTATCTATCATAATCATCCTTAACATTTAGGTGAGGAGTTTGCAACTTCATAAAAAGTTACACAAACTGCACCCACTCCTGCAGTCTTCTGCTTTATAAAAATTAACGAATGTGCGTACAGCTCAAAAGAATCACATTTTCACCCCAAGAAGAAGAACAATTTGAAGTTCTATGTGCCAATGTGTTCCTACCAGTGGTATCTTGATAGCAGTATCATTATTAATGAAGGCAAGTCAGACTTGCCAGGGAGTATATGCTTAGAGCTGAAGGGGAAAGGACAAGAAGTTAATATTTCCAGGAATCAAAGTCAAGAAGAAACAGGCAGTGGTAAAGAAATAAGTATAATTGCAGAACAGTTTTAAACAAGAAGTGATAAATCTTCAACCTAGAGAGTCATAAGGCACAGGGCAAAGAACACAAGAATTCGATCCCGTCCTGTGTTCCTGGCCTGTTGCTAATGGTTTTATTAAACCTTGGCAAGTCATCTAATTACTTTCTTCTTCAGTTTCCTTACTATAAAATGAGGGGGAATGAGTAAGAGTGGACTGGGGAAGATCAGAACTGGTTCCTTCCAGTTTTGACATTCAGCATTCCTAATCCATCTGGTTTCTCTGAGGCCATAAGAAAAAGCAATAACTATTCCTTAGTCACCTAAGTTACAGCTTACTGTAGAGGCTAAGGTTCTTAATCTCCTGAGTTCAAAGTTCCACCTGGGCATTAGGAGGCTGGCTGGAATTGCTAGGCCTCAAGTCTCCCTTTCCTCTTTAAACTTGGAAAGCTAATGCTACCAGAGCAACTGGAATTCAGTCTTCCCCCTACCCTACGTAAGTGTTAGGCATCCTACCTGTTAGTTCCCCAGTAATCTTTAGTTTCATATCCCACAGGTATTTTAGACTCCATATGTAGGCATCACCATTTCTGGTAAAGACTACAGGGTTTAGAGTTGGATAGCCTTGGGGTTAAAGACTTGGGTTTTAAGTGCTCCATCACTTACTAGCTGTGTATCTTTTAGTAAGCTATGCAACTTTTTTTCTTAAATTTATTGGGGTGACATTGGTTAACAGAATCATATATGTTTCAGGTATAGATTTCTATGATACAAGATCTGTATATTGCACTGTGTGCCCACCACCCAAAGTTAAATCTTCCGTTACCATATATTACGCTATATAACTTTTTGAGCCTCTGTATCCTTAATGTAAAATAAGATAATAATATCTTCCTCACATTGATGTTTTAAAGATTAAATAACATATAGAAATACATAGAAACCGAGTATAGAGATCTCAGAGCAAAGCAAGAGACGGTCCAGCCAAAAGCCTGCAAGAATCCGAGAAGCACTACCACCACTTTGCAGAGTGGAGCTGCAGCTGCAGGAGGATGTCGCAGGCCCCACACCCTCACTAACATGCCACTGCTGGTGACCTCGGGGCTTTGCACTACCATCACCTAGACTGACAACTAGAAACGCATGCCCGGTCCTGAGAATTATATGATCTCTTTAAACTGCCTTTGCTCATGGATGCATGGAACAGACTGACAGCTGTCAGAGGGGAGGAGGGACTGGATGAAAAAAGATGAAGGGATTAGCCAAAAAACATATAAGTATCACATAGAGACGGACAACAGTGTAGTGATAGCCTGAGGGAAAGGGGGAGTAGGTGGAGATGGGCAAAGGGGGGGAAATGGGGAAGGAAAGAGACTTTGCTTGGGGCAATGGGCGCATGATGCAGCGTGCAGACGATGTTTTATTGAGTTATTGAGTTGTACACTTGAAACCTGTATGGTTTTGTGAACTGATGTCACCCCAATAAATTCAATAAATAAAAAAGAGAGAGGAAAAAAAAGAAATACATAGAAACCCTTAGCATAGTGCCAGGAAGCTATTTTGCCCAAAACCAGACGTAGCAGAGTAGTACCAGATTATATAGTTTGAATCTTGACTTACCACTTACTATATAACCTGAAGCAAATTACTTATCCTCCTTGTGCCTATTTTCTCATCTATAAAGAGGATATTAGGATTATCTACCTCTTTGGGGGGAACACTTTGTAAAGTATATTATTGTCTAACCACAATGCTGTACACCTGAAATTAATACAAAATAATACTGAATGTAAACTCTAATTGAAAAAAATTAAAAATAAAAAAGCAAAAAATTTAATGTATTTTAATAATGTAAATAATATCTAACTACAACTACATTAACAAAAAGTTTAAAAAAAAGAATATCTACCCTTATAGGATTGCTGAGAGGATCAAATAAATTAATACATATAAAGCACGTAGACCAGTGCCTGAAACATGTCGGTGCTATTTAAAATTTACCATTACTATTAATAAATATAATGGGTACATCCCCCAACACACCCAAATCCATCTTCTCTTCTTATACATAGTGAATTCATTCAATCAAACCACAAATATTTATTGGGTACCTATCATGTGCTGGGCAGCATAGAAAGACAGTCTCTGACCTCATAGAACTGAGTCTAGGGAGAAACACAGGCAATTAAATAAGGAATTACAGTACAAGAAAAGTATGAGGAAGTGATAAGGTAAGTACAGGGTGCTATGGGAGTATATGGCAATCATGTGTATTGGGAATGTGGCATCAGAGAAGCTCCATTTAAGCTGAAAGGTAAAGGATGAGTAGGGGCACCTGGTATGTACTTGTGAGGAGAGGGATTGAGAACATGTACTCCATAACATCTCTTCAATCTGTCTTTTCTTCACACCAGCTGTCTAAAGTCTAACCATCATAATATCCATCTAAATCAATGCTTCTTAAACTTGAATGTGCCTACAAATTATTTGTAGATCTTGTTAAAATGCTGATTTTGATTTAGTAAGTATGGAATAGGTCCCAAGATTCTAGTTTTAACAGCTCTCAAAATAATAGCAATACTTCTGGTACTACACTTTGACAAGGGCCTAGATAATTCCATCCTTGTAAAAGACTACTTCAGTTTATTGATTTAACTTCTTTTTATGTGATTATCATCAGCACAATCATTTTCAAATCTGGATCACATCACTTCCTTGCTCAACAGCTCCCCACCATCTTCAAAACAAAATCCAAACTCCTTAGCATGAAAAATCATGACTTACCATCTATATACCTCCTAAGCCTTCACTCTCTGAATTCCCCCACATCCTCACTCTGAAACACACACACACACACACAGTCTCTCTCTCACGCTCTCTCTCTCTCTCTCTCTTTCAAAATTTACCTTAGCTTAACTTTCTTAGGTACACATTTCCAGCTCCTGGTCTAGGTTAAGAATCAATTCTATGTGTTACTGACTAATCACCAAGATTGATCTCTATCATAGCACATAATGGTATCAGTTGTTGTTGTTTTTTAAAAATATATTTTTATTGATGTCAGAGAGGAAGGGAGAGGGAGAGAGATAGAAACATCAACAATGAGAGAGAATCATTGATTGTCTGTCTCCTGCACGCCCCCTAACCTGGGTATGTGCCCTTGACTGGAATCGAACCTGGGACCCTTCAGTCTGCAGGCTGACACTCTATCCACTGAGCCAAACCAGCTAGGGCTGGTATCCGTTTTGACACTATAATTGATCACTTGCCTGTTTCCACACTAGAACTGCAAGCTATTTGAGGGCAAAGATTATATGTCTTATTCCTGCATTCCAAGTGCCTAATACATAGTAAACAACCAACAAATATGAGCTGAATGAAAAAATGACTTAAAAACAGCTAGCTTGCCCTGGCCGGCTTGGTTCAGTGGTTAGAGTGTTGGCCCATGGACAGAAGAGTCAAGGGTTCGATTCCTGGTCAAGGGTACGTACCTCGTACCTCAGTTACAGGTTCCCCAGCCCAGGTAGGGGCACCTGTGGAAGGTAACCAATCAATGACTCTCTCTCACATCAATGTTTCTCTCTCTCTCTCCTCCTCCTCCTCCTCCTCCTTCCTCCCTTCTATTCTCTCTAGAGTAAGAACTAACAAAGCCATAAATAGAAATATGACTATTAACAAAAGTCTGCTTAGTATAGCTAAATGTACATCCTTGCCACTCATTAATCCAATCACTGTTTCTCAAGTAAACAGTTAAGCAATATAGCCCGGCTGGCGTGGCTCAGTGGTTGAGCATCGACCTATGAGCCAGGAGGTCACGGTTCGATTCCCGGTCAGGGCATATGCCCAGGTTGTGGGCTCCATCACCAGTGTGGGGTGTGCAGGAGACGGCCAATCAATGATTCTCTCTCATCATTGATGTTTCTATTTCTCTAGCCCTCTCCCTTCCTCTCTGAAATCAATACAAATATATTTAAAAAAAAATACAATTAAGCAATACAGAGACTACAGTACACTAAAGCAGGTACCAAGCCAGCCGCTTTTTCCACTCCCTGTTAAGTCCTTTAGAATCTGGGAGTGGAGTGTGGACTTAAACCCTCAATTTCCCTGAGACAGCTAATAGAGCTCCACTCAGGTCAGAGTTCAGTTTGCTGCACAGTGAGCACCTTTAGGTAAAACCATCCTCACAGAGATCAAGCTTAAACTTGGAAACTTCTTTCTGAATTCTGAAACAACCAGAATAAGAGTGAGAGGGAATTTACATTCAGGGCCCTCAGTTTTATCAAGGTTGGGGGTTAGGGGGGAAGGATTGGACAGTATAGGGTAAAATAACGAAACATAATGCCATTAAATAAATGTAGAATGTGGACTTCTTACTATGTTCTTTTATTAAAATAAACTTTTCATTGAAGCATAACTTACCTATAAAAAAAGTACACCAATAAAAAAGTTACAATTGGATAGAATTTCAAAAGTCAGCACACCTATGTAACCACTTACCCAGATAAGGAAATAGAACATTATCAGCACCAGCCCTAGCTTCATCTCCGAAATACCAAGGTTGTGGGTTTGATTGCCACTCAGGGCACATACATGAATCACCCAGTGAGCCCTAGCCAGTGTGGCTTAGTTGGTTGGGCAGTCTTCCCATGCACGGAAAGGTTGCTGGTTCATTTCCCTGTCAGGACACATGCCCAGGTTGCAGGGTTGATCCCAGGTAGGGGGCATGCGGGAGGCAGCCCATCGATGTTTCTCTCTCTCTCTTCCTCTCCTTTCCTCTCTAAAAATCAATAAAAATTTTTTTAAAAAAAGAATCAATCAACAAATGCATAAGTAAACAACAAATCAATGTTTCTCTCTCTCTCTAAAATCAATAAATAAAAAATTCTGAAAACAAATAAACATTACCAGCACCCTAGAACCTCCCTCTCAGTTATTACCCTCAACTGATCAGTTTTGCCTATTTTTGAACCTGATGTAAATATCATAAAAGATGCACTCTTAAGTACCTGTTTTCCCCTCAGCTCAATATGTTTCTAAGAGTTATCCAAGTTTGTTGCATTTAGCAGTAGTTCATTAATTTTTATTGCCGGAAAGCATCCCATTGCATGAATATTCATAATTTATTGAATACATTCTGTTGAAAGTTGTTTTCAGTTTGGGGGCCATAAAAAATATTGTTGCTGTGAACATTCTTGTGTATGTCTTACCCATAGGAAAATGAAAATATCTCTGTTGGATATATATCTAGGAGTGGAACTACTGGGTTATAGGGTATACATATGTTCAGTTAGGTAATATCAAGCAATTTTCCAAAGTACCTGCACTAATTTATACTCCTACCAGCAGAATATCAGTTCCAGTTACCTCATATCTTTGCCAGTGCTTAGTATTGTCTGTCTTTTTTACATTTTAGGCACTAAATAAACGGAGCTTACCTAACACACACATTTTCTCTATAAAGCATATTACAGACTCCTTTGTGCTTAGGAATACTAGACATCACTTCAGCACTACGTCTGGGGGACATTTTAAATAGAGAAATCACTGTCCTTTCCCTTTGGCCAAGGCCATCAGTGGCCTTAAAAGGCTCCGTTAAATGATTTCTAGAAAACATAGCAAACTCAAAATCTCTTAAGACCTAACTTCCTTCCCACTCAAAAATCTCAAACCATTTATTTTGTGTGTAGAGGTTGTTCAACTAAAGGAATAAATGTCTGTTAAACTAAAACAACAACAACAAACAGTGAAATCACCAAGAAAAAGCACAAAAATGCAGAAAATGTGGCACTAAGTAGACAATGGAAAGGACACTTGGATGAGAGCTCACACAGGAAGGCAGAGCTTGCCTTGTCTGACCTAAGCAGGGAATAGACACATGCTAGGTGACTCAAATTTCTGCCACTCTGCACATAGCCATGAATGACTACGGAAACGACTACAAGTATTGATATTGGTGTTACAAGTAAATTTTAGCAAGTAGGCAAATTTGTAAATACAGAATCTGAGAATAATGCGAATCAGCTGTGCTGTTCATCACTTGCTCTGAATAATTCCAAGACAAATTTACTCTGATTTTAAAGATTGCGAGCTAATTCTTGCCTACAGATGCTGTAAATACCTTGTGAGGTCCATAATCACGGCGATTTTACTAAGTATAATTTTCTACTAGGTAAAGATGCTCTAGTCAAAATCTCCTGCCAATAACAGTAACAAAGAATGTGGAAGATAATTCAATCTTCTTAAAGCAGTGCTGACACTGTAGTGTTAACATGAGTCTACCCCTGGTTGAGAGAGATCTTACACAATGAAGATTTCTAAAAGGCGATATTCACACATGGAAGACTACTGCTACTAAATAGTCATGCCTGTGCTTGGGCTGCTCTGCTGAAAACCAGCCTGGTACACAGATAGGTCAACGCAACCTAGTAATTCCGCCATGTTCCCCTCCTCAGTCATTCTTCCCCTTCTCCACATCAGCTACTAAATGTTCTCTACTCTTCTCAAATACACAACTATAACATCTATCCCTTACACTCAGTACATTGCTTGCACTCCTTTTTTCACAGAGAAAACCTTGCCTGTATCAATCTCCTTTTATCTCCCTCCTGTTTTATTTTTTAAAATATATTTTATTGATTTATAGGAAGGGAGAGGGATAGAGAGTTAGAAACATCGATGAGAGAGAAACATCGATCAGCTGCCTCCTGCACACCCCCTAACTGGGGATATGCCCACAACCAAGGTACATGCCCTTGACCGGAATTGAACCTGGGACCCTTCATTCCGCAAGCCAACACTCTATCCACTGAGCCAAACCAGTTAGGGCTCTCCCTCCTGTTTTAATGGAAGAGGATTCTCTCTTCTCCTCTGTTATGGACTAAATGGTATCACCTCAAATTTGTATATTGAAGCCCTAACTCCCAATGTGACTATACTTAGAAACAGGGCCTATAGGAAAGTAATTAAGGCTAATGAGGCCATTAAGGGTGGAGTCCTATTCAAATGGGATTTTCATAAAGAGAAACAGACACCAGAAAAGACAGTCGCTGTGGCACACAGAGGAAAGGCAATGTGAGGACACGGGAAGAAGGCAGCCATCTATAAACCAGATAGGGAGGCCGCACCAGAAATGAAGCCTGATAGCTCCTGATTTTATACTTCTGGCCTCCAGAAAACACATAGTGTTATTTAAGCCACCCAGTCTGTGGTATTTTGTTATGGCAGCCTGAGTAGACTAACACACCATCAAAATCTAATCCCTCCAACCAGTGCTCTGGGTCAAATTCTCTCTCACCTTCTAAGGGACTGGTTTCTATCAATGATCCCCTCTCACTTGTGTTTCTTCAACCTCTCACCCTCTACTGACTTCTTCCCATCAGCACAGAATGTGTTCAGGTTCTCCCATCTCCAAAAAATAAGTAAATGTGCCACCTTCCCCTTTCAGCTATTGCTCTCTGTACTTATATCAGAGAGAAACTCTGTGGCTTTCTAAGCTCACTATATCCTCAATTCTATATTTCCATTCACTCCTCAATCTACTACATTCTGCCTTCTGCAATCCACTGAAACTACTTATGCCAAAGTTGCTATGTCCTTGTTGTTAAATCTAATGGAGACTTCTCAGCTTACTTCTCAGGAATTTGACACTATTAATAACCTTTCCTTGAAAGACTCCCTTCCCTTGGCTTTCCTAACATTATATCCATCTTTTTTTTGCTCTCCAGAATACCTTCATTTTTAGTTTCCTTTGTAGCTCCCTCCCCTCTGCCATTTCTGGTCCCTTAAATATAGGAGCCCTTGAAGATTCTAATCTCTGTTTCCTCTTCACTCAAAACATTCTCTTTCCCATATCCATGGCTTCATTTACTATTGCTGTAAACCCTTGATTTTGTGGACCTCAATTTTTTAAAAAAATTATTTTTAGAGAGAGAGGAAGGGAAACATCGATCTGAGAGCCATACATTGATTGGCTGCCTCCTGCATGTCCCCTACTGGTAATCGAGCCTGAAATCCAGGCATGTGCCCTGATTGGAAATTGAACTAACAACCTTTTGGTGCATGGGATGATGCTCAACCAACTGAGCCACACTGGCCAGGGCATAGACCTCAATTTAACGGACTTCAGACTTAAGGACAAAATTTCTGGTTTGGTCCCCAGTCAGGGTGTGTATGAGAAGGCAATTGATTGATGTTTCTCTCTCTCTCTCTCTCTCTCTCTCTCTCTCTCTCTCTCTCTCTCTCTCTCCCCCTCTCTTTCTCTCTCCCCCCCACCCCCTCACTCTCCCTTCCTTTCTCTCTAAAATCAATTTTAAAAAACATTTAAAATTAAATTAAAAAGAAAATAATAAATTCAGTCATTAACTTATGGGGGAAAAGTCAGCTCAAGAGCTCACTCTTGTGGAGAGAGGGAGGGAAAGCAGAAGAGCTACAGCCAAACATAAATAAATATGCAACGTGTGTACAAACTAAATTCAGCATTCTAAGGTAACCTGAAGGAAATGATCAAGAACATAAACAAGACTCTGAGTGGTTGGAGCTGAGGTATTAAAAGTGTTACACATGCCCTGGCTGGTTTGGCTCAGTGGATAGAGCATCAGCCTGCGGACTGAAGTGGGGTTCGATTACAGTCAAGGGCACAAGCCCGGGTTGAAGGCTGGGTCCCAGTAGAGGGTGTGCAGGAGGCAGCCAATTGATGATGCTCTCTAATCATTGATGTTTTTTTCTCTCTCTCCTTTTCCCTTTCTCTATGAAATCAATAAAATATATATATTTTAAAAGTGTTACACACAATCCAAAGAGTTCATCCTTCAGGTCTCAACTCAAATGACACCTCTTCAAGGCCTTCCCGATCATCCTGTCTGGCCCTGCCCCCAACACTCTGAACCCATTATTTTATTTCCTTCTATTACCACTATATGAAATCACTTATTTTTTTGTTTCCTCATTCTAGAATTTAAGCTTCAAGAGGACAGAGACCTTATCTGTACTGATCACCTAGCATAATGTCTGATACATTGAGATACTCAGTATATGTTGAAAATACACAACTTCTACCATGGAAGGCATAGTAGTAGTCAGAGAAATTACAATAACAAGCAAAGAGCTGTGTGGGAGCACTGCTCAATGCTTGTAGGATCTGTAAAGGTTCAATGAGGAAATATTAGGTTTGGATCTTGAAGAAATGTTATTTATACCTAACTCTTTAAGTTTCCAAAATTGTCATGGTGCTTCACATCTTCATGCCTCTAATAACAATAAGGAAAAAAGAACTACATTTATTGAATACTTTCTACATTCCAAATACTATGTAGTTTGGGTATGTATTATCTCACATATATAAAAAACAGAGAAATATGCTAATTAACCAGGATGCTGTAACGGGTCGACCCGACAGGAGGAGGTTGCACACACAGCGTCGGGGGCAGGGCAGCAGGGGCCTCTGCGCACCTGCACTGGGGGAGGGCCTGGTCAGTAGCCACTGAGGCTGCTTCAAGGGCCGGAGAGGGAGGCCGGGCCGGACCGGCAACTCCAGGGTGGGCAGCACAGCCAGACCTGCCCCCAGGGTCCGGCTGCACAGCTTGACTGCGGACAGCAGGGCCTGCTTGGCCGTAGCCGCAGCGACCCATGAGCAGGCCAGCAGGCCGCAGGCAGCACCCAGCAGGGCCTACTTGGCCATTGCTGCGGCGACCCGGGAGCAGGCAAGTGTGGCCCACAGGCAGCACCCAGCAGGGCCTGCTTGGCTGTAGCTGCGGCGACCCGGGAGCAGGCAAGCGCAGCCCGAAGACAGCACCCAGCAGGGCCTGCTTGCCCATCGCCGTGGTGAGGAGCAGGCAGGCCCCACAGAGAGCCGAGAACCACGGGGAGCGGGCCTAAGCCATCAGTAGGACATCCCCTGAGGGCTCCCGGATTGGAGAAGGTGCAGGTCAGGCTGAGGGACACCCCACCCTGTGCACAAATTTTGTGCACCGGGCCTCTAGTTTAATCTTTATAATAACCTGTGAGGTAGGTACTTTTATTATCACCATTTTATCTGAGAAAAGATAGGTTAGGTAACTGATCCAAGATCACAGCTAATAAGAGGCAGAGCAAAGACCCAAATCTAGGTACCTTTGCACTCTATCTGAAATGCCCTTAACCTCACATGTTTGCTAAATGAACTCTTATTAACCCCAAACTACCTTGTAGTAGGTAAAAAAAATCCCTTCCTCTCTTAGGACTTTTAAAACAATAGACAAAAGTAAATGCAGTTAACCCTGGTGCGATTCGGTCCTGTGTTTCTGTTCTGCAAACCAGTAGTCTTTATCTCCGTCCACCTTCTCTCCCACCTAAGTGCATGTCATCACCCCATGAAGATTCAATGGACATGAACACAAGTCCCCCTGAGGCCTCAGAACTGTCCTTTCAGTTGTGAACTGAAGGCTGACAAAGATCATCACTTTAATGTGGATAATGATGAAAATGAGCAAATCCGCAAAACCAATTCTCTTTAAAAATGGTCAGTTTAGAGGCTGGTACAAAGGATAAATTGCACATTTTTGAAGCAGAGGCAATGAATTAAGAAGGCAGTCCAATTAAAGTAACACTAGCAACTTTGAAAATGTCTGTACAGCCAACAAGTTCCCTTGGTGGCTTTGAAATAACACCACCTGTGGTCTTATGGTTGAAGAGTGGTTCAGTGTGGTTAGCGGACAGCACTTAGTAGCTGTGGAGGAAGATGCAGAGTCAGAAGATGAAGAGGAGGATGTGAAACTCATAAGTATATGTGGGAAGCATTCTGCCCTGGAAGTGGTAGCAAGGTTCCACAGAAAAAATGTAAAACTTGCTGCTGATGAAGATGATGGTGATGATGATACTTTTTAAAAAAAAAATTCTAAGTAATGACAACCATTGTAGAAAAGGGAAGCTGTTTTTTTCTTTTTTTAATCCTCACCCAAATACATATTTTTATTAATATTTTAGAGAGAGAAAAAGGGAGAGAAACATAGACTGGTTGCCTCCATATGCACCTCGATGGGGGACTGAGCCCTAACCCTGGCATATGCCCTGACCAGGAATCAAATCCATGACCTTTCATGTACGGGACGATGCTCCAACCAACTGAGCAACACTGACCAGGACAAGATGATGATTTTGATGAAGAAGCTGAAGAAAATGCTCCAGTAAAGAAATCTGTACAAAATACTCCAGCCAAAAATGCACAAAAACTAAACCAGAAGGAAAAGACTCAAAACCATTAACCAAGATCAAAAGATCAAGAATCCTAAAACAAAAAAGGAACAGGAAAAAAAAACCTCCTAAAACACCAAAAGGATCTAGTGCTGTAGAAGACTTTAAAGCAAAAATGCAAGCAAGTATAGAAAAGGTGGCTCTCTTCCCAAAGTGAAAGTCAAGTTCATCAATTATGTAGAGAACTAGAGGCCTGGAGCACGAAATTCGTGTACAGGGTGTGTGTCCCTCAGCCCAGCCTGCACCCTCTCCAATCTGGGACCCCTTGAGGGATGTCCGACTGCTCATTTAAACGGGCAGTCGTACATTCCTCTCACAATCCAGGACTACTGGCTTCCAACCGCTCACCTGCCTGCCTGCCTGATTGCCCCTAACCACTTCTGCCTGCCAGCCTGATCACCCCCTAACCACTCCCCCGCCAGCCTGATTGATGCCTAACTTCTCCCCTGCCAGCCTGTTTGCCCCTAACTGCCCTCCCCTGCAGGCCTGGTCCCTCCCAACTGCCCTCCCCTGCCAGCCATTTTGTGGCAGCCATCTTTGACCACATGGGGGCGGCCATATTGTGTGTTGGAGTGATGGTCAATTTGCATATTACTCTTTTATTAGATAGAATTGCTTCTAGATGACTGACCAGGAGGCTAATCAAGATCTCTGGAAGCAGAGAAAGTCTCTTTAAGAAAATAGTTTAGATAGTTTGTTAAAATTTCCAGCTGTCCTTTTTAAATTCAGAATGAGAACTTTGCTTAGCATGTTGGATAAATGTCCAGGTTCCATTGCTAAGGATGTGTTGTCCAAAATGCCTAGACAGTTTTTAAAGATGGAAGCCCACCCTTTGCTTGGTTTAAGTATGTATGGAATGTTATGATAGGACATAGTAGTAGTAGTGGTCAGACAAATAGAAATTGTGGGGAAACAAAATTATACATGTGTCATAAACTCAATATTTTAATTTTAAAAAGTAAACACAGTTGAGAACTGTATAGATTTGGGATAAATGATTCTGAGTAAACTAGGTTGTGCAACAGTGTGAATAATCACATGTACAACTGACAAAGTGTGCAGAATGAAGTCAAATAAGTAGTTCATAATTATAATTTTTGAAATCAGCCAGTAACAGGTAATGGTCAATAATGTTCAAAGCAATTCTTAGTATAGAACTACAACTCACAGGTTATTACATCCACTTTTCTCTTTATCTACTTTTCTTCCTTATCCGCAAAACAAAGCAGAGGAAAGTCCTTGAGAAGGAAGACATTTAGAAAAAAAATTTTTTTTAAAGAAAAAAGAGAGAGAAGGAAGACATTTTACAGAGACATCACCTATGTCTCACAAAACCACCAGAGCACATTATTCTATTTTATAGATGTACCAATATTTATTCAACCAGTCCACTTTCAATGGACATTTAGATTACTTCCTATCTTTTGCTATTTGTAAATCACCATGATAATACTGTAATGACTATTATTCTATATATGTTAGCTCACACATGTGGAGAACATCTATAGAATAAATTTCCAGAAGTATTAGTTATCATTCTTTTTGGAAAAGATGACTTTTTGCCATTACCCTCCCCCCCAAAATCCATGTACAATAAAAAAGGAGGATTGAGGATAGCATATCACCAGCCACAAGCTAGAAAATTATTGCACCTTAGTTTTACAGGCTCTTTTGTATACATGGGTATAAACCAATACCCTTTTCCCTAGAGCAGTGGTCGGCAAACTGCAGCTCTGTTGACTAATGAGTTTGCTGACCACTGGGATAGGGGCTTAATCACAAGGAACAACAGCCGCCTGTAATTATTGGAATTGAGAGTCTAGGTCAGTGGTTGGCAAACTCATCAGTCAACAGAGCGGCAAACCGCGGCTCGCGAGCTGCAGTTTGCCGACCACTGTCCTAGAGTATTAGCTCAGTGATTTCAAGTTTAGACTAGTACTCCTGAGTTATCTGACCTGTCTCCATGCAGTTTCTTATTACAGCTGGGTGTTCTTTTTACAGATGTTTTTAGAGCAGTTTTAGGTTCACAGCAAAATTGAGCAAAAAGTACAGGCAGTTCTCATATATCCCCTGCCTCCTAATACACATAGCCTCTCCCACTATCAACTTTCTGCATGAGAGTGGTACATTTGTTACAGTGACAAATCATTATCACCCAAAGTTCATAGTTTACATCAGGGTTCATTCTTGGGGATGTGCATTCTATGGACTTGGCAAATGTATAATGACATGTATCCATCACCATTATACTATCATACAGAATAGTTTCACTGCCCTAAAATTCCTCTGTGCTCTGCCTATTCATCTCTTCTACTCCACCCCCACCCCCATTCCCCCACCCCCATCCCTGGCAACCACTGATCTTTTCATTTTTTCACTGTCACCTTCGTTTTGCCTTTTACAGAAAGCCATAGGGTTGGAATCACATAGTATGTGGCCTTTTCGGATTGGCTTCTTTCACTTAGTAATATGGACTTAAAGTTCTTCCATGTCTTTTCATGGCTTGGTAACTCATTTCTTCTCAGAGCTGAATAATATTCCATTGTCTAAATGTACTACAGTTTATCCATTCACTTACTGAAGGACATCTTGATTGCTTCCAAGTTTTTGCAATTATGAGTAAAGGTGCTATGAACATTCATGTGTGGACATAAGTTTTTAGCTCATTTGGGTAAATACCAACAAGTGCAATTGCTGGATTGTATGGTAAGAGTATTTTTAGTTTTGTAATGAACTACCAAACCGTCTTCTAACACTCTCCCTTCCCTCTCTTCCACTCTCTCTAAAAATCAATGGAAAAATATCCTCGAGTGAGGATTAACAAATTAATTAATTAATTAATTTAAAACAGCTCACCTAAAACAAATACTATCCTAGTGCCCTCTAGTGGGGATAAACTGTAGGGATATACCAAATGGAGAGAGATGGGCTAATAAAACATTGTTCACAGGAATACTGAATAGTGACAAATGATTTTCATTTTTTCTCCTCACTCTTTTTAAAACAAAAAATTAAAATAAAAAGAAAACTATTTTTCTATCTTAAGCTATTTTAATCAAATGTGAATGCAGTGAAATAGAAAATTGGTTAGAAAAACAAAACAGGTGTTTGGAATTTGTATTCCCATAGTATACTTCCCTATACAGAGGAAATGAGAACCAGAAGTCAGAGGCAAAGAGAAAGGATTTTACATAATTGATTGAGCAAGGATATAAATGAAGTGGTTTAAGATATGTAGTTTAAATACACTGTCAAGATTATGTATATGTTGAGATATATTTTTATATAATGCAATACATAATAATCTATAATAATAAAAGTGTAATATGCTAATTAGACCAGACACCCTTCCAGACGACCTTCTGGATGAAGCTGGGGCTGTGAGGAAGCTGGGGTCCTGGGTGCCTGCCGGCGGCTGGAGGGAAGCCAGTGCCGGCAGCCGGGGGAAGGCAGGCCTACTCTTACATAAATTTCGTGCATCGGGCCTCTACTGTATAATATCAGATGCATACACACAACCTATTTTTCTGGAATGGAGCACAAGAAGCTGTTGACAATAATGATTATCTGTGGGGACAAGGAGTGAGTAGGCCTTAGGAAAGGAGGCTTTATATATTTTAAATATATGTAATAAATGCACTTTTAAAAATATAGGTTGCCCTAGCTGGCTCAGTGGATAGAGGGTCAGCTTGTGGACTGAAGGATCCTGGGTTCGATTCCAGTCAAGGGCACATGCCCAGGTTGTGGGCTCGATCCCCAGAAGGGGGCATGCAGAAGGCAGCTGATCAATGATTTTCTCTCATCATTGATGCTTCTTTCTCTCCCTCTTTGAAATCTATAAAAATATATTTTTTTAAAAAGGTGTAGTTCAGTCACTTTAAAACAGCAAAATGAAATTTTATATTCTTTTACATGAACCCCTAAAATACATGGGAAGTGAATAATATTTATTCAGAACAGTCTGTTTCAGTAGTTGATTATAATTAACTAGAGGCCCGGTGCATGAAAATTCGTGCACTCGGGGGGAGGGTCCCTGGTGGTCAGTGCCCGTCATAGCGACCAGTAGTTCTGCTGTTAGGGTCAATTTGCATATTACCCTTTTATTATATAGGATTCTTGTTAGGTACCACAGGGTATAGAGCTACATTATATGCCCAAATTCTCAAACACACAAAAGGAGAAAACCAATCAATTTAAAGTACTTTTCAGTATCAATTTTGCTCAACAATTTAATCCTTTAAATATTTCCATGTCCCCCCAAAGCTTCCAGGATCTGAAGAAATTCAAAATGTCTGCTCTCTGCATAACTAATTATTGAGCAGGTTCTTGTTTTGCTATTAGCTCTAAAGTCATTTTTCCAAATGGTGTGTCAAAAATTTCCAATAGGTCTAGAAGAATGTCCTGCTGAGTCTCAAAGTCTTTTGCTAATTCTACATATACCTCCATCTCTGAGGAGTCCTAGCCTCACTAAGCTAATGAGCCTTCTTATTAGAAGACTGAG
This sequence comes from Cnephaeus nilssonii, assembly GCF_951640355.1. NCBI lineage: Eukaryota > Metazoa > Chordata > Mammalia > Chiroptera > Vespertilionidae > Cnephaeus > Cnephaeus nilssonii. The sequence continues at coordinate 62,038,105 of NC_137083.1, forward strand.
ATTATGGGAAGTTCCCTCATACTTTAATAATTATTTTTTGGTATATTCACCTAGCTTTTCCTTCTTCCTTCCTAATTTAAGGAAGAGATCAGTCTCATATCTTCAAACTATCTCCCTTATACTTTTGTGTTATTATTTAAACAAATTTTAATCTCACTATTTAGTCTAGTCACTTAGGTTGAAAACTTGAGTCATTATTACTCTTCCTCTCCTTCTAAAAATGTTCTTTGTTTCTTCTTGATACTACCTTTGAGTTAACTCAATAGGGAGAAGGACTCTAAAAAGACTCTCAGGTTACTACCAGCTGATAGGTAGTAACAAGGTCCAGTAACAACCATTATTTTTATTCTAAGGTCCTCCCGTATACTTCTGCAAATGCCTTTTCTGTCTCCTTTATCTGTATTCTTTACTCTTTTCTATTTACTTTCTATTTGCCTTCCTTACTTTATTCTAATGCCAAAGTGTATGCTACTTCCTATCTGAAGTTTTACCTTTATAATCTATTCTTATTCATTTCTGTTAAATTTTTTTGGATTTTTATAAGTTTAGCCAAACTTTGTTGTAATTATTACCTAAGCCAATTAACTGGCTTATGGCCCAGGCTCCTTTACATTGCCATTCTTCCCTTTAAGCACCCACTAGATCTTTGGAACTATTGGTAAATTCTCAAGATTATAGGCAGATTTCATAGTTCTTATTTCCAGTTCTTATTTCCACTATCCAAAATGTTTTATATGATAATCATGAGTGTGTCAATACTACTCTAGAAATTCATAGAATTCTATAAGGGCACTTTGGGGACAATGACTTATATATACTCAGTCTTCCATTTCCATCCTCATTGGCCCCATCACCACCAACACCACTGCTGCCACCACATACCTCCCTTTCTTCCCATATCTCTTTATTTCTCTGGAAAGTGGTACCAAAGAATTATATGCTGTGCTTTTAGTTAATTCTATCTGTAAGGGTAAGTTGTAAAAGTAATTTGTATTTCCAAAAGTATGAAGTAGTAAAACACTGAATAAGACTCCCACTGTAAACAAATAAATATGTAGCATAAACACCTATTTAAATTTATTACTTGGTTGGCCAAAAGTTATGAACTGGCAGGGCTAAAAAAAGGAGAAAACCCAAGTAAAAAACTGTTCAGCTGAGCCATTCCCATAATTCTGACCCACAAAACTACAAACAAAGTAAAATGATTGTTTAAAACCTCTACATTCTGGCTTGGCTGGTGGGGTTCAGTGGTTGAGCATCGCCCCATGAACCAGGAGGTCATGGTTCGATTCCCAGTCGGGGCACATGCCCTGGTTGGGGGCTCAATCCCCAGTAGGAGCGGTGCAGGAGGCAGCCGATTGATGATTCTCTCTCATCATTGATGTTTCTATCTCTGTCTCCCTCCCTCTCTGAAATTAATAAAAATATATTTTAAAAAAAAACAAAAATAACACTCTAAATTCTGACAGTAATTTGTTACATAACAATACCAACTGTAATAGGTATTACACAGTAGTGAACAAAATCTCCACTTTATACTATTTGAAATCAGTATGGAATCTTGAAGACATCTCTGCTTCACTTCTATTTCTTCTTGCCCTAGAATTTCAGAGAGATTTTTTAAAATTCCAAACCACTCTTTCCTTAGGTGTGGAAACTTAGGTGTGGTTTCAGATAAATGAAATCACAGAACTAATCACAGACCACATTAGTAACAAAATATAGATCAATAGCCCTAACTGGTGTGGCTCAGTTGGTTAGAGCATTGTCCAGTGCACCCAACAGTCTCGATTCTATTCTGAACTGGTCAGGGCATATACCCGGGGTTACAGGTTTGATCCCTGCTCCGGGTGCGTATGTGAAGCAACCAATCAATGCTTCTCTCTCTCCCTCTCCCTTCCTCTTTCTCTGGAATCAATGTAAAACATATCCTTGGGTGAGGATTTAAAAAACAACATTTATGCTTCTAAAAGGCCTCCAATCCCTGAACTCCATGCTTCTCCATACCATATTAGCAGACTGCTGTACTAAGAAAGACTGTGTCTGCTCAGCATAGCTCTCTTACTACATACAGTACACAATTCAGCTTTAAAAAAATTATTTTTTCAAATATTGAGTGATTCTTTTATGATCTTTTAATGCTTCTAGAGGTTTTGCTAAGATCATTTTGAAACTGGCTTGGCAGTGTTCCAGGGAACTGTCAGACCAACATGGGCACTCATTGGGCCCCCTGTGCCCAAACCCCATTTGTCTTTCAGATTCTGTTGCCAAGTGAGTCAGTCTCAACAACAATCTAAGTGTTAACTGGTTTCATTGAGCTCTCACCGCTGATTATAAGCAAGTAGGTCTCTCACTTGCTTAGGTAACTTGCTAAGATTACTAGACTTAGGTCTTTGTATTAAATAATGAGATCTCTTGGTTTGGAGATGCACCATTTGGTAAATAATTAAACTTAAGTCTTTGTATAAAGTCATTACACCTTTTTGTTTTGCAAGTATATCATTTGATAAATATTTTTACCATAAACCTTCTTATTCTCCTGTTGTTTGCATTGTTTTGCTATTGTCTACATGTACAAAGTCTTGTTCCATGTGCTTTTGTTTTGTTTTGTCTTTTTCTGTAAAAAAATAAAAAACCAACAAAAAACAAAACCATTGATGATTTCCAAGGTAGTGCTTTTCCCCCTAACTAAAACTTTTTTTGTATCTTCTCCTTCCTTTCTTTATTCCACTCTTTTTCTTTGTGGCAGGATAGTCAGAGTAATACCAATCAATTATCCATTTGTACTTCCCTCCAAAGAGCTCAGGCTTTGTACAATTCAAGGATTTAAAGAGCATTTCCTAGTCAGGGTGAGCCTCTAGACTTGTAAGATGCCAGCCTTCTGGGGCAGTTGATAAGTATGTATGAATTATCTCCAATAGAATGCAAATTTGTTACCAAGTGTATCTTGGTAAGGAGGTAGGGGCAATGACAGTAGAAGGGCATTACCTGAGTAATAAGACTTACATAGCTTCCAGCAAGGAAGACAGCAGGAGTCCATTCCTGACTTAGACTGAAAACTGCTATGCTTTTGTGACTGTAATATACAAAGGTCATTTCATTTACAAGTCTAACAATCTATACCAGTGGTCAGCAAACTCATTAGTCAACAGAGCCAAATATCAACAGTACAAGTGGTAGAGCATTTGACTGCAAATATCAACAGTACAACGATTGAAATTTCTTTTGAGAGCCAAATTTTTAAAACTTAAACTGTATAGGTAGGTACATTGTTATTAACTTAATTAGGGTACTCCTAAGCTGGCCTTTGCTAAAAACTCAAGGGGCCAAAGAGCCGCATGTGGCTCGCGAGCCACAGTTTACCGACCACTGATCTATACTAATAAAAGGGTAATATGCAAATTGGTCAGGACGCCCTCATAGTAACAACCGAACAGCAGGCTGCGTGGGACGACAAGGCAGGCAGGGGGGTTAGTGAGGGACAACCAAACCACTGAACAGCAGGCTGCATGGGGCAACCAGGCCGGCAGGGGGGTTAGTGAGGAACAACCAAACGACTGAACAGCAGGCTGCGTGGGGCGACCAGGTTGGCAGGGGGGCCAGTGAGGGGCAACCAAACAATTCAACAGCAGGCTGCATGGGGTGACCAGGCTGACGGGGGGGGGGGGGGGGGGGGGGCAGTGAGGGGCAACCAGGCCAGCAGGGGGAGCAGTTGAGGGCGACCAGGCTGACGGGGGGGGGGGGGGGGGCGGCAGTGAGGGGCAACCAGGCCAGCAGAGGGGGGCAGTTGGGGGTGACCAGGCTGGTGGGGGGGCAGTTAGGGGTGACCAGGCTGGCAGTGGGGGCAGTTAGGGGTGATCAGGCCGCAGGCAGAGGCAGTTAGGAGTGATCAGGCTGGCAGGGGGTGGGGAAGGCAGTTAGAGGCGATCAGGCAGGCAGGCAGGTAGGTGAGCAGTTAGGAGCCAGTGGTCCCGGATTGTGAGAGGGATGTCAGACTGCTGGTTTAGGCCCGATCCCCAGGCAGGGAGAGGGACAGAGAGATAGAAACATCAATGAGAGAGAAACATTATTGATTGGCTGCCTCTTGCATAGCCCCTACTGGGGATGGAACTTGCAACCAGGATCGGGCCTAAATCGGCAGTCAGACATCCCCCAAGGGGTCCCAGATTGGAGAGGGTGAAGACTGGGCTGAGGGGACCTCCCCCACCCTCTGTGCACAAATTTCATGCACTGGGCCTCTAGTTTCCTAATAAGGGTCTAAATAGCAGTAAGGGAGGCTGGTGCATTGGATAGGATCAGGAAGGAACCAAGAAAAAAAAAGACAAACCAGCACCAGAGAAACAGATGATAAAAAAAGAAAAACAAAGCAGAGGGAGGCTGAATGAATGCAGCAGCGTAACTATATTAGAACTACAGTTGGATTTGTAGTTTTTCTTTTATATTTAACTGGTTTCTATGTATAAACTTCTGTAGCATGGCCTTGAAGTAAGATTGCTAATAAGGAGTTTAAAGTTCCTAAATTTCAGCTTAAAACTATTTGAAACCACTCAAATGTCCAGCAACAGGGTTGGTTTTGATTATATAAACTGAAGTACGTTCAAACAATGGAATAACATAGATCTGTAAAAAGAGGAAGCTTTCTTTGTATTCACACATGAAGTTCATATTATGGGTCCCTCTTATGTAAGAAAGGGAGAATAAGAATAAATATATGTATTATTTATATTTGCATAAAGAAACAAGAAATAAAAACTAAGCCATGAAAGAAAGTTTCTGGCTATTTACATGTAAATACTTATTTAACTTCTTTCTTTGCTAATCCTCACCCAAGGATATTTTTTCCATTGATTTTTAAATATGTTTTTATTGATTTTTTAGAGAGAGGCAGGGAGAGGGACCAGAGAGATAGAAACATCAATGAGAGAGAAACATTATTGATCGGCTGCCTCTTGCATAGCCCCTACTGGGGATGGAACTTGCAACCCAGGCATGTGCCCTGACCAGGAATTGAACTGGGGACCTCTTGGCTCTTGGGTCAATGCTCAACCACGGAGCAACACTGTCCAGGCTCCACTGATTTTTAGAGAAAGTGGAAGGGAGAGGGAGAGACAGAGAAATGTCAATGTGAGAGAGACATATTGAGGGGCCAGGGATTGAGCCTGCAACTGAGGTACATGCCCTTAACCAAAATTGAACCGAGACCCTTTAGTCTGATCTAACTACTGAGCAAAACCTGCCAGGGCTAACTTTTGCTCTTTCCTAGCTAAGAGGTGAACTGGACCATCTAGATGGATTTAGTGGTTTTTTTAAAAAAACTATATTTTATTGATTTTTTACAGAGAGGAAGGGAGAGGGACAGAGAGTTATAAACATCAATGAGAGAGAAACATTGATCAGCTGCCTCCTGCACACTCCCCACTGGGGATGTGCCCGCAACCAAGGTACATGCCCTTGACCGGAATCGAACCTGGGACCCTTGAATCCGCAGACCGACGCTCTATCCACTGAGCCAAACCGATGAGGGCTAAATTTAGTTTTATATGCCACAAAAGAGTGAGGTTGGAGTATATGACATTGATTGATTTCCAAAGTTACCTCAGATCAGAGAAGGAATGACTTTTTCTCCACATCTGGACTAGATGAGTGATGGTAACACTCACTTTTTCTCTCCCCACAATAATGTTTCAGCCTATAATACATCACTAACCCCTAAACAATATTTATCTACACTAATAAAAGAGAAACATGCAAATTAACCATCACTCCGCTATACCCACCAGCCAATCAGGAGCGAGTATGCAAATTAACCCAAACTAAGATGGCGACAGCCACGAAGCAAGCACGAGGCTTGGATTGCCCCCAGTGATGGAGGAAGCCAAGCTTCCCACCTGCCCTCCTCTCAAGGCTACAAAGTTTCAATTATAGAAGATAAATAAACCCCAGATACCTGTTTCCAGCCAGCCCTGGCCTCCACTCAAGGAGGTGCTGAAAAAAAGAAAAAAAGGAGGGCCTGGGAGCTTGGGTCGCCAGGGGGCGTGACCAGCCTGAAAACAGCCATCAGCCCCTCACCCAGGCTGGCCAGGCACCCCAGTGGGACCCCTCAACCCTGAAAGGGCTGTGGCCAGCCTGAAAACGGCCCTCAGCCACTCACCCAGGCTGGCCAGGCACCCCAGCGGGACCCCCACCCTGATCCAGGACACCCTTCAGGGCAAACCAGCCGGCCCTCACCCATGCACCATACCTCTATCTATACTAATAAAAGGGTAATATGCTAATTAGACTGGGAGACCTTCCAGGAGACCTCCGGACGTTCTTCTGGACAAAGCCATGGTGGCGGGGCCAAGGTAGAGGCGGTTAGAGGCAAGAGGGGAGGGTAGTTGTGGGTGATCAGGCCAGGATGGGACGGCAGTTGTGGATGATCAGGCTGATGGGGGGCGGGGCCATTGGGGGCAAGCAGACCAGCAGGGGGGCAGTTGGGGGCGAGCAGGCCAGTGGGGAGGGAAGGTGAGGGTGAGCAGGCCAGCAGGGGGGCAGTTGGGGGTGAGCAGGCCGGCAGGGGGGGGGCAGTTGGGGGCAAGCACACTGGCACGGGGGGTAGTTGGGGGTGATCAGGCTGGCAGGGGGGCATTTGGAGGCGAGCAGGCCAGCAGCGGGGGGCAGTTGGGGGCGAGCAGGCCAGCAGGCAAAGTGGTTAGGGGCAATCAGGCAGGCAGGTGAACGGTTAGGAGCCAGCAGTCCCGGATTGCAAGAGGGATGTCCAACTGCCGGTTTAGGCCCTATCCCTGTAAACCGGCAGTAGGATATCCTTTGAAGGGTCCCAGATTGGAGAGGGTGCAGGCCAGGCTGAGGGACCCCCCCTGCCCCAGTGCACGAATTTCGTGCACTGGGCCACTAGTAATTTAAATAAACACCTTACTATCTAATTCCAAGTACTTACCTAGTTTCTGTGCCATGTGTTTTAGGCTTCAGCTGTTATCATCCATCCAGTTGTAATTTTAAATGCTTGTATATTACTGATCAGCTCGCTACGTGTAGTCTTTGCATATTGCCTCTATGCATATTTAATTAGAAGCTCTGGAATGACTTTTTTATCCCAATCTCCAAAAGTGTAACACTTTATAACCAAAAGTCATAAACCCTATGCCATGCTCTACACCCATTCATTTTCCTAGGTTTTCCAACATGCAAACAAATAGAAAGACAGCTTAGAATCTATTAATTCCACCCCCAAATAGTGACAGTTTCCAATATGCAAACAAATAGAAAAAAGGCTATTAGTCAGCTACATTTAAGCTGCTTGGAAAAATGACTAAGGACCAACACAAATAGCTATAGGTAACATATTATAATCAGAGCAAGAATCAAGACTAGGACTGTAAACACTATACTCTCTTCCCTCAGTTTCTACCCTTTCTTCTTGTTCTCCTCAATTATTGTCACCACTTCCTCTAAGAAGGGAGGTTGCAGGGAACATCTGTTTTACTCACTAAGCTAGCTTTATTTGGTTTACATGGCAACAGAAATGCACAAAAAGTCAGGCACAAAAGAGAGCTATTTATGATTTGTTCAAATTCTTTTCACCCAGGTAAAAAAAAAAAAAGACCATTAAACTAGCAAAAAAGAACTGAGAAAAAGGAGAGGTAAAAAAGGATTTCCTAGTGAAAAGCAAAAGAGATGGGCCTTGTGAATTTCTAGGTACTGTGCTTCTTCTGGTTTCTGAATCTTGTTACTAGTAGCCATGCCCCAGATCTAGGGAACAAACTGAGTAATGGTTACAAGGTTATCATTTAAAGATCTTTCAACTGTTCACATGTTCAGATCTCAGAATAACACTGCCATTTCAACCTTGTAGTTTTTATAAACTAGAGCCAAGAGGAAATTACAGGCAACATTAAGAGTGGACACACCCAAACTTAGAAATATATCTCTCTTCAGAAACAGAGGGGAAGAGGGAATGATTATTTTTTAATCCACCCCACCCCTCTGCTATGAAATGAATATCTTTTTAAAAACTTTAATAAGCCGTGGCCAGCATGGCTCAGTTGGTTGGGTATCGTCCTGTGCACTGGAGGGTTGCTGGTTGGGGCACATACTCGGATTGTGGGCTTGATGCCCAGGTTTCGCGCTTGATCCCCAGTAGGGGGTGTGCAGGAGGCAGCCAAAAGATGTATTGTTCTCACATCGATGTTTCTTTCTCCCTCTCTAAAAGTCAATAAAAAGTTTAAAAAAACCTTTAATAATAAGTCGCTTATGTCCACTGTGGAAAACAGTAAACAAAAGACAAAAATCAATCATAATCTCAACCTTCAACTGTTATCATTGTTGACATTTTAGAATATATCCTTCTGGTAAATTTTATATGCAAAAAATAAGACCATGTTATAACCTTTTTTATGTAATATATTATTACATATTTCATGTCCATTATATCATTAAATACTGTAATTGAGAGCATGAATTCTGAAGTCAGATAGGCATAACTGGATTCCAGCTCTTCAACTTACTGTATGGTTTTATTATTTTAAAAAATATATATTTGTATTGATTTCAGAGAGGAAGGGAGGGATAGAAACATCAATGATGAGAGAGAATCATTGATTGGCTGCTTCCTGCATGCCTACACTGGGGATCGAGCCTGCAATCCAGCTGGGCTTACTGTATGATTTTAGACAAGTTATTTAAGCTCCCTCAGTACTTGAGTTTCTTTATATATAAAATGGAAATAGAAAGTGCTTACCTCACAGGCATAGTATTCTAAGGATTAAATGAGATAATAGATAAAAGAACAAAGCAAGTACATAGTAAGCACTCAACATCACAACCTTTTATTATGTGGCTAATATCCACTGAATAAATGTATTCTAGTTTATTAAAAATCCTCTATTTTCAAAATAAAGATGTTTCAAAATTTATATTATAGATAGCAATGCAAGAAACACTAGATCTAAATCTTTACATCTGTGATTTTAAAAAAACCTAAATTCTTAGAAGTAGAATTCAAAGTCAAAAGGCACTTCTATTGCCAAAGTGTCTTCCAGAAAAGTCATATCAATTTATATTCCCATCTGCATATATAAAAATATTCATCTCCTCACTTTCATCCACATAGAGATTAAAAAATATTCTTAAAGTATTATGCATGAATTTTTATAGCCTGTGTTTTAGATTTATAAAGTATAAAATTCTGATAGAAAATTCTATCATTTCAGAACTGTTGGAAGTGAAAGTTTCCCTTGCTTTAGTTTTATCCCTATTTGGAGGTTAATTTTTATGTGGTTAAATGTATTGCTTTATGAATTCTGGGATTTATGTCATACTTACTAAATCATCACTAATGGCTTCTTTCAATAACTACAGTCTCTTTTTTATCTACGTATGCTTAAAATATATAAGTTATTCATTAATGTACTTATTAAAAATTCAAACAATACATAAATATCCTATACTAGAAGCCCAAAATTTGTGCACGGGTAGGGTCCCTAGCAGCTGCCAGCTGTCACCTGCCAGCCAGGGCCTTCCTTTGCACCTGTCTTGGCCTGGCACCGCCTGCTCACCTGCTCCACCATCCCGCTCCAGTCTTGCTCTCGTCAGGGCCCATCGGGGTGGCAGCACCTCCACTGCTGCCCCGCTTCCAGCACCGCGTCCCTGACACCTACCATGTTCCACCCCACCCCGTGGTGGTCAGTGCACGTCTAATTCCCAGGTGAACTCCCACCCGTAGGGACAATTTGTATATTAGCTTTTTATTATATCTATATATATAAAACCCTAATATGCAAATAGACCAAACAGCAGAACAACCAAACCAAACAACTGGTCGCTATGACGTGCACTGACCACCACGTGGTGCGCGTGGAACATGGCGGGCGTCAGCAGCAGGCAGCAGAGCACAGAACATGTGGGATGGTGGAACAGGTGAGCAGGGGCACCAGACCAAGGTGGGGCGCCGGTCGCTGTCATCAGGGCAAGCCTCTGGTGGTTACTAATTCTTTGCTCCTGCACGCTGCGGTCCTGCCTGGCACTTGCACCTGCTGCTGGCGCTGGCCCCGCTTGCACCGACTGCCAGCGCCTAAGCCACCGCTCATACCTGCTGCCAGTGCCGGTCCTGATCACTCGGCGCCATCAGTGGCTGCGAGAGGCAGCTGCTGGCCCCAATAGCCCCTCAGGGCTTCTCCACCTCCCCCTGCTCCTGAGGGGCAATCGGGGCAGCAGTTGTTGCTCGCACCCACTGATGGTGCCAGCCCTGCTCACACCTGCTGCTGGCGCTGGCCCCAATCGCTCCGCGCTTTCAGCGCATGAGAGTGGGGCCTGCACTGTCAGCTCGTGGGAGCAGTGGCAGGAACGGGGCACAGAGGATGGACCGAAAACCGCCCCTGTGCCCACCACAGCCTCATGGCCCATAGTTCCTTTCAAGGTGCACGAATTTGTACACTGGGCTCCTAGTAGGATAATAAAAGCCTAATATAAAAATTGTCCCCTCAGGCGGTCATTCGAAGGGGAGTTCAACCGCTCACTATGACATGCATTGACCACCAGGGGGCGGCGCGGAACATGGTGGGCGTCGGCAACGTGGCACTGGCAGTGGACAGCAGTTGAGACACTGCCAGCTTTGATGGGCCCCGATGAGAGCAGGACCACAGCGGGATGGTGGACCAGGCGGCACCAGGCCAAGGCAGGTGCAAGCGGGGGCCCAATTGCCCTGCTGATCACCTGCAGACGGCGACCAGCGGCGATGATGGGGGGTGGGGCTGCCGCCCAACTCCCAGGCGCTAAGGGAGCTGGGCCTGATCAATTGCCCCACAGATGGGATGGTGGAGCAGGTGAGGGAGTGGCGCCAGGCCAAGGCGGGGTGCCAGGCAGGGCTGCAAGGCTGCAAAGCTGGGGATGTGAGCTGGGGCTGCAAGACTGGGGGTGCAAGCTGGGACCTGATCTCCACAAGCCACCCCGAGGGACCCCATCCGTGCACGAATTCGTGCACCAGGCCTCTAGTATTTAATAAAAGGTGAAATCACCCTTCACTTTTTCCCAGGAGTGACTGTCATGATTAATTTAAAGTTCATCCTTCCAGACCTTTACCTATGAATTTAGAGACAGACACACACAGATTTTTTTAAAAAAAATGTTTCCTATCACATTAACCTTTCTTTAAAAAAAAAATACACACACACACACACACACACACACACACACACACACACACACATATATATATATATATATATATATATATATATATATATATATATATATTATTTCAGAGAGGAAAGGACTGGGAAAAAGATAGAAACATCAATGATAAGAGAGAATCATTGATCGGGTGCCTCCTGCACGCCCCTCACCGGGGTGGAGCGTGTAACCCCAGTCATGTGCCCTAACTGGGAATCGAACTATGACAACGTTCAACCACTAAGCTACACCGGCCAGGCCACACACAGTTTTTTAAAAATACAAATCAAATCAACATGTTGTACACCTTAAACTTACATAATGTCATATGTCAAATATATTTCCATAAAAAAAAACCACACATGTAAAAAGATGTTGCCCTAACCGGTTTGCCTCAGTGGATAGAGCGTCAGCCTGTGGACTGAAGGGTCCCAGGTTCGATTCCGGTCAAGGACATGTACCTTGGTTGCGGGCACATCCCCAGTAGGGGGTGTGCAAGGGGCAGCTGAATCGATGTTTCTCTCTCATCGATGTTTGTAACTCTCTATCCCTCTCCCTTCCTCTCTGTAAAAAATAATATATATATATATATATATATATATATATATATTTAAAAAGATGTTTATAAGAAAAAACTTTATAGTCTATTTGAAGCAAATAAATAAATAAAATTAAAAGGTACCGTGAAATAATCATATATGCAGAATAAAATGTATAAAAATAATAATACAAAGGATAGGATGGAAAGATTGACATATGTGAAGTGCCATAATATCACATGAATGTAGTCTCTGATAAGTTAAAGATATACACTATAACCCCTGAAACAACCACTAAAAAAAAAAAAAGAAAGAGCTATAGCTAATAAGCCAGTTGGGAGATAAAACTGGATGATTAAAATATACTTAATACAGCCCTAGTTGGTGTGGCTCCGTTGGTTGAGTGTTGTCCCGTGCACCAAAAGGTTGTTTACTCGATTCTCAATCAGGGCACATGTCCAGGTTGCAGTTCCATTCCCTGTCGGGGTGCATGCGGGAGGCAACTGATCAATGTCTGTCTCTCTGTCTCTCTGTCTCTCTGTCTCTCCCCCTTCCTCAAATCAATAAGAATTATTTCTCTCTCTTGTTCCTCTTGCTTGCTTGCCCTTGCACTCACTTGCTCTGTGATCCAGACTAGCCCACCACGTGGCCCTAGAAGCTGCATGGCCCCACATGTAATAGACTAGAGCTGGGAACACAAGTTAAACTAGCCAGATGCTGGACTGAATTGTGCTTTGATATGGAGCAAAGACTCTGGGTCTGGCTTTAATCCTAGCTCTGCTAAAGAAAGACAAAATGGGACATTTTCCACGGTGGGATAAAGGGAAATGGGACTCTGGAAGGGAAACCCCTTAACTTTACATCATCAGTAAGGTTTTCCACAACACCTCATCCTCCTGGCGGGGCCTCAGGAAATCTTGTTCCTATGGCACTCCAAGAGCTCCTCTTCCACCAGCGATGGGTGGGGACACAGAAGACACCCCACCGATAAGAAAGGTCCTGCATAAGGTCTCCCTCCCATTCTCGGGCAATTATTCTTGGATGAGGGGGGGGGGGGGGATCTGAGAGTTGTAAATTCCTTTTATCAGTCTAGGTATTTTAACCTGCTTTCAGTAAATACAGAAACTAGAACACTCCTCCCTCAGTAAATGTAACCAAATGATTATTTCAAGTCCTGGCCAGATAGCTCATTTGGTTAAGAGTCCAGATACGCTAAGGTTGTGGGTTCAATCCCTGGTCAGGGCACATACAAGAATCAACCAATGAATGCATAAATAAGTGGAACAACAAATCGATTTCTCTTCCTCTCTCCCTCTCTCTCTCTCTAAAATCAGTTTTAAAAAAAAATAGAGGGAAGAGTTAGGTCAGCTGTTGAAAATGGGGTCCAAAGGTGTGAAGGCAATTCCATCTATCTTTAGTAAAGTGACATAACCCTTAAATCCTAAAATAATCTATCATCAGGTCAAACCATTATTTCAAAATACTCTCTATTATGTTACTTTTTCAAAAAGTGTACATATTTCTTTTACAATTAAAATATGGTTTCCTTTTTTTTAAAATAAATTTTTAGAGAGAGAGGAAGGGAAAAAGAGAGAAAAAAACATTGATGTGAGAAACATTGATTGGTTGCCTCCCATACACACCACAACTGGGGATTGAACCTGCAACCAAGATATGTGCCCTCACTGGGAATCAAACCCATAACCTTTTGGTGTACAGAATGATGCTCCAACCAACTGAGCCACCCGGCCAGGGTTATGGTTTCTTTTTTTTTTTTAAGTTGAAATGGCAATATTAATATAAAGTATATTTCAGAGCAAAAAATATTACCAAAAATGAAGGATGTCATTTCTTAATTATAAAAAATTAATCAAAAGGACAATTCTAAGTGGTTCTGTATCTGCTAAGCTTAAAAATTAATGAAACAAGCACTGATAGAAATGCGATGAGCAAATCCACAATCCTAGCCAGAGATTTCAATGCCCCTCTCTTATTGTTAGAACAAATAGACAATCAGAAAGATTATAGAAAACTTAAAAAATACTATCAACCAACTTGATCTGACATTTATCAAAAACACTCAACCCAACAAGAGCAGAAAATACGGTACATTCATTTCAAATGCACACATAATATTTAACAAGATAAAGCATATTTTGGGCCATAATGCAAAACTAAATAAAGAATTTAAAAGAATTTATGTCATACCCAGTTCATTCTCTGACCACAATAAAATTAAACTAGAAAACAGTAACAGAAAGATGTCTGGAAAATCCCCCAACAGATGGAAATTAAATATAACACTTCTAAATATCCTGTGTGTAAAAGAAGAAAAAAGAAAATTAGAACATATTTTAAATAGCCCGAAAACAGAGCATATTAAAATTTGTCAAGTCAAAAACCTCAGTTGTCATCTTATGAAATTAGAAAAAGAAAAAAGGAACTAACATAAACAGAAGAAAGGAATAATAAAGTCCAGAGCAGAAAGCAATAAAATAGAAACTTGGTAAAGTAATAAAGAAGATTAATAAAACCAAAAGCTGGTACTTTGAGAAGATGAATAAAATAGATAAACCTTTAGTCAGATTGATGAGGAAAAAGGAGAAGATCCAAAATAACAATATCAAGAATGAGAGAGGTGACATCATTATAATTCTACAGATATTGAAAGAAAAAAATTCTATGAACTTTTGTTTTAATAAACTCAACAAATTCCTTGAAAAACATATAGCTCATTCAAAAAGAAACAAATAAACCTGAGTAGCCCCATATCAATTAGAGAAATTGAATTTGTGGTTAAAACACACACTATAAAAACCCAGGCCCACATGGCTTAACTGGTAAATTCCACCAAATATTTAAAGACAAAATAATACAAATTTTATACAAACTCTACAAAGGCACAGTAAGAGAAGAAAATTATATAAGACTAATGTTTCTCAATAATGCTGACCAAAAAAATTATATATATAAAATTGATTTCAGAGAGAAAGGGAGAGAGAGAGATAGATAGATAGAAATATCAATGATGAGAATCACCGATGGACTGCCTCCTGCACACCCCACACTGGGGACAGAGTGCGCAACCTGGGCATGTGCCCTGACCAGGAATCGAACCATGACCTCCTGGTTCATAGGTTGATGCTCAACCACTGAACCATGCTGGCTGGGCCTGACCAAAAAATTCCTAACAAATTTTTAGAAAATCAATTCTAACAATATATAAAAAGAACAATCATCACATTATCCCATAATGGAAGGTTGGGTGGGCACATGAAAATCAATGTTATTTACCATATTAATAAATTAAAAAAGAAAAACACATGATCACCTCAAAAAGTGTAGTAAAAGTACTATATACAAATCTTTATGTGTACATATGCTTTCATTTTTCTTGGGTGGGTTTCTAGGAGAGTAATAGCTGGAATATAATTCTGCCCAATAAGATACCATAGCAGGTAACTTTTATGGAGATTGGGAACTCCATATCTGTCTGGTTGAGAATTTCTCAATTGTGCTGTGGTCTGAGGCTCTTTCTACCCAGCCCTTCCTTCTCTGTCTTCCTTCACAAGTGTCAGACTTGGATCACATTCTGAAAGCTCTGCCTATTCCCGGCTCCTCTTCCTTTAAATAGTTCACAGGTACTTCTCTAACTCTTGAACCTCTAAACTTATCTTGACATCAGCCTCCCAGAAGTCTATACAGACCTAGGGAGCAGAAGATAATTTAATTGAGGAGAAAATCAGCTATCTGTTTAAATGGGACCTGAGTCCACATTCTTTTTTTTCTTCTTCTTCTAAATCCTCACCTGAGGCTATATTTAGAGAGAGAAGGGAGAGAGAAGAGAGAGAAGAGAAGAGATACATCCATTTGAAAGAGAAACATCAACTGGTTGCCTCCTGCACACACCCCAACCGGAGATGGGACCCACAACCTAGGTATGTGCCCTGACTGGGAATTGAACCCACAACCTTTTTGGAGTACTGGACATGCTCCAACTAACTGAGCTACCAGGTCAGGGCCAAAAAATGTTTAATCTCAGTATACTATGGTCTATTTTATATTTCTTTCACTTGAACACTTAAAACACATTTGCCACCCTAACTGGTTTGGCTCAGTGGATAGAGCGTCGGCCTGCGGACTGAAGGGTCCCAGGTTCGATTCTGGTCAAGGACATGTACCTTGGTTGCGGGCACACCCCCAGTAGGGAGTGTGCAAGAGGCAGCTGAATCAATGTTTCTCTCTCATCGATGTTTCTAACTATCCCTCTCCTTTCCTCTCTGTAAAAAAATCAATAAAATGTATTAAAATAAATTTTTAAAAAACCACATTTGCCTCAGGAAACAGAGCTAATTCTAAGTAAACCACCATCTTTTCCTTGTCCTGTCTTGAACTAAGAAATAACTCAGAGATCTGGCCAGCAGTGAAGGCAATGGTACCACTATCAGGCATTTAAAATGTCCTAAAGAACAAATATGTTATCAGCCCAAGGCTTCTTCATTTCCATCACCAAAGAAAATCTCAACCCAAGGATAGATGTAATGCCATCTTATGACAGGCAACATTCATTTAAATAGGATTTTATTTGTATTTTTTAAGTTAACATTTTGTTTATTCCTACCATCGTTCTGCTCCAAAGGGATAGTTTCATGAAATTTGCCAAAGTTTCTAAATTACTGAAGCAAACTGAGAATATATAAAGCCTATAATGACCAGTGGTTTTACTTTAGAATCTCAAGAATCATGTTGCCTTGTTGTGTATAGTGCTCAATATACTGTGTGTGGCTAATACAATACTAAACCAATCCTCCATAACCTGCCTTCTAGGACAAAAACTCTCTTGAGTGATAAGACCAAAATACTCCTCAGCAAATTTTCAACGGAAAGAGCTTCTTAAATCTTACCTTTTGGCCTTACAGCTTCACACTATAAAAAGTTCTTAAGGGTGAAGTTGACACCATTATCCAAAATCTGTATCAGGGCATTCTTTTTAGAGAGGCATAAATCTGCCTGCCCTTAGTTTCACCTTCTTACAAAGTTCCCTCGTCCAGGCTAAATAATTCCTCTCTTGTTCTAATGTTAACACCCTTCAGATATTTGGGAGTCTCTTTTTCTCTCCTGGATCTTATAGTTGCCAGAATTCAGTCTAGCCTGCATGCTTAAAAATTTTAACTGATCTTCATAAGTTCATCTATTTATCCCTTTCAGCACTACAGTTGCTCACAGAGCTTACCACCTCCTGTTTCTATTTTGCTGACACTGTGCTAAACGTAATACTCCCTCCCAGTGGGCTCCTGCCAACTCCCTATGCTATGGCACAATTCTTCTTTGTTCGCTGCCTAGAATAGCACCGGCTTTCCTTTGACTATCAGATCATATTTCAAGCCCAAACCAAGTTTGTTATCTGTCATTACTGTCAAGTCTCACTTGCCCTCTGGGGTTTCATTCTCTCCTCCCCCTACCGCCCCGCCCCCCGCCCCCCCCCCCCCCCCCCCCCCGCCCCATCAGATCACTTGTATCTCCTCTTCAGTTTCTGAAATAAGAGAATTGTGTCCTAATGCTAATTTCCCAGACAAATGAATATTGTTCATATTTTGGCCTGATATTAGTACTAGAAATTGCTTACTGACAATTTTCATACTGTGTTTTTTCCCTTTGTTGTTTTCCTACCTAAGATCTTGCCCTGTTAAATCTCCACTCAAACCTATGTCCTCCTTCTAGTAATGGTTTTAATTAAAACAGAATAGGTTGTATACTATCTGTAGTTCCTTTAGTTCAATAAACCTTTACTAAGCACCCACTAGATGCAGGTGTTGTGAATAAAAATAAATCTATTGCTTAATCATGTAAGCAATGAACAGGTTAAAGAAATACAAAAGAAATATATGACCAGTGTTTCAGAAGAATAACTCAACATAAGTGTAGAGAAGAAAAAGAAAGGAGGGGGGACAGAAGGAAGAAAATCAATCAGGTGTCAGCTGCAATAGTCCAGGTGAGATGTAATTAAATATAACAAACTTTAAATTTGAAAATTTTCAGGAGGAAAAAAAAAATCAAGATAGCTATTTTCAGGCTTTCACTTACTGAGCATCAAC
Organism: Cnephaeus nilssonii; assembly: GCF_951640355.1. NCBI lineage: Eukaryota > Metazoa > Chordata > Mammalia > Chiroptera > Vespertilionidae > Cnephaeus > Cnephaeus nilssonii. The sequence goes on from NC_137083.1 coordinate 62,055,905, forward strand.
TACGTGAAAGGTGCCGTATTATGTGCTTTCCATATTTTATCTCGTTTAATGGTTACCATAACCCTGTCAGGTAGATACTAGCATCTTAAATCTAACATCTGAGGAATCCGAGGCTCAGATTAAACAAACAAAGCTAAAAAATGTAACTAAATAAATCAACCACTAAATAAGTCAAATTTAGTAAAATGTCCTTTGTACTCTCAACTGTGTGTTTTAGAACACTATTCTAAGTATACTCCCTTAACTAGTCACAGACAGCCTCATAGTCTCTATTTCAATTCATTTATTCAGCAAATAGAAACCAGTAACTAGAATGTGCTAGGACTGTACATAATACTACAGTCAATGAGTTTACAATCTGGTGGAAGATAGATATGACATAATCACACAATAAAATCTATGATTAGAAATTAATAAATTATAAAAGAAAAAATACAGAGTATGATGAGAAAACGTAAAAGACGTTAATTTAGACTTGAGGGAAGGAAATATAAGAGACAGTCTCTTGAGAAAGTGACATTTGAGACCTGAAGGATGAGTAAGGATGGTGACCTGAAGGTGAAGCTGTTCTGATCTACCTTTCTCTGTGCTGCTGTCACCTGCTACCTCTAGTCACTTCATCTAATTTGCTGAAAACTCTCACAACTAGCTCATGACTCTGGGTCTTCAAAGTTCACAGGCATGACATATCTAGTCAGATGCCTGACCTCAGTTCCTTTTTATCTTCTTTAATGACCTCACACTGGCAACCTTGGCAGTACCTATAACTGCCACAATTTTGAAATCCAAAAATTTTTTTAAAATATATTTTATTGATTTTTTACAGAGAGGAAGGGAAAGGGATAGAGAGTTAGAAACATCGTTGAGAGAGAAACATCGATCAGCTGCCTCCTGCACACCCCCCAATGGGGATGTGCCCGCAACCAAGGTACATGCCCCCGACCGGAATCGAACCTGGGACCTTTCAGTCCGCAGGCCGACACTCTATCCACTGAGTAACCCAGAAATTTGGGGACTAGTAGAGGATAAGAGCCAAGGGGTTGAGGTATTTACAGGTGACTAACTGAAATGATCAACCATTTGTAACTATCAGTACTTGTAATTTAATGCTTTAAAATACTTATCTCCATAACGACGACCATAGAACATCACTGAAATTGTCTGTAATGATTCACACCAGCCTGCCAATATCATGTGGCCCATGTGCCCTAGCACCAATCCACATGCCCTTCACCACAGCAAATTATTCTTCATTACAATAATGGTTTATTTTTAAAAATCACTTTAGTCTACAAACCAACCTCAGTTCTAAACATCTCCCACCTGAAACAATTTGCTTCTTAGCCCAACAACCCTTTCATGCTGATAGCTGTAAGATCAGTCCCGCATTTCTCAGGCGACAAAGGAGAGAACACACGAGTATGAGTCAGTTTACCACTAGACCTCATGTTGTTAACATCTCAGGAAATTGTGCTGTGAATATTTTCATGTTTTCTGCTTTTGTTGCTGCTTATTATTAAATTTTTGTTTTTTACTGTATATTTCCTTTCCTTTTGGTTACATTTTCATTTACATTTCACGTCCTTTTGTTTTGAAAGTGTTTATTTACAGATTAAACAGTATATTAAACATATACTGTATATAAGAAAGGTAAAAACAGGCAATCATTTGGGGATGTGGAATGGAGTAATCCAATTTACATTATTTCTAATGGGAAAAAATTATTCTGTTTTTGAATAGCCTTCTGGAACAAAGTAAGTTCAAGAACTGAAGTTCCACTGTAATTCCATTATCTCAAAGTTTCTAGCTTTTAAACTCATAAATTATCTTCTACATATATAATTATTCACTAAAACATTCTTTAAAATTATCATTCTGGTGTGTTTAATTTAAATTATCTAAACTGCAGAAATATAATAAAACCAGAACAGATCAGAGTCCATTTGTATTCTATAAATACAAAGTTGAATACATCTACATTATGTGCATACCACACCCACCTGACAAATCATAAGAGCATGAAAATACTCCTAAAAGTTGGGAAATTTTCTTCTAGACTATCACCCTCATCAGGTATAAGAACTTATCAGTGGATTTTTAAAATGTTTCTGGATATAAAGCTGGTGTCAGCTAACTATGGCCTGCAGACCAAATTTGGCACACTGCCTATTTTCATGTAACTCACCAACTAAAAATGGTTTCTATATGTTTTAATGGTAACAAGAAAAAAAACAAAAAACAAAAACCTTAGAAAGCCCTGGCTGGTGTGGCTCAGTTGGTTCGAGTGTCGTCCAGTGCACCGAAGGGTAGCTGGTTTGATTCCCAGGTCAGGGCACATTCCCAGGTTATGGGGTGGATCCCCAGGAGGCAGAGCTCGATGTCTCTCTCTCTCTCTCTCTCTCTCTCTCTCCCTTCCTCTCTCTCTAGAATCAATGAAAAACATAGTCTTGGGCAAGGATTTTTTTTAAAAAGCTTAAAAAGAGTAATATCTCATGGTGCACTTAAAGTATATGAAATTCAAATTTCAGTTTCCATTAATTAATAAAGTTTTATTGGAACACAGCCACACTCATTCATTTACGTATTGTCTATGGCTACTTTTATGCTACAACAGCAGAGCTTAGTAGTTGCAACAAAATTGTGTGGCCTGCAAATACTAAAACACTTACTATCTGACACAATAAAAAAGTTTGCTAACCCATGACCACCCCCAAGTCTTTTTTTTTTTTTAATTGATTTTAGTGAGGAAGAGAGAGGGAGAGAGAGATAGAAACATCAATGATGAGAGGGAATCATTGATCTGCTGCCTCCTGCACGCCCCACACTGGGGATGGAGCCAGCAATCCGGGCATGTGCCCTGACTGGGAATCGAACCGTGATCTCCTGGTTCATAAGTTGACACTCAACCGCTGAGCCACGTTGGCTGGGCTGAAAATAGTTTTATTTTACTGTGTAATTCAGTGATGGCAGTAACAATTATTTCTAAATGGGCACAAGATCTTGAACCAAGAGCAATTTAGAAAATGACTTTAAGTCAATTAGAATTAACAAAGCTTAAACAGTTTAACAAATAAATTAGTCTTAATTCAATTGGTAGAATGACAGATATTGAACATACTATTTCAAATATGCTACTTTATAAGGGTTCATCGCTTAGGTTTAGTTACTATAAGCCCCTTATCCTGCATCTCTTCAATCATTCCCCAAGCAACCTTTAGTAAGAACCCTTCAAAACTCTAAAAATTTTAGGAAAAGCTATAGAAAGATATAGTCTTTAGTCACTGCAACCCTTCCTAGATATCTTTCAAAGCTGTCATATTTCCATGTTTCAGGAAAACAAACAAAAAAGCAAGTGTCCTCATGAAATGTTAAGTGAATTGTGGCCAGTAGGTGGAGACAGTTTCTAACCATACTAGAAAAACAAACTTAGATTCCAGGTTGAAGTGGAAATTTAAACTATCTTCAGATCCTTATCTTGAAATATTTAGTTAACTACTAGTAGATAGGACAAAGTGATTTTTTTTCCTAGTTCAACAGTAAAACTAGGCTACCTCACATTTCCTAAATCAGATTTCATTAAGGGATCAGAAATAAAAAGGCTGGCTGTTGAAAACTACTCCATTCCCTATAGAACACAAACCTATTTTTATCGGCCAGAATATATCAAGGTTTTTCTTCTCTTGCCAATACAAAAGGAGTATTTTCCGATCATTTACTCTCAGTAAGGTCTTTCCTCTCAAATCAAACTTCAGGCCTTCTTCTCTAATACTGTCTAGCTACTTGATTATATAAACTGGGAATAACTGATTATTCAGCAGGTAATGATTTTGATAATGTTCTAAGATTTTATGCTCCAAATCACCATATCAAACACTATTAACCTTCACTTGCAAAAAAATATCCTTCTCAAAGATATTGCTCTTTTTAAAAAAAAAAATATTTTATTGATTTTTTACAGAGAGGAAGAGAGAGGGATAGAGAGTCAGAAACATCGATGAGAGAAACATCGATCAGCTGCCTCTTGCACACCCCCTACTGGGGATGTGCCCGCAACCAAGGTACATGCCCTTGACCGGAATCGAACCTGGGACCCTTGAGTCCGCAGGCCGACGCTCTATCCACTGAGCCAAACCGGTCTCGGCGATATTGCTCATTTTATAAAAAATTAAAAAAATTTTTCTTATATATATTGCAAATGATAGGAACAGAATTGTGCTTCTAATTCCTAAGTTTAGGGCTATAAGACAATTTCTAGCAGTATGCAGGAGGAAGCAGGCTGTTTCTATTAGGCCTTAGGCAAAAAATAAAAATAAATTCTAAACCTCCTATCTCAACTCCTGACACTTCTGCTACCCAAGCACTCAGTGCCCTGGAACTGTTCACTAGCTTTCCAAAGCTCCCAACAGGGGCTTTTCTTTGGGGTTGGTCTATCCTACACTTTTTCAGTAACTCTAATTTCAGCAGTATGCACAATTCAGCCAGGTTTTAAGATGAAGCTTATTTCAAGGTAAAGCATACTAAGTGCAAAGGACTCACAGGCAACCTGTGCCACCATCACTACCAGGAGATATGTGCAGTACACTGGAATGAAAGAACAGTGATATCTTCCAGAAGCTCCCTCTCTTCGGAGCACCCACCTCTCTACCATCTTTTCCTTCGTATCCTCAACCACCTTACTTACAGTCACACATAGTGCTGGGGAAACAGGCACTCATGTGCACAGTCTGAGAAATTGTCTACCTACTTCAAAAAGGTTGACTTATCTTACACTAAATCTTAGACCACAAAACTAAAGCCTCTAAAAATTCTAGCTCAACAACCCAGGATAAACTCTAATTTAGCAAGTTGAATTTAATATAAAAATACACATTCATTGCTTTTATAAAGGCTGTTTCCAAAAACCATTTCTTTTAAAAACTCAAAAGCCCCTGAAATTTTTATTTTATTTCAGGTTATATGAAATATAGGTGTAAGCATCCTAATCTTTTCATTTTAATAAACCCCAGGCATTTATTCTCTATCGATTACATGGATCACTTTAAGAAGCCAAACTATTTAAGGACAATGAAAGCCAACATGGCACCAGAAAATAATTTTATCTTTTCCCCCTAGATGTTTCTGATCTTTTGAGAAAGGACTTAATTGGGAGGAAAGTCTGTGGTTGATTATACAGTATATTAAGGAGTAAAGTGGCCCTTCATTGGCTCCTTTAATGTAGCCTCTCCTCTACTGCTCCTCTTATTTTCTTAATTTTCTATTTTCAACCAAATACCTGTGTGTTTTTTTAATATATTTTATTGATTTTTTATAGAGAGGGAGAGAGATAGAGAGCTAGAAACATCAATGAGAGAGAAACATCGATCAGCTGCCTCCTGCACACCTCCCACTGGGGATGTGCCCGCAACCAATGTACATGCCCTTGACTGGAATCGAACCTGGGACCTTTCAGTCCACAGGCTGATGCTCTATCCACTGAGCCAAACCGGTTTCAGCCCAAATATCTGTTTTGAGTAATCCTAAATAATTCCCCCAAATTGAAACTCTCACAACCACAATTCCAAGTTTCCAGTTTCTTTATTTTATTTCTTTATTTATTTTTCAATCTATTTCTTTAAATAACACATACTGGAAAAGATAAGATTGAAGCAACAGAGCCAAGAGGCTGGCTTTAAGATTCCAGGATCTAAAATCAGCTATAATTACCCAAAATCAATTCAGCAATAAAACAACAGTATGAATGTAAAGAGCCTTTAGAAAAAGGGCCTAATCTATTTTTATCCTGACTTTGGCCAGATCTTTCTAGTTAGAGACAATTTGAGTTCCTCCAGGGCACCAGGTAACTCTCCAGGTATGCCTATAGAATCTCATTTCAAATTATTTCTCTGGCCATTCATCATCTTCACTGTCAGACAATAATTAGGAATAATTCTTTGTTTTTACTAAACATTCACACACTTATTTATTGTGTGCCTCCTATGCACTGTGTGTAGTAGTTGCAGTTTCCTGTCTCAACCTAGGGATATAGACTAACATTTTTAAAGCTGCTGCTCTGCAGTGCACATCCCTTTAAAACCTTAATCACAATAAATTTAGTTAAATCTTTTAAAAGCAGATTGCTCTAACTTCACAGAACAAGTCTGGCTGCTCAGCTTCAAGTCCCTGGCAAGAAGAGAGAAGCTCCGCTCTATTATGAAACCAGCTTGCCTATCAAATTCCTTTTCAGAGAAAGAGGTCAAGGAGAATAACTGCTGTGCCATTTTTCAATTCTTCTTTCCAAGAAATAACTGTGATTGACAGATGCTATTTCTTTGAGTTCAATGGCCTACATAACATTTATCAAGGGCACACAAAGTAATTGTTCTACCAACTAAACATATATTTGAAAGCCGGCTAGCGAGCCACATGTTTGCCGCTCTGTTGACCAATGAGTTTGCCGACCACTGTAATACACCATTCACTCTCCCAATAAAGAAAAGCTGGCCCAGCTGGTGTGGCTTAGCGATTGAGTGTCGACCTAGGAACCAGGAAGTCATGGTTGGATTCCCCATCAGGGCACATGCCCGGGTTGCGAGCTGGATCCCCACCCATGTGGGTGTGCAGCTGATCAATGATTCTCTCTCATCATTGATGTTTCTATCTCTGTCTCCCTCTCCCTTCCTCTCTGAAATCAATAAAAATATATTTTTTAAAAAGAGAGCTGAATTAGTGTTACTTTAACTACAAAATAACTGGTTAGATCCATACAAAGAGAATAATATGAACATTAATCTAAACAATCCTCTTTATGCCGAAACCGGTTTGGCTCAGTGGATAGAGCATCGGTCTGTGGACTGAGGGGTCCCAGGTTCGATTCCGGTCAAGGACATGTACATTGGTTGTGGGCACATCCCTGGTAGGGGGTGTGCAGGAGGCAGCTGGTCGATTTTTCTCTCTCATCGATGTTTCTAGCTCTCTATTCCCTCTCCCTTCCTCTCTGTAAAAAATCAATAAAATATAAAATAAATAAATAAATAAAAAATAAACAATCTTCTTTATTACTACCAAACACATTAAATGGGATAAAGCACATTTAACAATAAATGTATAACCATGTTGACTGAAATAAGTTCCTAAAAGTGAATTAACAGCCTCTAAGTTAATTTCTTAGTTTAGAACAAATGACATCTGAGTCTTATTCTCAATACCATATAAAAATTAATACTAAGCGAACTCTTTCCTGGTATTATACTATGTTTCAACAGATAGTTAAGACAATTACTATTTTTAATTTTTTTTGTAATCCTCACCGAGGATATTTTTCCCATGGATTTTTTTTACAGAGTGAAAGGGAGGAAGAGAGAAACATCAATGTGAGAGAGACACATTGATTGGTTGCCTCCTGCAGATGCCCTGACCTGGGCCAGGATCGAACCTGCAACCCAGGTACGTGACCTTGACCCGGAATCGAACCTGCAACCCTTAGGTGTGCTGGCCAATGCTCTAACCACTGAGCAACACAGGCTAGGGCAAGAGACAATTATTATAAATACTTGAACGACTCAAGATGTTAAACCCCTGGCCTATAGAAATTTAATTTGCTCCTGCTGTTTTTATTTGAAAAAAGTTTTTTGTGTGTTGGGTTCCCTCATACAGGTTTTTTAAGATTTTTTTTTTATTTTATTGATTCAGAGAGAAAGGGAGAGGGAGATACAGAAATATCAATAGTGAGAATCACTGATTGACTGCCTCCTGCACCACTGGAAGTAATGTGCCCTTACCAGGAATCAAAAAGTAACCTCCGGGTTCATAGGTCGACACTCAACCACTGAGCACACTGGCCAGGCCCTCAGATAGATTTTAATGCTGTGGTTATAATCAATCCATGGCTTCTACTAGAACATTTTCAAGGCCATATCCATAGAACATTTTCAAGGCCATATCCATAGAACATTTTCAAGGCCATATGCAGACACTGATATTGATTGAAGGGGCATACATATATTTGTGTATAAATTATATGTGCTGCAGGAGTATTTTTTACCTCTCAGTCTTGGGAAATAAGCATATATCACTTATTATACTAAATTTAGCAGTTATTTTTTTATTTCTTGGTTTCCATTTTTTTTTTATATATAACTCTTTACCCTATTGTCTGTGTCCATGGATTATGCATATATGCATACAGGGTCTTTGGTTAATTACCTCCCACCCACCCACCCTCCCCCACCTTCTCTCTGAGATTCCTAAATCTGTTCCATGCTTCCATATCTCTGGATCCACTCATCAATTAATTTTGTTACTTAGATTCCACATAAAAGTATGATCATGTGATACTTGTCTTTCTCTGACTTATTTCACTTAGCATGATACTCTCCAGGTCCCGCCATGCTGTCCCAAAGGGTAAGAGATTATTCTTTTTTACTGCTGCATAGTATTCCATGGTATAAATGTACCACAACTTCTTTATCCACTCATCCTCTGATGGGCACTTAGGCTGTTTCTATATCTTAGCTATTGTAAATTGTGCTGCTGTGAACATAGAAGTGCATACATTCATTCTGACTGGTGCTTTGGGTTTCTTAGGATATATTTCTAGAAGTGGGATCACTGCGTCAAATGGCAGTTCCATATTAAATTTTTTAAGGAACTTCATACTTTTTCCATAATGGTTGCACCAGTCTACATTCCCACCAGCAGTGTACTAAGGTTCCCTTTTCTCCACATCTTCGCCAGCACTTGTCATTTGTTGATGGTAGCCATTCTGACAGGTGCGAGGTGATACCTCATTGTCATTTTAATTTGCATCTTTCTGATGATCAGTGACTTTGAGCATTTTTTCATTTGTCTCTTGGCCATCTGTATGTCCTCTTTGGAGAATTGTCTATTTAGGTCCTTTGCCGATTTTAAAATTGGATTGTCTTCCTTCTGTTAAGTTGTATGAGTTCCTTACATGTTTTGGATATTAACCCTTTATCAGATGTATCATTGCCAAATATGTTCTCCCATAAAGTGGGATCTCTTTTCACTTTGTTGATTGTTTCTTTTATATTGATGTAGTCCCATTTGTTTATTTTCTCCTTAGTTTCTTTTGCCTTAGGATAGATGTATCCATAAGCATATTGCTATGACAGATGTCTGAGATTTTGCTGCCTATGGTTTCTTCTAGGATTTTAATGGTTTCACAACTTACATTTAAGTCTTTTATCCATTTTGAGTTTATTCTTGTGTATGGTATAAGTTGGTGGTCTAGTTTCATTTTTTTTGCATGTATCTGTCCAATTTTCCCAACACCATTTATTCAAGAGACTCTCTTGACTCCACTGTATGCTCTTGCTTCCTCTGTCAAATATTAATTGAGTGTAATGGCTTGGGTCAACTTCTGAATTCTCTGTTCTGTTCCATTGATATATATGCCTGTTCTTGGGCTAGTACCAGGCTGTTTTGATTGTGGTGGCTTTGTAGTATAACTTGAAATCTGGTATTGTGATTCCTCCAACTTTTTCTTTCTCAAAATTGCTGCAGCTATTAGGTGTCTTTTTTGATTCCATATAAATTTTTGGAGTATTTGTTCCAGCTATGAAATATGCTGTTGGTATTTTAATAGGGATTGCAGTGAATCTGTAGATTGCCTTGGGTAGTATGGACATTTTAATGATGTTGATTCTACCAATCCACGAATATGTTTATATCTTGTTTATATCTTCTATCTCTTTTTTCAACATCCTCTAGTTTCCTGAGTACAGGTCTTTTGCCTCTTTGGTTAAATTTATTCCTAAGTATCTTAATTTTTTGTTGCAGTGGTAAATGGGCTTCTTTGTTTAGTTTCTCTTTCTGATAATTCATTATTGGTATATTAAAAAGCCATCAATTTTTGCACATTGATTTTGTATTCTGCTACATTGCCAAATTCATTTATTAAATCTAGTAGTTTTTTGGTGGAATCTTTTCTTGGTTTCCTTTTTGAAAAATTCCTTTTCCTCAACTGTTAAATCTGAGCTTCCCCAAACTAAAGTTTCAAAGATGAAAAAAAAACAAAAAATTACTAGATGTCTTTGCTATATCAGTTTGAAGTGGTTAAGCAATATGTTTTAAAAGCAATGTTTCTCCATCTACAAGTTGTAAACTGTGTCCCAAATAACTTATTCCTAATACATAAATACCTTTTTATGAATATATTAAACTAGAAGCCCGGTGCACAAAATTCGTGCACGGCGGGGGTTGTCCCTCAGCCCAGTCTGTACCCTCTCCAATCTGGGACTCCTGGAGGGATGTCCGACTGCTCGTTTAGGCCCGATCCTCGTGGGATCGGGCCTAAACGGGCAGTCGGACATCCCTCTCACAATCCAGGACTGCTGGCTCCCAACTGCTTGCCTGCCTGCCTTCCTGATTGCCCCTAACCGCTTCTGCCTGCCAGCCTGATCACCCCCTAACCACTCCGCTGCCAGCCTGGTTGATGCTTAACTGCTCCCCTGCCAGCCTGTTTGCCCCCAGCTTCCCTCCTCTGCCAGCCTGGTCACCCCTAACTGCCCTCTCCTACAGGGTTGATCACCTCCAACTGCCCTCCCTTGAAAGCCTGGTCCCTCACAACTGCCCTCCCTTGCAGGCCGGGTGCCTCCCAACTGCCCTCTCCTGCTGGCCATCTTGTGTCCACATGGGGGCAGGATCTTTACCACATGGGGGCAGCTATATTGTGTGTTGCAGTGATGATCAATCTGTATATTACTCTTTTATTAGATAGGATAGAGGCCTGGTGCACGGGTGGGGGCCAGCTGGTTTGCCCTGAAGGGTGTCACAGATAAGGGTGGGGGTTCCCTTGGGGTGTGGGGCGGCATGAGCGAGGGGCCTGTGGTGGTTTGCAGGCCGGCCACGCCCCCTGGCAACCCAAGCAGAGGCCCTGGTATCTGGAATTTATTTTCCTTCTACAATTGAAACTTTGTAGCCTGGAGCGGAGCCAAGCCTGGGGCTCCAGCAGCCATTTCTGTGGCAGTTAATTCACCTTCTACAATTGAAACTTTGTTGCCTTAAGCAGGTGGGCCCGGCCAGGGTGTGCGGAAAGCTTTGCTTCCCCTGTTGCCGGGGACAACGCTGGCCTGCTCTCTCAAGTTCCATTCTGCCGCCATTTGTTTGAATTTGTTTACCTTCTATAATTGAAACTTTGTAGCTTGAGTGGAGGCTTAGGCCTGCAACGGCTATCGGAAAGCTTGGCTTCCTCTGTTACCTGGGAAACCCTGCTCTCTGTGGCTGTAGCCATCTTGGATTGGGGTTAATTTGCATACTCGCCCTGATTGGCTGGTAGGCGTGGCTTGGCTGGTGGGCGTGGCTTATGTAGCGGAGTGATGGTTAATTTGCATATTACCATTTTATTAGAGAGGATTAGATTAAAGGTAATCCCTATTAATGTCACTTTTCTTCTCAACAGTAGTTTCCCTTTATCTGTGGGGGATACATTCCAAGACTCCCAGTGGACTCCTGATACAGCAGATAGTACTGACCCTATTTATACTATGTTTTTGCCTATACATACATACACTTTATGGCTTCTCTTTGGCATAGCCAAATTGCCAGTAACTCTTGAGCTTTCAGGCCACTATTAAGTTTAAAATAAGGGTCACTTGAACACAAGCAGTGTGATACTGTGACAGTCAATCTGATAAGCAAAGATGTCTACTAAGTGACTAACGGAAGGGTAGCAGGTAGCATCTATAGTGTGGATACACTGGAGATAGGAATGATTTATATCCCAGATGGGATGCAGTGGGACAGCTCGAGATTTCATCATGCTACTCAGCACGGCACACAATTTAAAACTTATGAATTGTTTTTATTTTAATATTTCCATTTAATATTGTCCATGAGTAACTGAAACCATGGAAATTGAAACTGCAGATAAGGGGGGACTACTGTATTATTCAATTTTACTGAGTGGGAGGGACATATAGCGAGTCAGCAAGGAATTTTGCATAATCAGCAGACTCTATTAGATATGCTACAGCCTCAGCTGTGACAATGATTGATTATAATACTGGTTGTGAGTTATTTTCTCTTTATCATGCATAAATTCATAATAATGAAGTAAGGAGAAATGAAGAAAATAGGAAAAATTCCTTTTTAAGGCTCATGTATGAGAATGCTATGAACATGCTAGTAAACACAAAAAACAAGTTATAATTACCTAACCAAAGAAAATGATGGCAAACAAATTGTTACACTGCTTCCACTAAAAATTTTAACATTTGCAAATTACATGAATTCTTTTTTTACTGTAACACTGAAGATAATAAGAACTAATTCTTTAGTAGTTCATACATACTATATGCCTTAATATTTACCTATGAAATGACCTAGGGCAAAAATTAAGATTTGTTTTTCTGGGAATAAAGTTTCCTTAAAAAAAAAAAAACTGCCTTAGCCATAATTACTTATAAAATAACAGATTTTGTGACACAAAATGAGTATAATTTTATTATACTATGACCATAAAATCCTTTTATGAACACCAATCCCATCCTACAAAGAGTCTGTAGTAAAGTCACTAATTTAATAGTTCTGGCTCTGGAGAAAGAATGCACAGCATTGAATCCTGGCTCTAACATTCACTAGTTGTGAAACCTTAGGCAAGTTACATAATCTCTGCATCTCAATTACTTCATCTATAAAATGGGAAGGATGAAAATGATCCTACCTACTTAATAAGGTTGTGGTAAGAATATATGTGTGTGTGTGTGTGTGTGTGTGTGTGTGTGTGTGTGTGTGTGTGTATCCATATAAAATTGCTCAGAACAGTGCCTAGCATATTGTAGGTACTTAAAGTTAGTTTTGCTTTATTTCCCTGCAATAATTTTTTTATTTGATTTTTATAAAATAAATGGATAAACTCATGGGGAACATGTGTGTGATAATGTGAATGTTTCTTGCCATTTTTATTAAAGGAGAAAAGAGCAGAGGTGGGGGCTGCTGGGGAGGATGCTTTCAAATGTTATTTATCATATACCAAGAAAGTAAAAACAGCCCTGGCTGGTTTCTCTCAGTGGTTAGAGCATCAGCCCTCCAACACAAGAGCACATACCTCAGATGCAGGCTTGAGCCCTGGCCCCTGTCGGGATTGTGCAGGAGGCAACAAATCGATGTATCTCTCACACTGATATATCTCTCACATTGATGTTTCTCTCTCACTCTTTCTCTCTCTCCCCCTCCTGCCTCCCCTCCATTCTCTCCAAAGCAAACAAACAAACAATAACAACAACAAAAACAACGGGAAAAATAGCCTCAGGAGAGTATACAAAAAAAGTAAAACCAAAGATTCGGATTTATTCCTTTAAACAAAAATGTAATGAAAAGATTCACTGGAAACAACAGAATAAACACTCTATGTCCGCCAACAAATAGCAATTAAGTAAAACTCACTTTTAAAATGCCTTTTGCCCTGGCCAGTGGCTCAGTTGGTTGGAGCGTTGGCCTATGCACCAAAAAAAGATTGCAGGTTCAATCCCTGGTCGAGTCACATCCAGGAGGCAGCTGATCAATGTTTCTGTTTCTCTCTCTTCCCCTCTTCCTCTCTCTCTATAAATCAATAAAGACATCCTTGGGTGATGATTTAAATAAATAAATAAATAAATACACACCTTTTTCTTTCACATTCACCCAGAATATTTTTCACTGTTATATCAAACTTTTTTCAGATCAAGAAAGGAAGCCATGCTTGACAGTGTTGCTCTGTCATGCCACTAAAATGAATTCATATTTTTAAATGCTGCTCAGAACATTCATTCATTCAACAAATATTTATTGGAAGCCGTGCACCAGACACCAGGAACATAAAGGTGACTAAGACATGCTCTCATCTTCAAGCTTAGTCTATTAGAAAAAACAAATATGTAACATTACTAGAGAAGGAATAATGTATAATAATAGCAGCAAAGAAATGAAACATTTTTAAGTGTTTAAATCTAGGACTTCATAATGATACCAAAAATAAAACAAAAACCCTAGTTGGTGGAGAATGCTAGTGAACCCAATTCATTATTTTGAAAATTGGTAAATAAAAGGAAAGAATCAAGCAGTCATCCTGATTTTCCTACTGGAACCATACCACTGGGTAATCAAGTACTAGATAAGAAGAAGTTTCTCTTTACAGACATACTAGAGGCCCAGTGCACAAAATTTGAGCACTCAGGGGGCAGGGTGTAGGGGTCCCTCAGCCCAGCCTGTGCCCTCTCGCAGTCTGGGAGCCCTCAGGGGCTGTCCGTCTGACAGCAGTGGAGTGGGCCTAAGCTGTCAGTGGGACATCCTTAGCACTGCTGCAGAGGTGGGAGAGGCTCCCACCACCGCCACTGTGCTCACCAGCCGTGAGCCCGACTTCTGGCTGAGCAGTGCTCCCCCTGTGGGAGCACACTGACCACCAGGGGGCAGATCCTGCATTGAGCGTCTGCCCCCTGGTGGTCAGTGACGGGTCGTTCCACCATTTGGTCGACTTGCATATTAGCCTTTTATGCCTGCAGGATCAGGCCGAAACCCGCTCTCTGACAACCCCCAAGGGGTCCTGGATTGTGAGAGGGCGCAGGCCAGGCCAAGGGACCCCACTGGTGCATGATTGGGGTCAGGGAGGAACGCAGGAGGTTAGACAGCCAGGGAAGGACCATGGGAGGGCTCCAAGGCATGTCCAGCCCATCTCACTCAGTCCTGATCGGCTGGACCCCAGCAACAAGCTAACCTACTGGTCAGAGTGTCTGCCCCCTGGTGGTCAGTGCACATCATAGAGAGCAGTTGAGCGGCCTTAGTATATCAATAGCATATTATGCTTTGATTGGTTGAATGGACTATGGGACGACTGGACACTTAGCATATTAGGCTTTTATTACATAGGATTCCATCTAATAAAGAATAACAGATTGGAATATCACCACTTTGCAGCTCTTCATGATTTAATGAATCTAAGTAAAGATTGTCAATAGCTACTGACATCACAAAGAGAGAGTTAGATATTATACACCTCCTGATGGTAGTACATACCACTCATGAAGATGTCTGAGCAAACTCTAAGTCTTAAGTACCAATTTACAGGAAATGCAGAGGACCAAGGAATATGTTAAAAGATACCACAGACATGCAATCAGCAAAATTCAGACTCAAAGAAACTCTACAAGACAAATGACTCAGTTTCTACAACAAAAAATCACGAAAAAAAAACCAAAAAGAATCTTTTTAAAAATTTTATATATATTTTAATTGATTTCAAAGAGGAAGGAAGAGGGAGAGAGAGATAGAAACATCAAAGAGATGAAGAATCTTAAGAGACAAATTAACCGACTACACTGTACAACATTTATATGTATGAATGACATAATCACGGAAATGCATACACTCACTGGGTTTTTGATGCTATTAAAAAATTACTGTTGCCCAGCTAGCTGTGTGGCTCAGTGGTTGAGTGTCAACCTATGAATCAGGAGGTCAGGGTTCGATGCCCAGTCAGGGCACATGCCCGGGTTGAGGGCTCAATCCCCAGTGGGGGGCATGCAGGAGGCACCTAATCAATGATTCTCTCTCATCGATGTTTCTATTTCTCTCTCCCTCTCCCTCCTTTCTGAAATCAATAAAAATATATTTTTTTAAATAAATAAATAAAATAAAATAAATAATATTTTAAAAAAATTACTGTTACTTTTTTTTTAGGGTGATAACAGAATTGTGGTTATTTCCTTAATTTTTTTAAAAAAATATCTTTATTGGTTTCAGAGAGGAAGGGGGAGGGAGAGATAGAAACATCAATGATGAGAGAAAATCACCAATTGGCTGCTTCCTGCACGCTCCACACTGGGGGTTGAGCCCACAACTCAGGCATGTGCCCTGACCCGGAATCGAACCGTGACCTACTGGTTCATAGGTCTACGCTCAACCACTGAGCCACGCCAGCCAGGCTATTTCCTTAATTGTTGAAGGTGGGTGATGGGGTACATGCTTGACATTTTCTATTATAAAAAACATTAAAAGAAATAGTAAAGATCAAAATAATCTTCTGATCATTTTGAAAGAATGCAAAAGCACGTAGCCTGTACATCACAAGTACTAGTTATAATTATTATAAAGCTTAATAATCATAAACAAAAAAGCTTTGTTTTTTGTTTTTTTAATGGCTCCATTGTAAAAGCGTTTAAAGATATTAAAATGACCTCACAGGTACTTTTCAAGTCTGAAAATCTAAAATTAAAATTATATGACTAGATTATCTTTAAAGGTCATTTTTATCTCTAATATTCTTTGATTCTTCCCCAGGGATCTGGCTCAATTTTCTCCTCCCACTGGTTAACAAAACACTAAATAACAACTACTTCTAAAAAGCACACGGACTGGGATTGACTCCCAGTTCAGTGCTTGGAGATGTCACCTATACCACCCACTTCAATTCTGGAGTCTGAGTGTGATACTGCTTAATTATTATCCTAAACAACCAGTATTGATTAGACACATGGAATATTTTGCTTTACCCAATGGTGACAACTCTTGTGTTTCTTCCCCCCGCAACCCCCCAATACCAGACACACAAATAGTTTGAGAATAGTGGTCCAGATCCTCTGGAGGTAAAGAGATACTTTCAGGGAGTGCTTGGGATCAAAGTATGTTCATGATAATACTCAGATGCTATTTGCATTTTTTTTTACTCTTATCAGTGTACAGTGGAGTTTTCCAGGGATACAGGATGTGTGGCAATGTACCAAATGGAATGCAAAAGTAGATATGAAATCCAAGCTGTTTCTAATAAGGCCAGATATAAAAAGATTTGCAAAAATTATAATACAATATCTTTCTTCCCAGTAAATGTTTTGTTTTGGAAAAAAGTTATTTTTCATGAAAACATTATTTATATTTTCAAATAAAATATATTTGTTAATTTCTCAGTTTTAAATAAAGCAACACATGTTCATTATCTTTATCTTAAATAAATTTAAATTGTTTTAATTCCTAATAAGTAAATATTGATAGATATAAACTCACATGCAACAAAGATCTTTGAGATCCTCAAATTTTAAGTGTACAGGATCCTGAAACCAAAGTTTCAGAACTACTGTTCTAGAATACACACAACTCTGTCTGATTATGTCTGTGATGATATCACCACACATTACCGTTACATTTTATGTTGTATAACCTCAGTTCTCTCATTTTTATTGTGCTCTACAACTAGTTGGTTTGATATACCTAGAATTTAGTTGGGGGAGGGGGTGAACTGCACTAAAAAAAGAGAGAATTACTGCTCACAAATATAAAAATAATTTTTTAAAATATATTTTTATTGATTTCAGAGAGGGAGTGGGAGGTAGAAACATTAATGATGAGAGAGAATCACTGATCAGCTGCCTCCTGCACACCCCCTACTAGGGATTGAATCTGTAACCCGGGTATGTGCCCTGACAGGGAATTGAACTGTGACTTCCTGGTTCTTCGGTCAATGTTCAACCACTGAACCACACCAACCGGGCTATAAAAATAATTTTAATCACATGGATTCTACAAGATCAGGAGGAGCATTACCCTTTGTTGTTTTAAAAAATATATTTATTGTTGAAAGTATTACAGATGTCCCCCTTTTTCCCCCATTGACCCCTTCTAGCTCATACCTGTCCACAGCATGTCCCCTTTGGAGAGAGGTTGGAATTAAATTCAAAGACCTGAGTTCTTTCTTTTGTGAGCTTTTTGCCTTTTTATTAAGACTTGCCAATACTGGAAGTTAGAGTCCTCGATCCCAGTTCCCTGACACCATTGGAAGACTTTGGCAACAATCCTTCCTGGTCAGGGTAGGAAAGTTGGTCATCTCAGGACACAGAGCTGTTCATTTCCTCCAAAGGAATCTCTATGCACTGATCTGTGCCCGATTCTTCTAACACAAACTTGAAGTTTAATTCAATTAAACAAACTTGGGTGAGCTCTTAAAGGAATGACTCAAGGAGGCTACAGACGGGACAGAGATAAAAGAATGCAGCCCTAAACATAGCTGATGCTAGCTATAAACACATGTACATACATATATACATCAGGGAGGCTACATACAGAAATATATCAGGGAGGCACAGATGGGAGAGAAAGAAAAGAAGATAGTCCTATATAGCTGATGCTAGGAGTAAACACATACTTATAAACATACATATAAATGCAAACACATACAGTTGGTTGTCCTATCCTAACTCCTGAGCAGCACTGGATCCTTCTGTATCATGTTTTCTAAACTTTTATACTCCAAGGCATTTTAACTGAATTTCACATTTATTATATACTTTTCTGCTTGGAAAAAAAATCTCTAAAATAATTTTCATTCCTGCTCCTTTTCAAGTAATCAACAATTGCATATTGAACATAGAAAAGAGAAGCATGAGTGAAAGTGACAAGTTAGAATCCTCCAAGAGGATTCTTCTCCTCAGAAAGGTGAGAATCACATTGCCTCAGGATGGCTTCGCAGACACCTATCCCAAGCCTGTTTACTCCACCTAGAGGTTGAATTTTCCTGTTCTTCACTAATGTCAGATGACCCTGCTTCTTGTCTGAGAACACTAACAAACTCATCTTAACTTCAGAATCACTCTCTACTCAAAAATCAATACCTATTTTGTATCTTTTTTTCCTTTATTATTTCCATCAACAGAATCCATGTCCTTAGCACTTCCCTTATTCAGCTAGAACACAGTCTTCCTGCCCCAGGAAATCTTACAAATAAATTATTTATAATAAAATACTATTCAAGTTAAATAATTCATTAACTAGGCTTCTTTTGTTTTTTTGTTGTTGTTTTTTAATGGCCCCATTGTAAAAGCGTTTAAAGATATTAAAATGGCTTTAATATTTGGATCTTCGTTTTGTTTTTTAAAGCCTCAGGATAGTAAATGTTTCTTTATTCTATTCCTGGGAGGTTTCTTTCCTGATGTCACAAGATCAAATCAAACCAGATTAGTAAGCTGGTTATAAAGTAAAAAATGACCACCTGATGCTATTTGGAAGCTATTATGAAACAAGATAGTGATATAGAGCTCAGGTCTCAGGGCATGTAGTACAAGAAGTACTGTTCTATTCATACAATCACAGAACATAATAAACCTCTTTGTTTTAAAGATAACCACTGAACTCTGCTAGAACAAAGCAAAAGGAATTACCTAAAAAAACAACCAAAATATAAAACTTTAGTCTCACAAAATGTTTGAGAAGAAGGTAAAGTTTATTTCAAGTCTAGAAAATTCTAATAACTACCTTTGAAAAATATACCTGTTTGGTTTATGTATTTATCATGAAACATTCTAAGCACATAAAAAAATATGGAAAATAGGGACTTTCACTTCCAGCCAATATGGAGTAGCAGGTATAGGACTTACCTTCCTATCTGAAACAAACAAGTGAAAAAACAGACAAAATATATGAAACAATGGTTTTGAGGACCCTGCTCAACAGGCAATCAATAAAGGACAGTGATCCCTGAGAGACAGGAAACGAGGTTAAGTTCTATGAATGCCTCAGCCTACTGCCTTGAGACCATTTCCAGGGCACAGTTCAGGGAGGAGGAAAACAGGTAGAGCCCAGCAGACTATCTTAGTTGAGGAGATGGAGCTGAGAGTCAAGGGAGACCAAGACAGAGTTTACAGGACAGAGTGCTGGAGAAGAAAGAGTTATACAGATAGAAGACTCTGGAGATGTGTGACAGGCACCCCTCAAGTATTCATCAAAGTACCGATCAGTGACTGCATGTAAGGAACCATTCAAAGGGTTAGAAAGAACACTAAATGGCACTCAAACAGAACAGGAATAAAGTCCATTCTTATCAACCAGAATGGAAAACCCCATAATTTACAGAGTACAGGGTAGCATATTCACAAAGGTCTTGGGAAATAATTACCATAAATGGAAAACTTCTCTGGCCCCACATAACAAATCTTAAAAGCAAGACCAGAAAGGGTCAAATTATATTGCTTCCGTTGCGCAATGGATAGCGCATTGGACTTCCAAATTATATTGCTAACTTAACTATAGAGGAAGAGGAGGAGGAGGAGGAGGAGGAGGAGGAGGAGGAGGAGGAAGAGGAGGGGGAGGAAGAAAAGATCTAGTACACAACAAGGTAAAATTCACAATGTCTGGAATTTATGAGACAAATAAAGAAGCAGAAAAATATGATATATAAAGAGTAAAAAAATTAATCAGCTGAAACACAGAATTGACACATATGTTAGAATTAGCAGACAAGGGCATTAAACAGTTATATCTGCTTGAATATAGTATTCTATATTCAAAAAAATAAATAGAAACAAGAGAGATATTAAAAAAAGGCCTAAATCAAAGTTTTAGAAATAAAAAGTATACAATGTCAGAGATGAAAAATAGAATGAACAACAGATTAGACAAAACAAAATAAGAGATGAGCAAACTTGAAGACACAACAAAAGAAACTATCCAAAATGAACCCAAGAAAAAAGGGGGAAAAAAGACCATCAGTGATTTGTGGGAATACTTTAAGCAGCTTAAGAGATATGCAATTTGAGTTCCTTTAGGAGGGAAGAGAGACAGAAATTTATTTTTAAAAAATAATGGTCAGATTTTCCAAATTTGATAAAAACAATAAACACATAGGTCCAAGATGCTCAATGAACCCGAACAACAAGAACACAAGAATAATTATGTCAATAACATAATAATCAAATTGTTCAAATCATTAATTATAAGACAATCTTAAAAGCAGCCAGAAAAAAAAAAAAAAAAGACACATTATGTATTGCGGAGCAAAGACAAAGATGACAACGGATTTCTCATCAGAAACAATATAAACAAGTTTTAAAGTCATAGAAAAAATAAAACTGTCAACCTAGAATTCTATACTCAGCAAAAAAGTATCTTTCAGAAACAAAGGTGAAATAAAGACATTTTCAGATACACAAAAGAATTCATTACCAGCAGGCCCACACTAGCAGAAATGTTAAAATAAATCCTTTGGCCAGAAGGGAAACACCAGATGAAAACCTAAGTCTGCGCCCTACCCTTAGTTTTGTGAATATACCAACATGATTTTCATCCGCCTTGAGTAGTTATCCAAAGAAACCTATGACTTTATACATTCGATTTTATAAAGAACAGCTACCCATATTTAAAGCTCAAAACCCAGATGTGAGAAATTCAGAACTAATTTTTAAAAGTCACAGAGCTATGGAGGGAGCTTCCTGATTTGGAGAGAAAAATATATGAAGATGCTTACAGAGCAGACTGGCAGACATACAAAGAGAGAAACAGAATTCAAGAACAACTAACTCCAAGTCTGAGGGTATATCTGAAAGAAGGAATTACGCAAAAATGTTTAAAAACAAAGTGATGCCCTAGCAGGTTTGACTCAGTGGACAGAGCATCGGCCTGTGGACTGAAGGGTCCTGGGTACAATTCTGGTCAGAGCACAAGCTCAGGTTGTGGGCTCAATCCCCAGTGTGGGGCGTGCATGAGGCAGTAATCAATGTTTCTCTCTCATCATTGATGTTTCTCTCTCTCTCTGCCTCTCCCTCTGAAATCAATAAAAATATTTTTTAGCCCTAGCTGGTTTGGCTCAGTGGATGGAGCGTCGGCCTGCGGACTGAAGGGTCCCAGGTTCGATTCTAGTCAAGGGCATGTACCTTGGTTGTGGGACATCCCCAGTTGGGGATGTGCAGGAAGCAGCTGATCGATGTTTCTCTCTCATTGATGTTTCTAGCTCTCTATCCCTCTCCTTTCCTCTCTGTAAAAAAATAAATAAAATATATAAAAAATATTTTTTAAAAGAAAAGAAAACAATAATAAAAAGAGTTAACACTATTGAAAAACTAAAAAGGCTTATAACATTTTTATATTTGAAGGCTTCCAAGAAGCCTCGGATGGTACAGCACAGTTAAAGCTGAAGACTGTAAATGAAAACAGGAAAAATCTCCCTAGTTCTCAGAAATAAAGTATATATTCAACTTGTTGAAGATGATAAAATTTGTTATTACAATGAAATCAAATCTTGGGAAGAACAAATGGTTGAAGTTGGATGAAATGATCTTCCTTGCAAAGTGAAACCCCAAGCAAAAAGCACTGAGTAGTATTAAATAGAAGACTGATTTATGTTCATAATGTTTAGACATAAGAAACCAATTAGATCTCAATATATGAAACTGTTATAAAATTAGTAGGATAGAGTTGGTAAACATTTTGTACTTAACTAGAGGCCCGGTGCAAAAATTTATGCACGGGTGGTATCCCTCGGCCTGGCCGGCCATCGAGGCTGATTGGGGCTGGCCAGGTTGGGGGGTGGGACCACGGGAGGTTGGCCGGCCACAGGAGGTTGGCTGTGAGAGCACACTGACCACCAGGGGGCAGTTCCTCCATTGAGCATCTGCCCCTGGTAGTTAGTGTGCGTCATAGTGACCGGTTGACTGGTCGTTTGGTTGTAATGGTTGCTTAGGCTTTTATATATATAGATTCCTTTTTCTTTAGCCCATGGACTCTGCCAGTTCAATACGTTTTGTTTGGTATCTTGTTTTGAAAAACTCAAACATATAAAAATTCATGTGAAATTTATTTTGTGTTTAGAAACTGAGGTTCAAAATAATCCATTAAATGCATTAGTAATCATTTTACCTTTGATAAAGGTGAACAAGATTGTGAAGGTTTTTTATAATACTGAATGACTGTAGAAAGAGTATTCTTGTTTCCTTATATTATGAAGGCAGGGGATTCCTACTTTGAAGTGTCCCAAATTATAGACCCCTATGTTCTATAATTAATTGTGCATTTTTAAAAGAGCACCCAGACCCTGGCCAGTGTGGCTCAGTTGGTTGAGCATCATCTCATGAACCAAAAGGTCATTGGTTTGATTCCCAGTCATGCACATACTCAGGTTGTGGGTTTGAGCATTGGGGTGTGTAAGGGGGCATCTTGGACCTGTGTTTATTGTTTCTCTCTCTCTCTCTCTCTCTAAATGAATAAAAACATTTAAAAAGGTTTTTAAATAAAGAGCAATCAGAACTCATTTAGGTAAATTCCAATTCCTAGGTGATTATACAGGCAAGGGCTTTCAGGTTTCAGTTGCAATTTTTTGTACAAGAGATGAAGAGATTTATAAACCTCTTTCTCACTGACTTTTTCCTAAAGTAAAAACTAAGAAATTATACCCTGGTGTCATCCTGCACACTGAAAGGTTGCAGGTTCAATTCCCAGTCAGGGCACATACCTAGGTTGTGGTTTCAATCCCTGGTCAGTGTGCATACAGAAAGGCAACCAAGTGACTGACTGACTGACTCTCTCTCTCTCTCCCCCCACCCTTCTCTTTCTCTCATCCTTTTCCCCTCTCTTTAAAATAAATAAGCATATACTCAGGTGAAGATTAAAAAAAACCTCTAAGAAATTATGTAACAAATCTATGTGGTAATATATTGCATTGAATAAAATTTTTGTGTTTCCTAATTATATGTTTAAGGTGAAACATTTGTTTTACAGCTCCTTTCTTGTTTTTTTTTTCAAGTAGAAATTTGTATTTTGAATTATTTTTTCTCATGTGAGTATATTTATCCACAAAGTAGAGAACCTGTCTGGTAAGTTTTAAAACAAGAGATCCAAAAACAAAAGTCTCGCCCTAACCAGTTTGGCTCAGTGGATAGAGCGTCGGCCTGCGGACTGAAGGGTCCCAGGTTCGATTCCAGTCAAGGGCATGTACCTTGGTTGCGGGCACATCCCCAGTATGGGGTGTGCAGGAGGCAGCTGATTGATATTTCTCTCTATCAATGTCTCTAACTCTATCCCTCTCCCTCTCTGTAAAAAAATCAATAAAATATATTTAAAAAACAAAAGTCTCCAAACTTGGAACCTGTAATTTTAAAATATTTTATATAAGTGGCCAAATCCAGCCCACTGACTGCTTTTCATGGCCTATTAGCTAAGAATTATATATACAATTTTAAATGGTTTTTTAAAAAAGAATATTTCAAGACACATGAAAATTAATATGAAGCTCAATGTCCACAAATAAAGTCTTATTAAAATACACCCATACTCATTCATTCATTTATTATATATGGTTGCTCCTGTACAATAAAGACAGAGTTGAATAGTTGCTTCACAGACTATATAGTCTGCAAAGCCTAAAATATTTGCTTTCTGACCCTTTACAGAAAAAAGTTTGCCAACCCATGGTCTACAGTATAGTATAATGTGACAAGTGTCCCAATGTATTAATATGTTGAGATAGGTTTTTTAACTGATTCAGAGGTTCTTGTTTTAGAATCTTTGTTACTGTTGCCTTAAGAGAAAAAAAAGGTCAAATCACAAAAGAATAATAATCTTCTTTCAAATTATGTTGTAGTGTAATAAAAAAGTTCCATCTAGTGAGGAACACCTAGATATTTAACAAAAAGGAATAAAAGCATATGTCTATACACACTTGTACACAAATGTTCATAGCAGCATTATTTATAATAGCCCCAAACAGTAATATTCCAAATGTCTGTGAATAGGTAAAAGACAAAGTGTAGTCTATCCACACAAAAGACTACTACTAAACAACAAAAGGAATAAAACGTTGACCACTCAACATGGATGAATCTCAAAATAATGATGCCAAGTGAAAGAAACATAACACTCCCCCCCAAAGAAAGAGTATATACTGCATAATTCCATTTATATAAGATTCTAGAAAATGTAAACCCATCTATTATAACATAAACAGGTTGGTGACTGCCAAGGGATGAGGTTAGGTGGTGGAAAGGGCAGAAGACTTTAGAAGTGATGGACATGTTATCTTAATTGTGATAACAGTTTCACGGTTATATACCTATGTCAAAACTTTTCACATTGTACATTTTAAATATGTGCAATTTATTGTATGTCAATTATACCATTATAAAACTTTTAAAAATCCCATCTGTGCTCTTTTATATTGGGTAGATTTTTACTTACTAATTTAATATATTTAATGATTATAGGTCTAGTCAAGTTGTCATTCCTTTTTGAGTCAGTTTTGGTAGGTTAGCTTTATTTCTAATTTTTATCTTTATTTTTCTTTAACCTATGAGTTACTTAGAAGTGTGCTACTAAATTTTCAAATGTATAAAGTTATTTTTATCTTCTTTTGGTTTAATGTCAATCTTAACTGAATTGAAGAAGAGAGCAGACTGGTCAGTATGCTCAGTGGTTGAACGTTGACCCATGCACCAAGAGGTCGCCAGTTCGATTCCAATCAGTGTGCATGCCTGGGTTGCAGGCTCAATCCCTGGCAGGCAGTATGCAGGAGGCAGCCAATTGATATTGATGTTTCTCTCTCATCAATGTTTCTATATCTCACTCCTTTATCCCTCCCTCTCTCTAAAAATCAATAAAAACCTGTTTTTTTAAAAAAGAAGAGAATGGCCCTGCCGGTTTGGCTCAGTGGTTGGAGCGTCGGCCTGCAGACCGAGGGGTCCTGGGTTCAATTCCAGTCAAGGGCACATACCTAAGTTGCAGGTTCAGTACCCATTTCCAGTGGGGGCGAATATGGGAAGCAACCAACTGATGTTTCTCTCTCCCCCTTTCCTCACCCTTCCACTCTCTCTGGGGAAAACAAAACAAAACAAAAAAACAATGGAAAAAATATCCTCACTCCTCCAGTGAAGATTTTAAAAAATTACCCCAAAAGTTAGTGGCAAACAATGATCATTTTATTATTGTCATGATTCTGTGGGCCAGAAATTCTAGCAGGGCAGAGCAGAGACACTGTGTCTCTGATCCACAATGCCTGGAACTACAAATGTGACGATGACTTGAATAGATGAAGATGACTGGGATGTCTCAACAGGAGCTATGTGTCTGAGACCTCAGTTCTTCTCCAGGTGGTGTCTGCTAGAGCTGGACTGTCCAACATGGTTCCTTCACTCACATAGCTGAGTTAGTTGATGCTGGCTATTTGCTGGTAGCTCATTGGGGCTATCAACCAGTGCCTACATGGGTTCTCTCCATCTGGCTTGGGTTTCTCACAGCATAGTGGCTGGGTTCTGAGAGTGAGTATTCCAAAAGAGAGAATTCCAAGAGGCACAGGAGAAGCTGCAAGGCTTCTTATGACCTAGCCTCAGAAGTCCCAGAAAGTCACTCAATTGGTCAAGCAGGTCACTAAAGCCAGCCCAGATTCAAAGGGAGGAGAGAAAAAGATTCCACCTCTGAATGGCCACTTTGGAGACAAGTTACCACATACCACCCCTCTGGTCCCAACAAGTTCCTCCCACATGCAAAATACACTCACCCTCTCCTAAGACCTTCAAAAGTCTCATCTCATTATGGCATCAGCTTGATGTCCAGAATCTTGATATCTAATTCAGGTCCAAGTGTGATTGAGGTTCCTTAGATGGAGTTCATCAGGTACTGCTACTGGAGTACAGTTCCTTTTGATCTGAATAAAGAGACAAATTATCTGCTCCCACACACCCAACAAACAATTGTATAATAGTGAGACTGACTCAGGATAACTACAATAGACACTCATTCAAAATATGAAGAAAAGGAGGCAGGAACAGGAGACACAAAGCAGTTATTGGTCCATAGAAATTCTGAAATTTAATCAGACACATGTCAACAGTTCCTTGATTATAATCGAGTCCTACTCTCTGAGAGTGATTTCCCAAAACTCTTGGCTCTACCCTCTAAAGTTATCATTCCTTTTACATAAGAGATGGTTAACATCTGCAATGGAATAGTCTTCTCAGTTTGCTTCCTGCCTGTAGATGATAAGAAGCCCAAAGACCTATTTCTATTTTTTACTGTTTCTGTTCCTTGTAATCCAAGCTAAAGCTGCTTCTGTTAGTACAATTTATTAAAAATCTTCTAGATTTCCTATGAGTCTAATAGAGAGTTTATTCCAGTAGAGAGAGCCACACCCACCTTCTCTATCTTAAGTTCTGTGTGAGGCTACTCTAAGAAAACACCCTTAAGATCCTTAAAAGCCCTATTGTGTAATAATAAGGATCTAAGAAGTGTTCCCTTAAGATCTTTGGAATCTTCTTAAGTATCTGAAGGGTTCTATGAAACACTGCCATAAATCTTTCTGAAGTTTTAACAAAGGAATTTACAGTTGCACCCTTGACATGTTTACTTTGAGGCCAAGTTATTATATGATTTATTAATTCTATTCTATTATAACCCTCTGAAGAATCTACTATACTTTATTCAGCTTTGGATGCACCTCCTTCCCCACCATTCCTACTCCAGCATCTAGCTCAGTATCATTATTAGACACTCAAATATATGAGTGATTTATCAAGATTGGGTTAACCTGATAAAATTATGTCCAATATGTTACCTAGAGTTCTGTGAGATGACACTTTACTTCAGGTTGTTCCAAGGTTGATTCTTTGGCATTTCCTTTGATTCTGTGAATTACCCCTATTATCCTTATAATACCCCCCACCCCACCTCACCCTACCCCTTTCCTTTTTTTCTTAAATCAATTTGCAACCAAAGAAACCTAACTGATAAAAGCTGGAATAATTTGTAACTGCTCAGTAGATATTTGCTTATTGAGCAAAATAGTGTATAAATGCTCTGAAAGGCAGTTAAATGAACAATGAGAAGGAAGAAAAGGATACAGAAACGAAAAATACATTGAAACAGAAAGATATTGATTATACCTATAGTAGGCTGCTGTACCAATTATAATTATCCTCATTTTGGACAACTTTCCCTATTGCTCTGGCGAAAGGCTTTGAAATCATCCTTAACTTCTCTCTTTCTTTGAAACAGTAATTAAATTAGTTAGCATATCCTGTTTGCTGTACTTTCAAAATATATGCAGACTCTAAACACTTCGCTGCTATCATCTAGTCCAAACAATCGTCATCTTTCATCCAGTTATTGCAATAACCTTTTAACCAGTCTTCTGGCTACCAACCGACTTTCTTCAGTTTACTCTCAACCTTGAGCCAGAATGATCTTGTTAAAATTTAGGTCAAACTTAACCAGTGTAGCTCAGTTGGTTGGAGTATCGACCCTTATGCCAAAAAGGTGGGGTTCGATTCCGATTAGGGCATATACCCAGGTTGTAGGTTCAATCCTCAATCAGGGCACATGTGTGAGGCAACCGATCAATGTTTCTCTCTCACATCGACGTTTCTCTCTCTCTCTCCATTCCTCTCTCTAAAAAATCAATAAAAAGTAAAATAAAATTTAGGTCAGTTCACATCATTCTGCTCCAAACCTTCCAATGGTTTCCTATCTCATTTAGAGCAAAAGCCAAGGCCTAAAATCCTTAATATGAGCTATTAAAACCGTATGTGATCAGTCTCCCTTTACCTACTGGCCTACAACTCCTACCTATAACTTCCTCTCTTTCGTATTCTACTCCAGTCACACTAGCCTCCTTGATACACCTTAAAATCAACTAGTATAGTCCCCTCTCAGAACCTCTGTACTTACCATACCCTTTGCCAGAACACTTTCTTCACTCTCTTATAAAAAGCAGCCCCCTTTGAGGTCATGTGATTCAACTATTACTCTCTTCCCCTCCCGGTTACTACCATCTATTAAATTTCTCTCTCTCAGATTCTAGTCACCCTAAATTCCATTAACCTGGGTCTATCAAATGAAAGGTAAAAAAGTGGAAGTTGTTGGGTAAGTCTTCTGGGAAAAGTTCTTTTTTGCCTTTTGCCCTTCTTCCTTGCTGGTTATAATTCACACATAATGCTTTGAGCCCTAGCCATTACTCAGTGGTTAGAGCGTCAGCCCTCAGACTGAAGGGTTGCAAGTTCAGTTCGGTCAAAGGCATGTACCTCAGTTGCAGGCTCCATCCCTGCCCTGGTCGGGGTGCGTGCAGGAGACAACCAATCAGTGTGTCTCTCTCACATCAATGTTTCTCTCTTTGTCTCTCCCCCTCCCTTCCACTCTAAAAACCAACGGAAAAAATATCCTCGAGTAAGAATTAACAACAAAAAAGAAATAATGCTTTGAGTTCTAGCAGTTACCTTGAACCATTAAAAGTGTCCCTAGTAATGGAAGCAACAACATACTAAGAATGATGGAGCAAAATGATGGGAGTCTGGGTCCCTAATCTTTATGGAGCTATCATACCAACCTTGTAATGCTTATCTCTGTATTTCTTTATATTTATACTAGAAGCCCTCTCACAATCCGGGACCCCTTAGGGGATGTCAGACTGCCCGATCCCCGCAGGCCAGGCCGAAGGACCCCACCAGTGCAAGAATCCGTGCACTGGGCCTCTAGTATGCATATAAGATCTTTGGTTAATCTCTTCCCAACCTACCCCCTTTCCTCTGAGATTCATCAGTCTGTTCCATGTTTCCCTGCCTTTGTGTTGAGCATCTGACCCCTGGTGGTCAGTGCGCATCATAGCTACCAGTCAAACGGTCGAATGGTCACTTAGGCTTTTGTATACATAGATAATACTGTTGAGTAGAGTTGAGTAGATCATGTATATAACTTACTCAGAATGTACTAAAAACAATAAATGCTGTAAAAGATATAAAAGGATGCATTTATGTCAACAAAGAACATATTTTTTGAGAAAATAAACCCATGTACATATAAACCATTGTTATTGGAACCTACTGTCATATGCAGTTTTTCCAGTGCACATTGCCCAGGGTTATGTTAATAAGGAAGAAGTACAAACTGGGTAATGTGTATATAACTAGAATTTCTGTAACACTGGGTGATTTCAACAATGCATATGGGTGGCCCATGAAGACCTTGGCTTCAAGTTTCTTCATCTCATTTCAAATGTTCTCCATTCTACCTCAGCTAACCACTACCAAGGCCACAACCCAGATCTTATTATCACTAGAAACTGTTCCATCTCCAAAATAACCAATTTGTGTAGCCTGCTCTCTGACTTCTTTTTCTAGCTTTCTTGTTTAATTACTCCTAATATGATCTCACAGTGA
The DNA here is from genome assembly GCF_951640355.1 of Cnephaeus nilssonii. Lineage (NCBI taxonomy): Eukaryota > Metazoa > Chordata > Mammalia > Chiroptera > Vespertilionidae > Cnephaeus > Cnephaeus nilssonii. The sequence continues at coordinate 62,085,769 of NC_137083.1, forward strand.
CTTTAGCTCACTGATCCTTTACTTTTATCTCCTACCCACTGCTTTTATTCCTTTTCCTTCTTATCCATGATTTTTTACCCTTACATTCCATGAATTATCATTTTGATAACTTTTTAACATCCTTTGAGCTCCATACCACTATATCTAATTTGTCTACTAGTTATCTCCATTTAGATGTTCCACAGACACATCAAACTGAACATGTCTAAAATTAAGATGACTTCTCCCACCACCTATTTTATCTCCTGTGTTGGTGAATGGCACCACTATGCAACCAAATGTCTCAAACAGCCATAACTCGCTTCCATCTCTTTCATTCCTCCCCACAATAATCAGGACCTGATCTTACTTCTGTAGTAACTCTAAAAAATCTATCTACATCTTTACAAACCTCTAGTTTGTTCTTTCACTCACCATTCTTTCTTCATAAGGAACTAACTGTTCTTTCTGCTTCTAATCTGATGCATTCTCTCCATTCTCCATACTGCATCCAAAGTAACCTAAAATGCAAATCCAATCATGGCACTCTTCACTTAGGAAAATTTCAGGAACCAGGGCAGCACAAGGGAGTACAGAGACTAAGCTTCCCGGACATTTTCTGGCCTCTCCTTTCTCTGTACACTACTAGCTTCATTCCCTCAGGTTACTTTGAGTCACTAGAAACATGGCCACCAATAGCTACAGGGTAATCCCAAAACTAAAGAAATAAAATTTGATGCATGTAAATAGATTCCTTATTATTAAAAATATTCACTGTCCCTCCCTGGTGGAAGTTTAGATATTCCTGCCCAATTGATGTCAGGCTTGGCAATGTGACTTGCTTTAGCCAATGAAATGTAAGCAAATGACATCCCACTCTGAACAGAAGCTTTCAGAGCAATGATATGATTCTACCATATCTCATTTTCTTCTACCACCAGGGGAATGTCTCAGATAGGAGCTGCATCTCTAGCCTGGGTCCTGGAACAGAGCCACATGATAGATATGCAGCATGAACAAAAAATAAACTCTTGTCATCATAAACCCCTGAAATTGGGAGATTGTTATCACAATATAACCTAGCCTAGTCTGACTTAAATAGTACATCCTAAGGAAAAACCCTGAATGGTCTGGTTTTGATCATATCCCCTGCTTAAAACCACTCAATGAGCCCTATTAGTGTGGCTCAGTTGGTTGGGCATCATTCTGGGTACTGAAAGGTAGCAGGTTCAATTCCCACAGGGACATACGCTCGACCTTGGTAGGTGGGGTGTAGGAAGCAGCCCTCTCTCTCTCTCTCCCTCCTCTCTAAAAATCAATAAAAGTTTTTGTGGGTTTTTTCTTACACCCTTTAATGATACTCATGTGCCCACTAGAGTCCAAATTCTAGCACAGTATAATGGCCCCTTCTGTATAGTCCTACGTTTCTTTCCAGCCTCATTTCCTGGGACTCCATTTTATATTCTATATTCCAACCATACCACATTATTTTATTTTTATTTATTTTTTAAATATATTTTATTGTTTTTTTACAGAGAGGAAGGGAGAGGGATAGAGAGTTAGAAACATCGATGAGAGAGAAACATCGATCAGCTGCCTCTTGCACACCCCCTATTGGGGATGTGCCCGCAACCAAGGTACATGCCCTTGACCAGAATCGAACCTGGGACCCTTGAGTCCGCAGGCCGACGCTCTATCCACTGAGCCAAACCGGTTTCGGCCATACCACATTATTTTAAAATTTCTTAACATGCCATGTTGGTTGGGCATCATTTATTTGCACATTTATTTGCACATCCTGTTCTTCATAGAACAGGAAGGCATGTTATTCCTCCAATCCTACCCCAATCCACTCAAAATATCTATACTTTCTTTAAAAATCCACTTAAATAGAACTTCCTCTGTGGAAGCTCATAAAAACCTGCCCATTAAATACAACTGGTTGTTCTTTCCTCAGTACACAGGTTTTCTTAATATCCTCTATTAGCCTTTATCTTGCTATTCTGCAAAAATTTATGTGAATCTCTCCAACTATGTTGTGACTTCTTTGAGAGAAAACACCATGCCTTACTCATTTTTGGAGCCTAAGAATCTAATGCAGTGCTTGGCACATAATAGAGAATCAATGTAAGTTTATGAAAAGTGCTAACATACAGAGTCTTTTTCTAGCATAGTTGTATACAAAAAGATGAGATAGGCCCTCCTATCATGTTAAAAAATAATATAGAAAATCTAGCCTATTCAACTCTTATTTTGCTTCCCATTTTCTTTGTTAAGAATAATCTTCCAAATTTGAAAGAGAACACAGATTAAGAAGTTAACCTATTAACAGAGGTTAAGAGGAAATTGAAGCCTGAGAAAAATTGAAGAAAGGTAACAAAAGAGCCTCCAGAAGCTTTTTAGTATGTTCAAATTTCAAAGACCATATAAATTATAGCCTAAGACACAGATCTCCATGCTATCTCATGGAAAATGGAAGAGAAGCTAGAAGATGAGAAATAAGAAAATTATATTTCAATGTTTTCAATTTCAAATGAAAAAAAGAGACTTGGTTCTGGAAACTGTAGATTGAGTTCAACAAGAATTCCCAGCAAAATTCTGTCAGCCTATGGTAGTGTAGGGGAGGACCTAAAATTAGGTTAGCATGATTTTTTTGTTTCTTATTGAATCCACCAGAAGCCAAAATGGATTCAATAAGAAACAAAAAAATCATGCTAACCTAATTTTACTTTTGCCAAAATTACTAGACTGAGAGATCAGAGAAATAACATAGAGTAGATCAGATAAAATTGGTTGAAATCAAGATAAAGTATCTTATGCTAGTTAGGTAATAGAGAATTGGTTGACATCCTTAGAATTTTTAAAAATTTTTATTTATTGATTTGAGAGAGAGAGACATCAATTTGTTGTTTCATTTATTTATGCATTCATTGGTTGCTTCCTGTATGTGCCCTGACCGGAGATCAAACCCACAACCTTGGCATATCAGAGGATGCTCTAACCAACTAAACTAGCTGGCCAGGTCCATTCTCAGATTATTAGTCAATGACTTAATATCAATCTAGGTAGAAGGCTCTCATGTTGTCACAGGACTCTGTATTTTTGGCCTTACCTTAGTAAATATTATCAACACCTTGAAGATTTAAATGGTAGCTTATAAATTTTGTTGGTGGTAGAAACCTGGGAAGATTAGATAATACCATTGAAGACATAGTATAAAAAATATCTGAACAAATAGAAACAATAGGCTGAAAATACAAAATGAAATTTATCAAGAATAAATGTAGCCCTGGCTGGTAGCTCTGTTGGCTAGAGCATCATCCTGATGCATAAAGGTTATGAGTTCGATCACCAGTCAGGGCACATACAACAATCAAGCAACAAGTGCATAAATAAGTGGTAAAACAAATCTCTCTCTCCCTCTCTCTCTCTAAAAATCAATCAATAAAAATTTTCTAAAAAAAGTATACTACTAGTAAGAAATCAATTTTAATATTAGCTGATTAGTTGAGAGTTTAGTTGGCTGTAAGCTAAAGATAAGCCTTCAGTGTAGTGTCAGCTTAAGAAACTTGCATAAATTCACTAGCCCTGGCCAGATAGCTCAGTTGGTTAGAGTGTTGTCCCGATATGCCAAGGTTGTGTGTTCAATCTCTGGTCAGGGCACATATAAGAAGTAACCAATAAATGCATAAATAAATGGAACAACAAATCAATGTTTCTCTCTCTCTCCCCCCTTCCTCTAAAATCAATCAATCAATAAATAAAAAATTTAAATGAAACTAAAATGCTTGCATAAATTCAGGTAATAAAATAACAGTACAGTGACCTGAACAAAGAAGAAAATTGCTACAGATGAGGCAACTCCTGAGAATTATAATTTGGCATATGACCTCTTACAAGTAACACTGATCACATATAATAAATCCAGAAGGGACAACCATGTTGGTGGTAATGGGGTGGGCAAACTAAATCATATGAACAACTAAGAGAATCAGAAATGATTTCCACAGAGCGAAGATCTGAGGTAGGAAAAGTAGCATTCAGAGCTGTGTTTCTAAGTATTTGAACAATTGTTATATTGAAGAGCAGAAATTACAATTTTATACATTTTATACTTATTTCCCATGCACACAGTTTCAAGTTTTACATATAATAAATGCTCAAGATCAACTCACCTGTTGATGACTAAGCTAACAAAGACATTTGTCATACAGATCATTTGTCATGATCTGAATGACAACTCAACAAATGAGTAATAAGTTTGGAGGAAGAAAACTTAAAAACCAAAGTAAAAACATTTAAAAGCCTTAACTGAGCAAGCTATTTGGGATATCTGAGGCATATTACCCTAAAATTTAGAATTTCTTTCTTATATCAGATGATATTCTTGGCCATACAAATAGTGATATTTTAGTCCCTTTTGTAAATATTTTCCCATAATAGAAAGTCATTGTACCCAGTGATCCCACTTCTATGAATATATCCCAAGAAACTAGAAACACCAATCACAAAGGATATATGCACCCCTATGTTCATAGCAGTACAATTTACAACAGCTAAGATTTGGAAACAGCCTAAGTGCCCATCAGCAAATGAGTGGATTAGAAAACTATGGTATATTTACACAATGGAATACTACATTGAGGTAAAAAGGAAAGAACTCCTAACATTTGCAACAGCATGGATGGACCTGGAGAGCATTATGCTGAGCAAAATAAGTCAGTCAGAGAAAGATAAATATCACATAATCTCACTCATCTGTGGAATATAATAAACAACATAAACTGATGAACAAAAACAGATCCAGAGACAGAGAAGCACCCATCAAACCTCAGAGGGAAGGCAGGGGAGAGTGGGGGGAAGGAGGAGAGATCAACCAAAGGACTTGTATGCATACATATAAGCATAACCCATGGACACAGACACTAAGGGGGTGAGGGCACAAGTGGGGGTGGGTGGGGAGGAACAGGGGGATAAGGACACATGTAATACCTTAATCAATAAAGAAAAAATAAAATAAGTCATTGTTTTCTCGAAGAGAAAATTGAGGATGATGGAAGCTATTTGTTTAGCACTATTAACAACATGACAATGGTTAACCCTGGATAAGAACCTTAAGCTTTTCACTCACAAGCTCTTTGTTAAAATCACTTAACTCATTAGGAAAGTAAAAAATAAGCACAGTACGAAACCCCAATTTGGTTTCACTCTTATTATTCCACTCCAGTTATCAAATTGCTAAATCCACAAAGAGTAAGCCTCCATTGAAACTCTAAAATTTACATATGGAAACATTTATTGCTTAAAGCTTAAAAATTGAAACAAAAAATTAAGATTTGAAACCAAGGATTTGTCTCTTTCATGCTGCTTAAAGAGTAGCATAGGCACTATCAGTTCTATCATAAGCTAAATCTTGGCCAACAGGGTATACTAAGCACACACCACAGTGTTTCTGCAGAAACCTAAGTGGTTTTCTTTGTGCATCAGAGATTTGGGGCAGGGCTGCAGCCATGTCAGTGGCAAAAGGCAGTGAGAAAAAAGTAATGTTAGTAAAGATAAAAGAGGCCATTATGTGTATAAAGACGATAAGCACATCTGGAGATTAGTTTTGTTTTATACACAAATTAAAATGTGGTGTTAGCTTCTGAAAAAACTAAAAGAAGGCTGGAGTAGCACAGAACTCGATGGTGTCCAAGGAGCAGCTACACCAGGTCTGTAAAATAGCAAAATGCTAGTCAGCTCTAGTTGTAAAAGAATGCCCTAACAAGTGTCCACACTCTCAATTTCCTTCCCAGTGAGACTCATTTACATTATAATGGTTGCCAAGGTTACTTTAATTAGTTACAGCTCCTTTCTCCAGTAGCTAATCTGAAGCACCACCTGGGTGGTATAGTTAACAACCAAAAACCTCAATTAAGGATAACTCAAAATTTAGGCTACTAAAAAATTCATGATCTAAAAAAAGATTAATTAGTTCTAGTAACAAAGATTGCATCAAGGTAGGAGCTATTTGTTTCCTATACTCTGTTCTACCCAGATCTTACACTACCTCAGGGAACTCTCTAGGAGTCATTATTTTTATCTGCCCAACAGAGATTCTTATAAGAGAAGCAAGTTAAATAACATAAATTTTATAAAGGGTAATGGCTCAAAACAATTATTACTTTATTCCAAGTATATTTCCTCTTGCTCTAATCAAAAAAGGACATTACATAAAAGGACACTGAAAAGTCTCTTACATTACTCATCATTATCTTCTTAGAATGAAAACATATAGTGCTAGCTATACTAGCAGTACATAAACCAGACATATACAATGAGGTTAGTATATTCCGTATAAAAGCAACAACCAAACAAAACATTCTGTAAGTAACAAAAAAGACTTAATAAAGGTAAAAAAAATAAAGAGCAAGCTTTCAGAAGGATGAATACCAAACATTCAATTTATAGTTAGACTAGAGGCCCATTGCACGATGATCTGTGCAAGAATAGGCCTTCCTTCCCCTGGCTGCCGGCACCGGTTTTCCTCTAGCACCTGGGACCCAGGCCTTCGCTCTGGCCACTGCCTTCAGTGTTTGCTCTGGCCGGAGCACTGCTCCTGTAGCTCCCTCCGCCCCCGCCCTCTCCCTCATAGCAGGCATCCTGCCCCACCCTGCCAATCTGTGCCTGCTTATGCAAATTAACCTGCCATCTTTGTTGGGTTAATTTGCATACTCACTCCTGATTGGTTGGTGGTCTCATCAGACATACAGTCAATTTGCATATTTCTCTTTTATTAGTGTAGATTAAGAAAAAAAAAAAGTTCCAATGATAATTTACCAGAATTTTTATTCCCACAGGTAGCAGCAATGGGAGATACAGGGATACTGGTCTGTAGATGTCCTCCCACTCATGCTTTAAAGATCATCTCAGTAGAGAAATGAAGTTTCACATTTACCTATTTTCATTCTTTTATCCCCACTCCCATCATTCCTCAATTTAAGCCATTACTGTAATATGTTTAATGTGTTTACATGTTTTCTTGCAAAGTGTATAATGTGTTTTAAATATACTTCAAAATGTACATAAATATCATGTTACACATCTCATTCTGCTTCTTTCTGTTTTTAATCAGAAATGTTATTAAGATCCATCATGCTGCCATGTGCACATCTAGTCCATTGTTTCAAATTGCTACATAGTACTCTAAAATATAAATCTATCACAATTTACCTGAGATAGTTGGGGAAAGTGTATAGACAACCAGATTGTTTTCCACAAGCACAAATAACATTGCTATGGACTCATATAAGAATTTCTGTCAACTATACACTGAGTGGTCAGATTATTATGATCTTTGAACGCATAATAATCTGGCCAGAGTGTGTATGTGTGTGTGTGTGTGTGTGTGTGTGTGTGTGTGTGTGTATTAGAGGCCCGGTGCATGAATTCATACATGGGTGGGGTCCGGCCAGCCTGGCCAGGGGGAGGGGACATGGGCCGTTGGCCAGCCTGCCTGCTGGTCGAACTCCTGGTCAAGGGGACAATTTGCATATTAGCCTTTTATTATATAGGATATACCTGAGTGCCCAGATTATTATGCGTTCAGATCATAATAATCTGGCCACTCAGTGTATATACCTAGGAAAAGAAATGCTGAATCAAGGGGTGTACCTAATGTATAATCTAATTAAGTACTACCTGCTCCCCCTCCTCCCCAGTTTACACTTCCTCCAACAAGAACTACTGTAACTGAATAGCCACCTACCAGGCACTGGGCACTTTTTCTCAGATCTTTTTCTCCTATACCACCTCATCCTTTTTAGCTAGTCTTTGTCCCTTTTGCTTTTCATATCAGCTGTCACCTCATCAGAAATGTGAAGGCAAGGAGTTCCTCCCTTGCTCTTCCCTGACCATCAAATTCCCTATTTTACTCCAACAATGCCTTAGGCTGCCAGGGCCTCTACTAACCATGCATTATAAAAACAAAATCGAACAGCAAATGTTATTTTAAAAAGGTTTCATTCTCAAAGTCACTGAAGTGTACCTATTACAAAGGGCATTAAGGTATTAATTCTGGGCCTTAGCCAGTGTTGCTCAGTGGTTGGAGCGTTGGCCCTCACACCAAGGAGTCTCGGGGTCGATACCGGTCAAGGGCACATACCTGGGTTGCCAATTTGATCCCTGGCCCCAGCCAGGCACATGCAGGAGGCAACCAATTGATGTGACTCTCTCTATCCCCCTCCTTCCCTTCCTTCCATTCTCTAAAAATCAATGGGGAAACAACATCCTCAGGTGAGGATTAAAAAAAGAAAAAAGAAAAAAAGAAATTCTTTCTGCATACATTCTATAGCCATTCTTATCCTTTTCTGAGGATTCTACAGAGTATCTTCTTTCTACTTTTTGGGAGGCCTTGGAGGAATAGCTCCACCTCTTTGGAACTCTACTACAAAAAAATAAGAAGAATCCTATCTAATCAAAGAGCAATACGCAAATTGACCATAGCTCTGCTACACAAGCCACGCCCATCAGTCACGCCCATCAGCCAATCAGGAGCGAATATGCAAATAAACCCAACCAAGATGGCCGCAGCCACAAAAAGAGCAGGAGGGAGGCTTGGATTTCTCTGGCAATGGAGGAAGCCAAGCTTTCCGCCTGCCCTTGCTGGCATAGGCCTCCACTCAAGGCTACAAAGTTTCAATTATAGAAGATAAATAAATTCCAACAGAAATGGCTGCCGCCACGAAGCAAGCAGAAGGCTTGACTCAGCTCCAGGCTACAAAGTTTCAATTGTAGAAGATAAATAAATCCCAGATATCAGGGCCTCTGCTTGGATCGCCGGGGGGCATGGCCAGCCTGCAAACCACCACAGGCCCCTTGCCCAGGCCACCCTACGCCCCAAGGGAACCCCCACCCTGATCCAGGACACCCTTCAGGGCAAACCAGCTGGCCCCCACCCATGCACCAGGCCTCTCTACTATCCAATAAAAAGAGTAATATGCAGATTGACCATCACTCCAACACACAAGATGGCTGCCCCCATGTGGACACAAGATGGCCAGCAGGGGAGGGCAGTTGGGAGGGACCAAGCCTGCAAGGGAGGGCAGTTGGGGGCAATCAAGCCTGCAGGGGAGGGCAGTTAGGGGTGACCAGGCCGGCAGAGGAGGGAAGTTGGGGGTGACCGGGCCTGCAGGGAAGGGCAGTTGGGGGTGACCAGGCCTGCAGGGGAGGGCTGTTAGGGGCAAACAGGCTGGCAGGGGAGCAGTTAGGCATCAATCAGGCTGGCAGGGGAGTGGTTAGGGGGTGATCAGGCTGGCAGGCAGAAGCGGTTAGGGGCAATCAGGAAGGCAGGCAGGCGAGCAGTTGGGAGCCAGCAGTCCTGGATTGTGAGAGGGATCCCAGATTGGAGAGGGTGCAGGCTGGGCTGAGGAACACCCCTCACTCGTGCACGAATTTCGTGCACTGGGCCTCTAGTTAGATTATAATCATTGTTTTTGATCTATACTCTGGAACCCTAGGGGCTCCCCTGAGTGGCTCAAGAGAATCATCTCAAGGCAAAAGGAGTTACCTACCCCTCTTCAATTAGAACAGCACAATACAAAGAATAGCACAACAAAAATTCTTTTGTCTTCTCAAAGATTCAGTTTGGAAAATCAATTCTATTTAAGAAAAAGTTTATTCACACATTACTAGCTGAGAGTGGTAACAGGTATAACCTCTACTGCATTTGGCAATATCCATAAATTTTAAAAATAGACCTTTTGAACCAGAAATTCCACTTGTAAGAATTTATTCTATGGACATTCAAATACATGTTCAACATATCTATACAAAGATATTCATTACAGCACTGTTTGTATGGGCAAAATATTAAAAATAACTTAAACAACCATAAATAGCCAGGCAGTTACTGCACATATATGGTACATCCATACAATGGAATATTAGATAGACTTTAAAAACAACAAAGCAGCTCCAAGATACAGTTAAGTGGGGAAAAAGTAAGATGCAAATGGTGTAGTGTTATACTAACCCTTTGTATAGAAAAGTGCCTGCTATATGATATGTTAACTATTAGTATAACTTATTTTATTTTCACATTACCATCAGTCTAGTACAAATCCTTACTATCCCTCCCTTGGATGATTTTTAAAATATTTCCTTATCAAATTGATTGGGGTGACATTGGTCAACATGAACATACTAGAGGCCCAGTGCACGGGGTGTCCCTCAGCCCAGCCTGCACCCTCTAGAATTGGTCATCCCGATCCCGGTAGGATCGGGCCTAAACGGGCAGTCAGACATTCCTCTCACAATCCAGAACTGCTGGCTCCCAACTGCTCGCCTGCCTGCCTTCCTGATTGCCCTTAACCGTTCTTCCTGCCAGCCTGATCACCCCCTAACCACTCCCCTGCGAGCCTGATTGCCCCTAATTGCCCTCCCCTGCAGGCCAGGTCACCCCTAACTGCCCTCCCCTGCAGGCCTGTTCCCCCCAACTGCCCTCCCCTGCAGGCCTGTTCTCCCCAACTGCCCTCCCCTGCAGGCCTGGTCCCCCCCCAACTGCTCTCCCCTGCAGGCCTGGGTCCCCCCCAACTGCCCTTCCCTGTAGGCATGGTCGCCCCCAACTTCCCTCCTCTGCTGGCCTGGTCACCCCCAACTGCCCTCCCCTGCTGGCCATCTTGTGTCCACGTGGGGGCAGCCATCTTGTGTGTTGGAGTAATGGTCAATTTGCATATTACTCTTTTATCAGATAGGATAGGTTTCGTGTGTGGGTTTCTATGTTACAAGATCTGTATATGGTACCATGTGTCCACCACCAAAGTCAAATCTTCTCTTGTCACCTTATATTAGGACTCCCTTCTCTACCCACCCCCTTCCCTCTGGCAAATACCACATTGCTGTTTGTGTTCACAAGTTTCAGTTTTATATCCTACATGACTGAAATCATATAGTTCTTAGCTTTTTCTGACTTATTTCACTTAGCAAAATGTTCTCGAGGTCCATCCAGGTTGTTGTAAATGGTGCTATTTCATCCTTTCTTATGGCTGAGTAGTATTCCATTGAATATATGTACCACATCTTTATCCAGTCCTCTATCACAGGACATTTTGGTTGTTTCCATGTCTTGGCCACTGTGAATAATGCTGCAATGAACATATATCTTTGCCAATACAGGATTTGGAATTTTTCGGGCATATACCTTGCTGGGTTGTATGGTAGCTCTATTCTTAATTTTTTGAGGAATTGCCAGACTGCTTTCCATTGTGTTTGTTCCCACCAGCAGTGAATGAGGGTTCCCTTTTCCCATAACCTCTCCAACACTTGTTATTGCCTGTCTTATTGATAATGGCCACCCTTAACAGGTGTAAGATGGTGTCTCATTGTAGTTTTGATTTGCATTTCCCTAATTGCCAGTGAGGTTGAACATCTTTTCATACATCTATTGGCTGTTCATATATTTTCTTGGGGGAGGTGTATTTTCAGGTCCTCTGCCCACTCTTTGATTGGGTTGTTTGGTGTTGAGTTTTATGAGTTCTTTATATATTTTGGAAATTAAACCTTTGTTGGAACTGCTATTTGCAAATATCATCTCCCATCTGGTTGGCTGCCTCTTTGTTTTGTTGTCAGTTTCTTTTGCTGTGTAGAAGCTTTTTAGTTTGATAGTCCCATTCATTTATGTTTGCCTTACTTCTCTTGCCTTTGGGGTCAAGTTCATAAAATGTTCTCTATGACCAAGGTCCGTAAGTTTGGTACCTATATTTTCTTCTATGTGACTTATTTTTCAGGTCTTATATTTAGGTCTTTTTTTCCATTTTGAATTAATTTTTGTACATGGGGACAAATTGTAATCCAGTTTCATTCGTTTGCATGTGGCTTTTCAGTTTTCCCAGCACCATTTATTGAAGAGAATATCTTTACTCCATTGTGTGTTTCTGGATCCTTTGTAGAAAATTATCTGTTCATATACATATGATTTTATATAGCTGCCATTTTAATTAAGAACTTTATGATAACTTTCCAAATTACTTATTGACTCCCTCCTCTAATTTCCAGTCTGACTCCAGTTCTATCTACAAGACATCTTCATTTAAATGTTATACTAACATTTCAAACACATGATAGAAACCTGTGTTCTTATTCTGTAATACTTTAAACAAGTGCTTATATTATGATTTAGTCAAATAAGCATTTTGTTGAAATTTTATAGAACATGAATTCAAGTTCAATTTTTTACCTTGTGCTTGATTTGCCTAACGCATAATATTTAAGCAGAAATGTAAACAAACTATAAACCAAGTTTGTTTCTTAAATCTGACTATTTACCCCTATGAAATTTCATGAAATATAGAAACCTAAACAAGTGTATATTTTTAAACACTTGCATTCTAATCTCTACTACTTATAGCTCTAGAATTATTTATATTTATAGATATAGAACTGAGATACTGTGTTAGCAAAATGCAGCATTTGTTTTTTCCATTTACAGCTGTCTGCTCTGGAGCCTTGGACAAGCACTAAGTAGAGTACTTAATGGCATTTAACAAACATTAACTGAATTTCTTTTTGGCCTTTCCATTAGTAAACTATAATTGCTTACCACAGTGCTATTGTAAGAACTGATTCATATTTATAACTGCTCTAAAGAGAGTATTCTCTGATACTCTGCTATGTCTTGGCAAGGACCCAACCTTCCTAGGGTGCCCTTCCTTTTCTTCCCTAGACTAGGACAGAAGCTTCAGCAGTCTGAGTCCCAAAATACCATCACCTTTGCTTTTTTAAGCCAACAGCCCTCCTACTGAGTCTCTCAGTCTTCCAATGCAGATACATATCTACCATGAACTCTGCTAGTATTTAAGAAACTATTCTGAAGAAAAAAGAGTATGTAAATTCTACAAAGTAGGTTTTAATCCATAAGTCTTAATTGGTTTAACTGATGTTCTTGAATAAAACCAGTGTTGCTTTAGAATTGCCAAGTATCATCATGTCAATATATACTATACACTCTTCTTGTTGTTATTGTCTAGCCAGAGAGCCTGAAAACCCATGGGCTCTTTCCAAAGTGCTATAAGAGAATCTAACCAAAAATGTTATATACAAGAGCTGAAAAGTTAATACTAAAGTTTCAGGCTACATTCATTCAAGGGACAAAGGTAAATGAGCTAGTGCTGGGAAAATAAGTGTGTTATAAATCAATAGCTCATGACTAGGTCTCAGCTCTGTAATCACAAACATTAAGCACCTATTATGTGCTAGCATTAAATGGTGAAAGACCCATCAACAGCAAACTAAATACCTAATGAACAAAAAGTGGGCCAGCTAACCAAACTGAAGAGTTACAAAACACTACCTAAGGGAAGGAAAAAAAAAATTCTCAATGATTTCGGGAATGCCCCAAAGATCTAAAAACGGTAAAATTTATAAACCACTAAGACAATTCAGAAGACAATGCAATAGGAAAATAATTTAGGATTAACTACATATTAAAGGGTATATTCAAACTGGAATACTTTTTAAATATCATTATCAAGCTATTTGAGTTACCATCATTACTGATGTTCAGATCATGCTACTCCAAAATCTGGTACCTTGAAATTTTAAGGCCTTACTAAGTTTCCCCTGGTTCACTAGTCTTACATCCTTTTGTCATACCACATTTTCATTTTTCATCAAAACTAGTATTAAAACACTCAGGTTTAATCATTTTGGGTTGGTTTTGTAGGCTTGTCTCATGTAAAATATATTAAACAACTCTGTATGCTTTCTCTTGTTAATCTGGTTTTTTGGTCAGTCCAATTTACAGGGCCCCAGCCAGAGAGTTAAGAAGAATAGTAGAAAAAGAAATTTTTCCTTCTCTACAGTTTTGGTGACTATGAAAGGACAGCTGGGACATCCCACTCACCTAAGAGACTATAGCATAAAATACTGGGCCAAGTGAAAGGTATGAAATCTTACCAAAATCAGCCTCCCAGATTTCTGTCTGCAGTGTCTGGTTGATAGAGGAAGGTGAACTTCTCCTTGTCCCTTCTTTTCAAATTCAGTTTATCAGGAAAAATCATTTTAAGAATTAGTTCTTTGGACTGTGACTTCTGTGAATTTTGTTTAGAATACCCATTGGTTATTGATCTTTAGACACCCCCCCCCTCGAAATAGTGACTGTTTTCCTCATCTCTGTCATTTGTGTCCTTTTGTTATCGTCATAATTAGCTAGTTTATTAATATTAATAATAGGAAGAGAGCAAAGGGGAGGCTAGACATTATAAGCATGGTCCTCTGGGCAGCTTCATTAGGAAGCTACAGCTTCACACTTCCCAGGGAACTACAGATCCATTCCCTGCAGATCACTGGGGGAAGGGATCAAAAACAGGGGGAGATGAGCGCAAGGGCAGTGAAGTCAGGGTGACATAGGGAAGGTGCTTGCCTGTTAGTCTAGCTTGGGGAACAATGGATTGGCTAGGCACGCAGGGGTTCAGCAACATTTTTAACATCATTCGAGGGCCATACAAAATTATCAACTTAAAAATTATGTTGCTATGAAAAAAAGCTCCTAAATTTAATGAATTTCAGAGTCCCACCTGCAATTGCTTTGACAGGGCCAGACCAAATGATATGGCCTGAGGGCCAACGTTCCCCACCACTGGGCTAAGGGGTTGGCCTCATCAGAAGCATGTGAAATCTTGGAAAGTTAATTGGTTAGTTTGAAGAAGCTCCTGGTTAAAATCCCCAAAGAGTTCCCTTGCTCTTGTTCTCTCCTGCTCCATGACCTGCACTTTGCGCATTCTCTCTCCATAGCCATGTGGCCTGAGCAGCCGCATGGCCGGGCCATGCAGACTCTACATGCAGGGATGCTGGACTGGACTGTACTTTAATATGGAGCAGAAACTATGGTAGTAGCAGTAGCCTTTATTCTGGCCTTGAAGATAAGATTGGACTTTTTCCATGGCAGGACAGAGATGGGACATTGGAAACCCAGGAGTTTATTTCCACACCAATAAATGTTACTCATCCTCCTGTGCGAGTATCAGGAAATTCTTTTCCTTGCAGTATCACAAGAACTCCACCTCCACCAATAACACTTTTCCATAAGGATGTCCTTTATACCACCTGTAAAGACAACAAAGTCTTCACCTTCAAAGGCTACCTTTGGGAGTAATTCTAGATCTGGGGTGAGTCTGCATCTTTTGTACCCTTTATGGGGACTCCTCTTACATCCATAGTTAAGCTATAAAAAGGCTTATTGACTTGAAGTTGCATTGAAATAGGTATATATTTTATGTTTTGGACTTTAACATATAAAAGGAATTTTAGACAGCATTCATCTTTATATTTGTACCTATGAGAAGATTAGACTGGAGAAAAAGAAAAAATACACAGAGAATGCCTTGGCTGGTCTTGGGGGGTAAATTCCCTTAACAAACCTAGGAAGCAAGATCAGATTGAGCAGGTTTGAGATTTATGTTAACACTAATAGCCAGAAAATAGTGTTGACAAAGGCCCAGAAAATGTACAGGTCTTTCCATACTAGGCCCCTTGCAAATATATTTTGGACTCCCACTACGAAGAATTCATTAGAGTTTTGTACTTTAAAAAAAAAAGAAAAAAACAAATAATAAATACTTTAGATTTCTCATAAGTAAATATGCCCCTGAATTCCTTCTTAGAGAAAACACATCCTTTCCCTGTATCTTTGAGATGTAAATTTTCTATCCTTTCTTCTCTAGGACTTGAGAGCCATCTTTTGAAATGCAAACTTTCAAGGAGATAACTCTTGCCTTCCAAATGAAAGGGGGGAAAAATGGAAGTGTTTATGGAAACAAACAGCTATTGTATCCAGAATCCCTGGCCAAAATTTGGTCCACAGCCTCCATAAGAATATTTATCACAGACAAATGAAAAACTTAAAAATATTCTCCACAAATATTGGTAAAAAAGAAATGGTAGCAATCATTAAGCAGGTAAACTTAACTTGTTCCAGCCATCAGAAACATATTTGGATTAAAAAATGTAAGGTAAAGATGAGGATCAGCCAAAACCGGTTTGGCTCAGTGGATAGAGCGTCGGCCTGCGGACTCAAGGGTCCCGGGTTCGATTCCGGTCAAGGGCATGTACCTTGGTTGCGGGCACATCCCCAGTGGGGGGTGTGCAGGAGGCAGCTGATCGATGTTTCTCTCTCATCGATGTTTCTAACTCTCTATCCCTCTCTCTTCCTCTCTGTAAAAAATCAATAAAATATATAAAAAAAAAAAAAAAAGATGAGGATCAACTCTTATATAAATTAGTGAATTGTGTGGCCCTAGCAGGTGTGGCTCAGTTGGCTGGGTGTTATCCCATGCACTAAAGGGTTGCCAGTTCAATTCCTGGTCAGAGCATATGCCAGGGTTGTGGGCTCGATCCCCAGTTGGGAGAGCCCAGGAGGCAGCTGAACGGATCAATGGTTTTCTCTCTCTCTCCCCCTCCCTTCCTTTTTCTCTAAAATCAATAAAAATATTTTAAAAAGAAAAAAAATTAGTTAAGTGTGTATTTATGTATTTATAACTACTCACGGCTAAGATTTAGAATGAGAGCTGTAAAACTTGCTTACTGTATGTATGTTTTTATATATGCCTGTGTGTATGTTCTCAAGATGGTATTACAAAATTTATCAAATCCTTTGAAGGAGTTTATTCAAATTGGCCTAGAGATAAATGAGTATTTATATATATTAAGTACTCCAAAACTCTCAAGAAATATAAACACTAATTCAAATGCTCTTTACAAGTTCATGTACTCTGAGATAATCTTTGGTAAAATAAAGAATAATTTAAAATTTTTGATTTAATAAAAATCTTTAGTTGTCACCATTAAATAAAATATAGACTTAGCTTTACTAATCAACAAGCTTATGTTGCCTCTACTAACCAAAAAACTTATGTTGCCTCTACTAACCCAAGAACAAAATTTACAATGAAAATTAATTGCTTAATGTATGTTAAGCACAGCAGTAAAAACAAACCCAAAAACCCAACAACAACTATATGTTTAACTTTTTAGATTCTTTGCTTTTGATTTTTTGGGATACTTACCTGATCTGTCAACAAGAAGAAAAAAAATCAAAAATCACTTACAATGATGCTTTCTTTCTTTTTTTAAATATATATTTTATTTGTTTTTTTGTGTTTTTTTTGTGGGTTTTTTTTAAAATATATTTTATTGACTTTTATAGAGAGGAAGAGAGAGGGATAGAGAGTTAGAAACATTGATGAGAGAGAAACATCAATCAGCTGCCTCCTGCACACCACCTAATGGGGATGTGCCTGCAACCAAGGTACATGCCCTTGACTGGAATCGAACCCGGGACCTTTCAGTCCGCAGGCTGACGCTCTATCCATTGAGCCAAACAGAGAGGAAGGGAGAGGGAGAGTCAGAAACACTGATGAGAGAGAAACATCAACCTACTAGGGATGTGCCCGCAACCAAGGCACATGCCCTTGATCAGAATCGAACCCGGGACCCTTGAGTCCGCAGGCCGACGCTCTATCCACTGAGCCAAACCGGTTAGGGCTGATGCTTTAATATCAATAATATTGTGTTTAAAAATCCATAGTTTTAATATTAAAATAAATAGGCATAATTGTTAAAAACAATTAAATAGATGTGAGATAAAAGTTTTTAAGTGAACTTTCAACAGTAACTGTTCTATAATATGTTAACTTAAAAAGTTTCCAAAATTTTTGATAACTTGAAAACTTAAAGCTATACTAAGTTAAATGATGGATAATCATTGAATATCTAGATCTAGCTTCAAATAAGATAAAATACTGAAATATTAATTGCTGAATATAAGTTAATCTACTCTGACTTAATTTTTATATAAAGTCAAAAGATATTTAGATCTCTTAGTAAACATGTCCTTTACACAGTGAAAAATTGTACTGTGAGGAAACAGCATATACTTATATAAAAAAGTGAGATGGGCCCTGGCCGGTTTGGCTCAGTGGATAGTGTCGGCCCGCGGACTAAAAGGTCCCGGGTTTGATTCCAGTCAAGGGTTCATGCCCAGGTTGCGGGCTTGATCCCCAGTGGGGGGTTGCAGGAGGCAGCCAATCGATGATTTCCTCTCATCATTGATGTTTCTATCTTTCTTTCTCTCTCTCCCTTCTTCTCTGAAATAAATAAAAATATATATATTAAAAAAAAGTGAGATGGTATATTCATAAAATTTGCTAATCTGCTACAGAATGTTGGTATCTAACAGGCAAGTCACCATTATCTACTTCCTAGTTTCCTCACTAAAGAAAAGGTTACTAATGTTTAAAAATTATAATGAATATATGTAAATGAAACTAAAAGAATAATAAGAGGTAAAAAAAATACCTCTGTATGCAAAGTATGCAAACTAAGATGTATTTTCTTTTGAATCCTCATCCAAGGACATGCTTAGAGGGAGAGAGAAACATCTATGGGTTGCCTGACGTAACTGCCCACTGACAGGGGCTCAAACCTAAGATGTGTTTCTCATAAGGAAAGATAGAGGGATGAATGATGTGTTTGTTAGGGAAAGAGAGCAATTTTGTCTTAAAGTAGAATGACTGATTGTTCCAGCATAAGAAAGATGAACTATGGATATTTTAAAATGTTGTAGAAGATTTGTGGAAAATGAATTTACATGTGCTCAAACTGCTCACATTAAAAGGATTTATTTACAAGCTAAAAAAAAATCTTGCTAGGAAACAAAGACTGTGTATCTTATCAAAATAATTTCCTGTACTCCAGGCTGTTTTTATCATGTCTTTGATTATTTAAAAAACAAAAATTAAAAAACCCCGAGTCTTCCCAGTATTGAAGGAACTAAGGATGTTTTTGTTTTGTTTGTTTTTACAGCTATGTTACTTCTTATATTTGTCTTTAAAATCTTTTACTATCACTTTGGTTAAATGATTAAGTATTGTTTCACAGTAACCTCTGACCCTATTTAATCAAATGTTCATTTTTGACAAACTTCCTAAAATCAAATTCTAAAAGGAAGACTTTTTACCTTGAAGTAACTTGAGATTTCCCAAAGGGCCATTAGAAAAGATCAAAGGATTTGTTCCTTTACCTTATAAAGAGAAATGTTTATAATAATTCTGTTTATTTGGTATATTAAATTGCATGGAAAAAACTGTCAAATAAACAGAGTTATATTTTTATGGGTGAATGTTAACATAGGTATTCCAGAAACTGTATGAAGTTCACAGAAATTTGTCAATACCTTCATTATTTGATTATTATGTTAAAATCTTGTGTGCCACAGAAATAACCAAATTTCCTTATCAAATGAACACTCATCAGATCTTTAATCTCAATCATTTTAGGTCTTTTGTCATCCACAGATAGTTTCTGTTTTACTCTTATTCTTCTCAGTTAATGTTTGAAACTGAACACCCAAGATGAAGCAGAAGAATTAATTCCATGGGACTGAATGAACTGATGAAGGATTATGGTTTTTTTTATGGCCTTCTTGTTTGAAACGTTCCTGGTTTTTTAATGTTCTATTTTCCGCTATAAGGAACTCCTTTCTCTTTTCTTTTAAGCTATCTATATCTTACAGCAATTCAATAGATTATAACTTAGTAAACAAAAATGAAACATTTATCTTTTCTCCCTGCCTGATCCCTCCAAAATTTGGAAGCTCTTAAGTGTTCTTATTTTCATGGGAAGGTATTTATTTTATTTTATCCTCACCTGAGGATATGTTTAGAGAGAGGAAGGGGGGGGAGGAGGGAGGGGAGAAGGAAGGGAGAGTGAGGGGGGGTAGAGAGAGAAAGAAAAACATTGATCGGTTGCCTCCCATTTGCGCCCTGTCCAGGAATCAAACCTGCAACCTTTTGGTGTACGCTCCAACCAACTGGCCAGAACAGCAATATAGTTATTTTAATAACTTCAATAGAAATAAGAATCTGTTCTCCTTGCCAGGGCTGGTGTAGTTCAGTTGATTGGGCATGGTCTTGTGCACCAAAAGGTTGCTAGTTCAAGCCCAGTCAGGGCAAATGCCCAACTTGATCCCCAGTAGGGGGCGTGCAGGAGCCAGCCAATGGATGTTTCTCTCTCATCAATGTTTCTCCCTCTCCCTTCCACTCTCTCTAAAAATGTATTAAAAAATTTACAAATAAATAAAATCAAGCAAACTTTAAAAGGCCTGTGTGGTCAATTATCATTCTTGGTGCACTTATGCAAATAATCAGGCCAACCTTACTCTGGTTATCTTTGCTCAACAAGGGGGATGACTACAGAGAGAAATTTTTATGTTTCAATGGAAAACCCTAGTACACACCTGTGGGTTCTCAATTCTAGTTTCCTCAAATATATGGCTACCATTCTACAAACTAACATTCCCAATTTTTCCCCTCTCTCCTAACTTGGTATCACTAACAACTAAAACTGCCCTTTTCCTGAAACTCTGAAAGCTAAACAGAGAAACTTGACATAAACTTCAAGGAAATCACCACAACAAATCAGACATGGACAATTTTGTGTCTGCTGCTATGTAGACCACTAAGAAAGTTGACTGGAACAGCCAAGGCCATCAGCAGAGACATTCAAACTGTAAACCAGAAAATTCCTTAGATTGCCACTGCCTATCCTCCCTCCACCATCTAAAAAAGATGCTTTGAGCCTAACATTTAGAAATCTTGACTGACTGCTCTCTGGACTAAAAAAAACCTGTGTTTATAGTTTGTACTAACCATTAACTTCTGTTTTTATAGAAATGTCCTTCATTAAATGCCTGATTGCTCACACCAGCTAGAGGCCTAATCAGGTTTGTGCCCTACTCCCACTGACTCCTAAGACACAACTGTTTAATGAGACTGACCTATTCCCAGGACTGAGACACTAGCTCAATGGATTATGGAACAATCTATCAACTCAGTTTCTAGACTGTGAAACTTCCTAGGGGAAAGTTTCAAATGAGGGAATTATGTGGTTCAGAATACCTAACCCAAAATATGGTGCACTGGCATATTGACTATTTTAAGCTACAGGAATTTAAAAAATGACAAGTGCATGAAGAACTCTCTGACCTCCTCTTTTCCCCTGAAGCAGGTCATAAGATCCTCATGTGAAAGGTGTTCTCCCTTACATGTGGAAGAGAGGAGCATTCTTATCTCTAAGGACTAAGGGACCTAAGAAGAGGAATCCTATGGAATAGGCTTGCTAAGTTTTCCCCAGTTTACTACCCTTAGCTCCTATCACATTTTCCCATGACTTTCCACTCCTCATCAAACCTAGTATAAAAACACCCAGGTATAACCATTTCTTTAGTCTTCATTTCCTTATGAAGGCTCCCTTGTTACATAAAACTTATATTGAATAAATCTACAAATCACAACTAACAAATGCTGACTCTTCTTCAAAGAGAAAGATTTAGGAATAAATTGCCATTTTACTAAAAGATATGCACTTTCTATTTCTATTTACAGGACCCTACTCAGCAATCCTAGGAGAGTAGCAGGAAAAAGAATTTTTCTTCCCCTACCTTATCAAGCAGTAAGAGAAAAACAGATGAATAAATTATGGACTAATAAGGTCACTGAAGCACAAGGACAGAGAATAAGGCTGAGAGCCAAAAATTTCAGCTCAACTCCTAATGAGCAAGTTCTAATAGTCCTCCATGTTAGCAAGGTCTTAGCCAACAAAGCAGAGAGAAAATGGAGACAAGGTCTCAAAAGTCAACTATGAATTCTTTATTCAATACCACCCAAATGAGCTGCCAAAATCAGAATGGATTTATTAACCAATCCGAACTAACAAATGCTGACTCTTCTTCAAAGAAAAAGATTTAGGAATAAACTGCCATTTTATTAAAAAGATATGAACTTTCTATTTGATAATTATGACCAACCCTTTCTGATAATTGGTTATCTCAAAGCATTACATTTAATTATTAAAGCAGGTTCCTACAAAATTACCCAAATCAGTCATATCTGTGTAGGCCTAAAATCTCTCAGAAATGACATGAAAATAGTTTGACTAATTGGCAGAACCACAGCACAAATTTACTTTGATTCTACCAAACGATAAAGGAAAAGAGGCTTTTAAATTTTTAAAATGTAGCCCAGCCGGCGTGACTCAATGGTTGAGTGTCGACCTATAAACCAGGAGGTCACAGTTCAATTCCCAGTCAGGGCCCATGCCCAAGTTGTGGGCTCAATCCCCAGTGTAGCGTGTGCAGGAGGCAGCCAATCAATGATTCTCTCACATCATTAATGTTTCTATCTCTTTCTCCCTCTCCCTTCCTCTCTGAAATAAAAATATTTAAAAATAATTTTAAAATAAATTTTAAATGTATATATGTAAGAGAATTAAAATAAATTTGGTAATATTTAGCTTAATTACTAAGAGGAAACTAAAAAATTTTTTCCATTTAAGCTAAATAGACAACAATCCATACTCTGAAATGCTTTGAGGATTTAGAGAATGAAAATTCACCTAAAGCCAAGTTAATTTATACCAGTTACTCCTCTTTACATAAGTATAACAAAACAGACTGATTTAATAGTTATTTCTTTCAAAACCCTTACTATCTGCCAGATGCTAACAATACACTAATAATCTCAGCCCTTGTAGTTTACAGTCTAAGGGATAAGACAGTAATTTGAAATATCACACACACACACACACACACACACACACACACACACACATCAATCAAGATACCTAAACCTGTGTCCCCATCCACAAGGAGAAGAATGCTACATGTAGATCTTATTGGAATAGATGAAACAACAGGTTTGGACTATAAAATGAACTATACCTATAAGCCATAGATGTTGTTTACTTTACACACAAACACTTAGTTTATGTTAAAGAGAAAATATCACAGAATCTTTCCCCACAGATATGAAAACCACAATAAACTTTAAAACAGCATCAGGGGATATAAATGCTTCATTTTGGGGGAGTTCACAATATAAATATCCTAGAACTAAAAAGGAACAGGCAGCCTAAGAACTGTCAATTTATAGTACTGATTAAAAATGAATTCAAAGTGGAAACTTAAAGAGTATCACGTTGCCTGATTCTACAAGAGACAAAAGGATTATTACATTTTATAGCTAAGAAATATATGTCAAGCAGGTGATATCGCCTAATACATGTCAATGTAACTAATCCCTTAATCTGTCAAAATTAAGACACTATAAAATATATATTAGGAGAAATTTGCTCTACTGTCAGCTAACATCATACTTACTGGTGAAAGACTGAATAGTTTTCCTTTAAGATTGGGAATAAGGTGAGGATGTCAGCTCTCACCATTTCTGAGATTCTAGAGTGTAATATGGCAAAAAGAAATTAAAGGCATACATACTGGAAAACAAGAAGTAAAACTTATAACCTATTTGTAGATTAAATGATCCTGTATGAAGAAAATCTAAAGATTCCAAAAAACTACTAGAGTAATAAATGAGCTTAAGTTAGCAAAATTGCAGGATATAAGATTGACATACAAGTATCAATTCCATTAGTAGGTATACCCAAAAGAATTGAAAACAAGGACTCAAACAGATATTTATACAGCCATATTCATAGCATTATTTGTAACTAGAGGCCCGGTGCACAAAATTTGTGCACAGAGGGGGGGGGTTGTCCCTGAGCCCAGCCTACACCTTCTCCAATCTGGGACCCCTTGGGGACGTCTGACTGCCGGTTTAGGCCCGATCCCTTGTTGGAGACGGGGTGTAAGCTGACAGAGTCCTTGCACCCGAAAGGACTGATAAGATTCAGTCCCCTGCCCACACAGTGTCCCCTGACTTGTTATGATGGCACTTTCCTATTGTCAGCAGAATGAGAGCGACCTTTCATAGCTTATCAGAAGTCTGTAAATATTTACCGAGAATTTGGCTTCCTGCTTTATCTCCAAGATTGGGAGAAACGGAGAGTACATTCCTCTTAACTGACCTCCCATTCAGTGTTTGTGTATAAAAGGCATTACGCAGTTAATAAAGTTGCTGCAGTTTGTCGATGGCTTGCAGTCCTCCCGATCCCGCTTTCCTGTCTTTCCTTTTTTTCTCAATCCCCACCTCTCTACCTCAGTCCAGTTCACCTGTCAGGCTGGCCCTGACAATCCCTAAACGGGCAGTCAGACATCCCTCTCACAATCTGGAACCGCTGGCTCCTAACCACTTGTCTGCCTGCCTGACTGATTGCCCCTAACCGCTTCTGCCTGCCAGCCTGATCACCCCCTAACCACTCCCCTGACAGCCTGATCGATGCCTAACCACTTCCCTGCCGGCCCAATCACCCCCAACTGCCCTCCCCTGCCGGCCCGATCACTCACAACTGTCCTTCTCTGCCAGCCCAATCACCCACAACTGCCCTTCCCTGCCAGCACGATCGCCCACAAATGCCCTCCCCTGCCACAACCTGCCTCCTCCACCGGAACTCGCCTTCTCCGTGCCGCACAGAGCCACGGGACCCTCAGGCCTCACCACGTGGAGTGGCCATCGGGCCCCGCCTCTACTGTGCATGCGGCCATCTTGTGATGGCCATCTTGTGACGACATGAGGGCATGACACCACCTAGGCTATTATTAGTATAGTAGCCAAAAAGTAGAAACATCCCAAGTGTCCTTGAACGGAGTAAAGGATAAATAAAATGTGGTAAGATACAATTAAATATTATTCAGTCTTGAAAAGGAATGAGCCCATGACTCTGTGGTTGAGTATCGACCTATGAACCAGGAGGTCACATTTTGATTCCCGGTCTGGGCACATTTCTGGGTTGCAAGCTCGATCCCCAGTGTGGGGCGCGCAGGAGGCAGTCGATCAATGATTCTCTCACCATTGGTGCTTATCTCTCTCTCTCCCTTTCCTCTCCTCTCTGAAATCAATTAAAAAATATATTATTTTAAAAATTCCTACAACTTAGTAATAAGAAAATAACCCAGTTTAAAAATATGCAAATGATCTGAATAGACATTTCACCAAAGGAGAGATACAAATGGCTACTAAGCACATGAAAAGATGCTCAGCATCACTAGTCATGGTGAAATGCAAACTAAAACCATAATGAGATAGCACTACACAACCACTAAAATGGCTATAATAAAAAAGACTGACTAGGCCAAGTATTGGCAAGGATGTAAAGAAACTGAAACACTCATATTGCTGGGGGAATGTAACATACAAACACTTTGGAAAAGATTGCCCTTTTCTTATAAAGTTAAAACAAACTTAACACACTCCTAGATATCTGTCCACGATAAATTAAAACACATACCCACACAAAGACTTAACCATGATTGTTCATACCAGCATTATTCAAAATAGTCAAATTGAAAACAATCCAAATGTCCATCAACTGATAAATAAAATGTGGTACAGCCATACAATGAAATGCCATTCAGTAATTAAAATGAAAAACTACTGATACATAAATGGACATCAAAAGCAATGGCACACATAGACTAATCACTAAAATCCTGCAGCACACCAAAAAATATATTTTTTACCCATCAGACAAAAAAATAGGTATAATTCTGATTCATTCACACTGGGTGGCCATTGTTGTGTTGGCTGCTGTCATTTTTTAAAATATGTTTTTATTGATTTTAGAGAGAGAGGCAGGGAGAGAAAAACAGAAACGTCAATGAGAGAGAAACATCATGGCCCCACTGGGGATCGAGCCTAAAACCTGGGCATGTGCTCTGACTGAGAATCCAACTGGTGAGCTCTTGACCCATGGGCCGATGCTCAATCTCTGAGCCACACTGGCTGGGTGGCTGTTGTCATTTTTTTATTTGACAATCTAAGGGAAAAGAGGTCAGTGCCCCTGACTAAATAGTCAGGTATTACATGTTTTAAAAATTCTTGTGAGCACACAGGTTGAAAATCACTGTGATAAGTGAACAACTCTGACACAAAAGACCATATACTGCACAATTCATTTACATGAAATTTCCAGAAAAAGCAAATCTATAGTAAAAAAAAAAAAAGCAAATCAGTGACTACTGGGGGCAGAGAATGGGAGCAGGGATTGACTGCAAACGGGCAAAGGAAACTTCTGGGGGAAATAGAACTGTTTTTTATACCCATTAAGATGGCTACCATAATTAATTAATTCATAACAAGTGTTGTTGAGGATTAGAAGACTTGTACACTGCTAGGAGAAATGTAAAATAGTGTAGCTGCTATGGAAAAACATTTTTTTACTTACTGTTAAATAATGTTGGCTTAGCAGGTGGTCTTATTTTGTTTCCCTTTTATGAAACCTCAGAGTAGAGAGGCAAGAAACTCATTTTGGGGTTTTGTGGAAGGGTAGAAATTTATAAAATTTATCGTAAGTCATGACTAATGTGGCTCAGTGCTTAGAGTGTCAGCCAGCACACCAATGGGCTCAGGTTCGATTTCTGGTCAAGGACAAGTACCTGGATTGCAGGTTCCATCCCGACCCAGGGTGGGGCACATGTGGGAGGCAACCAATCAATGTCTCTCTGTCTCTGTCTCTCTCCCCCCTGCCCCCCGCCACACCCTTCCCGCTTCTACTCTCTCTAAAAATCAATGGAAAAAATATCCTCAGTGAGGATTAACAACAGCAAAACTTATCATAAGACTTGTAATAAAATACTTGATGGACACAGAGACATAGAAACATAGATAGCCCAGCTGGTGTGGCTCCGTGGCTGAGTGTCGACCCATGCACCATGAGGTCTCTAGTTTCCTTTCAGGGCACATGCCCTGGTTTCTGGCTCAATTCCCAGTGGGGGGCATACAGGAGGCAGCCCTTCAATGTTGATGTTTCTTTCTCATCGATGTTTCTATCTTCTCCCTTCCTCTCTCTCTAATTCAATAAAAACACATTTAAGAAAAACAAACACAGGCACAGATGTACAAAGACAAACACACAGCGATTCCCCACATGTAACAGAACTCCTAAAGACCTCTACCGAGATCCTTCCCATACACAAAGACACACACACAGAGCGAGAACCCCCTACATCTCCACAGAGTCTTCTATGTGTACCCTCGGAGATACCCCACACAGACCTATATATACTCTGAGGCCCATCCCTCTCACAAAAACATAGAGACTCAGAGAGAGAGAGAGAGAGAGAGAGAGAGAGAGAGAGAGAGAGAGAGGCAGGCACCCAATAGGTAATGCTTAAAACTCAGATTTTTATGGGAGTTGAGCAGTGTTCTCCATAGTTATTTTGAGAAGGGACAAGTATATTCTCTAATGTACTTTTAACTGAGCCAGAAAATGAAGAAAAACTAGACTGGTTGCCATTGGATCTGCAGAACAGTGAATGCTACAAAGCCAGTTTTTATTTGAATTCCTGTTTCTGGAACCACTTGTTCCTGGGCATCATTTTCTGTTTGATGTACTCATCATGCTTAGATAAAAAGTCAGTCTCCTCTTTCTTTCAGGAGCTTTCATCCTAGATTGCTGGTTAAGCAAAGTTCCATGCTTAGATCCCCTTGGCACTAACGAACACACTCCCTTGATGCTATCTGAGTCACATAAATCTGCCCAAGATTAGGAGGTCCAGAAACACTGCACCTATGTGGAGGACTCATACTGAGTCCTCTGTGGGTTTGGGGGACTGAAGAATGTAGGGTGGAGAGGGAAAATTGTGTTAAAACTAGAAAGAGATGTAATTTTGTATTTTTTTACTTACTGGGTAGTTCATGGTATAAGTTTGCATAGAGACTCAGGGTAATAATTTAGCTGCAAGTTAAAAGATTTTAAAACTACACTTGATGTAGGCGGGGATGGCACATTGATTGTGCTGGTTGATAGAGAGATCACTGGTATCCACATAGCCAGGTTTTTTAGTGCCTCAGGCAGCATTTTTTTTTTTTTTTTTAGAAATATCTTGTTAGGGCACAGAAGATTCCACCATATAGTATGCTTGTGCCTAAATTCTTTTTTTTTTTTTAATATATTTTATTGATTCTCCACAGAGAGGAAGAGAGAGGGATAGAGAGCCAGAAACATCGATGAGAGAGAAACATCGATCAGCCGCCTCCTGCACAACCCCCACTGGGGATGCGCCTGCAACCAAGGTATATGCCCTTGACCGGAATCGAACCCGGGACCCGATTCCGCAGGCCGACGCTCTATCCACTGAGCCAAACCGGCTTCGGCTGTGCCTAAATTCTTGAAAGTTTCTATCACACTGAGTGAATTAGGCACCAGAGATACATTAGTATAATAGTTTTACAAATACAGGTCCCAAAAAGCATTAAACCTGTTTAAAAAAATGTTTGCCCAAGCATATGGAAGAGTCCTGAGAGAATTGTACTCACTGCCCAATTTAACAAATGTTAGCATTTTGCATATTTTTTTGCAAAAGAGTAATATGCAGTTTGACCAACACTCCAACACACAAGATGGCTGCCCCCATGTGGACACAAGATGGCCAGCACAAGATGGCCAGCAGGGGAGGGCAGTTGGGAGGGACCAGGTCTGCAAGGGAGGGCAGTTGGGGGCAATCAAGCCTGCAGGGGAGGGCAGTTAGGGGTGACCAGGCCAGCAGAGGAGGGAAGTTGGGGGTGACCAGACCTGCAAGGAAGGGCAGTTGGGTGGGACCCAGGCCTGCAGGGGAGAGCAGTTGGGGGTGACCAGGCCTTCAGGGGAGGGCAGTTAGGGGCAAACACGCTAGCAGGGGAGCAGTTAGGCATCAATCAGGCTGGCAGGGGAGTGGTTAGGGGGTGATCAGGCTGGCAGGCAGAATCGGTTAGGGGCAATCAGGAAGGCAGGCAGGCAAGCAGTTGGGAGCCAGCAGTCCTGGATTGTGAGAGGGATGTCCGACTGCCCGTTTAGGCCCGATCCCACCAGGATCGGGCCTAAACGGGCAGTCGGACATCCCTCAAGGGGTCCCAGATTGGAGAGGGTGCAGGCTGGCCTGAGAGACACCCCCTACCCTTTCCCTCCCCTCCACCCCCCATATACGAATTTCATGCACCGGGCCTCTAGTATAAAATAAGTAAAAAAAATTGAGGTTCCACTTGGCTGGTGTGGCTCAGTGGTTGAGCGTTGACCTATGAACCAGGAGGTCATGGTTTGATTCCCAGTCAGTGCACATGCCGAGGTTGCAGGCTTGATCCCTGGTAGGGAGCATGAGGTGATCAAGATTCTCTCTCATCATTGATGTTTCTATCTTCCTCTCTGAAATCAATAAAAATACATATATTTTTAAATTAAGGTTCCTGTGGGTATAAACTAGTCCAGAATCAGAGTTGCTTGTAATTGTACATTTATAACAAGCTCCCGCATGATGCCAATGCTTCTGGTATGAACCAGTGTGAGTATCAAGGATCTAAAAGATTCCAAACTTGCCCTAACCAGTTTGGCTCCATGGATAGAGTGTTTGTTGACCCTCAGAGTGAAGGGTCATGAGTTCGATTCCAGTCAAGGGCATGTACCACAGTTGCAGGCTCAATCTCTGGCCCAGGTTGGCAATGCGTCTCTCTCACATAGATGTTTCATTTCTGTCTCTCTCTCCACCTCCCTTCCACTCTCTCCGAAAGCCAATGAAAGTATCCTCGAGTGAAGATTAAAAAAAAATAAAAAATTCCAAATTGCTTCTAACTATAATTGGACTTCCCATGTTGATTTTTCAGAGTACCATTTGACTGACCCATATATTAAATCAGCTCAAGTGTTTTATATATATATATCTAACCATAAATTAGAAGTTATCATTCTGTTTTAATTTTTTTTATTGATTTTGAGAGAGAGAGAGAGGAAGGGAGAGAGACATACTGATATGTTGTTCCACTTAATTATGCATTCATTGGTTGCTTCTTGTATTTGCCCTGGCCACAGATTGAACCCACAACTTTAGGTGTATCAGGATAATGCTCTAACCAAATGAGCTACTTGGCCAGCGCCTGAAATTATCATTCTGTTTTAAATATGAGTGTCTTGTGAGTTTGGTTTGAATGAGCCAGTCCTAACAGGAGGATGATCTCTTAAGTGTATTAAAAGTAAATTTCTGGATTAGTAACATTGGAACATGGAAACTTCACAAAGGTTCTGCTACATGGCGAAGCCTCCTGGATGGACAACCAACTAGTTTTCCTAAGGTGTGTCACCTTGATTTCAATGCTGACCTCTTCAAACTGACAATCCCTACTTCCAGTATTGCTCATATCAAACTAGACTGTATTTATTTCCATATTTATATCCCTACCCTCTCCTTGAGGGCAAGAATGGTATTTTGCTGATTTAATAACCCTATCACTTAGCAGTGTTTAGCACACAACACATAAATGGTTTTTTATGTAAAAGAAGCTCACACAATATCAGGGAAGAGTATTAGACAAGTATCCAGAAGTAGTAAAATTGCTTCTCCTTTATAGTACAGTCCAGCATAGACACTAAAAAGGGACTAGCATATGACCAGCCACGAATGTAGTAAAAATAGACACGAAAGTAGTAAAAATTCCTATTCCATTTCTGTCTCACAAAGCAGAGGGACCCAAGACTAGATTTAGTCAAACTTTAGCCAACAAAGCTTTGTTTAAAAAGACAGTTTATTTACCTGCTAGGAAAATGAGTCCTTCTCTAACCTGGAGCAGGTAATATATTGTTAACTTTGAAAGATAGATGCACACAACTATCTAATCAGGGCAAAATTTTCTTCCTACAGTCTCATCACACATACTCAATTCCTGCAATGCCTGAAAAAAAATTAGGTGTCATTTTGGAAAAGGACCACACATTACTATATTTTTCCAACTTAGTATAACTGCAGAAGTTACTCTCTAAGCCATTACCGCATAGGATATTTATTTGAGATATAAGTGAGACTCCAATTTCTAGCAAAACAATCTATATCCACTAAATAATAATAACTATGTTTACTATAAACAATAACATTTGCTAAAATAGCAAGTGCTTCTAGGAATAACTCATTATGAAAACTAAGTACTATCAGTATGGCAATTTTTAGTGTCATTCTTGAGTTAAATAGATACAGCCTTCAAACAAAAGTTACTTCTACATTCCAGCTAAAAGTTAAGAAAGAAAATAGTTAAGAAGGGTAAGTGAAAGAGAAAGGAAAAGAACAAACCCAAGATATTAAATTTTATTTGAAAACAAATAGAGCTATTTTACATTACAAGTAGTCCTTATCTTATCTATACTAATAAAAGAGAACGATGCAAATTGACCATACCTTCACAACGCCCACCAGCCAATCAGGAGTGTGTATGCAAATTACCCCAACAAAGATGGTGGGTTAATTTGCATATGCAGGCGCCGAGCAGCCAGGGGCATTCTGCACCACCCCAGCCGCTCGGGCCTCTGGGCAGCATAGGAAGGCGGAAAGGCAGCTCCGGGCCAGAGTGAAGGCAGTGCCTGCAGCCAGGGGAAGGAAGGCCCATTCTTGCACGAATCTTCATGCATCGGGCCTCTAGTCCTATATAATGAAAGGGTAATATGCAAATAGACCAAAAAGCAGAACAACCGAACAAGCAATCATATGCTAATGATATACTAAGGCAGCTCAACTGCTCGCTATGATGTGTACTGACCACCAGGGGGCAGACAGCCAACTGGTCGACCAGTCGCTATGACGTGCACTGACCACCAGGGGGCAGATGCTCCGACTGGTAGTTTAGCTTGCTGCTGGGGTCCGGCCGATCGGGACTGAGTGAGATGGGCCGGACACGCCCTGGAGCCCTCCCGTGGTCCCTCCCCGGCCTGATCGTGCACCGGTGGGGTCCCTCAGCCTGGCCTGTGCCCTCTCACAATCCGGGACCCCTCGGGGGATGTCAGAGAGCCGGTTTCAGCCCAATCTTGTAAGCCACTCCCCTTGGAGTGGCTCATGGCTGGCGAGTGCTGCTGGGGCAGCTTCTCCTGATTGGGACTGACGGCACGAGCCTGCGGCAGGCACAGTGGGGCCGGGATGAGCGGGAGCAGCAGGTAGGAGCTGCAGGTGGCGTTGGACTGCGAGTTTCAGCCCGATCCCTGAAGGCAACCCAGAGGGACTGACCCATGCACAAATTCATGCATCGGGCCTCTAGTATTACAAATAAAAATAAATTCCAGAGGAATTTAAGACCAAAATATATTCATGCAAACATAAAAACAGTTGAAAAAAATATAAAAGAATTTATTTATAAACCTAGGAAAGGAAAGACCATTCTAAGACAAAAAATGTTTAAGCCATAAAAGAAAAAAACTGGCCAATCTAATTATATAAAAACTTTCTAGAGAAGCACTTATACTGGTATACAAAGCATAGTCTATAAAAAAAATATTACATCAAATGTGCATAAAATGTTGTTTAGTAAACAACAACAGTATAGATTTGGAAACCAATTCAGCAGTTAAAAAAAGAATAAGATATATATGTACTAATATATAAAAAGCTCCAAGACATGTTCTTAAGTGAAAATAAGCAATCTGCAAAACAATGTATATACAATATGCTTTCATTTATGTACAAATTATAAAACTATAAATTTCTCTATGTACAAATATAAGTATAAAGTCTGATTAAAAAAAAAAAGTATAGAAAGACAAATTGAGACTACAAGTCACCTCTGGGAAGGGGAATAAGACTGGCTGAGGGCCAAGAAAGAACTGTTTTTACTACACTGAATTATTTTATAAGAAGGTATCCAAGCATTACTTGTGTAATTAAAAACAATTTTTAAACAAAAGAAAAAATAATGTAAATACAATTTTACTGAAATGAAGGAAATAAGAACTTTATTTGGGAATTGGACAGGTAGATAAAACATTTCATTTTGGACATGTTAGTTTTGAAGCCCAACTGCCAGTAGGCAGTGTACACACACAAGACTGGCTGTCATTCAGAAGAGGGATCTTGGCTAAAGAAATCATTTGGGGAGTTGTTAGTATGTAGATGATACTCAAAGGCATAGGAACAGTATGGATGACTTAGGGAGAAAACACAATGGAAAGAGCAGAGAACCCAGATTCAAGGAGAAAGGGCCAGCAAAGAAGACTAAGGACCAGCCAGAGGAATAAGAGGAAAACTAGTAAAGAGCAGTATCCTGGAAGCCAAGAGAGGAGACTGTTTTGGTAAGAAGTCTGTATCTGATGATGCCAAGAGGTCTGATATGAAGAGGACTAAAAAATAGACGGCCATGTTTCCCAATATAACAGGCATTAGCATTTTAGCAAAAGGATTTTTTTGGGTCAGAGTATAAGAGCAAGATTGGGTTAAAGAGTTCATGGGAAGAAAAAAGTATATAGTATGTAGTGAAAACTTAAGAAGCTTACTTTGAAAGGAGTAGAAAGATAAGAATAGCAGGAAGGAAATATGGAGGTCAGAGGACAGAGTTTTCAAAATGGGAAAGATTAGAGCAAGTATGAATACTGCAGGAAAGGTTCTATATAAAGAGGAAATAACCAAAGAAGTTCTTAAGAAGACAAGAGAATACAATTAGAGCACCTGTAGAGGGACTGGTCTTAGATGAAATGAAGTTCCTCTATCCCAGTGGTCGGCAAACCGCTGCTCTCGAGCCACGTGTGGCTCTTACACAAAATACCACGTGCGGGCGCACATGTACAGTGCAACTAAAACTTCGTGGCCCCATGCTCAGAAGTCGGTTTTCGGCCTGGGTGAGTCTACTTTGAAGACGTGGCGTTAGAACACTCAAGGGGCCAAAGAGCCGCATGTGGCTCGAGAGCCGCGGTTTGCTGACCACTGCTCTATCCTAACAAGTGGGAATTAGTAAAAGGTAAGCCCGGGATGCAGGTAGGTTTGTAGGTTTGGGAGGTACAAAGATGAAGGGATTCCCTTTTGGCAGCTTCTGGTTTTTTGGTTTTATTTTGTTTTTGTTAAGCTTCACCCGAGGATATTTTTTCCATTTATTTTTTTAAAGAGAGTGAAAGGGAGGGGGGAGAGACAGAAAGAAACATCTATGTGAGAGAGACACATTAATTGGTTGCCTCCCACACCGAGCCCCAACCATGGCAGGGGATCAAGCCTGCAACCTAGGTACGTGCCCTTGAACAGAATTAAACCCGGGTCAGTTTGTGGGCTGACACGCTAACCACTGAACAAAACCAGCTAGGGCAGCAGCTTCTGTTTTTTATAATAAAGTATAAGGCACATCACTGGTTTAAAAAGGACACAGCCATACCTGGTTTGGCTCAGTGGATAGAGCATCTGTCTGTGGACTGAAGGGTCCTGGGTTTGATTCCAGTAAAGGATACATGCCCAGTTTGTGGGCTCAATCCCCAATAGGGGGCATGCAGGAGGCAGCCAATCAATGATTCACTCTATCTCTCTCCCTCTCTCTTCCTCTCTGAAATCAATAACAATATATTTAAAAATAATAATAAAATAAAAAATAAAAAGAACACAGGGGTAGCGAACACACAATACAATATACAGATGATGTACTATAGAATTGTATACCTGAAACCTATATAATTTTATTAACCAATGTCACCACAATAAATTTAATTTTAAAAGTAAGTAAAATAAAAATACATAAAAAGAAGAACATGTGAGATTAGAAATAAATAGAGACAGTATGAAACAGTCATTTCCAGTGAGTGGGAAAGTGAACTTACTAGAGAAATGTACAGCATTACTAGGCAATAATGATTATGCATATGAGGTTGATGATTATGAATTTGTAGTG
Source organism: Cnephaeus nilssonii (assembly GCF_951640355.1). Taxonomy (NCBI): domain Eukaryota; kingdom Metazoa; phylum Chordata; class Mammalia; order Chiroptera; family Vespertilionidae; genus Cnephaeus; species Cnephaeus nilssonii. The sequence goes on from NC_137083.1 coordinate 62,120,319, forward strand.
ATATTGATTTGCTTGGTTTTCTCCAGCAATTCTCATCTGCATGGAGGCAGACAACTAAAAAGGCAGATGGTTAGGTTCAACCAGTGCATCACTCAGAGTTCCATAAACAGCAGAAGGCAACTATGGCTGAATTAAACAGAAAAAGAATTTACAGAATATGAGGTAGCTTTCAGAGTGAAGAACCTGCTTCAGGGCTACACAGCTAAAAACATCACCCAAAACCATATACAAAATGGGTTTGGGAAAGTTGTGTTTGCTAATGCCAAGCAGGAGACGCTGTAGCTTAGGCTGTACCATTATAGTTCTGGATACCAGGTGACACACTAGTAGCATTCCACTGTTGACCCTGTAACTGGATCATGCTGCTAGAGGCTGATGCTATATGGGAATTTGCTAATAATGGAGGAAGAAGTTGTAGATCTTGAGATCCAAAAGGTTGCACAGAGGGCTGAGTGGAGGGGAGTAAAGCGGGGAGGAGGGGAGAATGGGAGACACCTGTAATCCTGTAAACAATAAATAAATAAATAAATAAATAGTTGCACAGAGTGATCTTAGCAGCAGCCTAGGTTCAGTACTAAAGCAGATTTCACATGGGACTTTGGTCAGAGAAGTAGCCTCCCACTGTTGCTATGGGCAGTGTTGTCTCTCACTAATCCCAAAGGCATCACAGACTGGCAAAGCCTTGGGCAAGTTAATTACTCTCTTTGAGACCAAATTTCTAGTCTGTAAAATAATAATATTCATCTGATAAAACTGTCCTGATTAAATGAGATGAGAAGAAAAGATAGATATTTGGCAGAGACTAAATATTCAGTAAATGGTAGCCATAAGTGAAGAATTATAACTGAAGCCAAAAGAAGAGTTTCCAAGAAAACCCAGTCAACAGTATCTAATCTTTTAGAAAGATCAAAAGGGTTCACCATTGGAACACTACAGGAGGTAAGTTTGTAGGGAAGATGAAACCAGTTTTAGTCTCAGGTTACTTAACTTTCAATGACAGTTCTGCAGTATTCAGAAAGGCTTTAAGAAAAAGCCTGATTTATAGTCAGAAAAATTCCACTAGCAGCTCTAAAACTTCTGTACCCTTCCTGAGCTAAGAACTAGGTGCCCCAAACAAATATATTTACACTTGAAAAAGAGAACAGGAAATTACCAGCTATTAATGCAGAGCCCAAGAAAGAAAACGGTTAATTGAATTGTTGCAGAATATAGCTGGGGAAGAGGGGGACCTGTTACAGAAGGAATTTCACTCCACCACTTTCTCCTCTGCTCACTTAGCTCTCACCAAATCTCAGGCCATAGGTCATTCAGACTATAAAAAGCTCCTACAAATTCCATAGAAACCTGATCAAGCTTACTGAACCTCTTATTGGGTAAACAGAATTCAGCTCCGGATTGTGCATACCACCTGAACACAATGGCAGGACAGTAGATCAGGGCAACTGCCAGATTGTTCTCTCATCCACCTCAGTTGTACCTCCCTGAAATCCTATCTAATAAAAGAGTAATATGCAAATTAACCATCACTCTGCTACACCAACATACCACGCCCACCAGATAATCAGAAGCGAGTATGCAAATTAACCCAACCAAGATGGCTGAGGCCACAGAGAGAGCAGGATGCTTGGGTTTCCCTGGAAATGGAGGAAGCCAAGCTTTCTGCCTGCCTTGGTCTGCCTTGGCCTCCACTCAAGGTTACAAAGTTTCAGTTATAGAAGATAAATAAATCCCAACAAAAATTGCAGCAGCCGTAGAACTGGAGAGAGCAGGAGGCTTGAGTTGCCCCCGGTGATGGAGGAAGCCAAGCTTTCCACCTGCTCTGGCCTGCCTTGGCCTCCACTCAAGGCTACAAAGTTTCAATTATAGAAGATAAATAAATCCCAGATATCAGGGCCTCTGCTTGGGTCGCCTGGGGGGCGTGGCCAGCCTGAAAACCACTACTGGCCCCCCACCCAGGCTGTCCCATGCCCCAAGGGAACCCCCACCCTGATCCGGGACACCCTTCAGGGCAAAACCAGCCGACCCCCACCCGTGCACCAGGCCTCTAGCCTATCTAATCCTATATAATAAAAGAATAATATGCAAATTGACCATCACTCCAACACACAAGATTGCTGCCCCCATGTGGTCAAAGATGACTGCGCCCATGTGGACACAAGATGGCTACCACAAGATGGCTAGCAGGGGAGGGCAGTTGGAAGGGATCAGGCTTGCAAGGGAGGGCAGTTATGGGCGATCAGGCCAGCAGGGGAGGGCAGTTGGGAGGGACCAGGTCTGCAAGGGAGGGCAGTTGCGGGCAATCAGGACAGCAGGGGAGGGCAGTTGGGAAGGACCAGGCCTGCAAGGGAGGGCAGTTGGGAGCGATCAAGCCTGCAGGGGAGGGCAATTAGGGGTGACCAGGCCGGCAGAGGAGGGAAGTTGGGGGCAACTGGTCCTGCAAGGAAGGGCAGTTGTGGGGGGACCCAGGCCTGCAGGGGACAGCAGTTGGGGGTGACCAGGCCTGCAGGGGAGGGCAGTTAGGGGTGACCAGGCCTGCGGGGGAGGGCAGTTAGGGGCAAACAGGCTGACAGCGGAGTGGTTAGGGGGTGATAAGGCTGGCTGGCAGAAGCGGTTAGGGGCAATCAGGAAGGCAGGCAGGCAAGCAGTTGGGAGCCAGCAGTCCTGGATTGTGAGAGGGATGTCCGACTGCCCCTTTAGGCCCGATCCAAGTAGGATCGGTCCTAAACGGGCATTTGGACATCCCTCGAGAGGTCCCAGATTGTAGAGGGTGCAGGGGCTGGGCTGAGGGACACCCCCCCCCCTGTGCACAAATTTGTGCACTGGGCCTCTAGTATTTAAATAAGAACCACCAGAAAGAAATTGCACGTTCTTTATAAAATCAGCTTGACAAGAGTCTGAATAAAGATTCCAACAAACCTTTTATTTCTTTCCTACTCTCCTTTTTTCATGAACAATATATTTCTTGAATTAACTGGATATTAAAGAACTAAGTTTTTCCTCAGGACATCAAATACACAACTGCAACTTCAGCTCTGAGCAACCTCCTAAGACAGCTCTTAATGTTCAATCTTTCCCAATATAATTCACAAATTATAACACAAAAAAAGGGCTGCTTTCTCAGAAGATTCATAAATGTTCACATAAATATATGGTAAGACCATTAAATAAGCTCAATAAATAAAAAACATCCACAAAAAATACACAGATTAAGATTCAATCTGAGTTTTGAACAGAGAAATATTTCAACTGAAAAGCAACTGAGTTTGGAGTCAAACAGATTAGAGTTCTCTCAGCTCCATCACATTACTAAACGTGTAATCTTGAGACAAATTCCTTAATCTCTTCAACCCTCAATAAAATAAGGATAACACTACCTCTCTCTGAGAGCTCTTTTTTCTTAATACTCATCCGTGGATATTTTTCCCATTGATTTTTAGAGAGTGGAAGGGAGGGGGAGAGAGATGAAGAAACATCAATGTGAGACACATCAATGGGCTGCCTCCCCCGCGGGACCCAGGGATCAATCCAGCAACCGAGGCAGGAGCCCTTGACTGGAATCAAACCTGAGACCCTTCAGTCTTTGGGTCAGTGCTCTAACCACTGAGCAACTGGCTAGGGCTCTCTGAGAGCTCTTTAAAGGAGTAAATAAAATAGTATATGCAAAGCTCTAATACAATGCCTGGCACACAGCAGGAATGTATAACATATGCTTCCCTTTCTAACCTGTAAAATGTTTAAGTAGAGATTGATTCATAAAGATGGTAGGACTTAAAGAACAGGGAAAACTGTTAGCTAGACAGGAAGAGGAAGCATATTCCATAAGTACCCAATATCTATTTATAATTTTAAAAATAAGAATAAAATTTCAGGTTATTAGTAAATTACTAACGTGAAAATGCATCATTTATCTTAAAATGTTTTTTCTGTAAGATGCTCTTCTTCCTCTCTCCTAATTTTATAATTCTTCGCAGTCCTACATTTGTACAATTTTTTCTCATTCCTCTTCCTAAAGTCCTGACTCAGATTCTTACTTGGTTTGGGGGTAACCTAAGCCTTAAACCAGACACACATACCTTGGAATTCAAGAGTATTCTCCAAGACTTCTGGAGAAGACCAGAACCAATCATCTAAGTTAGAAAGGCCCTAACCAGTGTGGCTCAGTTGGTTGGAGCATCGTCCCATACACAGAAAAGTTGTGGGTTCGATCCCTGGTCAGGGCACAGACCTGGATTGCTGGTTCTGTCCCTGGCTGGAGTGCATATGGGAGGCAAGTGATGGATGTTTCTCTCACATCGATGTTTCTCTCCCTCCTCCCCCCTCCTTGCCCCCCACCTCTGTCTCTCTGTCTCTCTGAAATCAATGAGCATGTCCTCAAAAAAGAAAGAATTGGTGTGGCATAATGAAAAGAAGAGGGGCTTTGGAAACAGACAAAGGTTTAAGACAAAGATTTAAGTCCTACCTCTGCCACTTTCTAGACGTATATAACCTTGGGCAAGGCACTTTATCTCTCTGGACCTCATTTCCTTATTTGTAAAATGGAGATAATGCCACCTATATCTCAATGTGTTGTTGTCATGATTAGAAAAAACACTTACAACAATTCTTGGCATATAAAAAGCCAATTAATGGTAACTATTATTAGGGTCAATATGCCAATTGCCTTACTGAACATTTTGCAAGGCTGTACTTTCCTAACTAGCAAAAGGAGTCACACTGCTCCCACATTCCCATGCCTAGATCCTAAAGATTCTATTTTAGTAATCCATAATTAACCAAATCAAGAGCTTAAAGAATTCAGGCAAGAAAGTGCTAACATGGCTCAACTCATCATCTGCTGACAGCAACAAAGCCAGTGCAAGGTGGATACCTTTGCCAAAAAAAAATAATAATCTGCTTGAACATAGTCATTACCAATACTGATGTAAGCACAAACTAGTTACAGTTCTTGGCTCACAGCCTCACTGTCATAAAGTTTTAACGTTTCTGAAATACATCCTCTTCTGCCTTGTTTTCTGTACTGTGACACTCCTATAACTCCATTTTTAAGAACATGGAGTTATAGGGAAGAAATCCTCTCAACTTTACCACTCCATTCACTGTAGAACTTCTCTTCCCATTTCACCAATCACTTCTTATAAAGATTTTTGGTTTGTTGGATTCACTTGGTGTGAGCTTATGAAAAAAAACTTATATACAAATATGTCAGAGCCACAATGACAAGATCTGGTCCTCAGAGTATTACAAATTACACGATGTAACTTGTGCCAAAGATAAGATGTGACTAAGTAACCTACACACCATATGTTCGTTCTTATTAACTACTACACTTGGGAATTCTGGCTCTTGTAAAAAGTTTATTTCCCTTGTGTGGCTGAGCTGAGTAACAGAACTAAGAAAAATGATGGCAGATACATGAATGGAGTAAAGGATACCATCAATGGAAATGTGAATTAAGATAAATAAACTTGTATGTGACAGTTACAAAATTGAAGCAACAGTCACCAATTATACGGCCAAAGGCACTATTTCAATCCCCAAGTACCCCAGTCTCTCCCTACACTCTATAAAAGCAGGAGTCAAGGTCAGAATGATTAAGTAAATAATTTAAGAATCAAGAAAGGCTCAACATATCAAAATGTCACACTGTAGTACCTTGGTGAGGTGACTTTCATCGTAAGGAAAGCAGGGCAGTCTCATGCACTTATAATTTAACCCATTCAATATCAAGAAAGTTAAAGATTCTGTCTCCCAAAAGTAGCCTTTAGCTATGTTATACAGCTGTATCCTTGCCCAGAGTTATACATGCTTAACATCGAGCAGAGTATTTTTTTAAATATTTGTATTAATTTTTAGAGAGAGAGGAAGGGAAAAGGAAAGAGAGAAACATCTATGTGAAAGCAAAGCATGGATCAGCTTCCAACTGGGAATCAAACCAGCAACCCTTCAGTGTACAGGATGATTCCCAACCGAGCCACAACACTGTACAGAAAACTAGGTCCTAAAAAAAAAAAAAAAGAAAACTAGGTCCTGCATTCCATAGCCTTGAGGTGCTGAGTAAATCTAGAATTATGGAACCTACATTTTTATACTGGAAAAACAGGAAGAAGGTGGTTTGGCAACAAGGAAAAAATGGTCAAGAAGCACACCTCAAATTTGGAAAAAAGACCGATATGCTGGCCTGTGATTTTTAAACTTATTTTTATAGAATATATTGAATTTGGTATCATTCGGAGGTGGTCCTAATGGCATGCACTTAAGCTATCATGGAAAGAGAAATAAAATTCTTAATAACAATAGCTATTATTTCTTAAGCCACTACTATATGTACCAAGTTCAATGCTAAAGCCCTCTATTAATGCTTCTAATCCTCAATCATAACCGTGTACTTATAGAAGAGGAAACCAAGATTTAGAGAATTTGGAAATTACCCAAAAGCTAGTTATCGGGGATACCAGGATTCAAATCAGGTCTGCTTGACAGTAAATCCCATTCCAAAAACAGTTTGTTGAACACTCTTACCCTCAAGAGATCTAATCAAATTATATATTTTACACAAAAAGACCCTTAATCGCAGGAAAAATTTGTCTGAAGTTATAAAGCAACTAAACTACTCAGAAACATGTTCTAGATTTCCAGACTCATATATAGGTAGTAAAGGCGGCTCATGCTGCCTGTCTTTCCTCCTATAATTCCTCCCAGAGGAGTTTCATACTGCAAACGACAAGGAAACAGTCCTAGAGCATCACTAAACAAATTCCTTCAGGCTTGCCTCTGACATCATTTGTTAATCACCAGTATTTGGGTGGGTAGAATGAACGGATTATCTGCTTTATAACTTACTCATGAGGTTATTATAACTAAAATTAAGCTGGTTCCAATTCCACAGCGTCCTGCAGTGAAATCAATGCCGATTTCACAACACTTGAATGCTGTTCTGATAATTAAAAATCGTTTCCAACAATTAAAAAAAACCACATAAATCATTGTGTCCATATTGTACGTATCTCGGAAATTAGAGCCATAATCGTTTTGTACATGATCCACGTCTCTGCCTTTTCCCATATGTGCCCCTCTTTTCCTGTGCTGATTTAGCTTTATGAGAGGAGAGACATGCTAAGCATAGCAGTGTAAGGGTAATAGGGAGTATACTACAGCGAGGCACACTTACTCCCCGCTGCTCCAAGGCTACTGTCTCTTCCAAACTACATCTGAAAGAAGCTGGCAGCTGGGACAGAAAGCCCCACAATGATAGCTTTTCCCAAAAGTAGAAGCATTTCTTCCTAACACGTTCAGGTCACAATAAAAGGAATCAATAAAACACCATGCTCTCTACACACAGTCTAATAATCCTGGTGGCCAACTACGGATCGGAAAGAACAAACCTCTGAAAAGAGTGAAGACAACCTCTCCATTACACGTCTACATTCAGAGAAGATGCACGGATATTGCAGTATCTAGAGTGAAGGGCACAGCATCAGCCCTGCTCTATGGAAGCTGTTGACCACAGAAAGGCATAAAGTAATCATCTGTACAGAAACCAGACAACTGAGGATGTCAATGCTAGGTAACTACTGCTTACTCCTAACTTCAATCAGAAAAGATCTTTCCGCCCCTATTGCTGGGTGATCTCTCATAAGCGGTAAGGTTTTTCTGCACCATCGGGGTCTTCTCCCCGGAGAAGCTGAATAATAACACGGGAGTATGTTGGGGGTGCAGGGAGGGGCACTATTGGGTGCCTCTTCTCCTTGCCCATTCCAAGTAGGAGTGGAAAGCGCTACCTCCATGTTATTCATAGTGAAGTACGACCGTGCGGGCTGGAATCTTCGCTCCCCAGCAGTGGGGGCCGGGTGAGGGCATCTCTGAGAGTGGGTTTAAGGGGGAAAGGGTCTCTCCGCCTCTGTGATCAGAAGGGAGGGCGTGGAGGATGGTGCGCGGTGCCGACAGGATCTGCGTGTGGTTCCCCTCCCTCCCTCCCTCCCTCCCTCCCTCTCGAGAGGCAGCCCGGCCCCAATACCTTCTTGACTGTGCGCGGCGCCTCGGTAACGGTGCCGTCGGGGCTGAGCAGGGCCTCGCCGCCGTCGCGGTGCCGCTGGTGCTGGTGATGAGGGTCGCTCCGCTTCATGGCTGACGCCTGAGGCACTTTCCCGGCGGCAGGGCTAAGAGCAGCAGCTGGCCCCGAGCCCGGGCCGGGGGCTGGGGGCCGCTCCGCGGCGGGAGCTGGGGCCTCGGGGTCGCCGCCGCCCGCCGGGGGGGCCATGGCGCTCACGGCCGCCGGGCTCAGTCCCAGTTGCGGCTCCGCCTCGGAGGGGCTCAGGTCCTTCAGGTCCACCTCAGACACTTTCGCGGCAGCCGCTGCTGACACAACCTGCACCGACATCACCGCCTCCACTGCAACCGCCGGCTCAGGCTTCAGCTCCAGCTCCTGCTCGGCCCCGCCTCCCGCCTCCCTGCCCTTTCCCTCCCCCATTCCTCCACTCCTCCCCTCCATCGCCTCTGCTCTCCCCCACCCCCGCCTCCGCTGGCCCGCCAGCCAGCCCTGGGCTCCCGCTCCCGCCCCCGCCCCGCCCCGCCCGCCCCAGCCCGCCCCACTCGCGCGCGAGGCGCCACGGAACCTGTAGTGCGCTTGCTCCCGGCCGCACGCGGTGAAAAGACCGTGGGACCTCAGCCCCCAACCTACACTGCGCGCCGCCGAGAGCGCTGCCCGCGACGCCCCCTGGGAGTTGTAGTTTTCGTCCCCCTTCCTCCGGCAAGTTGGATTCTGTAGGATTTATGGAGCACTAGGGCCGGCGACTCACAGAAAGGAAAGGAGTGAAAATAGGTGACACAAGGAAGGGGATAAGGAAGAGAAAGTCTCCTGAGGAGTTACGGTTTCATGGAGTGAACACCAGAAACCCTAGGGTTGGGAAGGTGGGTGAGAAATAACCCCGACTGCGTGAATTTCCTGTGTGTGCGCGCGCATGTTCGCTATCACGTGAGCAGACATTTAAAGGAAAAGTGGGGGCGTCACGTGAGAAGAGAGCCTTCCTCAAGCTTAAAGTTGCTTCATTTTCCTGATTCTGTGAAATCGGTACTCGGACACCTTTCCAAACTTAAGTGACATTGTTTTTAGAAGGAAAAATATCCCTGCTGTGGCAATTTCTGACCAGTATGGGTCTAGAAGTTTAAAATCAGTCCAAAAAGAAGTAAGTTATCATTAGAGATTTCAGGGCAGTGGAATTTCGCGTTTCTTTAAATGAGGCCAAATCTTTTGACCTATTAATTCTACTAAAGAAATAATCTGAAATTAAGATAAATCATTCAGCAAAGAAGAATGTTAACTACAGTGTGAAAACTGATTTTTTAAGGACTCATTCTATAAAAATAGCATTTCCAAATCACAGTGAAAAGAACTTGAATAATTGACCAATTTTGTTTTCTACTATGTGCCTTAGAGATACCTAACTAAAAACTGGTATCTGACACAACAGAATGACATTTGCAGAATGTAATATTGTAGTGACATTACTGAGATTGATTGTTACAAACTCTTTGAGTATTAAGTGGTCACATCCTAATTATTTATATAGAACATTGGTCCAATAACAAAAATAAAGAACAGCAGCTGGAAATTTATCAAATCCAATGTTCAGAGATAAAAGCGTTGACCATTCTTTCAATTATTTTCTAAAGATAAGTCCTCTTTTCATATTGAAATCTGATGTCAATTAAATTCAGGTATTTTCCCAAGCTACTGTGTGAAGAGGATGCTGAAGGCCATCTCCAGCATATTGCTCTATAAGGACTCTTCCAGCTCACCAATTCTGGCTCACTTCCAAAATATACCCACCAATCCAGTTTTATTTCTGTCCAGGAGGCTGGGTGCCAAGAATTTATATAAGCAGGGACTTACAAACAGCAATAGATGCAGTCCCCAGACTCTGCAAATTGAAAATGGCAAACATTGTGAGACCAGCAAAGCTCCAGCCACACCACCTTTCTAAACACTGACTTGTTAAGTGATGGGATTTGGGGTGATTTTTTAAAACTTTCTGTATTATTTTAAATTTGACATTTATTTTAGAAGGTATACAAGCAAAGACGTGTATGGTGGCTTTGTTTTTAATAACAAAAGGGGTATGTGAAACTGCTTTAATGTCCAACAATAGAGGGTTACAGCCTTTAACATTAAGTTTGCCAATAACCTTTTTTTAATGATAAAGAGAAATAAAAGCTTATGATGACATAGTAAACTAAAAAGCAGGAGACAACATTGCACATTCCATAAGATTTTAACTATGTAAATAACACTTGAAAAAAACAAAAGACATTAAAATGCAGGTAACGCTGGGTAATAGATTATGGGATAGGTTATTTTTTTCTGTATTCTCAGAGAAACTACGGTAAAAGGGATCTTAGAGTTTATGGTTGCTCAGAGAGTGATTAGCCCTGACAACCCCAGAAGGCCACTAGACATCTAGTCTTTGAAGTAACTATTTTTTTCCCCTGGCAAGGAGAGGAGAAGCTCCATCTGTACTACAGAATTTCGCCTGCCTTAATCTTCCCTATGGTACTCCTGTCTTGGAAATCTGTTCATTTGTGGAGTTGTCCTTCCCTGAATGGAGTCTCATATCCTGGTCTTCAAAGTTGTGCCTGATGCTATGTATTGGAAGGCATCTGAGCATTGCCATTTCTGCAAAGCCCACAAGTACACCAGACACAAGGACTTTCTTAAGCTTCCTCGTCACACTCTGGCTTTCAGAATTTCCTTCCTGTTGTAAAGAACCAGCACAGAGCTTCATCTTCCAGCTGTCGGGGCAGGGATTAGCAGCTCTATAACTAATTTCTTTCTTCTCTCTAATGCACAAGGGAGCGCTGTACAGCCACCTGGCATATGTTGGAACTCATAGGCAGCAGCTGCCTACCTGGACTTCCACCACTAGAATTGATTACTAAGGGGATGAATTAATTCTTCAGTGGGATGTGGTTACAAAATATAAGGAGTTGGAGGACTGGAAAGAAACTCATATTCAAGCAATGTCCACTGGTTGGGTCAAACATCAGGGCACACTTTTTAGCCATTCTTAACTTCATCCTTACCCAATTGCTGTTTCTGCCGTCTTTGTTACTGAGGGACATTGAGCACAGTTAAAGATGGAGATAGCATACTGGAAACACGGCAATTAAGCACAAGTTTATTAACTACTTAGTTTATTAAATATTTAAATCATAGGTTCTTTTTCCCTCACTTGGCTCATTCAGCTTCCAGACCCTAGCAGGCTTGAATGTATCTTTCCTGAAGGAAATTAAAAGAACTTCTCTGAAGTCTCTGATAAATCAAAGAGAGAAAACTTGAAGATATTAACATGAGAGTTTCATAAGGAAATGGGCCAGCTGCATCACCCTTGGTAAAGACCATACCCATGTTAACAGAGTTTCTAGAGAATCATTAATGTCATACTCAAGTACAAGCAGATGGACAAAATCACCAGATGTATGAAGAAAACTTTTAATATGAAAGACAAAACCCAACATAAGAAAACAGAAAGATACCTATAAATAAATAACTTGGAGGAAACAGGTTGTGCATGAAAAAAAAAAAAATCAAGACCAAAAAAAATCATTAGTATCCCCAGAGACTGAAGATATTGTATTTGTGAAAGAATATGCTATTTCAAGAAGTGAACATTCAGAAAATAAATGAGAACTTTAAAATGAAAGCATTCTAGCAGAAAAAAAATTTAAAACTCAATAAACAAAAGAAAAATTAAAAATAGGAAAGATGCATTTTATCTTGGCTCAAATTGTTGAATGATGGCTTATTTTATGGTTTTTGTTTTTTTAATGTATTTTTATTGATTTCAGAGAGGAAGGGAGAGAGAGATAGAAACATCAATGATGAGAGAGAATCATTGATCAGCTGCCTCCTGTATGCCCCACACTGGGGATTGAGCCCAAAACCCAGGCATGTGCCTAGATGGGGAATCGAATCATGATCTCTTAGCTCATAGGCTGACACACTCAACCATGGAGCCACACCAGTCAGACTTATGGTTTTTATATTTGTGTCTAATTCATGTTATAACATGATAAATGAAATGTATTTTGCAGCTACAATTTTCTGGAAAAGTATGGTCTTTTAAGAATTTTTTTTCAGATCTCCATTAAGTCTTTTTTTCAATTTCCAAAAAGACTGAAAGGAAGAGAGAGAGAGAGAGAGAGAGAGAGAGAGAGAGAGAGAGAGAGAGAGAGAGAGAGAAAGGAAGGAGGGAGGGAGGGAGGGAGGGAGGGAGGGAGGGAGAGAGGGAGGGAGGGAGGGAAGGAAGGAAGGAAGGAAGGAAGGAAGGAAGGAAGGAAGGAAGGAAGGAAGGAAGGAAGGAAGGAAGGAAGGAAGGAAATGAATTAGAAGGTCAGTCCAGGAAGTTCAACATCTGAATTATATGAAAGCCAAAAAGAGATAACAAAGAAAATGGAGGGGGGTATGCTAATCAAAGAAATTATTCAAACAATTTCCCCATGCCAAAACCGGTTTGGCTCAGTGGATAGAGCGTCAGCCTGCGGACTGAAGGGTCCCAGGTTCGATTCCGGTCAAGGGCATGTACCTTGGTTGCGGGCACATCCCCAGTGTGGGGTGTGCAGGAGGCAGCTGATCAATGTTTCTCCCTCATTGATGTTTCTAACTCTCTGTCCCTCTCCCTTCCTCTCTGTAAAAAATCAATAAAATATATATTAAAAAACAACAACAATTTCCCCAAATTGAAAGATGAGAATATCCAGAATGAAAGGGGCCATTAGGTGCTGAGCCTAATAGATGAAAATAGATCTATATTAACATACAGCATGTACAATTTCAAAACTTTGGGACAAAGAGATGATCCTTCAAATGTCTGGAGTGGATCAAGGAAACATTTTAACAAAACTCAAGTGTCAGAAAGATATTGAACTTCTTTTTAAAATTTTTTATTTATTGTATTTAGAGAGACAGAGGGAGAGACATAAATTTGTTCTTCCAATGTACTCATTGATTGCTTTTTTTAATATGTATATTTATTGATTTCAGAGAGGAAGGGAGAGGAGAGATAGAAACATCAGTGATGAAAGAGAATAATTGATTGGCTGCCTCCTGCACGCCCTCTACTGGGAATTGAGCCAGCAACCCTGGCATATGCCCTTGACTGGAATCAAACCTGGGACCTTTCAGTCCATAGGCTGATGCTCTATCCACTGAGCCAAACCAGCTAGGGCGTTTGATTGATTTTTGTATGTGCCCTAACCGGAGATGGAACCTGCAACTTTGGGGTCCCACAACCTTGGTGTATTGGGACAATGCTGTAACAAACTCAACTACCTGGCCAAAGTGATAATGAACTTCTTAAAATTAGTTCTGGAATCTAGAAGATAATGCCCTCAAATACTATAGGCCCTCTGTCTGCCTTCTGTAGAGAATAAACTGACAGTCAGCCAAGATTGGGTAGGGCAGTCATCTAACTGTGCAGAGTGAGGTAGGGGATCAGTTTTCATTTTTACCCTCCTGTTTTCATTTCTACCTTCTGAAGTACCTGCTCCCTTCAATTCAGAGCCTTTTGATGGTGCTGCAATATACATTTTCTCTACTGTTGACTAAGATTTGAGCTTTTTCAAGTCTGCTAAATTTCCACTCATTGTTTTCTTTCCAACTTTCAAAGGTGGTTTACTAAGAGCTCCTCCCCACTCTACCTCTTTTTGTCTTCCTTGTGGGTGAAGAATGAAAAAGAGTTAAGTCCTTATTTTCTATATTGGAGAGTAGTTTACAGTTTTGAGTATGAGAAACAGAGTTTATTCTTGTATTGTTACTTATTAATGAGTATATTATTTTCCATAGGAATAACCATAAGCCTACTTTTGTCCCACCCTGTATATAAAAGCATAATAATGAACCGGAAGGAAACCCACTGAACGCAAACAGTAGTTTTTCTGTCAAGGAAGGAGAAGGGGGTGGGGAATAGGACAGGGTCAAAGAGGACTTGAGCTAAATCTGTTACACTTTATTTCTTTTTAAAAAAACAGGGTGGAGCCCTGACCAGTGTAGCTCAGTTGGCTGAGCATCATCCTATGCACTGAGAGGTCACCACCAGTTCCAGTCAGGGCACAAGCCCTGGTTGCAGGCTCAGTCCCCTGTAGGGGGCATGCAGGAGGCTAATCAATGTTTCTCTCTCCCTCTCTTTCTCTCAAATCAATAAAGACATATTTTTTAAAAATAAGGTAGAAGCAAATATAAAATAATTTTAAAATTGATTTTAGAGGAGACACATCGATGTGAGAGAAAAACATCCATTAGATGCCACCCTCTCATAGGTGCCCCAACCTGGGGAATCAAACCCACAACCTGGGTATGGTGCCCTGAGTGGGAATTGAACCCTCCACCTTCCGGTGTATGGGATGATGTTCCAACAAACTGAGGCACGCCAGCCAGGACTGAGGAAAATAATTTTAGGAGTTGTTATTTCTGAATAGTGGAAATATGAATGTTTATTAAGTTGTTCTTTGTGGGTTTTTTTTAAATACCTTTTAACTTCTTAGATTAAAAAGCACCCCCCCCCCAAAAAAAAAAAAAATAAAGCTCAGGCAAAGGCACGGATGAGGCAGTGGAGACACTGCTGAAACGAAGTTGGGGTCAGCAGAGGCAGGCCTCACGATCTAGGAAGATGCACAACTGAATGTGAGTTTGACTTGCACTTAGTATGAGTGGTAAGAGGCTGCCAGAGCAGTGAACACATGGAGACCTTTTCTCAGGGCAGCAGCTGGGCCACAGGGAGTCCCACAAACCAAGCTCCTTTTGGATCCTGAGGTGTTTCTTCCAGGGAGAGTCCTAATTCAGGAGCTATGGTAGGAAAGTGGCCTCTGTGGCTCAGTCATAAGATCTGGTGCTCCTATAAAAAACACGGCAATATTTTCTTGGTTTGGGGAGTGTCTGTGGTACTGGACCTCCAGCTGCTGCCTAACCTCTGCATTCACAAAAGGTGGGCTCACAGTGCCCTCTCGTGGTCGAGTCTCTGTCCACCTCCACAGCTAGACAGAAAGGTAACATTTCTCAGCTTTTAAAAGCCTAGAATGAACTCCTTCTACATCCCATACCCTATTCTTTACATAAGTATTCCCACTAAAGAAAAAAGGGATGGATGGAATGTCCATGGAGATGAAAAGAAGAAAATTGTTAACATAGTCTCTTATTTCAGAAAAAATCATTAAACAACACTGATAGCCAAAACCGGTTTGGCTCAGTGGATAGAGCGTCGGTCTGCGGACTCAAGGGTCCCAGGTTCGATTCCGGTCAAGGGCATGTACCTTGGTTGTGGGCACATCCCCAGTAGGGGGTGTGCAGGAGGCAGCTGATCGATGTTTCTCTCTCATCGATGTTTCTGACTCTCTATCCCTCTCTCTTCCTCTCTGTAAAAAATCAATAAAATATATTAAACAAACAAACAAAACAAAACAACACTGATAAATTTTGTTTTCAATACTGTTGCTGATAAAGGGTAAAAACTAGCTATACCACAGCTGAAAGAAGCAGTGATGACCAGAATGATCAAGGTAAACAAGCAATACAGTGCAGCCAGAGGAAACCCAACGTAGGAAACCTGGATAGAAGGACAAACCAACGGTCATAACTGAGAGGGAAGAGTTTGGAGTCCATCAGGAAGAGCCTGGGCCCAGTGTCTGTCACTTAGTAGCTGTGAGGTTGTGGGCAGGTCATTTTGACTCACTGAGCTTCTTTCTAGAAAAAAACTAGCTCCTCTGATCCCTCTGAATTAAACAAGAGGCAGCACACAGTGCCCAAGAGCCAACGGTGGAGCCAGAGTTGGAACGGAATCCACGCTTTACTATTTACTGTGTGGCCTTGGGCAGACTATTGGAACTCTGCGTCTCAGAACCTTGGGGGTGTTAACCGTGCTCCAAAGGTCTGTTGTGAGATTCCAGTCAATGCATGTGAAGTACTTGGGAGATAGCCTAGCAAGCCTTCAATAAGAAAGAGTTAGTTATTATTGTTTTAATAAAATACATGTAAAATACTTAGGATACAATCAGATCCATGGTTAGTCCCCCTTCCTCTGGGCAAAATGCTTATTCCCCATCACATGAGCTTAGTCTCCAAAGGAGTCTGGTCAATATTCCACACCTTCCCAGTGTGTGGGTGCCACCCCCCCCCTTTCTTCCACAGATCTCCTTTCCATATGATCTTGAGTCCTTGCAACGCAAATAGTTCCCAGTCTTCTACTGGCACTTTTTTTGGGAGGAAGTGGGGCTAACGGGCATTCCTCAAGGAAATCTGAATTCCTTTGACTGATGCACAGCTTCCTCTTGGTCCCCCTGACATCTCTTGAAAGCAAGAGGCCCCCAGAGGTGGGGCCCAGATTGCCACAAGGAGCCATGCTCATCTACATTAGGAGTCCAATTGTCATTTCAGGGGCAAGATGTGTTCTTAACCAAGTAAGACCAGTATGAGATCAGTATTCAGTGAGGCCGCTGTGGCCACAGAAGAGTTTGTGGCCACATAGAACCGACAAGTCAGGAAGGACTGCCAATACATCTGTCAGTCATGACCTCATTAGCGCCAAGTGCTTGGCCTTTCGGAATAGCCTGAGGAAGGAGTGGAACACACATGAGATCAGGACCAGGTAAACAGTTCGGTGGAGACTGGGGCCTATGGGAAAGAAGCACACCAAGAGTTTATACAAAAAACTTTTATTTACTGTTTATCTTTCTTCTCCCCATCCTTATCCCCGATCTGGAACCCAGCCAGCTCCTAAAACTTCCTGCTGCCTGGTTCTTGAAACTGGGGCCTTGGAGACATGGAGGAGGCCCATAAGAGGCCGGAAATCTCTTCACCCACCAGTTGTGGAAGTTGAAGGAAGCTTTCCTGCCTGCCTGAAGCTCCAGCAGCTTCCCAGGTAGCCCCTCAAGTCAGAGGATCCATCCCTCACTGGATGGATACAGGAAGAGACACTGTGTCTCGGAGACCCACTGACTCCCCACCACTCACTGCTTCTATAGCTGAACCAATCCCTTTCTTGGAGATGGAGTCCAGCAACATGCGTGGGGGTTGCGGGGTGGGGCTGCAGTTCTGGGTCCTAATCAACAAACAGGGAACAGGAAGAGGTTGGCCTGGTTGAACTGAAATGGGAAAGGGAAGTAGGGTGCAGGAGAACGTGGGGGTGGGGTTACTGGCCTGGGGTGGGGCCAGCTGGACATCTGTAAAGAGAGGTTATAGCCCCTGTAGGAGGAGGTACTCCTAGCCCCACAACCACCTGGAAGAGGGAGAGGGAGCCCTGTTCCCACTTAGACAAAGGGCTAATGATACAATAAACAATTTTGGTCTGTGGGTGCCCTTTCCTGGTACCCATTATTACAGGAAAGGGCAGCCAGCCCTCATCTGCCAGACAAAGGTTTGGCTGTCTCCCTGGCCACCACAGCCCATTCCGGGTACTGCCACTCCTACCCTCGCCATTGCTACCTCACCAGAAACTCTGCACACCCCGTAACCTTGTTGCAGACTGGGGCTGCCAGCCAGACTCCACCTGGTGGGGCAGAAACGAGGGCCCTGACGCTCAGGGCTGTTCTCTGGGTGAGGCCCACCCATGGATTTTTCAAGGCTCTTTCCCGCAGTTCTGTCGTAAGCCAGACATAGAACCTTCCTGGGAGGGCACTGGGCCCTCGGGTTCTCCGGAAGACGAGATCCTGGGGAAGCACCTCAGGGAGGAAGAAGAGCCTCAGAACACTATCTGTTCCTATTCACTGTCCCAGGTCCTGCTCCCCTGGCTTAGAAGTCTGAGTCTGCATCCATGAGCTCTGCCTCCATCAGGTTGGTACGGGAGTGAATGGGCCCTAGTCCCTGCCGGCGGCCCTGCGCCCAGGCCGTGGGGGCTGAGGGGCCGGGCAGAAACGGATCCTGCAGAGGACTGGGCTCTGGGCAGAAGGGGTTGGAGACCAGGGTCCAGGCTCTCTGTCGGCAGGATTCTCCAGCTCCCCAGGCGCCGGCGGCCACCAGGCATTTCTGCCGGGGCAGCTGGGGCAGTCGAGGAACAGCACTGGAGGCAGACGCAGGGGTGGGGTGGCGAAGCTCAGGGGGTGGCACCAGCGGACACACCTCCTTCTTCCTCTTCCTCCGCTTCTTCTTCCGGCCCAAGCGCTTCTCCAGCTCTGGGGAGATTTCTGCCTCAACCAGCCACAGATTGGCTTTTTCCTCTGGGGGCACTGATGATGGGAGAGAGAACATGAGCCTGGGACCCTGACTCTGTCCACATCACCCTTCTCTCCTCGGATCCCCACTTTGAGGTCTGGGATCCACAACTCTAGACCTCTAGGGCCTCAGCCCCACACTTCCGTTCTTCCACAGCCTTCCTTCCCCTTCCCCTTCTGGCAGCCCCTGATACTACAGCCCCAGTAACCCCCAGCCTCTACGTCCCCCGCCTTCCTACCGAGACCTGAGTCCTATACCTGGAGTTGCCACAGGGGTGACAGACACATCCTGGGGCAGTATGGCTCCTCTCCGAGCCACCATCTTGGTGACATGCTGGGCCCAGGCAGAGGACACATCAGCGGAGGGCTCATTGAGGTCAAAGGCCAAACCCGCTGTGGGGATGGAAGGAAAGGGTAAGGAATCATGATTGCCTGTCCCTTGCAGTCCACCACTTCTCCCTTATTCAGCACCATTCACCTCCCCGCAGCGATGGCTCCCACTCCACCTCGCACAGAAAACCCACCCTGGTAATCACAGTGATCCCCACCCATTCCCAAGTTACAGAGCAGTTGGCATCTTGGGCACCCAGAGCAAACGTGGGGCCTCACTAAAGGCCAGAAATCCAGTTCCTGAAAGCCTGACTTACTCTAGCCCAGGGAGAACAGCTGGAGAAGACAGGAGAAGGGGAAGGGAGATGAGTCCTCTGGGAACCAAAACAAACTACTGAACCCAGGACAGAAACAGAGAGGCAGAGTTGCTGGGGATGGGCAGGGTGCTGGAAACAAGGACTCTGCGGAGAGGAGGGAGCACTGTATTCCTCAGAGCCTTCCAAACAGTCCACATGTCCACACCAGCCTGGCAGGGAATGGGGCCCAGGTGCTGCAGGTGTTAAGTGGCTCCAGGGGAGGAAAGGGGCCAAAGCTCACCCACAGGCCCATCGTGGGAGACGGTGTGCATGCTGAAGGAGAGCTCCTGGCCTGGGTTCTGCAGCAGCTCGCGCCGCTTGGAGAAGGCCTTGGCGATCATCTTGCTCTTCTTGATGCGTTTGGGCTCATCATCACTCTGTCCCGTCAACCTGAGAGCAGCAGGGGTCGGGGAGGGAATGTGGAGCAGCCACTTCCCATCAAATCTTGAGAAAGACAGCCAATCCATCCCCTCTAGGGCAGGAGCCTCCAGAGGGGCTCAGGTTCCTTAGGGACTCTGAGGAGTAGAGGCCTACTCTGCAGAGAAGGAGGCCTAGAATGCAGGGCTCATGTGTGCCCAGTTCTCAAATCACTGCACTTTTAAAAGATGCTGGCAGTGGGCTCACACCTAGCTGGTGCTCCCGAGGACAGGAGGTGTCACCAGGGGGCAGTGGCGAGCCACAGAAAAGTCAGCTTTAGGCGCTCCCACAGACCCTTAGAAATCACACCTGCCCACGGCTATACTGGGAGACACGGGAAACCTAGGATGAGAGACTAAGGTGGGGCTGGCTGCTGACCCCACCTGCACCAGGTGCGTCTCCAGATGAGCAGCGTGGCCTTGGTCCAGACCCACGTGCTCATGGCAATGCCGGTTCCAAACATGGCAAACAGGTTGATTTTCTCCACCAAGAGGCTAGGGCGATTCTTGATTTCACAGTCAGGGATGGGCTTCTTGGTGGGCAGCCCGATGGTTACATTGGCCTGGCACCTGTGGTGAGGGGTGGTAGACAGGTGAGATTTTTCTGGGTCTCCTGGGTGCGTACCCAGACAATCACTAAGCCCCACAGCACTGATTCACAACCCTGGGTGCTCATTAGAGTCACCCGGGAGCTTTTAATAACTACTGATGTCTGGGCCACACCCCAGACAATTAAATCAAATCTCTGGGGTAGAGACCCAGGCATGGGTGTAGTTTAGAGCTTCCCAAACTGCAAGCTGGAGCCTTGATGGAGTCTGAAGCAGTCCATGTGGGCTGGCATTCATTTTAAAAAATATATATTTTATTGATCCTCCACAGAGAGGAAGGGAGAGACATAGTTAGAAACTTCAATGAGAGAGAAATATTGATCAGCTGCCTCCTCTCCTGCACACCTCCCACTAGGGATGTGCCTGCAACCAAGGCACATGCCCCTGACCGGAATCGAACCTGGAACCCTTCAGTCTGCAGGCTGACGCTCCATCCACTGAGCCAAACCGGTCAGGGCATGGCATTCATTTTAATGGGCATTTTAACTGCTGTTCCTCGTGTCAGTAGTTGCTGCATTTCTTTCAACAGCTGAGATGCCTTAATCTCTCAGGTTCGTCCTCATTGTGACACAAAAAGCATAGACTAATTAGCAGGCATTAACAGGCTGTTAACTTATCATAAAGATAACTACTTCTGTGCAGGGCTCTCCAATAAGTCGTGTGAAAGAGTACATGAGAATTGGAGACAGCAACTTCTGTGGACAACAGAGTCGGTCAGAGAAGCCAAAACACGAGATGGCTTCTTAACAGTTACAAATGCACCAGCCAGACCGCCATGGGGACGCAGAGTTGAGCAGGAACTTGAGGGCTGTTTGCTATGTTGGCAAGTTACAGAGCAACTGACATCTTGGGTGCCCAGAACAAGACGGGCAGACCCCTGCTGGACGGCACAGGAAGGCTGCCCCTGCAGTCCCCACTCCAGCTGCCTCCAAGTCCCCAAGCCCCAGTCCTGCACTCACAGCACGTAGTCCCGGAAGCTGCGCTCCCACTCAGCCTGGTTGAAGAAATCGTAGAAGTGGCAGCTGAAGGTGATGAGCACAAAGCCAAAGGCCAGGAAGCCAAAAATGCCTGTGGAGGGCCAGGGGTGGGCAGAGTATTACCAATCCCAGGTGTGGGAGCAGCGGTGGGGAGGAGGGTGTTCGACCCACTGGGGCCTGAAAGACAGCTGAGTCTGGGGTGCATTCATGCTAGGCTCAGTTCAAGAACAGAAGTCTCCAAAATAAGGCATGAAGGGGGCACTTGAGGCAACTGTGGGAGGCCCAGTGGGAGGGAAGTGGACATGAGGAAGCAGACTTGGCATGAACTTGAATTCTTCTACCTAAGAAGGTCCCCTTCTTTTGAGCTGCTACCGACACACACACACACACACACACACACACACACACACACACACCAACACACCAGCCTTGTCTTGCCCAGGGCTGCTCACTTGTGCCACTGACTTACTACATCCTCCAAGACCCTATTCTGTAGGTCCCACAGCCCAGGAGGGTGCAGTGTTGGGCTGGATAGTACCTCGGGCCAAGGGCCCAGGGGCCCACTCACCTAGGCGCAGCATGGTCTCATTGATCTTGCTGGCAGCCTTCTCGCTCAGTAGCCCAGGGTGGTTGCTCTTGATGGAGAACAGAGTCATAACTCCTGAACAGAAGGGACACCTCATATATTAGTGGGACAAGGCCACTCTCCTGGGAGAGAGGGGGGTGTGGCAGGGGAGGCTCTCATGGCGCTGGAGTCTGGGTCTAATTACTTCCGTGCTGGTGCCAAGCTTGGGAACTGGAGACACCGGAGAAATGGAGCACAGCTGGTGGCAGACGTGTTTTGTATGTGAAAGTCTGGGACAGAGCACCAACGGACAGTAGAGAAGAGAAAGAAATCACCTTGTGTCTGGCCTGCCCACCCCTAAGGAAGGCAGTCAGGTCAAAGCTGTTCTGCTGGAGCCCCAGCTGGTTTGGCTCAGTGGATAGAGCGTCGGCCTGCGGACTGAAGGGTCCTGGGTTCAATTCTGGTCAAGGGCACATGCCCGGGTTGTGGGCTCAACCCCCAGGAGGGGGCATGCAGGAGGCAGCCGACCATCGATTCTCTCTCATCTTTGATGTTTCTCTCTCTCCCTCCCCCTTCCTCTCTGAAATCAATAAAAAATACATTTAAAAAAAAAAAAGCTGTTCTGCTGGAAAAGGCATAAAAAAAGACTTGAGAACAGTGCTGTCCAACAGAAATATAATATGAGCTGCATACATAATCTCAAATTTTCCAGAAGCCACAGTAAAAGAGTAAAAGGACGCAGGTGAAAATGATTTCAATATATTTTATAAAAAGTATACCACTGTTCATTATATTATCATTTCAACATGTAATTCATATTACAGCTTATTAATGAGTGTGCTATGTCTTTGAAATGCAGTGTGTATTTTACACAGATGACACATCTCAATTTGGACTAGTTTCAACACATGTGGCAGGTGGCTACCAAACAGGACAGCATAGACACAAAACATAAATCCGAGGCCCAGACACAGCCAAAAAGAGGGAAAGAGGTGGGCTGCACAGAAGGCTGACCTTCTGCAGAGGGAGGAAATGGAAACTTACCAAAAGAAACAACAACAAAAAAAACATGCAACAAAAACGAGCTAAGGAGATAGGAAGGCTTGTTGTGGAGGTGGCAGATGGAGACAGGGAAATTAGGGAACAGAGAATCTGTGCATGTTGTGAAAACTGTGCGAGTGTGTGTTGTGGGCAGGAGAGAGATGAGAAACCGACTCCAAAACATTGCGAGTATATATAACTTTAGAGTGAGCTCTCTAGACTGAAGGCCCCAAATTGGCTCATGTGGGCACAGTAGGTTACCCGCCACGTAAGTGCACCTGGCCAAGAGCTGAGGAGAGGTTGGATCCAGCCCAGGCTCCTCTCAACAGGCTGTGAGAAAGGGGTGCATTTTTCTGGCCAACACGAAGGTGTCCCACACCAAGTGTCTGCCTAGAGGGGGCACCTTCCACTTAGCGCCAGTACCCAGTGCGACCTGGCTGAGGTCCCACTGCGAAGGCAGCAGAGCTGGCTGCGTCTAGCTCCTACTTCCACAAAGCTGGTGCTCAGCGTGCTAGTTGCCGTAGTCCTGGTCGGGTCCTCACTCACCACGGATGAGGAAGTAACCTCCCACAATGAGCACTAGGCCAATTGGGGCCAGCACGAAGCCAGCACGGTATCGGTAGTTCTTGTAGCCCACAAAACAGATGCCGCTCACGGAGTCCCCATCCACCTACAGCAGGAAGGGGTGGGAGAGGCAAATTCGGTCACTGGCCCCTCAGCCAAGCCCACCCCACTCAGGACCCCAGCCCCCTACCAGGTTCTGTACCTGGGCCACAGCGAGGATAGCCACAGTGAGGACAAAAGGGAGTGACCACGTGATCAGGTGGAAGTAGGAGGTCTTGCCAGAGAGAGGCTGGTAGGTGGTGCCCAGGGCTTTGAAGGAGGTGTGCCAGGCATAGGTAAGGACCACAAACCAGACGACGCCAGCCATCAGGGCGTAGTACACAATGACAAAGATGATGACGCAGGACAGGGTCTCGTTGGAGCTACGCACACATGTGGGGTGTCACTTGGGGATGTCATTCTGCACTCCCTCTCTTCACCCTGTCTCCAGACCCTTGGCTCTAAGGTCTGGAGGTTCCCTAGGAGTCCGGGCTTGGACACAGGACCCAGTCAGATTTGAAGAGGATACACAAGATGCCCCTTTGAACAGATGCAAACAATCAAGGTCCTAATACTGAAGCCGAGGTGCTAATGCTGGAGACCTTGGATGCAACAAGGCAGAGCTGAATCTTATCCCGAAATCTCAGCTTCAATCCCAACCTGTCCCTTTTGTGGTAAACACACATTTCAGCCTTCCTCCCCTCACCTCCGGGTCCCCAAGTCACCTACGTGGGCTCCCCAAGCCTCATGGTGCCATCTGCCCGGCAGACAATCTCCCGGCGGGCACCGTCCATGAACTGGGCCAGCCAGCCAATGCTGCCCACAAAGAAACACGCATTGACGTAGAAGAGAATAACTGCAGGGTAGCGATTCGAATTCCGCCAGTCAGCCACGAAAGTGGCCTAGAAGAGAGGGGTTGGGGTTACTCTGCTGCTGCAGACACCCTTATGACCCTTCTTATGACCCTTCCCTGGGGACGCCCGCCAAGTCGTCCTCTCCCCACCTCCCTCTTTACCCCAGAGCCCAGCCTCTCTCACCGACAATCACACTCCCTTCCCACTTTACGAGCTGAGAGCTCAGGACACCCGCTTCCCGACCCCTCCACGTGCAGGCCTGTCCTCGGCTGACCAGGGTGAAGAACGTGCAGAGGCCCGTGACGGCACCGAAGGCCGCGATGTAGCTGTGCATGTCCTGGTGCTCCGCCTCCGTAAAGAGCGGGTTCTGGCACTGGATCCCGCAGCCCTCCACGTCCTCGTACCAGCTCTTGGGGTTGTCGGTCCGAACCAAAGGAGCTTCACACTGACCCGAACTGTTGAACTTGATGTTCTGCACCTCATTCTGGAACAAGGGAAGGGAGAGAAGACAGTGCAAAAGGGAGCAGGAGGCTCAGTGGCAACCTTTGGTTTCATCAGGGGCACAGGGGTAGCATGGCAGAGTGGCTGAGGGCACAGACGCTGGAGAAAACCCATGGCAAATGATTTGACTTTTCTATTACCTCAGTTTCCCTAGCTATAAAATAGCAGAAAAAAAATGTACTCATTTGGAATATGGTGTTCTGGGGGAGCTCTGTGCCCCCGCCCCCCCGGACCATTAAGATGAATAAGTGGGTCCTAGAGCGAATTAAGGCTGAAACACCACTGGAGTCAAAAATGACAAAACTGAAACTGTCGTACTTCAGGCACATCATCAGAAGGCAGGGGTCTTTGGAAAAGACATTAATGCTGGGGAAAGTAGAAGGCAGAGGGAAAGGGAAGACCAAGAATGAGGTAGACTGACTCCAAAAAAGAAGCCATAGGCATGAGTCTACAGGAGTGGAGAAAAGGACACTGGGACATCACTCATTCCTAGGGTCACCATAAGTAAGAGCTGACTCAGCAGCATGTAACACACACACCTGCTTCGTGGTGGGGCTTAAGGGGTAAATGAATAAATAAATGTAAAATGCTATAATACTATTTGGCAGGTAGGAAATAATAACAAGTAGTGTTATTACCATCATTGTTATCACTAGAGGCCCGGTGCATGGATTTGTGCACCGGTGGGGTCCCTCAGCCTGGCCTGTGGGGATAGGGCTGAAACCAGCTCTCTGACATCCCCCAAGGGGTCCCAGATTGTGAGAGGGCACAGGCCAGGCCGAGGGACCCCACTGGTGCACAACTGGAGGGACTGTGGGAGGGCCCCAGGGCGTGTCCAGCCCATCACGCCCAGTCCTGATGGGCCAGACCCCAGCAGCAAGTTAACCTACCGGTCAGAGTGTCTGCCCCCTGGTGGTCAGTGTGTGTCATGGTGACTGGTCGAACGGTCAAACGAATGGTCGGACTTAGTGTATTAGGCTTTTATTATATAGGATTATTATTATTATTATTATTTATCATCATCATCACTTATGAGCTCTCCTTCACCACCCAGAACTGGAGCACATCCCGTCTTGGGGATTCTGGCTGTTTTACATGTGCCTTGATTCCATGTGACTCCTGTAACCCCTAACACGTGACAGAACTGGTGCTCAAAAAATATTTGTTGAACAGTTACCTTTTATTCAAAAGGGGGAATTGCTTTGGCTGCATTGCTCAATGGTTAGAGCATTGGCCTGAACACTGGAGGGTCACGGGTTTGATTCCCGGTCAAGAGCACATACCTGGATTGTAGGTCCAATACCTGGATTGCAGGTCCAATCCAGCCCCTGCCCCTCGTCAGGGCAAGTGTGGGAGACAACCAATCAATATATCTCTCTCACATAGATGTTTCTGTTTCTCCCTCTCTCTTCCTTCCCCACCTCCCCCCTTCCACTCTCTCTAAAAATCACTGTAAAAATATCCTCACTCCTTGGGTGAGGATAAAATAATAATTAATTATTATTATAAATAATGATTTTTATACTATTATTATAAAATAATTGTTATAAATAATTATAAAATAATAATTAATTAATAAGTAAATAAAGGATAATCCCTGGTAGATGGGCCCAGCCAACAAACTTCAGTTTGGGGTTTTGGCCTATTGACACCAAGGCTGCAGGCTTGGGGTTACCCAGGGAGAAGGCTCTGGGCTCCCCTGTTTCCCCTCCTGCCAGGCTCTGCCCTGTGCCTGGTGCTGACCAGCCTGAGAGCATGGACCTCACCCCACAGAGCACTCACCGGGCAGCCCTCAGGGAAGTGGTCAGGGGTGCAGCGCAGGAAGTCAGGCCAGCCGCGCTCTCTCTCCACGATGGCACAGGGGCCTCGAGTGGCTTGGCAGAGGGTGCGGCTGGGCAGCTCCACCCGGTCGTTCTCACACTTGGGCATGTACACAGCACACAGCAGGGGCTGGATCACTGCCCAGCAACGGGGGGCGTTCCGGAGGCCTGCAGGGTGAAGACAGTGTGGACACATTGCAATGAAGACCCCTCTTCATTCATACCCACAAACACGGCAGCACCCCCTGTTCCCCAGGCCTAAGGCACCTCTCTTTGCCTCAACAGAGGCCATTATTGCTCAGAGCTGTGGGGCAAGGTGTTCCTCAACAGGGCATTTGGGCAGGACGATTCTGTGCTGCAGGACTGTCCATGCACTGCAGGACATGTAGCATCGCAGGACCCTGCCCACTAAATGCCAATAGGCCCTGGCCGGTTTGGCTCTGTGGTTAGCTCTAACCATTAGAGCATCAGCCCACCGACTGAAGGGTTGAGGGCCCAATTCCGGGTCAAGGGCATGTGTCTCATTTGCAGGCTCCATCCCTGGCCCTGGAGCCCGTGCGGGAGGCAACCAATCGATGTTCTCTTTCTCCGACCCCCCGCCCCACTTCCACTCTCTCTAAAATGCAATAGAAAAAATATCCTCAGGTGAGGATTAACAAAAAATAAAATAAATTAAATTAAATGCCAATAGAACTCCTGAGTCATTGTGACAACCAAAAACTGCTCCCTACCAGGCCCCATTCCAGGGGTGGTGACTAGAAGAGAACCTGAAAAGGACCTTTCTGGGAGGCTACTCATGCTCTACTTCTTGATCTGGTACTGGATTCCCGGGTATATTCACCTTGTGGATAGTAAGTTTATGGTCTGTGCACTTCTCTATATGTACATTATAATTCAATTAAAGTTTTACAAAACAGCCTCCATTTCCAAATGCCCTGCTAGGGAGTATAACACCTCTGGCTGAGAACCCTGAGTTGATTTACATTTTACCTTTCCAGGGGCATTTAAAAAACCCCGCTTCAGGGCCTCTTCCAGTGGGAAGGAGAGTGGTGGGATGCCACCCCTCCCCGCACTCCCCCCTCAGGCCCATGCTCCAGAACCGGAAACGGTTTCCCTTGCCAAGATCCCAGGACCCCGGGTCTTCTTACCAAGCTGAGGTGAGATAGAGAACAGGTAGGAGCTAAGAAGAGGTAGTCAGGGGAGCCAGGTACTCCAAGGCCGGAAGAGGAAACAGGAAATCAGGTGGAGAGAAACAGAGGAGGCTGTGTCCAGTGCAGAGAGAGGTAAGGAGGTGCCAGCAAGACAGAAACAGCTGCCCCAGTGGCTGGGCTCACTCAGCATTCTGCCTACTTCGCCCCTCCTGAATCATCCTTGCTTCAGGAACACCTATTTCCCAAATAAGAAGTTGAATTAGGAGAAGCTTTTGAGGACATGAGAGCCAACATGGGTGCTGGCCACACTGCTGGGCTGGGGGGACATGAGGGTAGGTAGGTAACTGCTCTTTTTTGGGGGGGAGGCAATATAGTAGAGAGGTAAGGAGCATGGACACTGCAACTAGCCTGTCTGGGCCCACATCTTGACTCTACCATTTCCTTGCTGTGTGATCTTGGGCAAATTACTTTATCTCAAGCCTCAGTTTCCTGATCTGTGAAATGGGAACAATCCATTTACCGTGTGGAACTGTTGTGAAGAATGAGATAGCAAGTTAACTGCTTAGCATGGTACCTGTTATATAATAAGCACTCAGAAAATGTCAGCTATTATTATTACCTATCTGGGGCCTTTGACAACTCAACTGCTCTCACTGTGACACAGCCTATCTCAGGCACAGAGCAAGTTCCTCTCACTTAAGAAGCAATGGTTTTACCCTGGCCAGGTAGCTCAGTTGGTTAGAACATCATCCAGGTACACTAAGGTTGCGGGTTTGATCCCTGATCAGGGCACACACGAGAGTCAACCAGTGAATGCATAAATAAGTAGAACAATGTGTGTGTGTGTGTGTGTGTGTGTGTGTGTGTGTGTGTGTGTGTTGTTTCTCTCTCTCTCAAATCAATTAAAAAGAAAAAAAGCCAATGATCTCGGGCAATGGTACCCAGGCCTGACTCAAATTAGAATCATTTGGGGAACTCTTATCACTCTGGATGGAGAACCCCAGAAATTGACTGAATGGGTATGGGTGGAGCACACAGCAGTGAGTGCCAGGGGTTAGGTAGGACGAGGGTTTGCCTACAGAAGGGGCAGCATGAAGGACTATTAGGGGTAATGGGATTGCTCTCGGTCTTGAATGTAGTGGCTGGTTATACAACTCTGTGTGCTTGTCTAAACTCACAGAACTGCACAACAAAGAAAAAGTGAATTTTACTGGATGTTTATTAAAATGGGGGGCGGGGGGCTCACTAGAGTAAAATGTATTCTAGAGAAGCATCAGGTAATTAATAAAATATTGGGTGTTTTTTTTTTTCAGGAATTTGTGGTAATTATCAACTTTCAAAAATATGTAATTTGCTGTTCTCAGTTTTTCTCATTTTAAACATTGTTTTATTCTTTAAAAATAAACTTCCAAGGAAAAGATAGATTATTACATAAACCTTAAATGACAATGGAAGAGCCACCTAGGGAAAAAATAAGTTGGACCCTTACCTTGTGTCTTACATAAAAATAAGTTCCTGCCCGGTCGCGTGGCTAAGTGGTTGAGCTTCAACCTATGAACCAGGAGGTCATGGTTTAGTTCCTGGTCAGGGCACATGACTGGGTTATGGGATCCACCCCCAGTGGGGGGCGTGCAGGAGGCAGCCAATCAATGATTCTTTCTCATTATTAATGTTTCTATCCCTCTTCCTTCCTCTTTGAAATCAATAAAAAAATTTTTAAAAAATAAGTACCTGATGAATCAAAATAATTATATTATTTAAAATATATATTTAATTTTTACTTATTGATTTTGAAAGAGAGGAAAGGAGAGAAAGAAACATTAATTTGTTGTTCCACTTATTTATGCATTCATTGGTTGATTCTTGTATATACCGGTATGCCCTGACCGAGAATGGAATCCACAATTTTGATGTATTAGGACAACGCTCTAATCAACTGAGCTACTTGGCCAGGGCTAATAATTACATTATTTTAAAAAATTAAAGTAATAAAAGAAAAGGTGAGAAATGGTTTTTGAAACCTTGGAGTGGAGAAGATTTTTTGATGTATGACACAAAACCAAGAAGCTATGAAACAAAAGATTTAAACAAAATCCTAAAAAAGGCAACATCCTGAGAAAATATTTCATACATACTACAGGTAAAGAGCTAATTTTCCTATATGCACAAAGCTCTTCCAAATCAATAAGAAATTCATAAGCCTCTAGGAAAGGGGCAAAAGGCAAACAGAACAGATCAGAGAAAATACAAATGGCCTTTAAATACATAAAGAGATGCTCTAAATGTGAAATAAAGCTGTAATGATATATAATTTTTTTAACTTTAGAGTGAGAAAGACAAAAATATTTGAAAATGCTATAGTGGCAAGAGTGTGGGAGAAAGTGGCACTTTTGTATATTTTTAGTAGGAATACTAAATACTTGTAGAGACTATCTGGCATTATCTATCAAAATGTTATACTAGCAATTCCACTATACATGTTCACAAAGATAATTTATAAGAGTATTCATTGCAGCATTGCTTATAATAGCAAAAGAGTAGAAACAACCTGAATGTATATCCATCATTAGGAGCAGCTAAAAAAATATCATACATCAATATAATAGGACATTAATCAGGGTTGAACTGCTGTATTTGCATTGAAATGGAACTATCTCCAATAGATCTTATTAAGTGGATGTAGTCCAGTGGAGAACAGCCCGAAGAGCATGCTACTACCGTTTGTGGGAAGAAATAAACAAAGGGTACACCTACATTTGTACATATGCTGGCAACGTCTAGAAGGACACACAAAAGCCAGTGTTGATGGTTGCCTCTGAGAAGGGAAAATGGGTAGCTGAGAACACAAGTGGAGAGATTTAACTTTTGTTGCTTTTGAATTTTGGACTATGTGCATATACTACATATTTTTTAAAGTAATTAAGTTTTTAAAAAAATAAATATGCAAATTACTGAGATGAGGGAAGCTTCCCAAAGAAGAGCAGGGAATGAGACTGATAACAGGAAGCAAGGGGACATCAACTTTATCTGTATGATTTTTTATTTTAACAAAATATGAAACAAAATGAAAAAACAGGGACACATTTTTCTACATTCATAGAAATTAAAAATAACACTGCCACAATTTAAACTTTGAAAAAGGTTTTTTGTTTGTGTGATTCTGATGAGTAGTCAAGTTGAAAACCATTGTTCTAAGGTTGGGTTAACATTAGAAAATGTAATCAATGAATCTATATTCATAGATTAAAGAAGAAAAAAAAATCATCTCAATAGATGCAGAAGTAGTTGATAAAATCAATATCCATCCTATCTAATAAAGAGGGAATATGCTAATTTACCCTCACGCCATTGCAAATATGGCGGTGCCCACAGCCAATAAGGAGGGAATATGCTAATTGACTGTCCCGCCCTCAAAGATGGCGGCGCCCACAGCCAATAAGGAGGGAATATGTTAATTGACCACCCTGCCCTCAAAGATGGTGGCACCCACAGCCAATAAGGAGGGAATATGCTAATTGACTGTTCCACCCTCAAAGACTGGGGCATCCACAGCCACAAGATGGTGGCGCCCAGTCCCCTCAGCCCCGCCGGGGCGCCTGCCTCCGGAGTCCCCCAGTCCTCTCAGCCCTCCAGCCGCCCAGGGCCGGACCGAGGTGCAGGCAAGCCTTGGATGGCGGCTGCCCAACCGCCCAGGGCCACCAGAGGCTCAGGTAACCAGGGCCAGCCGAGACTTGCGCTGCAGGCAATGGCATCAGCAGAGGTGTGATGGGGCATCTCCTTCCCCTGATTGCCGGGTCACTTCCCATCCCTGAGTACTCCCGGACTGTGAGAGGGGGCAGGCCGGGCTGAGGGAGCCCCCCCCCCCCTCCAGTGCATGAATTTTCATGCACTGGGCCTCTAGTCTATCATAAAAAGATAACTGGCAGATTAGGAATAGAAGACAACTTCCTTAACCTGGTAAAATGTAACAAGAAAACTACACCAAACACCACATTTAAGAGTGAAAGGTAGAAAAGCTTTCTGTTTAGAACACAAAAAAAGTCAAGGATAAAGGATGCTGCTACTATTACCAATTCTATTTAACAATGTATTGGAGGTGTTAAGCAGTGCAACAAGGCAATAAACATTAAAAAATATATGGCTTATAAAAGGAAGAAACAGCCCTGGCCAGCTTGTTTAGTGGTTAGAGCTTGGGCCCATGGACGGAAGGGCTGAGGGTTTGATTCCTCAGTTGTAGGTTCCCTGCTCCTGTGGGGGTGCATGCAGGAGGCAACCAATCAATGTGTCTCACATCGATGTTTCTCTCCCCCCCCCCTCCTCCCTCCCTTCCATTTCTCTCTCCTCCCTCCCTTCCACTTGCTCTAGAAATCAATTGAAAAAATATCCTCTGGTGAGGATTTTTTTTAAAAGAGAGAAAGAAACTCATTATTCACAAATGAGATAACTATGTGCGTAAAGTAGATTTAGCTAGTTTACTAGATTCAAAATCAATTGTATTTTTATTAACATTTTAACAAAATGTCAAAGGAATCATTTATAGTAGTGTAAAAAATTATCAAGTATCTAGGAATAAATCTAACAAATGATATTTAAGAACTTCCTGCAGAAAAACTGTAAAAATATTGAGAAAATAAAAGATCTAAATAGAAATATAGTATAATGAAATTATTACAATACTCAATAATGTAAAGATGTCTTTTTTTTCAAATCCACCAACAAATATTTTTATATTAAAGTTCAAAGGATCAATAATAGTCCAGACTCTCTATTATTTACTGCTGTACTATAAAGTAGAGGTTCCTAGCCTCGAGTTCACAAAGGATTCTTAGAGAGACTTTAGAGATCCATGAACTTGGATGGCGAAAAATTACATCGAACTGAAATTTAGCATTTCCTTCCATTATAAATGAAAACAACATACCACAGTACTGTTAGCAATACCCATGGCTTTGTCACAAATGGAAATCAGATATTGTATTTTTGTTGCAGATATCTCAAAATATTGTCACTGCTCATCATCACCTTGATATTATAATGGTTATTAAACCCATACTAGATCTTATAATGTATTACTAAAGAAGCACATATACATTAGATCACAAACTTTTTAAATATTTGATAACTATATTTCAATAGAATTCATTTCCTTTATAATCCTAAACACTCTTTTCAATTCTATGTGTTTTACTTTAAAATTTAAAAATATTATACTGAAAAGGGGCCCATAGGTTTTATCAGATTGTCAAATAAGTTCATAACTCAAAGAATTGAAGAACCATGCTATGATAATTAAGATGGTGTGGTATCGGCAAGGGATAGACAAATAGATCTAAGGAATAGAATAGGTATTCCAGAAATAAATATATATTTCAACACTTGATTTATGATAGAGCTGAGATATTGTATTTAACAAATTATATTGAGAATGTGTATAAAATTGAAGTTCTAAAAAAAATCAACTCCAAGCGATTTATATGCCTAAAATGGAATGAAAATCTATGAAGTTTTGAGAAAATAACATAAGAAAATAAATTCATTACTTTGTGGTGTGAAAGGACATTTTAAAATAAGATACAATAGTCCTAGCCGACTCAGTGGATAGAGCATTCGCCTTCGGACTGAGGGGTGCCAGGTTCAATTCCAATCATAGGCACACACACCTTGGTTGCAGGCTCAAGCCCCGGCCCTGGTTGAGGCACATGCGGGAGGCAACCAATCGATGTTTCTCTCCCTCTCCCTTCCACTCTCTCTAAAATCAATGGAAAAATATCCTTGAGTGAGGATTAACTAAAAATAAATAAATAAATAAATAAATAAATAAATAAATAAATAAACAGATAAATAGATAAATAAATAAATTACACAATAAACACTATGCATAAAAAGTTTGATAAATGACTATCTTAAAGTTTAGAACTTCTGTTCAATGAAAGACACAGAATGAAAAGGCAAGCCACAGAAAAGGAACTATTTTAAATACATACAACCAATAAAGGATTCATCCATGAAGATCTACAAATCTTATAAAAATGACAGCTAGGCCAATAGAAAAATGGGCCAAAGATTTGGACAGACACATCACAAAAGAAAAACTCCAATGGCCAGTAAACATTTCAAATGATGCTTAACCTCACTAGTTATCAGGAAAATGCAAATTAAAACCACAAACACATACCACAACATATCCACTAGTTTGGCAAAATTTTAAAGGTGGACAATACCAAGGGCCAGGAATCATGTGGAGCAATGGTGACTATTCTACAGAGCTACTGGGAGTGTAAGTTTGTACAACCACTTTGAAAAACTGTTTGGCATTATCTAGTAAAGCTAAAAGTATACATTCCCTATTATCTCTAAGTATGTTCCTGGAGAATCCTGACCCAAGTGCACCAGGACATACATAAAAGAACATCCACAGCAATGGTATTCCCAGTGGCCCCAAACTGAGGACAACTGAGATGTTTAACAACAACAAAATGGCTAAATAAACTGGGGTACATTCTACAATGGCAGACTGATCAGCAATGAAACAAATGAGCTGTGATAGCATGAATCTTACAAAATAATGTAGAACAAAAGAAACAAGACATATAATATACACAGCATGATTACATTTTATAAAATTCAAAAACATGAAAAATTGAAATATACTATTTAGGGATTCTAAAGCTAGATGGCAAAACTATAGAGGAAAAAGGAATAGATTATAAAAACATCAGGATAGTGGTTACTTCTAAAAGAGGAGGAAGGGACACCCTGGCCAGTAGTGTGGCTCAGTGTGGCTCAGTTGGTTGGGCGTCGTCCAGTGCACCGAAGGGTTGTTGGCTTTATTCCCCCTCAGGGTGCATGCCTGGGATTTGGGCTCGATCCCCGATAGGGGGCGTGCAGGAGGCGTACAATCCATGTTTGGCTTACACATAGATGTTTCACTCTCTCCCTTCCTCTCTCTCTAAAAATCAATAAAAACCTATTTTTTAAAAAGAGGAGAGAGGGGGATATGATTGGAAAAGACAAAGGGGGAGCTTCTGGGAGCCCCACCATGGTCTAGTTCTTTTTAAAAAATTTTAAAAATATAATAGATTTATTAAATTCACCCATTTAAAGTATACAATTCAATGGTTTTTAGTATAGTCAGAGAATTGGGCAACTATCACCACAATCAACTTTAGAAAATATTCATCACACCAAAAAGAAACTATACTAATTAGCAGTCACTTTCATCCCCCTCCCCCCAGCTCTAGGCAATTAATAAATTTTTAGTATAAGTATATCCCACATATTACATGGGCCATACATGTATAAAAATGTATTTACTGTTTATCTGAAGTTGAAATTTAACTGCACATTTTGTTTTTTTTCACATTTTGTTTTTGTTTCTTTTTTATTTACTATTTTTTAAATATAATTCTTTATTGTGCAAATTACATATGTTCCCTTTTTTCCCCCAGTGACCTCCCCCGCCCGCCCCTGCCACCCCCCCACCATGGCCTAGTTCTTGTTTCAAATGGCACTTTAGAATTATCTGTTATTTAGTATCTCTGTGTTTAATGCACTTTCTGTATATATGCTACATTTCACAATTAAAAAGTTAAAAAATCTGAACCAAAATTGAAAATATGAGCCCGTGGAAATTATTCCGAATTTTTATACTTTCCCAAAATATATATTTTAAAAACTAATTCTGATCATGAGCCAGCCAGGTTTGGGAACAGCTCTAAGAAGATTCTTCCTGATCTGACCCTGCAAATAACTCACCATCACCAACAACATCCCTCCTCTCATCTCTCATCTGGCTCTTTTCTACTGGCTGCCCTGGCGGGATGACAGGGCCACATACCCCTGTGAACACACAGAGCAGAGCAGTGGTCAAAGAGGCTACGTGCTGGTTCTCAGGGACCTGTTTCCCTCGCCAGTCTCTGGCCTCTCTGCTTTCTTGCCCCATTTACCAAACCAGATTTGGCCGAAGATGGACCATGACCTGGATATTATGTTTGTCTGGTCAACCTAGAATGCCTGAGAGGAGGCGTTTCAAGCTATAATGGGGAAGATTCTGAGTACCTAAAAAATCCCAAGTCCATGCCCTAACCGGTTTGGTTCAGTGGATGGAGCGTCGGCCTGCGGACTGAAGGGTCCCAGGTTCGATTCTGGTCAGGGGCATGTACCTTGGTTGCGGGCACATCCCCAGTAGGGGGTGTGCAGGAGGCAGCTGATTGATGTTTCTCTCATCTATGTTTCTAACTCTCTGCACCTCTTCCTTCCTCTCTGTAAAAAATCAATAAAATATATTTTTAAAAAATCCCAAGTCCAGAGAGTTGAAAGACATAGGAGAGACCTGAGTTCTATTCAAATCTAGAAATTGATCCAACTTGAGCCAATGAACTTCCTCACTCAGTGGCATACTTCCAAAGGCTCAGTGGTCTGGGCTAAAGAAGCACATGGGGCCACCTCTCCTTAGCAACTACTAGTCCAGATCTGCTGGTCTGTCCGCATAGATGTCCAATAAGTGTCTCTAGGTCACATGGCCAAACCTGAGCCCAGGCTTTCTTCTGAACCTACTCCTCCTCTAGCATTCTCTGGCTTAGTGAAAGGGAAGGTACCACTTTCCATTCAAGCCCTCCATCCAACTCATCGGCAAGACCCACTGGTTCTAGCTCTAAAACTCTGGGATCTGTCTACTTCCAACAGCCTGTTACAGTCCTGACCACCATCATCTCGCACCTGGACTCCTTCAACCATCCTCTAAACAAGCAACCAGCCTGTAGGTTTTTCCTGCAACCATGGCTTCTTCTTCACACAGTACTCAAGGTCTTTCTAATATGCAAATATGATTACATCTCTCCCTTGCTTAAAAGCCTCCAATTACTCCTTAGTATCTTTAGGACAACATACAAATTTAATATGGGGGATGAATCCCTTTATTTTCTAATTTTCTAGGTCTTATCTCTTATAATTCTATCTCTCACGTGCTTTGATCCAGCTCTACTGAAATTCTTACACTTTCTCAAAAGTACCAATCCCTCTCACCTCTTCACCTTTGTGCCTGTTATTTCCTCTTCCTATCCCTTCCTATCCAACCCATCCTTGGCCCAGGTAATTCCTACTTATTTCTCAGGTCATGGGGTAAATGTTAGTTCTTCTGGGGGAGAGGGGGTAGGTCTTCTTTTGCTCTGCAAAGTCCTTTGTGTTCCTTCAGCACCCACTTTATCACAAATATTGCAAAAGCCTGTTTAATTGTCTGTCTTCCCCTTGATAGCAGGATTCATGCCTGCATTCTTCATTTTTATATTCCCCGGGACCTGATCCAGGATGTAGCAAGCACCCAGTATCTAAACGAATAAATGACTGGGTGGGTGTGTGTACTCAGAACTCGGGCTTTCAGAGAAAAAGTGAAGAACAAGTCTCTGCTTCCAAAAGTTTATAGAGAAAGACAATCTAGATCATCTCCATTCTTTACCCACAAAAATACCCACAAGAGCTAGGTGACACTGACCATGTCTAATGCCAAATCCAGACCACTAAGTCAGGATAGCTGTAATTTCTAGCTGATGGCCTGTCTCTGATTCTCTCTTGGTTCAGGTTCACTCTACCCTGCCCCCCCTCCCTCCCTACCCTCTACCCCTCACCTCCCACTGACTCAGCTCATACCAACACCTGCTTCTGGCTCTACTTCATAGAACATCCCACAGAAGGACCCAAAGCAGAAAGAGAACAACCAAAACACATAGGAATGGGACTGAGCTGAGGGATGCCGGGTGGCAACAGAGAAGAGCTCAGAGTGAACTAAGGATCCGGGCTCAGTGCTGGCACCTCTGCAGGAACCTACCCCACCAGAGGCACAGCTAGTGAGGTTTGAACCTGCATACCCAGCAGATGTTTCTAACTGCTAAACTTTCCTGCCAAAACCACTTCTGCGTACTCAGCAGCTGCTCTCAGGAGTAGGGGCTGGAAAGAGGCTCATACCCTTCCTCCTTGGTTTGAAGGTAATGACAGAAGGGCAGCATCACACATGTGTCGAACGTAGGAGAATTCAGCCATCGGCCCTTGCAAAATACGTGAGAAGAGAGAAACAGAATATCCTCTCACAGTGTGAGCAAGATTCTAGTGCTAAGAGATGTATTTGGATTGTCCATACAGCTGGCTCCTAAACTCCAGCCTTATTTCAGGTAGTGCTTAAAGAAATAGTGTTTATACCTTTTATGTTCTTTTTTTAATCCCTTCAGTCTTCTGCTTTACATTTATATAATTTAAAGACTAAAATGATGATTTCTACCTACGCCCCCTTTTACATTCTGTACATTACTATTTGTGACACATTTATACAAACATATTACCATAAAGAGGGCGTAGTGTATATGCAGAATTACACAGATCTTATATTATGGTAATTTATGGACTTTTCAAAGCTACTGATTACACATGGTTTTTGCCAATATGCTGATCTGATACCCACAAACAATGAAGCTCCACATGGGCACCACCCTCCAGGTTCCTCACCTGGCATCGGCACCAAGCCAGGAATATATCCATATGGCTTTGTCCAACATCCCGCAAAAACTCTGAGAACTCTATGGCCAAGTGGACAATGACAGGCAACCCAGATACGCTTCCCTCATCGGGATCATCACCAGCAGCACCCAGGGCAGAATGGAGATGGGAGATGTGGGGCATCGAGGTCTATCAAAGGGAGGCAGCCAGGTATGCTCCTGGCTTTTGATTTTCTTTTCTTTTGCAAGGTCAGTTTTGAATCACACTGGCTAGAAACAAGGGATGACAAGGCCAGTTACCTTCCTGAGCACTCTTCAAGCCCCGGGCTCAGAAGAGTGACAGGTGGGGACGTAATTCACTCCACGCTGCTAAGGAAGGACCTGTGTGGGTTCAGTCTGCAGATTTTCAGGCCGACCTTAATCCCACCCTGAGGTGAGGGCTCTGGGACTTTAGATCACTCTGGAAGTTTCCACGGGCTCTCAACATCCCAGGCTTCAATGTCCTTCCGCAGCCCTGACCAGCCTGAGGAACCAGACTTCCAAAGAACACACAAATAATCTTTCGAATAGCCTCATTCCTTCACAATTTCAAGCAAAAATCAGAGTCCCCAGTTTTCAGGTGAGGAAACTGTGCAATCTCCTGTGAAAGCAAAGCAAGATCAGGGTTCTCTGGACTT
The DNA here is from genome assembly GCF_951640355.1 of Cnephaeus nilssonii. Classification (NCBI taxonomy): domain Eukaryota; kingdom Metazoa; phylum Chordata; class Mammalia; order Chiroptera; family Vespertilionidae; genus Cnephaeus; species Cnephaeus nilssonii. Next base: position 62,158,894 of record NC_137083.1, read on the forward strand.
CCTGTCTCCCAAAACATTATTTCTGGAACTTTCTGGTTGCCTTTTAATTACTCATCATCGGGGTTTCTTAGCCTTCACAAATTTCACTCAATTCTCCCTCCGCACCCCCATGCCTAAATCGTCTACCCACATCCTCCCTTTTTCCTTTCCAACTCGATTTCCCGGTCTCTTCTCCAAGGTCTAAACATCCTGAATCACTGACGACCCAGCTTCCAGAGTGGCACTTCGGTGGAGCATCTCCTCTTTTTTTTTTTTTAAAAGTCCTTTCCTGTGGCTCAGAGCCCCTTCCTGACCGACCCCTAGTTCCCAGGCATCCTTTGCTCACCCACCCTGCTCAGGCGCTTTGTGACCGGCTCCTTCCTCATCACCGAGGGTCCCATCCTGCATTCGGTCTGCCCCAAAGTTTCAGACTCTGTTCCCCCAACTCCCTCGGGTGCAGGTCCCGCCCTTTCCAAAGCTCAGGCCTGAGCCTTTTCTTTCCCCGAGTCCCGGCATCCCAGCGCCGCACTCCCCGGACTCGGCTCCCGCGCGCTTACCGGACCACAGCACGAGCTTGCCGTGCGCTTCCTCCTGGGATTCCGAGTCCCCGGCCAGCAGCGTGGAGGTGGCCTCGTAGGGCAGCGCCGAGCCCAGGCACACGTTGTAGCGCAGCGGCTCGCAGGGGGCAGCCCGACCGCAGTGGCTCAGCAGCGGCGGAGCGCCAGTCGCTGCCGCGCTCCTCCTGGCACTCCCGCCCGCGCTCCGAGGCCCAGGCCCGGTCGCGTTCCCGCTTAAGGCCATTCCCCGGCCCGGGCCCCCCGGCAGCAGCAGCAGCAGCAGCAGCGGCCCCAAAAGCCAGAACTCCGACCCCCGTGCTAGGCGAGCAGCGGCCATGACCAAACCCGCCAACTCAGCAGGAGCCCCGCGCCCCCGCCCGCTCCCCGGAGCCCCCAGGGCACGCGCGCAACCCTTGGGGCTGCGGGGGCGACTCAGGCGACCTGTGCGCCCCGCGAGTCCGGTGCCGGGCTCCCCCGGATGCTCCGCGCGCCGCGGGCCCTCGGCGCCCAACTTCGCAAACTTTGGAACCCGGGGCCCATGTTGGGCGGCGGAGGCCCGGGCGGGGATGGACCGCTCCCTCGCCCTCTCCCTGGCAATCCAAGTTGTCTTCAGCCCCGGGAGCCCCCCGGGCCCCCAATCTCCAGCCCCATCCCCTCTCCCACCATTAAAAACCACCTCCGGGCCCCGCGATGGAGGCCAGGCGCGGGCCGGGGGTGAGGGACCAGGTCCCCGGCGCCGCCCCCGCACCAGCCGGGGGCCCAGCAGCCACCTTTGCCGAAGCGCGCCGCAGCCCCCCGACTCCTCCCCGCCGACTACCCGGCTCCTTTGTTGCTGCTCTAGCTCGCTAGGCTTTCTGGAATGCACGGGCCTCCTCGAGCCAAGCCCGGCCCCCCCTCCGCCACGGCTGGGGGAGGGACTGGCAGAGAGAGGGAAGAGGAGGGGAGAAGAGAGAGGAGGAGCACCCGCTTCAGGGACCCAGGCGCGCAGCTGGGCCCGGGCTGGGGGCTCTGGCCCAGCTCGCCGCCCGGAGCTGGAGATAGGTGGAAATCGTGTCCGGAGCTGCACCGAAACTCAGCGGGCACCTGGATTAACCCGAGGATCGTTCGACTAGGTCTTCTGCAGGGCATGGACTCATCTGGTTTACGGAGGGAGAGACAGGGGATGCCTGGAGTCAGCGGAAACCTCCACCTCACTCCCCATCCCCAACTCGCCAGTCTTTTCTGCTTTGGGTTAGATCTTTCAGCTTGTCCCGTAGCCCCTTGGAGAAAAACCAGGTTTTGGGGTTCCCGCTTGTCCAAATCCTTCCAGCTCGGGACCTGTGTGAGAAATGACCTCAGAGTCACTCGGGCAGCTGCCCCACTGCTGTTACCTGTGGATGCAGGAGTGTGGAAACCAAACGTGCCAACGTCAAGCCTTTATTGCTACAAATGTGTGAAACCTGAATTGTGGTTTCCAACGACTAGCCCTGGCGTGTCTTTGTTTAGGTCCAAAAGAAGCCAGTCCATCTTTGATGGCCCCCGCTGCTCACATGCTGGCAAAGGACGTTTCTTCCGCTGCTATCCTTCCGTACTCTGCTCATTTTGCCTTTCCCCGCTCCCTTGCCTCTGCAAGTCACTGCACTTGATTTCAATTTACACCTAGAGCCAGGGGTCCAGCCAGGAAGAGTGGACTTGCATTGAGCAACTTTTCTGAGTTGCTGATGGGGCAACACACTAGGGTGGCTTTTCCTGTCTTACTCCCTACCCTGACCTTCAGCCTAGCTGAAATGGATTAGTTCTGTTAGGTTTGGCCATTTATGAGCAAATTAGCAATTGCACTTCAGCTATCGAGAGAGAGAGAGAGAGAGAGAGAGAGAGAGAGAGAGAGAGACTTTAATTCAATTTATCAAGTCCTTCTGAAATCCTAGGATGTACATAACACTGTGATGAGCATGACATCCTCGCAGAACTTGTGCATGTTACTGTGGTGACAAGCTTGCCCTCAAGAAATGGTAATATGACATCACAGCAAAGTCTCCTGCTCCAGGGCAGGGACCTTATTCTATTCTCTGTATCCACAAAGCATCCAGTGCAGTAGGACATGCATATTAATCACTCAAAAATAAGCTAAGTGAAGTGCACAGTGAAGTGAGTATGCTGTAGGAATTTATAGCAGGGAGAGTGGGTAGAAGTAGAGGAGGTGGGATTTGAATCCAGCCCTGAAATGTGAGTAGGAGGAGTTAGAAAAGTATAGGTGAGTGGAGCTGGCATTACAAGTGGAGGAAACTATGACTATGGCTCAGAGCATGACTGGCCTGGCAATCAGGACATAGTAAGAGATAAACAGAGAAACTGATTGGCAAGGAAACTTGAATAATATACAGAGGAATTAACGTTTAATTCTGTTGGCAATAACAAAACAGTGCAAGACCGGCTGGTGTGGCTCAGAGGTAGAGTGTCCACTTATGAACCAGGAAATCGAGGTTGGATTCCTGGTCAGGGCAACATGCTCCATCCCCAGTGCGGGGCGTGCAGGAGGCAGCCAATCAATGATTCTCTCTCATGATTGATGTTTCTATCTCTCCCTTCTCCCTTCCTCTCTCTGAAATCAATAAAAAAATATTTAAAATATTAAAAGAAAACTTCCAAGTTTTGATCAGAGTGATATGTTTAAGGACATTAGTCAGGTGACGTGAGGATGGTATGAAGGCGAAAGGATGGACCATTTTGAAGGAAGCTGCTGGTGATTTTTGGAATAGACTCTGTCATCAGGGCATAATATTCCCGCTGGAAAAATAATTTGAAACATTATGACCTACTTCCATTAATTTTTTTCTGTGATGTAAATGAAATGACTTTTATAACTTGTCCAAGGTCTGAGCCACAGAGAAAGTCGTCTGATATCATACTGATGTTTTGCTTTGTGAACTTTCTCCACTTATTTTTCAATCTGGTTGTTACTGTGGCAGCTTTGAAGCCCTGTGAAATTTTCTCAGTATTCTGTGTATTAGGGAGGAACCTACATAAGTGCTTACCTCTCTGCCTAAATATTCTTCAAGTATGAAGGCTCTACCATTCCTTGTCTGGGATTTCTTGGGAGGTATGAGGAATAATCACATAATTGTAATATAGTCTCTTTACACTGGAGATAAAAGAGAGTGAAGTGAGAAGATCCTAAGATGGCATCTTATGGCCAAAATGTTCTTCACTTCAAAAGGAAGAAGGTATTCTAAATGCTTCTCTCTCTCTCTCTCTCTCTCTCTCTCTCTCTCTCTCTCTCTCTGTGTGTGTGTGTGTGTGTGTGTGTGTGTGTACATACACTTCTGTTCTCTAGGCTTCTTGCTGGCCTAGACAAAGGCCAGCAGGAAGGCAGATTGAGAACATTCTCATAGTACTGTCTATAGCGACTGGGCCAGGTTCCCATCAATGGCAGCTGCAATAGCCATGGCTGCACATTTGAAATGTCCGTTTCCCCAGGAACAGAAGGAAGCAGAGTTTTAGGTTTGGGAAGGAAGGAAAGTGTTCAACAGGGACCAGGGAGGAGAGAATTTCTTGGTGGTTCCTGAATGGCATTCAGAGTCCTGGAGAAAGCTGATCCCTCCTACAGGCATAACAAGACTGCCAGTGTATTTTAGAGACTCTTCAAGGTGATTTGATACACTCTGAGTCTTCAAAGTCATGGAAGGCTGCAAAGTGCTTCTCTCCTGATCCTGAGCCACCTCCCTACCCAGTTCCTCAAGAGTCTTAACACATGTCATAACACGGTCCTTTTGTCAGGGCCAGGAGAAGCTGTCCTGTATTGACAATGTATTACAGTATTTGATTTGCTACAAGTAGCTTCTTGATTTCTGAGTCATTCTCATAAAATATGTTGGAATTTTGAAGTCACACATTCAATGTTGACTCTTTGTGATTTGCCTCTGGAACTTCCACTCAAAAAGAAGGAACATGAAACTATTTGTGGGATATCCATGTGTATCCTTGAGGCCTTATGGTTCAGTTGTCACACTGGTTAGAATTTGGAGCATAATTGTTGCCAGTTATTTCTTTTTCTGATGTTTCTTATTTTGCAACTAAGAGCATCAAGTCAGAAGGAATAGGCAAAATGGGAAAGGGACTAGATAAGCTACCTCTCCAGAGAGGCAGCACAATAGATTTGGAGTTAGATATAAGTTGGGCCTTACTAGCCATGAACCTTTGAGCAACTTATTCTAAGTCCCTATTTCTTCTTCCTTTACAAAAATTAGATGTTATCAATTGTGTTCCTGTATAAGTGAAAAGGTAATTAAGATGGAAATTCCATTTATAAGGCATACAAGAGAATTAAATCCTTAGGGGAAAAAATCTAATCAAGGAAATGAAAACTTACACACCTAAAACTACAAAACATTGCTGAAGGAAAATTTAAAATACCTAAATAAGTTGAGAGACATTCTGTGTTCATGGATGGAAGACTTAACATTGTTAAGATGTCAATACTACCCAAAGTGATCTGTAGAGCCACCTCAATTCCTATTAAAATTCCAACAGCCTTTTTCATAGAAATGGAAAAGTTGATCTCAAACACATACAGAACTGCAAGGGACCCTGAATAGCCAAAACAATCTGTTTTTAAAATATATGTTTTTATTGACTTTTAGAGGGAGAGGAATGGAGGAGGATAGAGAGAGAGAAACATCACTGGTCGGCTTCCTCCTGCACAACCCCTACTGGGGATCAAGCCTGCAAACGGGGCATGTGCCCTGGCAGGGAATCAAACCAGTGACTTCTTGGTTCATGGGTCAACACTCAACTACCAAGCCACACTGGCCAGGGCATAGCCAAAACAATCTTGAAAGAGATTAATAAAATAGGAAGACCACACTTCCTGATTTTGAAACTTTCTATAAAGCTGTAGTAATTAAAACTATGATACTGGATAAAGACAGACATATAAGCCAATAGAATAGAATAGAAAGCCTAAAGATAAACCCTCACATATTGGCCAATTGACTTTTTACAAGGTGCTAAGACCATTCAATTGGAAAGAAAGTCTTTTAAACAAATAGTGATAGGAAAAACTAGATATTATATGTAAAAGAATGAAGTTGTACACTTACCTTACCCAATATACAAAAATTAACTCAAAGTGGATCAAAGACCTAAGTTTAAGAGCTAATACTATAAAATTCTTAGAATAAAACATTCAGGAAAAATATGCATAGCATTGGATTTGGCAACAATTTCCTGGCTATGACACCAGAAGCACAGGCGATTAAAAAAACAGATTAATTGGACTTCTTCAAAATTAAGAACTTTTGTGCATTAAAGGATACTATTTTAAAAGACAACCAATAAAACGGGAGAAAATATTTGCAAATCCTATGTCTTATAAGGAATTAATATCCAGAATATATAAAGAACTCCTACAACTCAACAACAAAACAAACAACCCAATTTAAAAGGGGCAAAGACTTGTCCTGGCTGATGTTGCTAAATGGTTAGAATGTTGGCCCACACACTGAAGCCTTGCAGGTTAGATTCCCTCCCTCCCATTCTCTCTAAAAATTAATGGAAAAAATATCCTTGGGTGAGGAATAACAATAAATAAATAAATAAATAAGCAAAGACTTGAATAGATATTTCTCTAAGAAGATATACAAATGGCCAATAGACACATGAAAAAAAAATCCTCAACATCGTAAGTCATTAGGGAAATGCAATCAAAACCACTATGAGATACAACTTCACAATTCCTAGGGTGGCTATTTAAAAACAAACAAACATGAAAAATAAGTGTTAGTAATGATGTGAAGAAACTGGAACTCTGTGCATTGCTAGGTAGAAATGCAAAAGGGTGCAACTTTGTGAAAATTTTTGGTGGTTTCTCAAAAGTCTAAATGCAGAACTACCATCTGACCTAGCAATTCCACTTCTAGGTATATGTCCAAAAGAACTGACAGCAGGAATTCACAAAGTTGTACACTAATGTTCATAGCAGCACTATTCACAATTGCCAAAAGGTAGAAACCACCAAAGTGTCCATCAATAGATGAATGGGTAAATAAAATGTAGCCTATACATATAAGGGAATATTATTCAGCATTTTGATACAGTGTACAATATGATGGACCTTGAAAACATTATGCTTAGTGACATAAGCCAAATACCAAAGGACAAATATTGAATGATTCTGCTTCTATGAGCTACCTAGAATAGGCAAATCCATAGATACAGAAAATAGAATATAGTTTACTAGGGGTAAATGGGAGGGAAGAAAGGGTTGTTGTTTAATGGTATAGAGCTTTTGTTGGGGAGATGAAAAAGTTTGGGGTCTAGATAGTAGTGATGGTTATACAACATTGTAAATATATTTAATGCCACTGAATTGTAAATTCACAAATGGTTAAAATAATAACTAGCATGTTATATGTTATGTATACTTTTCTGCATTAAAAAAGAGAGAGAGAGAGAGAACCCTGGCCAGGTGACTCAGTTGATTGGAGCATCATCTCATACACCAAAAGGTTGCTGGTTCAATACCTGGTCAGGGCACATATATACCTAGGTTTCTGGTTCAATCCCCAGTCAAGGTGCAAGCAGGAAGCAACAGATCGATATTTCCCTCTCACATGGATGTTTCTCTCTCCTCTCTCTCTCTCTCTCTCTCTCTCTCTCTCTCTCTCTCTCCATCCCTCTCTCTTTCCCTCCCCCTTTCCCTCCCTCTCGCTCTCTAAAAAATCAATAAAAACATATCTTCAGGTGGGGATTAATTTATAAAAAAGAGAGAGCCCTGGCTGGTGTTCTCAGTGGTTGGTGTCCGTCCGCACACAGAAGGGTGGTGGATTCTTCCATTTTCTCTAAAAATCAATGGAAAAATATCCTCAGGTGAGGATAAAGCAAAAAGAAAAGAGAGAGAGGAAAGAGAGGAGGGAGGGAGGGAGGGAGGGAGGGAGGGAGGGAGGGAAAGAAAGAGAGAGAGAGAGAGGCATATTACTACTTAGCTAAAAGGAATCTAATGAGGATTAATATTAACATGAGAAATCTTGGTCCTTAAATGCTTAATAACTGTCAATTTCACTTCCCTTATTTTATCTCTGACATCTTTCCCATGGTGCCATTTTAATAATTCCTGGAAGCCCAACTAGTAGCCAACATTGTAGAAATGTGTCTGGTTTGAGAAAAAGTCATCTTACCCCATTCCAGTCTGTGATCTCAGATTTTAGGTCTTCCTGGTTCTGTTTTTGTACTGCAGAGCACAGCTTTCCTCTCCTCAATAAATGGCACCATCATTTCCTTTACCCAGCCGCACTGGCTAAGAATCCTGGCGTCATCTTTGATTTCTCTCTTTCTCTAACATCTCACACGCAATCCATCAGCTAACCCTGTCACTCCAACTATTCCTTACCACCTTCACAGCTACCAACCTGGTCTGCGTTACTATCATCCGTCACCTGGGCCACTCCAAGAGCTTCCTAACAGAGCTCTCTGTTTCCCCTTTTCCTCCTACAGCCTCTTCCCCAGCCAGGTGCCGGGGTGATCCTTTTAAAATGTCATATCATATCATTCCTGCGCTCAAAACTCTCTGATGGTATCTCATAACACTTAGAGTAAATCTTCAAGATCTCATCATGACTTTACAAAGGCCCTGACAACCCCTAGCAACCTCCTGGATCTCATTTGGTGCTACACTTTTTCTAGCTCATTCCATCTCAGACATACAGTTCTTTTGGCTGATCCTTACACACACCAACAAGCTCATGCCTTAGGACCTTTTCACTCATGTTCTCAAGTTAACTAAAATCTCGGTTCGACTATCTCTCCTCAAGAAGGCATTCTTTACAAATTGCTCCAACGAAAACTAAATATTTAAGTTTAAATCTAACAAAAATATGAACATGATCTATATGATGAAAATTATTAAATGCTGATGAAAGTAATAAAAGATGACCTAAATCCTTGGAGAGACACACTGTGTTCATGGATTGGAAGATTCACTGTAGTGAAGATGTCAATTTCCTATAAATTGATTCTCTAAACTTCTCAGTTTAACAGAATTCCTATCAAAATCTCAGCAAGTTTCTCTGTAGACATAGACAAGTTTATGCTAAAATTTATTTGGAAAGTGAAAGGCACTAGTATAGACAACATAATTTTTGGAAAAGGAATAAAGTGGGAGAAATCACTTCTCAATATTAAGGCTTACTATATAGCTACAGTAATCGAGACAGAGTAGCAAAAGAAATTCAATGGAGAAAAAGAAATTCAATTTCTGGCACTGGCAGAAAGATCCACACATTGATCAGTGGAACAGAATAGGAACCCTAGAAATATGACCACAAATATGCCTAATTTCTTTTGACAGAGTAGCAAAAGAAATTCAATGGAGAGATAACCTTTTCAATAAATGGTCTTGGAGCAATTAGACATCCATAAGCAAAACTGTGAAACTCAACCTAAATTTGACACCTTATACAAAAATTAACTCAGAATGAATCATGGACTTACATGTAAACAAAAACTATAAAACTTCCAGGAAAGAATATAGGAGAAAAATTTCAGAACCTATATAACTAGACAAAGAGTTCTTAGACTTGACACCAAAAGAATGACCTACAAGAGGAAAAATTGATAAATTGTACCTCATCAGAATTTTAAAAAACTTTAGCTCTGCAAAAGTCACTATTAAGAAAATGAAAAGATAAATTATAGACTGGGGGAAAGTATTTACAAAGCATATATCTGACAAAGGTCTAGTATCTGGAACATATAAAGAACTCTCAAAACCAGCAATATGAAAACAAACAATACAATTAGAAAATGGGCAAAAACATGCAGACATTTCACCAGAGAGACTATATAGGTGGCAAATAATACATGAAAATATATTCAACATCATTAGTCATTAGAGAAATGTAAGTTAACCACAACGAGATATCCCAACACACTTATCAAAATGGTTGAAATGAAAAACAGTGATTAACACCAAATGTTGGCAAAGCTATGGAGAAACTGAATCACTCATACATCATTGGGGAGTGTAAATGACAGTTATTTTGGAAAACAGTTTGTTAGTTTCTGAAACAAAACAAAACAAAACCATACATACGCTTACCACAAAACCCAGCAATCACACTTCTGGGCATTTAGCCAAGATAAATGAAGACTTATTTTCACGCAGGAACTTGTACACAAATATTCATAGCAGTTTTATTTGTCATAGCTCAAAACTTGAAACTCATCAAATATTTTTTCATAGGTGAATGGTTAAGCAAACTGTGGTACATCCATACCATGGAATATTACTGAGAAATACATAGGAACAAACCATTGGTTCACCTAACTTGGATAGATCTTAAGGAATTATGCTGAGTGAAAAAAGCTGATCTGTATGATTCTATTGATATGAGGTTTATGAAATGATCTAATTATAGAGGTACAGATTAGTGGTTGCCAGGGGTTAGCGATGGTGAGGAGGGATGGATGTGGCTATAAAGAGGTAACAATGACATTTCTTGTGTTGATACAGTTGAGTATTTTTTTGTCATAGCTTTACTGAGTATAATTCATAGATGCCGTTCAGTTCCTTGATTGTAGTGATGATTACACAAGGCTACAACTATGATAAAATTACATAGAGCTATGCACACATACTCAAATAAGTGCATTTATAACTGGTGATGTCAATTCCTTGATTTTGATATTTTATTATAATTGCAAAAAAATGTTAACATTGGGGGATATTAGGGAAAATGTGTGGGGCTTCCCTGTGTATTTGTTTGCAACCTCCTGGGAGTCTAAAATTATTTTTAAATTATTTTTTAAATTTAAGGCATTTATAAAAACTGCCTTACCCAAAATAGCACCTACTCTCATAGCTTGCTTTATTTTTCTTCAAAGACTTTATTTCCACCTGACAAAATAATATATGTATAAGGTATGACATATTTTGCATAAACCTGTCTCCTCCAGTACACTTAGGAAGACAGGAAGTTGTGTTCTCCACTGTATGATGGCACCTTGTTGAGTGAACACGTGAACCTGCCTTCCTATAGATGTACATTTCGTTTATTGTCTATATACATAAACTAGCCTTTACAGCTTGCCAGAAATAATACCTTTATCAAGGTATCTACCCCAGACTCTCTATTCAGAAGAATTTCAATTGCCTTTTTTTTCAGTAAGAACATTTTAATACATGCAATTCTCTAGCAGGGAATTTTATCTCATTATATTCTTTCCTTCCTGGCTCCAATCAGGCCTTTGGGAGTATGTCCTCATTTACTGTCTTTCTGGGATAGTTAAACCTTCAACTATAAGAAGGCAGCAAAATAAAGGTCCTTGAATCTGACAGATTTGACCTTGTGTTCTTCATAAAGACCTTTAGGAGGCCAAGGCTTCAGAGTGAGTTGTTCAAATAGAATGAAACAACTTTATAAGAAAAAGAAACAGTGCAAAGAAAGATCATTAAACTCTCAGCCATCTATCTTATTACAAATGGTCATGATATATTTTATTGTGCATCTGTGGGAGGCAAAATAATAGGTCCTAAAGATGTCCATGTCCTAATTCCCAGGACCTGTGAATATGAGACCTCATATTGCAGAAGGGACTTTGCAGATGAATGTGATTAAGATTAAGGATCTTGAATAATATTCTCCGTATTTTATATCCACTCTGTAATTAACTTTTCCCACTATTCTCCTAAAAAAGTCACGATTCCATTTAGTCCAGTATCTACATTATAATGCTCATGCACCAAGAATATTGGACATCATGGCATATCTTTTCTCACTCCTTACAATTGATCAAAATAATACCCTGCTCAAATGCTGATAAAACATAAGTCACTGTAGTGATTCCTCATAATATTGTTCTCCATTTGTTTGTTTGTTTATTGGCCTGGAATGCTCTCCATAAAGAAGAAGAAGAAAAAAAGATTAAGGACCTTGAAATGGGGAAATCAGCCTGGATTACGCAGAGGGACCCAATCTAATCATAGGAGTCTTTACAAACAGCAAACCTTTCCTGTCTGTAGAGAACTAGAGATGCTGTTGTGAGAAGGACTTGACCTGCTGTTGCTGTCTTCAAAGATGGAAGGAAGGGGCTTGAAGAAGCTGGAAAACTCAAGGAAATAGACTCTCTCCTGGAAACTCCAGAAAGGAATGCAGCCCAGCCAACATCTTGATTTTATTTATTTACTAGAGGCCTGGTGCATGGATTCGTGCATCCGTGGGGTCCCTTGAACTGGCCAGACCCCAGCAGCAAGCTAATCTACTAGTTGGAGTGTCTGCCCCCTGGTGGTCAGTGCATGTCATAGCAACTGTTCGAACGGTTGAACGGTCGGACACTTAGCATATTAGACTTTTATTATATAGGATTATTTATTTTGTTAATCCTCACCTGAGATATTTTTCCATTGATTTTTAGAGAGGCTGGAAGGGAGGGGAAGACACAGAGAGAAACATCAATGTGTCTGATGTGAGAGACACATGGATTGGTTGCCACACCCCAATTGGGGCCTGGGTTGAAGCCTGCAACCGAGATACAGGCCCTTGACAGGAATGGAACCCATGACCCTTCAGTCCACCAGCTGAGGCTCTATCCACTGAGCCAAACTGGCTAGGGCCAACCTTGATTTTAGCCCAGTGCGACCCATAGCAGTCTTCTGACTTATAGAACTGTATAATAGTAAATTTGTGTTGCCTTAAGTACTAAGTTTGTGGTGAGTTGTTACAGCAGCAATGGGAAACTAATATAGTATCTTACTCTGTTTATAGATTTTCTATTAACTTTGCTTGTAAGCCACAGAAACCAAGTTGAGCTTCCTAAGCAAACAAAGCAAACTTTTCTGTAAGCAGTGTCTCAGGGAGCCCAAGTTAGGACAGCTGTAGAACTGCAGAAAGGTAGGACCGTAGTGAAAGCTGCCACCAGAACTACCCTTCCTCTATCCCTTTTGTCTCTGCTTCCCGACACTCTGTTCCCTTCTCCTTTCTGTAAACAGACCTTCTCTGCTACTTAGTCCATAGGTGTAAGAAGGCTGAGCCTCAGCCTCCCCTTGTCCTCTCTTTCTTCATCAGCCCAGTCAGCCCAGGCTGTGACTAGGATCTCATTCTCAATTCTGAAGTTCCAGAGAAGGAACTGTTTGGCAGTATGGGCTAGATGTCCATTATGGGTTGAATTGTTCTCCACCCGCCCCCCCCCTCAAAAAAAAAAAGATATGTTGAACCCCTAATCCCTCAGGACCTCAGAATGTGACCTTATTTGAAAATAGGGTCATTGCAGATGTAATGAGTTAAGATGAGGTCATACTAGAGTAGAGAGGGCCCTTATCTTTATATATATAAAACCCTAATATGCAAATATACCAAATGGCGGAACAACCGAACAACCGGTCGCTATGACATGCGCTGACCTCCAGGAGGTGCGTGTGGAACATGGTGGGTGTCGGCAGCAGGCGGTAGATCACAGAACATGGTGGAGCAGGTGAGCGGGGGTGCCCCACCAAGGTGGGGCGCTGGTCACTGTCATCGGGACAAGCCTCTGGTGGTTACTGAAAATTCTTTGCTGCTGTGCGCCGTGGTCCTGCCCAGCGCTCACACCACTGCTGGCACAGGCCCCGCTCACACCCGCAGCTGGTGCCAAAGCCACCACCTGCACCCACGGCTGGCGCCCTGTGCCGGTCCCAATCACTTGGTGCCGTCAGCAGATGCGAGCAGCAGCTGCCAGCCCCAGTTGCCCCTGAGAGCTTCTCCACCTCCCCCTGCTCCTGAGGGGCGATCAGGGCAGCAGCCGCTGCTCACACCCACTGACGCACCCGGCTGCTGGTGCCAGCCCCAATCACTCCACGCCATCAGCGGGTGTGAGCGGGGCTGGCACTGTCTATGTGTGGGAGCGGTGGCAGTGGGAGTGGAGCTGCCAGCAGACAGGGGACTGGGGGCTGCAGTGGGAGGGGCTGGGCAGGGGCGCGGAGGATGGGCCCAGACCCGCCCCTGGGCCCACCGCACCTTGTGGCCCACAGTTCCTTTCAAGGTGCACGAATTCGTGTACTGGGCCCCTAGTTTCTGTACAACTTGTGTCTTTATAAGAAGAAATTAGGACACAGACACAGAGGTAAGATAGCTAGGTGAAGATAAAAGCAGAGATCGCAGATAGCTGCCATAATCCAAGGAACGTCTGGGGCTACCAGAAGCTGAAAGAGGTAAGGAAGAATCCTCCACTGGAGACACGAGAAGGAGCATGGCCCTACCAATATCTTAATTTTGGACTTCTGGGCTCCAGAACTGTGAGATAATGGTTTCTGTTGTTTTAAGCCACCAGTTTGTGGTACTTTGTTACAGTAGCTCTAGGAAACTAATATAGCGCCCAAGCTTGATCCAGTCAGCTATGTCTAGGAGACCCTGTCTTGTAGTACAGATATGGTTCCTCAAGACTCACCCCTCTGGCTTGAGGAGTAGGGTGCCAGTTTCAAAAAAAGGAAGAATCATTGTGAGCTAGGCAAATGCACTGAAAACTGTCCATTACAGCTAGGACAAATATGATATTCTCTCTCTCTCTCTTTTTTCTTCTTTGTTTTGCGTGAAAATATTTAATTATTTTACCCTCTGGAAAGCATTTCCGTGTATGAGGTGAGATATGAATTAAGTTACTTCTTTTCCATAGCATAATTAGCATAATCCCTTTGCCCTAACACCTGTGTATTGGAGTACCGATAATTGAAAACATTTCTGGAATCTCTATGCTATTCCATTCATCTGATTGATTTACCAGATTCCTGGCATGGTGGTGAGAGGGACTTAACTTCCAACCTGAGTTCTAGAGCATGGTTATCCCTTGCTTCATTCCCTCCTCTAAGTGTTCTGTCTATGGATGAAACATCTAATTACTCAACTTACTTTTTTTCACGATGTTTCTAACCATTTAGATGAATGGATCGGGATAAATTCTTCTGGTGGAAGACAGCGTGCCCTTCCTGTGTTCCCTTTTTGAAACTAGTCCCTGCCATTGTAACATGTCTGGTCTTAGGGATGGGACAAGCCAGTAAGCACTCAATAAATATTAGGTAATTATTAGAACAAAGGCCAGAGAACACCTACCTCAAACTCTGCTACCACCCAACAATTGCTCATTCCTACCTCTCCCCACCTTAAGTCATGAATGTGAGTGAGAAAGGGATGTGGTAGGCTAAATAATGGCCACCCCAAAATGTCCATGTCCTAATCCCTGAAACCTCCTGGGTATATTACCTTTCGTGGTAAAAGGGACTTTATCAATGTGGTTAAAATGAGAATCTTAAAATGGGAAGATTATTCTGGATAATCTGGGTGGGCCCAATATAATCATCACGGTCTTATCAGGGCACACGGAAGAGTCAGAGAGAAAAAGGAGATGTGACCATGGAAGCTGAAGTTGCAGTGATGTGCTTTGAAAGATGGAAAATGGGGCCAGGAATGCAAGTGGCTTCTAGAAGTTGAAAAATGGATCCTCTAGAGCCCTCAGAAGGAACTCAGTTCTGCTCATACCTTGCTTTAGCCCAGAGAAACCCATTTTGAGTTCTGACTTCCAGAACTGTAAGATAAAAAAATTTCTGGGGCCGAAACCGGTTTGGCTCAGTGGATAGAGCGTCGGCCTGCAGACTCAAGGGTCCCAGGTTCGATTATGGTCAAGGGCATGTACCTTGGTTGCGGGCGCATCCCCAGTGGAGGGTGTGCAGGAGGCAGCTGATCGATGTTTCTCTCTCATCGATGTTTCTAACTCTCTATCCCTCTCTCTTCCTCTCTGTAAAAAATCAATAAAATATTTTAAAAAAATTTTCTGGGAAGTCAGAATTCAAAATGGGTTTTAAGCCACTAAATTTGTGGTAATTTGTTACAGCAGCAACAGAAAACGAATACAGAGGGAATCAGAATTTCATTGAACATTCTGCAAAACTGGCACTCCTGGACTCGTCCTTGTTTAAATTGTAAGGTTTGAGGCCCTACAAAGAACCTAGTGGTACCTTTCTTGCCATGTCACTCCAGCCAGATTTCACCATCCTTTAAGTCAGCGGTCACCAACCTTTCGGACCTCACGGACCACCAGTGGTCCGCAGACCACCAGCTGGCAATCGCTGCTTTCTTTTCTCTCCATTTTTGTCCATCCAGCCTGATATTCACTACCCCAACAATCTTCTTTGAACCTAGACTTAATAGCTGTTCTAAAATACTAGTGTTAACCCCACATACGGTTATTAGAAACACGGAAATTCAGGGAGCAAATTAAGTTGAAACATGAAATAACAATAAAAAAAAAATTTTAAGATTGGGGCAATTTTTTCCCCTCCCAGCATCAGGCCAAAGAGAAAGCTAGAGAGATACTGATACCAGAGACACTGAGGAACAAATCTAGTTAGAAACACTGAACCACACTACAAGCTTCTGAGCATTTGCTCAGATTGTTTTAAGACCTGGGGCTTGGGCAGAAATTGCCAAGCTTTTGTCCAAGCCCAGAAGCCTAGATACCGAGAGACAGTGGAGACTTAAGTAAAAATGCAGCTTGGAGTTTAAGAAATCTGGATTTGAATCCTGCTTCTGTGGACCACCGTTTTTCTTTTTTCTTTTTTTTCCTTCCTTCCTTCCTTCCTTCCTTCCTTCCTTCCTTCCTTCCTTCCTTCCTTCCTTCCTTCCTTCCATCAAAAATATGTCTTTATTGATTTCAGAGAAAGGAAGGAAGAGGGAGAGGGAGATAGAAACATCAATGAGAGAGAAACATCAATCTGCATGTGCCCTGACCTGGGAATCAAATGGGCCATCTCCTGGTGCCACACCAGCCAGCCTCGGACCCGTTTTTTGGTCTCTTTCTTCAAGAGGCCCTAAAAGACCCTCCTGTCAGGTGAGCTCATCCAAAGGCAGTGAACTGGGAAGATGTATCACTCCAACTCCTAACCCAAAACACGGATTTCTGGGTCTGTGTCACCAAAAGAAGAAAAAGTATAAAATGCACGTCTCTGGCATTAAGAAAGCGTGCTTTTAAACTCCTCTCTCCCAGAATAAAAGGCCCTTACTTTTAATTTTTTATTTGTGATGATTTTGTTTTTTCTTTCCGTTCTGTTACTAGCTGGAACGAAATGTTGGCCGGGGCCCCAGGCGGCTGCTGGAAAGGCGCCCTCCCAGGAGCAGAAGGCTCGCTTAGGAGAGGCTGGGGGCGGGGAGAGAACTCGCGACTCGGCCTCCCCAGCGCGGTAGGGATTCTCTCGAGTCTTTCCTGGGCTCCCTAGTCGGAGCCCCCCGACAGCAGGGGCGGGCGAGGAGACTTCGGGGGACACTCACGGCGCAATGGGGTCACGCAGCCCAGCCCCCAGCTCCCGGGAGGGGGTGAGCTGAGGAGCTGGGTCTGGCCGCCGCGGGGGCGAGGACCACCCACGATGGCCCCGCCCTGGCCCCGCCCTCCGCCTCGCCGGCGGGCCTCCCCGCTCGCCTCCCTCGCACGCTCCTCTGGGCCCGAGGAAGCCCCGCTCCGGGCTCAAATGTTTTTCTGAGTTTTCTCCTAAGCAAGATGGGCTGTGGTGACCAGCTCTCTCAGATAAAGATGAAAGGGGGGTAAGGGCCAAGACTGGGAGTGAAGAGGTGGCCTTTTCCCTCCTCGCTCGTCTCACCCAGGGAGAGCGCTGGACCGTGATATCCAGACATATCTTTACCTACTCTTACCCTAAAAGTTTTGGGTGGCAAATTTTAGTTCACTTTTAGTTTGGAAAAAGGAAATTAACATTAGGTTTTGGGATACAATGAACGCATTTTCAGATCAGAACTGGGATCTTTCGACCTAATTTAGACGAGAGGGGGTTGTGGGAGAAGGGGGTACATCTGATAGACTCAGAGGGACATGGGACCGAGGAGGTACATTGATATTTAGGGGAGTCTCCAGTCCTCTCCTCTACCCTTCCCCTTCTAGTTGCCAGAATGGAAAATTCATGGAGTTCAGCTTAGCCCAGGTCAACAAACTTTTATTGCCATTTCTGGCTCCCCCTGCCCCAGCAAGATCCTTGCTTCTAACACTGTAGAAATACTGAGCTCTGGTGCAGGGGAATGGGGGCGAGAGGGCGGGGGTTACCTCACCTCCTCAGTACACTGCCAAGCTTAAAGAACCCCACTTGCTGGAGAGGGAGGGCCACACTGGAGAAATTAAACAGAAGGAATGGCTCAGTTCCACCTTTGCTGGCTGCAGAATATGGAGGAGACCATGGTCCCGAACATTTTTCAAAGGGTGTCAGAGAGAGGGATGAATTTGGCTGCTGTTGTTCCCCTTGCCCTTGCTGCCATGTTTCCATGGAAATGAGGGAGGGACAGGATGTACCTCACTCCGACTACCTGGGAGGATGGCAGGGCAGGCATTTAGTAAACATTTTGCCTTCCATTGCTACCCAACACATACAACTGTCCCCAGCTGACCCCCAAGCTCACTGCCTGCTCCATTCCCTTCCCTTCTGGAGCCAGTATCATGCCAAATGGATTCCAGGCAGGGCTGCTGCGTCCACTCCTCAGCCAGGTCTCACTGGCAACAGTTGGACTCTGAGTGTGTCCGTCAACCTCAGTAGCAGCCTCAGTAGAGCAGTCAGTTATAGTGCCTCCGTGAAAAGCAGCATCTATACCCTCACGACTGTGCAACTGCTGTTCCCAAACATCTCTGCCCAGACAAAACTTAAAAAAACATAAAGCCAAATGGGTTAAGTTAGAAACAATACAAAACAACTCTCTAACAATGCTGAGGGCTAGAAAGGGGAGCGGAGGAGCATCTTCCCGAGACTTGAGCCACCTGAGCACCTGCCATCTGCCTGTTTGGAGTTTGCTTCTTCCCACTGGGCTGTTGCTGGGGGGAATCCAAATCTCCATTGAGCACTGAGAGCTGTACCCACTGCTGTTGGTGATGAGGCTTGCCTGTTGCCATAGTGAGGAGGTGCAGATGGATTCTCAGTACCATGGGTCAGCCCGGTGCTGTTGGTTGTAGAGCTGTAGCTTGATCTGATCTTTGATCTGATTCACAAGGATCTGGGACAGCAGGATTCCCACCAGCTGGGAGAGGCAAGAAGGATTGGGCCCTCAGCAATGAGCAATGCCCTTGTTTTCCCTGACTCAATCTTCCCAGTTCAGTCAGCACCATCTCATCTCCTCAGCAATGTCAGTGCCTGACACCCTAGCTGATCCCAGGTGCCCTCCCCCAAACAAAGGAGTCTTTGCAGAATTGTGGGACCCACAAGTCTTGCAGGGTAAGTTACCTGGGGGATGGCCAGGCCCAGTGCCACACCACCAAGTAAGAAGAGGTTGCTGTGTATCCAGTTGACCAATTTGTCAATACAGCCATTGGTGTAGATGACTTTACTAGCTTCCAAGTACTCAAGGGCCTGCATTCCTTGGCCACACATGGTGTTGATCACTGCCTAGTGAGAAAGGTAAAAAGCCGAGTGGGACTCCCATTCCAATAACCTTTTCTTTCAGACCATAGCTGATGGGCTTCCCACCCTTCTTAAAGTCCTGAATTGTTAGAGAATATATGTGGAGGATGCTAGGTTATAAGTTGCTAAATGCAGGCTTCCCTTCCTCGGAGAGATCCAAGTCCAGTTCTCTTTGCTTCAGAGACTCGCCCCTTCTGAACTCCCATGTGGGCTGCATGAGTAAAAGGCCATCAGATTGGGGTGAAGGAAAACATCTGACAGCTGTCCAACAAAATTGATTGGTTAAACTAGGGAATGGGGATTCCTAACTGTGACTGTCCTAATCAGAAAGTAACTCAGATCACTGCCCGGGAGGAAAAGAGGTGTGAAGTCTGCTCACCTGGCTGGGAGTAGGCAAGCAACAGGAGTAAGGCACAGAGCAACGCTCCCGGCTGGGGTTATCTTCTGAACAGTTGAAGTACATGTTCTGGGACCAGTCCTTGTAGGAAATCCCTCCACAGCAGCTGAACTGCAACAAAGCCCACCACAGAGGTTAAGAATCACCCACACTCACAATGACGTGATCAGGAGAATTCTCAGAACAGCCAAAAGTCTATGGCAAGTTTCCACTTGTAAGGGCAGGTTGTGTTTAACACAACCTTGAAACATGAGTCCAAGTTTCTCAATGGCCTTCAGGTGAAGAAGTTTTAGACTTTAAACTATGAGTTTCTTGAGGGCAGTTTCTGGTTTTGAAGTCCTGAATAGCACAGAACCTGGCAAAAGAAGGTGTTTAAAAATACTGACGGAAATAAAAGGCTCAGTGTTGCCAACATTTGTGTTAATGTAGAGAAGACACAAGAGGAGGACCTGCAATATTGTGGGCCCATAATTACTCCATGAAAGCAAGTAGGACTAGGTCAGTGTCTATTATGCCAAGGGAAGGGGAACTCAACACTGGTCTCAGAAGCACTTTTATTTAAAATGTAGCTTTTGATTCATAGCAGTATTATCCACAACAGCCAAAATTTGGAACTGACTCAAGTGTACATCAAAAGATGAATGGATTATCAAAGTATGGTATATACATACAATGGAATATTGTTGAGCCTTAAAAAGGAAGGGAATTTTGACACATCCTACAATATGGATGAATATTGAAGACATTATGCTAAGTGAAATAAGCCAGTCACAAAAGAACAAATACTGTGTGATTCCACTTATAAGAAGTACTAGAGTTGTCAAATTCATAGAAACAAAAAGTAGAATGGTAGTTGCCAGAAACTGGGGGAGGAGGAAATGGGGAGTTATTGCTTAATGGGTATAGAATTTCAGTTGGGGGAAGATGAAAAAGTTCTGGAGGTAGATGGTAATGATGGTTGTACAATGTGACTGTACTTACAGCCACAGATCTGTACACTTAAAAATGGTTAAAATGGTAAATTTTATGTTATGTATATTTTATCACAATTTTTAAATTTTAATTTCTGAATAAAAGTTAATATTAAAAAATCTTCCCAGTTCTTCATCCCCCCCCAAAGCAACCTCTTATAATAGTTCCTTACATATCCTTTCAGATTCCTTTTGCAAATATGAATACATGTTCTTTCCTCCCTCTTGTTTTACACAAGTGGTAGATTGCTATATATTCTGTTCTATGCCCTTAAAAATACTTTTAAAGCACCCTGCATGTATTTCTTTTTCCAACCCCCTTCCCAGAATCCATTACTCTGGCAGGTAATGAAGAAGGCCACAGGCCTAGAGTGTGAGGCCTCTCTTGGGAAGGTACCTTTGTTCACAGCCTCCTGGGCCACTAGCTGCCCACCCCCACCTCTTAGCCCATACCTCCTTCTGGCCAAAATCAATGAGGTTCTGTAGGTCCAAGTCATCTCGGTAGTGTACAATGGCATTATTGATGAGCTCACTCACTTTCCCTCGTGCCTGCCAGAGACAGAAGTAGGGAATAAGAACACAGAACTAAACCCTAACCTGCTCCTCCCTGCAGAAATAACAGTAGACAGCAGTCATCCTTGTTTAAGTTAGCCTTGAAATCAGAACCAAGTCCTAGTGATGGAAGAGAGCCAGTTCTGAAGCCCATCCATCCTTGGGCCCTCAGGCACCAGTGGACCTTCAAAGAGCCACATTTCATGATAATCAAATATTTATCTACTTCTGATACTATTACCACAAAATACTTGCTGATTGATGCAAAGCAGAGAAACTTTTTTTTTTAGTAGAAAAAAGACTTACTGAGCTGAAGCACTGACCTCTAGTGGACATAAGAGAATTACATCTCTTTAGACTCAAAACATCTACATTTATCATTTTAAGAGTTTACTAAGCCAGAAGGACTAGGACATTCTGAATGAATACAGTGGCTCTCAACTTCATAGTTCCTACCATGATCTTTTCCTTCTTGCTCCACTACTTTTCCCAAAACGTCTTCTCCATAATCCTATACTGTCCTCTACAATCATTTGCCCTTTGGGAAAGGAATTTTGGTTCTTAATGAAAGGAACTATCACTGAATGACAGATCACGTCCAGATATGGTAAGCACCGTTCAAAATCTTGTTTACTTTGCTCCTTCCTTCCTACTATTTATTCCAATAGACATTTCCCCCCCCCCCCCCCCAAAGAAGTAAAAAGCTCTTCATGTTGTCTGTGGTCCAATCATTTGCTGTTAAAATTTGCAGGTTATTTTGACTTTGTGTTCATAGAACTTACTTCCCTGTTAGCCTCTCAGATTGTCAGAGGGGAACAATCTTAAAGTCCTCTTTAAATATGGCGACTTTAAAGGCTATTCATTCATCCCTAAGGAGAAACTTTCAAAGGCTGATACTTCTTGGTGCTGTGGTTAATCAATCAGGCTAATCCCAGGCAGAAACTTTCCCTTCCTCTTCTGGTTCACACCTGAGAAGGCCCTTGGCTCCCAACACTACCTTGTCTGAGAAGACGAAGCCCAGGACCCCAGCAGCCAGCTGTAGCAGGAACACGATGGTGAGGCAGAGTGAGAACTGTGGGGAGTGGGCAGGAAAAGGCAACAGTCTGTTACCACGTTGGGCAGTAGCCCCTCCCAGGGCCATGGGAAGTACTGAGGGACCACAGGTTACTTCTCCCAGATGGCCCCCCACCCGGTAAAGGGGTCACCTGGGCTGAACTCTACAGTGAGGAGTGGACAGCACCGACCTTGGGGGTAGGGTGGGACAGAGGAAATCGAAAGGTTGTAGGAATGGCACTGGGAGGCTGAGAGGCACAGGGAGAAGGGGGCCCAGGTCTTTGTAGTGGGGCCGCTGAGCACTCACCGTCTGCAGGAGGCAGATATTCTCACGGAGGGATCCAATACAGCCACAGAAGGTGAGCAGAAACATGAGGATGCCCACCATGATCAGCAGGATGGCGGGGTCCACAGCCAGGTAGGCCAAGGCTGCTTCTGGGAGAAGGGGCTGTTTCTCAGTCTGAGCCTGTTTCTCAGTCTCAGGGTGGCACCCAGGAATGGGTGGAGGTGCCCCCCCAAATGTTCTCCTCCCCTAGTGGGGGGATGTCTAGTGTGGTTGGGTGAAGGTTATGGGGAGGCAGCACTCCCCTCTCAGGGGAGAACAAAAAGGGCCCAGCAGGGTTTGTGGCATTTAAGTTGAGGAACTAACAAAGTAAGAGCCTTTATTCTTTGGCTCAAGAGAGGAGTGACCACTTTCGCTCCAGAAAAGAATTAGGATGGTATTAGGCTTGCCAGCTTTGCTGATGGTTTCTCGGAGATTTTGTGCACTGGAGTAGGAATGGAGGTTGAGTTACTCCAGGACAGAGTGAGGGAGGGGCTGAAGCCTCTGATCACTTTGTTCCCAGAGGCCTACCTTCTTTCCTAGACATTTCCTAAGCCTAAAAGGCAGGTATATTTGCAAGGCTCATGGGAGCTCTGGGAAATCCAGGTGAACTGACAAGCTGCCAAGATTTGGCTAGAGGGTGGCTGCCCCATTTAGCCCCATAGCTTATATGAGAAGGAGTGGTACAGGGCTGAAGGAGACAGAGAAGGAAGAGCCCTGGCAAGAGTTGTAGGAAGACAGAGGGGGACCTATAGCTCACCTGCGTGCTTCATCAGCCGAGCATAGACTCCTATGGACACCATCACCATGGAAATCACCTGTGGAGACAAGGGACCAGCTAGACCCTGAGATTTTGGAAACCAGAGGCCTGACCACCATTGGGTAACCTTAAAGGAGAGTAGGAGGTCTTTCCCAGGACCCAGAGATAAGCATCCTTCTCCTCCCCAGTGATACAGTTGATAGTTGATAGCGCTTTATCTTCATGAAAAGCTTTTACCAAGACTATCCCATTCCATCCTCACAGCACAGTTATCTTGTGAGGCAGCTATTATTGCCATTTTACAGATGAGGAATTTACAGCTTACAAGGTTAAGAACAATGGCTAAGAACTTGGGCTTCAGAATGACTCAGACCTGGGTCCATGCTGGACAAATCTGGAGCCTCCGTTTCTGTATCTAAAGGTGGGAATTAAAAACAACTACATTTTTAAAAAGTAGATGAAAATGAAATAAGAAAATGTATGGAAAGTATGCACCACAATGCCTGACAATAAACTATCTGTCATTACTAAGTTAACTAAGTTGCCCTGGGTCACACAGAAGCTCCATGAAGTTCTGAATTCTAACCCACCTACATCAAAGGGCAGGTCTTAAAGTCAAAGCAGGACAAGTAGATGCATACTCCCAGGTCTCTGACTCTCTTGAAGGTCAATATGATGTCAAATTCAAGAATTAAAGTGCATACCAAAGTGAAAGAATGCATGCATGAATGTGTGGGTGTAAGAACAGCAGAACTCCCTTGGCAAAGGAACCTTTATCTTTATAAACCCCGATTACAGTGTGGAGGAATGGAGGGATGTAAGCCTTTCGAACCTCCTGACTGCCCTGAGGGGACAACCCATCAGAGACTACCAGGGATCCTCAAAGGGGTCTCCCTGCCACCCCCTAAGGCCTCCAGGAGTGCAGGGCTGCCCAGTTTGCACATCCTTAGGCTGCCTTTTCTTTGTCCCCAGGCTGATGGCGCTAAGCAGCAGCTGGCTGTCACCATGGCAATAGCTGGGGCCACGCTCTGGCTGGAGAGAGTTCTCAGAACAGGGTCTTGACCAACTCAGTCGGGGATATGGCTGGCTAGACTCCACTGTCCTGCAAGACGGAGACCAGCTGGAAAGAGCCATCTTGGGGCTTTCGTGGGAGAAGGGAATTGGACCCCTATAGCAGGTAACAGGGTCAGACTAATCCCTCCACAGAAAGACATTTTTCCTCAGGGGCCTCTACCATCTGGTGTATTCAGCAGTAAATGGGAAACCCTTATCCAAAACCATGTCTTCCAGCCCCCTCTCCTTACTCCTCAACCGTCTGACACCGTCTCTGACTTCGGGCCAGATATGCTATCATCTGGCCCTCACACACTTTGTCCAGGGAGTGGCTTGTAGAGCTGAGGGTGGGGCTGGAGGTGCCAACTTGCTTCTTGTCCTAAGCCAGTGATGGGCAACCTTTTGAGCTTGGTGTGTCAAACGTCGCCAAAAAACTGAGCATAACTCGGGTAGTGTGTCACTTTGAGGAAAAAACATTATTTCGCAAATGTTTCATCCTCAGGAGCAGCAAATGTTTCATCCTCGGCCTGCGGCCGCCTTAGCGGCCGCATGTCATCAAAAATGGCTACACGTGTCAGTGCTGACACGCGTGTCATAGGTTCACCATCACTGTCCTAAGCACAACCAGGCTCAGGGAACAATAGGGTGAGTGGGCGGCAAGAAAACCAGAAGACAGAGATGCAGTCATCCCCCAGGCCCAGAGGCACGGCCCTTTGCCAGAGTGATTGAGCATCTCTGCCTGCTCTTTAAAACACCACAGGCAATTACACTTCTGAATATCGCTTTACTGGATCATTTAAAAATACGTATCTGCTCTTTATTTCTGTTGCTTTCAGGTGCCTCACTGTTTTTTCCACATGTTAAATTTTCACAAGAGTGCATAACTTTCCACAAAGATGATCTCTAATTAAATCCTGACACAGCTAAAACAAGAAAGGGAAAGTAAGAGCCGCCATGTATCACAGGGTGACTTAATTCCAGGCATGGGCCTGTAGCTATAGCAGTTGTTCTGTCTCTATTTGTGGTAGATAGAATAGTGTCCCCCCAGAGATGTCCTGTACTAATTCCCAGAACCCGTGAATGTTACCTTATGTGACAAGAGGGGCTTTGCAAATGTGGTTCAGTTAAGGCTCTTGAGATGGGGAGATTATCCAGTTGGGCCCAATATTACCGCAAGGGACCTTAAAGAGGGTCAGCGTCAGAGGAGATATGTGTGACAATGGAGACAGAGGTTGGAGTGATGGGGTGCCATGAACCAAGGAAATGGATTCTCCTGTAGAGCCTCCAGAAAAAAACAGCCATCCCTGCCAGCACCTTGATTTTAGGCCAGTGAGAGCTTTTTTGGACTTCTGAGCTCCAGAACTGTAAGAAGATTAATTTGTGTTGTAAGTGTGTGGTAATTTTTTTACAGCAGCAATAGGAAAACTAATACACTATCCAAATCCAATTCATCAGGTGTTAGGTACAAGGTACTCTGAGGACTGCAAAGACAAGTAAGATGTGGTCCTTACCCTTAAGGAGATGCATGCGTTATCTGGGAGAGGGGCAAGAGCCTCTATAGCCTAAAGCAGTGCTTCTCAACCTTGGCTGCCATTAGAATGGGGTGGGGGGAGGAGAACTTTAAAAACTCCTGATGCCTAAGCTATACCCCAAAACAAGTATATCTGAATCTCTGGCACTGGAACTTGGGCAACAGTAGTTCTGATTGTGTTCCAGGTGATTCCAATGTGTAGCCAAGTTTGAGAACCACAGCCTCAAACGCACTCTGCCAGGGATCTAGAGCAGCAGCCGAAAGCTATGTTACAATCAAGATTAAGACTTTAATATTATCATTAATATTTAATATGATTATGAATGATACCACTTATGCTGGTGCTCACTAGCTAACTCTAAAATCCTGCATTTCGGTCACTGATCTGCCTCTTTCTCCTGGAGTCACAAGTTGCCCTTTCACACTTCTATTCCTGCCCACATCTCCCACCTTGAAGTCTTTAAAGCTCCTGCCATTCCAAAATAGTGCTGCTGTTGTTAATAGCAGAGCATTTAAAAACTGAATGGAACCTTAGAAATGCGTTCTGCCACTAATCTCTTTTTATAGATGAGGCAGAAAGAGCAAAGTGATACTTGACCAAGTGCACATAGGTGCAGTGGTAACATCTGGACTAAATCCAATTTCCAAACTCAGTTTGGTTCTCTTTCCACCATATCATTCTTTGCCACAAAACCCTTATAACACCCCACAGTATCACCAATGACCTCCTTTCATGATAAGGATGGAGATAAAGACACTTCTTATCTTAGAACAGCTTTTCATATTCTGGCTAGAATAAAATCTCACTGGAAACTTTAAAAAACTAGACATAGTTTTTAAAATAGCTGAGTCCAGCAAAAGGCATGTTCCTGAAGAGTTGTCAATCAAATTATGTAAAATAATGTGCATGCACCAGTACCTTTATCCATATGTGGGGTGAGTAATCAACTAAAAATGAAAATAGCCATCCCCTGGGCTCCTCGGAAAGTGGCTGATTCTAGAACTGGGGCAGGAAATATACTAGATAAGACTGGAGTTTCTTGTAATAACAGAAAATAAGGAAATGCGCAAAAACAAAACCACACATTGATGTGGGTATGACAAAGGAACATCAAAATAAGGAAGTATGGAATTATTACCTCCAATATAAAATAAATGCCCATGAGTTCATACTGATATAAATGACTTAATAAATAAGTAAATGAGGAAGAAAAGACAAATCTCCCATGCAGGAGAGTTCCAAATAATTTATGTAGGTACTGTTCTCTTGAGGAGGCAGAGTGTAACTCTCCACTCCTAAGTGTGAGCTGCACATAGTAACTTCCTTCCAAAGAGTACAGTATGGATAAAGGGAGTGGGGGTGGGGGAGGGAGGCTAACTTTACAGTGGAGAACCCTAACAAACAAACCTCAGCCAAATTATCAAGGTCAACATCAACAGAGAAAAATCACTGGTGTATGATATGATGTGATGGAAATGGCACTACATCTCTGTGGTCTACCTCCCCAAACCTCATAACTCCAACATAATCAGGAGAAAGACATTAGGCAAATTCCAATAGAGGAATATTTCTGCAAATTCTGCAAAGCATCTAACCAGTATTCCTCAGAACTGTCAAAGTCATCAAAACCAAGGAAAATCTGAAAAACTGTAACTAAATATAAAAAAATAAAATATATCTTAAAAATAGCCACCCCCCATTTATTAGTTTTGTAAATCCTCATTTTTTATATCAGATTTTCTTAAACTGGGATTCTCTTGCATGCAATCACCAAAGTGTAAAGCAGCAGATCTTAAAACTGTTCAGATAACAGAGCACTGGGAAGCTACAGTGCTCTGTTGGTATAGCCTACTAGAAGCCCGGTGCACGAAATTCATGCACTGGTGTGGGGCGGGGGGGGGGGGGTCCCTCAGCCCGGCCTGCACCCTCTTGCAGTCCGGGACCCGTCGGGGGATGTCTGCCTGCTCACTGCTCCTTACCTCTCGGCTTGCTGCTCCTTAGTGTTGCTCCTTAGCGCTGCTGCGGAGGCAGGAGAGGCTCCCACCACTGCCATTGCACTTGCCAGCCATGAGCCTGGCTTCTAGCTGAGTGGAGCTCCCCCTGTGGGAGCACACTGACCACCAGGGGGCAGCTCTTGCATTGAGCGTCTGCCCCCTGGTGGTCAGAGTGCATCATAGTGACTGGTTGTTCTGCTGTAAGGGTCGCTTAAGGCTTTTATTATATAGATACAATTTTGATATGTTAATTTTTCTCTTAAGTGTTAAATATGCTATTACTGTTATCTAATTTACAATCCATATTAACGTTTTTCACTTATCCTGATAATGTCATTTTAACTATTTTCTTCTTTTTTCAGATCCAGGAGCCAATTAAGGATCATGCATTTAGTGATCAAGTCCCCTTTACCCCGAAACAGTTTTGCAGCTTTTCCCCTTTACTTTGTTTTAAAGATACTGACTCTTTTAAAAGTTGTGGTAAAATACATATACCACAAAAATTAACCATTTTAAAGTGTACAGTTCAGTGGCCTTACGTACATTCACATTTCTGTTCAACCATCACCACTATCAGGTTCCAGGACTTTTTCATCACCCCAAATAGAAACCCTGTACCCATTAAACAATCACTCACCATTCCCCTCCACTCTTCCAACTCCTGGCAACCACCAACTGGCTTTCTGTGTCTATGGTTTTTGCCTATTTTGCACATTTCCTATAAATGGAATCATACAATATGTGCCTCTTTATGTCTGCTTTCTTTCACATAGCCTAATGTTTTCAAGGTTCATCCATGTTACAGCATGTATCATTACTTCATGCTTTTTATGTCCTAGTAATATTCTATCGTATGGATATAACACAATTTGTTTATCCATTCACCCATTGATGAACATTTGGGTTTTTTTCCACCTCTTGGCTACTGTGAATAGTGTTGCTATGGATATCTGTGTACAAATTTTTTGTTTGCATACCTGTTTTCAATTCTTTTGGGTACACACCAAGGAGTGTAACTGCCAGGTCATAGGAATGGAATTGCCAGGTCATATGGTAATTCTATGTTTAATTTTTTGAAGAATTGCCAAACTGTTTTTTCACAGTGGCTGTACCATTTCACAGGCCCACTAGCAATGTATGAGGGTTCCAGATTCTCTACATCATTGCTAACCCTTGTTCTGCCTTTTTTTGTTGCTGTTGTTAATCCTCACCCAAGGATATATTTTCCCATTGATTTTTAGGCCGAGTGGAAGAGAGAGGGAAAGACAGAGAAAAACATTGATGTGAGAGAGACACATCGATTTGTTGCCTCCTGCACCCACCCTGACCAGGGATTGAGCCTGCAATCAAGGTACATGCCCTTGATCAGAATCGAACCTGGGACCCTTCAGTCCATGGACCGATGCTCTATCCACTGAGCCAAACCAGCTAGGGCGACACTGACATTTTTTATAAGTCCAGGCCTGTTGTTTGGCAGAATGTCCCTCAATTTGGATTTATCTGATTGTTTCCTCATAATTCGAATCAGATAACACATTTTTTTACAAGAATATGACAGGAATAATGTGTCCTCAGTGTGTCATGTGAGGAAGCACAACATAATTTCTATCATAGAAATAAGGAATGATCTAAGAGATGATGTAGATGTTAAACATGTATCTCTGCATCTCATAAAATAACATAGGCACTACTCTAACTAGTTTCCTATTTTCTATAATATTTGGTTGCTATTTGTCTTCTTTCCTTTGCCTATGGCTAGTACTAGCTGGTAGATAAGCAGCCACAGGTACTAATGTTCATGGTAGAAAAAAAAAATTATCTCCATTATCTTGCCTCCTCCACCCCTTCCCCAACAAATTGGGAAAAGATGGCCACAATTTGATGTTTGTGAGAAACAACCTTATTCCAGCCTCCAGGACACTGCTTCAGGGCCATCAGTGCTGGGAGAGGAAGGGTTAGAGGGGCCTCAAGTTAAGGCCCTGAACAAGAGTTCTTCTGGCTCTAGTGCTCAAATGCCAAAAATCACACACAGATTAGCTCTTGGGAGTCCATTTCTATTTTAAGACTAAGGTGGTGTGTCAAGCCTTAAAGCATGAACCTATGAAAAGTCCTTGTAGATAACAGAAGTTATATACATATAACTTCTCTGTAAACTATAATAATAAAAGCATAATATGCTAATTAGACCAGACGACCTTCCAGATGAAGCCGGGACTGCAGCCGTGGGATCTAGGCAGCTGCTGAGGCAGTGGGGGAAGGATCCAGGCAGCTGCTGCAGCTGCAAAGGCCTACTCTTGCACGAATTTCGTGCATCGGGCCTCTAGTAACATATAAAGACATCATTAATTATCATCTCGCTCTGGCTAATAGTAGGGAGTTCAAGACTGAAGGAAGCCAGGCTCTATCTCCATCTACTTGCCACTTGTCAGGAGAAGCACACATTCTCGCTCTTCAAGTTCACCCTCAACAGGTGACTTCTAGGAGCTATTTCTTTCTTAAAAAAATTTTTTAAATTGATTTCAGAGAGGAAGGGAGAGGGAGAGAGAGAGATGGAAACATCAATTATTGATCGGCTGTCTTCTACACACCCTGCACTGGGGATCAAGCCTGCAACCTGGGTATGTGCCCTAACAGGGAATTGATTTGCGACCTCCTGGTTCATAGCTCAACACTCAACCACTGAACCACACGGCCAGCCGGGCTCTAGGAGCTATTTCTAACACAATGGACCAGACATTGGTCTAAACACTTTATATCACTACTAGAGGCCCGGTGCACGAAATTCGTGCACTCGGGGGGGGGGAGGGAGGCCTCAGCCCAGCCTGCACCCTCTCGCAGTCCGGGAACCTTTGGGGGATGTCCGACTGCCGGCTTAGGCGGAGAGCAGGCTTAAGCCAGCAGTTGGACATCCTTAGCGCTGCTGTGGAGGCGGGAGAGACTCCTGCCACTGCCGCTGTGATGGCCAGCCATGAGCCCGACTTCTGGCTGAGCGGCGCTCCCCCTGTGGGAGCGCACTGACTACCAGGGGGTAGCTCCTGCATTGAGTGTCTGCCCCATGATGGTCAGTGCGCGTCACAGTGATCAGTCCTACTACCATTTGGTTGATTTGCATATTAGCCTTTTATTATATACTAGGGGCCCGGTGCATGAAATTCATGCACAGGAGTGTGTGTGTCCCTCAGCCCAGCCTGCACCCTCTCCAATCTGGGGCCCCTCGAGGGATGTCCGACTGCCCGTTTCCGGGATCGGGCCTAAACGGGCAGCCGGACATCCCTCTCACAATCCAGGACTGTTGGCTCCCAACTGTTCACCTGCCTGCCTTCCTGATTGCCCCTAACTGCTTCTGCCTGCCAGCCTGATTGATGCCTAACTGCTCCCCTGCCAGCCTGATTTCCCCTAACTGCCCTCCCCTGCAGGCCTGGTCATCCCTAACTGCCCTCTCCTGCAGGCCTGGTCCCCCCGCAACTGCCCTTCCCTACAGGCCCGGTTGCCCCCAACTTCCCTCCTCTGCCGGCCTGGTCACCCCTAACTGCCCTCCCCTGCAGGCCTGATTGCCCCCAACTGCCCTCCCTTGCAGGCCTGGTCCCTCCCAACTGCCCTCCCCTGCAGGCCTGGTCACCCCTAACTGCCCTCCCCTGCTGGCCATCTTGTGGCAGCCATCTTGTGCCCACAAGGGGGCAGCCATCTTTGACCACATGAGGGCAGCCATCTTGTGTGTTGGAGTGATGGTCAATTTGCATATTACTCTTTTATTAGATAGGATGATTTCATTGCATTTTGACCACAACCCCAAGAGGGTGTTAGTATCTCCATTTTATAGAACTTATGTTGGGAGAATTTAAGTAACTTTCCCTGGTTCACTCAGTGAGTGGCTGAAGTGGGTTTGGAACCTAGGTCCTTATGACCTCAGCCACATGGCTGCCTTCCTCTCTCTGCCTCACAGCAACCTCAGGACCAGTACATTCACCATGGGACATATGAGGTGGGAAGAAGATGCCTACAGTTCTTTTCAGGGAGCAGCTGGTAATCTCCAAACTGGGTAGGGCTCAGGCAAGGGGAAGGAAGATAGCACCAGGAAGTGATGGTGCCAGCAGGGGAAGTCCCTGGAACAGTGCCCTAAAAGGAGAAGACACAGCATCACCACACAGGGCCCACCAGTCCCCGAGAGAAAGCCCTGTCTTCCACATTCTAAAGTCTGGTCTGTGGGAAGTGGGTGCATCTGTCCCAGGGTCCTCTCCTCTTCCTTGAAATGTCTTCCCTTCTTCTTTTGAAGGTGATGGTGGAGGACAGCTGATATTAGAGTGATTCCCTTTGTAGGAATCAAAATCCTGTTCCTCCCAACATCCCTGTGGGTCTGCACTCCAGTTTCTTAGTCCTTTCGGTTCTCATTTGGGATGACGTCAAGGAAATCACAGCCTGCTAGAGCTAAAGCTGGGCTCAGGATCTGCACACACTGGTCCTTCTGTGGCCAACCCAGCACTGTTGTTCCTGGGTTTCTGAGGTGGCAACTCTCCGTGTGAAAATGGCTTTTGGCTTTCTGAATTGGGGCTCTTTCCCCTCCAATGTCTAGGGCCAACCCTTTAGCTTACTTAGGCCATGGCTGGTTTCGGTTTCCCAAGTTTACAAACGAGTAAGGGAAGTCCACAAGGGCTCACAGTAGTCTAAATACTCAAACTCGTGGCCCTGGAGTGACCAGCCTGATGCATAGCCTGCTATTGAGACCTTGAGAGGTGCTATATGTTTTCTTTTACTTTTTCAAAGACGGCTCGAAGTTTATGATTTTCTACTTGGTAGAAGGCAAAGAGAGCTATTAGGGTAGTTAAGAAGTTATGCATGTGACTTGACAGCAAAGGGTGTGGTTCTTGTCTTCTTTTTTGGTGGTTTTTAAAAAATATTTATTGGGGTGACACTGGTTAATAAAATTATATAGGTTTCAGGTATCCTACATAATAAAATGGTAATATGTAAATTACCATCACTCCGCTACGCCCACGATTGGGCCAGCAGGAGGCGCAGGGGGCGGGACTCAGGGTGGCCGGGGTAGCTGATTGGGCCAGCAGGACGCTGAGCTCGCCTGTGTCATGGCTGCGCTGGAGGCTTTCGGAAGGCCTGGTGCACCGGCGGACAGCCGGCCAGCTCCCCCGTGATCAAAAGCCAAAGCGGGAGAGCTGGCCGGCTGTCTGCTCCGGCACAAGGCCTTTCGAAAGCCTCTGCCACGCCGGAGGCTTTCGGAAGGCCTGGTGCACCGGCGGACAGCCGGCCAGCTCCCCCGCGATCAAAAGCCAAAGCGGGGGAGCTGGCCGGCTGTCTGCTCCGGCACAAGGCCTTTCGAAAGCCTCCGCCACGCCGGAGGCTTTCGGAAGGCCTGGTGCACCGGCGGACAGCCGGCCAGCTCCCCCGCGATCAAAAGCCAAAGCGGGGGAGCTGGCCGGCTGTCTGCTCCGGCACAAGGCCTTTCGAAAGCCTCCGCCGCGCCGGAGGCTTTTGGAAGGCCTGGTGCACCGGCGGACAGCCAGCCCGCTGGTGCACCAGGTGCATGATTAAATCATGCACTGGGCCTCTAGTATAATTCTATAATACAGCATATGTACATTGTCTTGTGTGTTTACCACCCAAAGTCAAGTCTTCTCCCATCACCATTTATCCCTCCTTTACCCTCTTATCCCTCCTCCCACCCCCCTTTCCCTCTGGTAATCACTATACTGTTATCTGTGTCTATGAGGTTTTATTATTTTATTTTTTGATGTTTTAACCCTTTGCACTCGCTTGCTTTTTTCTCGATTCCTTTATTCTAATGCTAACCATGTCGAGTCACACTCGACATCCGAGTGCAAAAGGTTAAAAAGTAAAAAGAATGTGACTACTTCACTTATTGCAGCCTGCTTAATCTATGGGGAAGGGAGGGAGATGGGCTCTACTTACTAGTGTCTTTAGGTGTGTGTGTGTGTGTGTGTGTGTGTGTGTGTGTGTGTGTGTTGGTGGCGGGAAGGGACCCATGCCATTCAGGAGGGTTTTTTGCCAGGCTTGATGCCTGGTCATTTCCTCATGGCTTCTGAGTCAGATTATAACAGATGGTGCTGCGATGTGTGGGGCATTCTGAGTGCCCTGGAGACTCCAGTACTGTGGTCCTGAACAAGAAAGTGAATTCCTTGAAGAAAATACTTCACCAGAGGCCTTCATCAGCCTAGGGAGGACCTGAATGGGGGTCCATGTGTGCTGTATTGGAAGTAAAAAAAAATCCGGGTGCTACAGATTGTAATTATACCTGGCCCTGAGGGAGAGGATGGCTGTCATTTTTTCAGACCTGGCTTAAGAGGGCCACAGGACCCACTGCAAAGGAGAACACAGTTGGATAACCCCTAGCGGGAATGCTCAAGGACTTCACGTTGTGATGCATATTGACAGACTAATGTCCATGAGAGAGGGAGGAAGGGCATGCCCACCCTGTAGGGTCTGCTCTCTCCTTTGCCATCCAGTAAACATTCAATAAATACCCACTCTTTGCCAAACACAGCTGGGCACTGAGAATACAGAAGTTAATCTACCCTCAGGAGCCTGAAGTCTAGAGGAGACATAAACAAACACGTAATTGCAGCATAGATAAGGGGCCTGGCAATCAAAGGATGCATAAGGTGCCGAGGGAGCCCTGAGGCATGGACACCAAGGAAGTCTGGGCTGAGGCACGGGCTGGAGGTCTGAGCTTCTGGATTCTGCCTGACTCAAAAGCCACCCCAACTGTTGCCCCAAGTGGGAAAAGGACCATCAAGGAAGGAGGTGGCTGCTGTGGGCAGTGCTGATAATGTTCCTGCTAACGTATGCCCGAGGCTGATAAAGCATGTACCACCCCACTGTCTTCCCTCTGCACAGAGCTGTCCATGTATTGGTGAGGAAAGGCAGCTGTTTCTTGTTGTTGTTGTTGTTAATCCTCACCCGAGTATATTCTTCCATTGATTTTTAGAAAGAGTGGGAGGGGGGAGGGGGGAGAGAGAGAGAGAGATCAATTGGTTGCCTCCTACACACATCCTGACCAGTCCCGGGGATGGAACCTGCAACCCAGGTACATGCCCTTGACCGGGAATCGAACCCGCAACTCTTTGGTTAGCGTGGGCTTAACACTCTAACCATTGAGAAACACTGGCCAGGGCAAGGTAACTATTTTTTGACTGAAAGATTTAAATACAACTTTTGGTATCTTGGGACAACCACTCCAAGCCATGGGATCCCAATGATTCTGGGGAGAAAATCAGAACTCCCAGGCAAAAGGGAAAACTAGGTTTAAAATGGAAAGAGGAGCAATTGGTCCTGGTCCCAAAGGAGCTTTCCGAGTCAGGCTCCAAATCCCCCCCAGAGTCAGGGCTCCTAGAGCAGCAGCAGAGGTAACCACCGCCACCACGGCATCACTGAGCATGAGCACAGACGACGCTGGCTACCTTCCCAATGTATTCCAGGCATAGACACAAACATCATCCATCCTCAGCTCCCAGAACACTCTGCCTGGAAAAAGGGTGGGTGGACAGTCCCAACCATGGGTGCCTCCTGGACAGAAGAAGGGAATTTGATTAGGATTATGGAAGTCTGCAACAAAGAAAACCCAGTAACCAGTCCCTGGAGGGGGATGGGAAGAAAGATGACCCTGATCTGCAGAAGCAGCGCTTCATCCCCAGCTGCACTTGTGTGGAAAGAAATTCTGCAGCTCTGGGCCTGGGGGAGAACTGATACTCAGGAATACCCAAAAAGTGCTGTCCCGGGGAAGGTCAATGTCCCAGGGATACCAAGGACACAAGAGAGATGTATCCTTAGATCCAGCCCCAAGTCTTGAAGCACTAAAACAGTCCCCAAAGTGATGCATTCATCTTTAAATAGTTCACAGAAGCAGAAAAATGTTCTCTTTTAGAGTACAGAGATTGACAGAGAGACAGATATACTGGCTTCGGGTCACACAGTAAGTTGGTGCCAGAAAGAAACTCGTCCTTCGCTGTGCTATTTCTAGAGCCTTTGGCTTTTCTGAGCCTACAGGAGAACCAAGAAGGGGATCTTCTCTAATTTGGGGTTGTGTCAGCTTGGTTAGCCAGATCCCCCGACCTCGGATGAAGCATCTTTTCCAAGGTAAATGGGTCCATGGAGCCACGCTCTCTCCCTGGCTGCAGCCTCCCCAAGTCATTTGTCTGGTAAAAGTGGGGTGGAATGGAGTGGGGAAGTCCAAGAAAATGACCATGAACACAAGTGCAACAGATGCACCCAGCTGTTGTTGCCACCGGGGAGCACGGATAAGGGTGTGGTGCCAAGGGCTCTGAAGGAGACGCAGTCTTGGCTGAGAGAGGAAGTCAGCCTGAGGATCTGAGGGCCCGCGATGTTAGTGCTGGCACTGAGGATAGTGTGTCGTCCTTGAGGATGGCAAGCCATTGGCCTGGCGCACTCAGTGACAACGTAGGAGGGTTCTTCGGGACTTGCCCTTAGGTGGGGAGTTCCCTTTAGGATATCCCCAAGCCCTGGCAGAGGGGTGGTGAGATTTTCTCTCGTTCTCTTCTAAGCTGCAGTTGAAGCAGAACCTACACCATGGGGTCGTGGGTTGTCTGGTTAACTACTAACACTGCTAACACTCTAGTTACAGTAGCAGCCTTCTGGGCCAAGAACTTCCCCTCGAGGCACTGTGGTTGAGTAGAAAAGTTGCCAGATCAAGCCTTCTAACCAGCTGTTGGACCCTGGATAAAACAATGACCATCTCTGTGCTTTAGCTTCCTCATATATAAAATGCAGGTGCTGGACATGCTGTCTTTTACATTTTTCCCCCCCAGTTCTAAAACTGAGAATTTGTTACGAGCTCAAACTTCATTTTTCCCAGTACAATGGCTGAGTGTGAGCTGTCACACCACGCTCCAGGATCTCTCTCATTTGTCCCAACAGGCTAGCACTTACGTGCTTCTGTGTCTGTTCTTCACACCACAGCCCTTGTGAAACCTTTACAACAACTGGCTTAGATGCCTGGTCTGCTCTCTCTCCTCAGAAGCATATTTCAGACTCATAATTACTCCCTCCTGCAAGTGTGAACTTTGGGTCTCAGGCAGAGAGGGGCACGCATAATGGGTACCTAGAGCGGCAGCTCCGGTGTAGTTGGAGCCGGAAGAAGAAAGGGGAGTGGGGGTGAAGCTCCCTACATCCTCAGATCCAGAGGGGCCCAGGGACTCTCTAAGACATGAAACAGGATTGAACTACATTTCATGATCTGGTCCAGCTGGATTCTCAGTTCCAGCAGAGTATTTCTGCCATCCTTGATCAAACTGGGTTTGATTTTATGGAGGAGGAGACTAAGGCCTACAGGGGTGAACACATTGCCCAACGTTGTCAACCATTAATGGCAGCGTGGGGATGAGAAGCCAGGCAACCCCAGTCCAATGTTTTTTCCACTCTTCCACCCGCAAGCAGAAGATTCTGAAAATACCCCTGGCCTTCCAGCCCACCCTTGAGTCCTATTTAAAGATGCTGAAGACCGGCAGACCCCAGGGAATGGCCTCAGGTCCTGAGAAAGGGGGGCAAAGTTTGGGACAGTGCTGGGAAAGACATCCACACCTGGAGGCCACTCCTGTCCCTTCTCAGCCTCTGAGGCCAGGGGGCACCCGAGGCCTGCAAGAAGAAGAGATAAAAGCCCCTTAACCCATTCTCTCCGAGGTAAGGGGAAGGAAGGTCTGGGTTTTCCCTCTTTCTCTTTTTTCTTTGCCAACAGGGCCTCCCAGTCCCCAGGCCTGAAAGTCCCCCAGTCATGACTGTACCAGTGGGTCTGCTTTGGTCCAACAGGAAAACCCGCCCCACCCCCCCCCCCCCCCCCCCCCCCGCTCTAACCCACCTCTTTGGCCTGACACAGACCCTCATCCGATGCCCAGAGAATGCCCATAAGTCTTGACGGAATCCCTTACATCCCCTCCACCCAACGCCCCCTCCAGACACAGCGACACTGGGGTGTCCCTCCCCAGGATAAATTACCCCGAAGTGCCACCAGCCTAGAAAACTAGGCAGCGCCGCTCACCACGCTCGCCTAGAACCGGGTATCCCAGGACGCCCCCTCCCCGGCCGCGGGCGGCGCACTCCACCCTCCCGGGGTGCTCTGCAGCCTGGGTGCCCCCGCGACCCCTAAGACTCACCCAGAAGAGCATATTGAAGAAGAAGAGCAGATATTTCACCAACGGGCTGACGAAGGAGAACTCCTCCCCGTAGGCGGCCGGCGCCCCGGGTCTGCGGGCCATGGTCCCGCCGCCGCCGCCCCCGGGGGCCTATCTCCCCGCGGCGGCCGGCCCACCTGCGCGCTCGGAGCCCGGGGGCATGAGCCGCGCCACCGCCGGAGCCCGAGCCGCGGGGAGCCGCGCCGCGGCGGGAGGTGCCGAGCCCTGCGTCCGCGTGAAGCGCGGGCAGGCGAACGGCGCCACCACCGGAGCCGCGGGGAGTCGGTCGCGCGAGCAGCCGCGGGCAGCGTGAGCGCCGGAGACTCCGCGGCGGCCCGAGGACCAGTCCCGCCCGCTGGGCTCCCAGGAAACCGGACCCGCCCCCGGCCGCCCATTGGCGCGGCTGCCAAAGCCTGACTTCTCATTGGTGGGTCGCTTGTGTCACTGAGGGTCCTGCCATCCCTCTCCTCCGAGAGGAGGGGGAGACACCTGTTCTGTGAGGGACAACTTGCTGAAGGGTCAGCGGTTCTGCCTCCTCCCCCGAGAAGGAAAGCACCCAGGCTGCAGCTGCTCCAGGGGAGAGGGATGGGAGGAATGCACCCCGCATCACGTCCTCGATCCCGTTGCCGAGCACATACACAAACACACATACATTAAAATCAACAAGTACGGGCACCCTGAGTTGAGCAATGCTCCCAAGGTTGTGGGAATACAAGAGAGGAGAGAGATAATCCAGGGGGTATGGCAATAAAACCAGGGAGACAAAACTAACCTATAAATGACAATTAGAGAATATTGAAGAATAGCTGCAATCCTGCATAGTAACTATACATTTCAAATGCTTACTCCT
This sequence comes from Cnephaeus nilssonii, assembly GCF_951640355.1. NCBI lineage: Eukaryota > Metazoa > Chordata > Mammalia > Chiroptera > Vespertilionidae > Cnephaeus > Cnephaeus nilssonii. The sequence continues at coordinate 62,197,453 of NC_137083.1, forward strand.
GAGGCTCTGTAACCCAATAGTGGACATTTGATAACATCAACAATAATTCTGCCTTCCAAATTCATTACTGTTTCAATCCCCATTCCCTGCTCCCTTAGAGTCTTGGTGTACACACAGACACCATTTTTCACACGTTGATCTGACACTCGCTGTAGGTGGTGGACTCTGTGCTGGCTACCATAAGGAACACAAACATGAATGCTGTCGACTGAATGTTTGTATCCTCCCCCCTTTCCTGTGTTGAAATCCTAACCTCCAAGGTGATGGCATTAGGAGATGAGGACTCTGGGAAGTGCTTAGGTCCTGAGAATGGAGCCCTCGTGAATGGGACGAATGCCTTTATAACAGAGACCCCAGAGAGCAGCCTCGCCCCTTCTCCCATGTAAGGACACAGCGAAAAGAGAGCTGCTTATGAAGCAGGAAGTAGACTTTCATCAGACACTGAATCTGTGGGTGCCTTGATCTTGGACTTAGCCTCAAGAACTGTGAGAAATACATTTCTGTTGTTCATAAGCCATCCAATGTATGGTATTTTTGTTATGGCAGCCCGAATGGACCGAGACAATGAGCGTGAGGGAGGAACCTGATTCCACCCTCATCAGCTGCATGTCCTGGGCAAGCTACTTAATCTCCCTGAGCCTCAGTTTCTTTAACGTTTAATGGGGAGAGTCCTGGCCTAACAATGTTGATGTGAGGATCAGGTGAGATAATGCATACAAGTCACTTAGCACCGGTTGAAGGGCTCACTAAATGCAAAATTTTGTTTTAACAGAGTTCAGAATCCAGTAGCAAAATATGATAACCGCACAGATAACTCTAACACATTTGGTGGAGGGTTAGTGACGATATCGTGACAAGTAGAATTAGTTGGGAGGATGAGATTTAGAATAGCAGAGATGGAGGGGAAATGTAATCCAGGTGGACAGAAGGGTGAACCAAAGCCTGGGGCCGCCCTGGAGCCGGGTGAGCCCTGGGCCCCGGGTCCGGGCGAGGCCGCGGGCCCCTGGAGCCGGGTGAGCCCTGGGCCCCGGGTCCGGGCGAGGCCGCGGGCCCCTGGAGCCGGGTGAGCCCTGGGCCCCGGGTCCGGGCGAGGCCGCGGGCCCCTGGATCCGGGTGAGCCCTGGGCCCCGGGTCCGGGCGAGGCCGCGGGCCCCTGGATCCGGGTGAGCCTGGGCCCCGGGTCCGGGCGAGGCCGCGGGCCCCTGGATCCGGGTGAGCCTGGCCCCGGGTCCAGGTGAGGCCGTGGGCCCCTGGATCCGGGTGAAGCAGTGCCCCTGGGTCCAGCCGAGACCAAACCAGAGGGAGTCGGACCTGCATTACCACCATTTGTCCACCATCCAGAGCTGAGGGGTCAGTGCCGACATGTACTCATAGGGAACCGGTGGACATTGATATTGGGTCTCAAAAGAACTGTTGGTCCAGAAAGAAACTCACTACAGACTGATTCATTTGCCTGTCAGCATAACTATTATTGCTCGTCGCACATTCAATTCTTATAAGTATATCTATAGTGACACATGATTTCGCTCATCTAGGGGAAATGATGAACAACATAGACTGATGAACAAGAACAGAACCGGAAACAAGGAGGCATCGATCGGACTATCGGGCCTCAGAGGGAGGATAGGGGAGGGTGGGGGGAGGGGGGAGAGATCAACCGAGGGTCTTGTGTGCATGCATATGAGCCTAACCAATGCTTAAGTTCAACAGAGGGTTGGGGCATCCAAGGGGAGGGGTGTGGGATGGGAATGGGGGGATGAGGACAAATATGTGACACCTTAATCAATAAAGAAATTTAAAAAAAAAAAAAGCCTGGGGCCGCAAAAGCACACTGTGTTTAGAGCAGACCGGTTCGGCTGGAGCACAGGGTATGCTTCTATAGCCGTGGAAGATAATGCCAACTGATGTCAACACAAGTTGAATTGAGTTAAAATAGTGGAAGGACTTGAATATAAGATTGGGGAGTTAGTGTTTAACCCATTTGGAAAAAAGGAGTTTTGCTTTATTTTTTCAGTTAAAGAGGAAAAGAGGCTGTGGAGAGAAAGGTTTGTTAGGAGACCACTATTATTAATAGTCTAGACGTCAACAATTAGGATCTGATTTAGAGGTAATGGACAGAACTGATAGGAAAGGATAGCAGTGAAGTCACTGGGAAGATAGAATCTCTGGGGCTAGCCTATGGTGGGGGTAGGGGTAATAGGAACACCAGGCATGGGGGCTAAAGAAGTGAGCCAAGGCCAGGTTCTTGGGAGAGTGTCCATTAAAAGGTTAGTTGACCACTTGAAGATCAGTTTTAGTATAAAGGGGTGGGCAGAAGTCATTTTACAAGAGGTTAAGGGGTGAATGGTAAACAAAGGATGGGTACTCATTTTCAAGTGTTAGGGTGGAGACAGAAAAAGACCAAGCTGTTGAATGTTTCCATTAGATGACATCCGAAGATGAGTTTCAGTACAGACAGGAAGAGGAAGGCAGGTCACAAGAGGTCAAGGAGGGAATGGGGGTGAAATGGAAGCTGTGGATGAAGGCTGTGGACACCTCAATCCAGTTTGAGGGTTACAGGAGCTTTAAGGGTCCTTATAACAAGAGGAACGTTCTCTTTTAGCATACAGAAACCTGACATGCTTGTAGGCAAAACAAGCCAGTAAAAAGGGGTTGAGGTGGAAGATGGAGGGGACAAGGTTTTGGAGTTAATGGATAAGAGATGGGATCAGGAGTCAGTGGGATGACCACAGTGCTTATCATATAGAAGTCAGAGATGGCGCCTGTCCAGAAGGAAGACATGCAGCTGCAGAACAAAGAATGAAGAAACTCGATGTACTGAGTTGGAACAATCTCCAAGACAAATTATTAAGTGAAAAGGGCAAAATAAGGAACAGTGTATGTAATACATTCTGGTTAAAAAACAAAGATAAAAATAAGAAATGACATTTACATTTGCTTGCATCTATCTAAATAAACTCTGGAATGATACAAAAAAAAGGAGGTTGGTTACATACTAGAGTGGGGTGAGAAACAAGGAGAGAGACTTTTCATTGTGTGCCATTTCATTTTCTTCTGGTTTTTTAAACAGGGAGTGAATTAACTATTCAAAGCATTAAATTAAAGAAAATTAGATCCTTATTATGGAATGCTATGCAGCCACTTAAAATAATGTAGAAAGAAAAATAAAATAAGACAAAAACAAAATAATGTAGAAAATACAGGTACTGACTTGGGAGGAAGTCCATGACATAGGAAATGCAAAAAACAGATTGTAGAACTAAGTATTTAAAGTATCTGATAACCAGGAAATGGTTTCAATTTATTTCAGGTCCTTGGAAGGCATTTTAATCCTTGGAATATGTGGTTTTAAAAATAAAAACCACAGCCCTAGCTGGTTTGGCTCAGTGGATAGAGTGTTGACCCACAGACTGAAGGGCCCCGGGTTTGATTCCGGTCAAGGGCATGTACCTCGGTTGCAGGCTCGATCCCCAGCCCTGGTCAGGGTGCAGGCGGGAGGCAACCAATTGATGCATCTCTCTCACATAGATGTTTCTCTCTGTCTCTCCCCCTCCCTTCCATTCTCTCTAAAAATCAATGGAAAAATATCCTCAGGTTAGGATTAACAGCAAATATATATAAAAATAAAACCCACAAATATTATGTAATAACATAAAAATGTTTACAATGTAAGTGAAAAATTTTAAACAGCATATACACGGTATGAAATATGTATAAATACCCACAGAGATGAACCAAAGAAAATGTAAAGGTAAAATCAGTTGCACTGATGTGGTGGGATGTTTAGCAATTTCTAACTTTAAAGTTATATTTAATATTATTATATGTGATTGTGAAAATAAATAAAATACATAAACAATATTTCTGTAAAGATAAAAAGGAGTCAGGTGGCTGGAACTAACATTGGCAAGATGTGGAAGAAAGGAACAGTGACAAGGAGAGAAGGTGTGGGTTAGTCAGGAGCCTTCGGAAGAGGGAGTTTGAAGCAGAGCAGGGCAAGAGACTGGAGGAGAGGTGGTGCAGCAGCAGTGACAGACCTGCCGGGGTGGCTGCGGGCCCCGGTGATCCCAGTTAGCCAGGCTGGCCATTTCCTCCAGGAAATGTGGGAACCTGGAGGGCCCGCCGTGAGGACTACAAGTGGGGGGAACTGCAAAGAAGCAATTGATTCTGGGATGATTTGAAATGCACCATTGAAAAGCCAATCTGTGGAACTTAAGACTGTAAGATAATTAATTGCTGGTTTGTGAGTCTAGGAGAATTAGAAGGTTTGTCTGCAAACATCTGCTTAGTGTTTAAAATGTTTGTATTTTAATTTTTTTATTGATATATAACATACCTACAAAATGCATCACTCTCTTTTTATGTGCTCTTCTTTCTACTTTTGGTATATGTTCTTTTTTGTTGTTGTTGTTAATCCTCACCCAAGGATATTTTTCCCCATTTATTTTTTAGAGAGAATGGAAGGGAGGGGGAGAGACAGAGACAGAGAGAAACATTGATGTGAGAGAGACACATTGATTGGTTGCCTCCCGCATGCTGAGCTTACAACTGAGGTATGTGCCCTTGACGTAATTGAGCCCTCCACCCTTCAGTCTGAGGCTGATGCTCTAACCACTGAGCAAACTGACTAGGGCTGGCATATGTTCTTTTAAAATCTGAGGTCAACATGCTTTGGCTGGTGTGGCTCAGTTAACTGAGCATTGTCTCATGAATCAAAAGGTTGCCAGTTTGATTCCTGGTCAGGGCACATGCAGGGGTTTCAGGCTCCATCCCCAGTAAGGGGTGTGCAAGAGGCAGCTGATTGATATTTCTCTCTCTCTCTCCCTTCCTCTCTCTCTGAAATCAATAAAAACATATTATAAATATCATATGATCTCACTCATTTGTGGAATATAATGAACAACATAAACTGATGAACAAAAACAGATCCAGAGACAGAGAAGCATCGACCAGACTGTCAAACCTCAGAGGGAAGGCAGGGGAGGGTAGGGGGAAGGGGGAGAGATCAATCCAAGGACTTATATGCATGCATATAAGCATAACCAATGGACACAGACACTAGGGGGGTGAGGGCATGAGCAGGGAGGTGAGGGGGCAATGGGGGGGGATAAGGGCACAAATGTAATACCTTAATCAATAAAGAATTAAAAAAAACACAAAAAATATTCTTAAAATAAATCTGAGATCAATATAAAACAATCCAGAGTAATCACAATTTTGTAACATAAAACAGTTATATTTGTAAATGTATAGAAGGAAATGCATCATAATATAAATAATGATTATCTCTGTATGGTAGGATAATAGCTTCTTTTTATTTTATTATTATTTATATATTTTTTTTTATTGATTTCAGAGATGAAGGAAGAGGGAGAGAGAGAGAAACATCAATGATGAGAGAGAATCATTGATTGGTTGCCTTCTGCATATTCCCACTGGGGATCAAGCCTGCAACCCTGGTATGTGCCCTTGAACAGAATCGAACCTGGGACCCTTCAGTCCACAGGCTGGTGCTCTATGCACTGAATCAAATCAGCCAGGGCAATAGCTTCTTTTTATTTGTGTTATTTTTATTTTTCCCAAAATTTTCTTTAGTAAATGTCTTACTTTTTAAAGAATATATATTTTTATTGATTTCAGAGAGGAAGGGAGAGGTCAAGAGAGATAGAAACATCAATGATGAGAGAGAACCATTGATCGGCTGCCTGCTGCACGCGCGCCCCCCCCCCCCCACACACACACACACACACACACTGGGGATCAAGCCCTTAACCTGGGCATGTGCCCTTGACCAGAATTGAACCTGGAGCCCTTCCACTGAGCCAAACCGGCTAGGGCTTGTTTTCACTTTTGATTAGAAACATTTTCAAATACACAGAAAGGTAGAAAGATTCATCTGAAAACACCTATATCCTCATTACCAAATTTTCACATTTTGCCATGTTTTCTTCATCCATTTTTAAGTTACAGCATGGTAACATTCCATTCTAATTCAGTTCTCATATTTAAAACGAATGACTTTTTTTTACATAACTACAATAATCTTATGATTCCTGATAAATTTAACAATAATTCCCTAATATCATTTTGTACCAAGTTCAAATTCAAACTTCTCTAAATTTCCCCAAAATATCTCTTAGAGCTGGTTTGTTCAAACCAGACTTAATCAAGAACCAGTCATTGCATTTGATGTTACATGGGGTTCTTTTTTAAGAAAACTGACTTAATTGGAACTTCATGAGCAATTAAAACATTTCATGAAGAGGGTGTTATTGGAAACTGCATCCTTAAGGATATGTCAGAATTGATATGGATAGAGAAGTGAGGAGGTCATTTCAGGAACAGAGATCAAAGTAAGATCAAAAGGAGACAGAAAGGTAGCAGATGTATTTGGAGAGGGGTACTTAGCCCAGCTATTTGGATCAAAAGAAAGGGAATAATGGGGGATAAAGTAAGCAAAATCAATTGGAGACAGATCATGGAGGGCCTTGAAGGCATTTCCAGTGCTCTCTGTAGAGCACTTGAGAACTCAAGTGTGTCCCAGATGTGAATAACTCATCAGTCCATAACGCCTGCAGGACAGTGGTTGTGTTTTATACATCTGTGTATCCCAGGCACCTAGCAGAGTATACCTTGTGGGATGCTCAGAGTGTATTCATTGTTGGAAATATGGTGCTATTGAAGGATTTTTAGTTGGAGACTAACAGGGTATAAATCTCTTTGGGGAAGATTTAGAAAATTGTTTGGTAATGATGGTGATTAGAATAGAATTACAGAAGAGAACTAGCTAACTGGGTTGGAGCAATTGAGGAAGGCTCCATAGAGGAAGTGGAGCTTAGCTAAACTAGATGGCGAAACAACATAAGCAAAGATGAGGAATCAGGAATGAGTCGAGGATAACATAATGACAAGTGAAGGGAATGTACTTTGGGGTAATTTGAGAAATGAGGTCCCAAAAGACAAGGTCAAGAATGGTTTAGGGAGTCCAATATTGGTCAAGGATCTCTGTTATTACTCAATAAATGACCTCTGGTCATCCTTGAATTCAAGATTTGGGGTTTAAAAGATTGTATCTATCTATGTTCTTTCATATAAGAAGAACTTTTAGTACAATAAGAAAGACAAAATTGGATAAGATTATTCTAAGCCTAAAAAGAATTAATAACTCACAAAAGGAATATTAAATCAGAATTATATTGGATCACGTTCATTTCAAATTTGCTAGACAATTGAAATATGATATTGAGTACAACTGCATACCATATAAAATGGGAATATGATTGGCAGTGTTAACAAATTTAGTTAAAATAAACTTAATAAATCGGAACATTTGCTAAAAAACCACATAGGAAATTGTGTGCTCTTACTGAAGCTTGCCAGATTATCCCTCTTCCAGAAGGAGGTTGGACCCTCCTTAATTATATTCAAGTTAAGGTTGGTAAGTGTGGGGATTTGGGGCAGAACTGAAAACAAAACAAAAAATTAGCAATATTTACCTTGCTGCCCAGCAAATGACTCAAGCTTGTGTGGATTATTTGGCGGTGGTTCTCGGGATTTCCTGAGCACAGGGATCATCTGGGGAATTTGTTAAAAGGCAGATTCCACCGAAACCGGTTTGGCTCAGTGGATAGAGCGTCGGCCTGCAGACTCAAGGGTCCCAGGTTTGATTCGGTCAAGGGCATGTACCTTGGTTGCGGGCACATCCCCAGTAGGGGGTGTGCAAGAGGCAGCTGATCGATGTTTCTCTCTCATCCATGTTTCCAACTCTCCCTCTCTCTTCCTCTCTGTAAAAATCAATAAAATATATTTAAAAATAAAAAAGGCAGATTCCCAGGCCGTGACCCATCCATTCTGATGCTTGGTTGGGAGGTCAGGTTGGGCAAATAAGCACCTGGGACATTTATCTTCATAAACAGGCAGCCTGTGTGATTCTGATGCAGATTATGTATGGGCCACACTTTGAGAAACCTTTCTAAAGGGCCCAGCACCTTTCCTTAGGTAAGAATATAACTGGTACAATTTAAAAAATGAGCTATAATTTAAAATAGGTTTTTTTTGTCAATTTGTTAGAACTGTCTTCAGCTGCAAGTAACATAAAGCTCAACCAACAGTTTTAAACAAGTAAGTTTGTTTGTTTTTATTTCAGGCAAGAAAAAGTCTGGGGTAAACTGCCCAGGGCTGGGGTAGACTGCCTTAGGGTGCAACCTTAATTTTCTGATGCACCCACACTCCAGGTGGGGAAAGAGGAAAGCAAAAGGTACAGGCCAAACACATTTGTTGCTTTTACAAAGTGTTCACAGATGCTTTACCAGCAACTTACGCTAATATCTGTTGGCCAGAATTTGATCACATTGCTACCTTAGCTACAAAGGGTCTGAGAAAGTAGTGTTACTAACTAAATGTACTATTTCTTTGAAGAGGGGGGTGCAGGGGGACCCAAGCTCTCGATATTAAAAAAGAAGGGCAGCCCTGGCCAGGTGGCTCAGTTGGTTGGAGCGTCCTCCTGTTCACCAAAAAGGTTGTGGGTGTGATTCTCTTTCAGGGCACATACTTACTAGTAGGTTTCGGGTTTGACCCCCGTTGGGTCATGTACAGAAGTCAATCAATCGATGTTTCTCTTACATTGATGTTTCTCTCTCTCTCTAAAAAAACAACAACAACAACAAACAATAAACATATCCTTGGGTGAGAAAATATAAAAAAAAGAAGGGGAGAATGGATATGGGTAGAGAACTAGAACAATGTCTGTCACAAAGTTTTATGTTAGAGTCTATCAGAACATATCTGTATGTGTTGTTTTGTTTTGTTAATCCTCACCCGAGGGTATTTTTTCCATTGCCTTTTAGAGAGAGTAGAAGGGAGGGAGGAGGGGGAGATAAAAAGAGAGAGAGGAGGGGGAGAGAGAGTGAAACATCAATGTGAGAGAGACACATTGATTGGTTGCCTCCCGAATACATCCAGACTGGGGCTGGGATTGAACTTGCAACCCAGGTAAGTGCCCTTGACCAGGAATCAAACCTGTGACCCTTTGATCCTTGAGTGCTCTGGCTGACACTCTAACCACTGAGTATGCTGGCCAGGACTATATCTGTATGCTTTAATTCAGATAGGTTTTTTTTTTTTTTAATTCAGATAGTTTTGTTGAGCCTAATGTGTGAGTTAAGGTCAACAGAACTGGTGACAAATTCATTCGAATTTTGTTTCCTGACAAAAGCATGTGATAAAGAAGCCACAATTAGTGCCCTTGAGGAGCTCACGGTTTAGCTGGGGAATCAGGCATGTAGGTAACTCTAATGGAACCTTTGTCTACCCTGTCCTCTGTTATTAGCCTTCAGCGCTGGGTCTCATCTGAGGTATTGTGGCCATTTTGTAAGATGTGATCCTGCCCACCCACCCACCACCCCACCCAGATACATCCTGACCATTTACTGCTATCGGTTATTTATTACTTGATCTCTTTCAGGAACTAACTCTGTGAGTAAAAAAAAATAGCTTTATTTTCAACACAGAGCTGCTATGCTTTAATAGCTCTGATCTCTTTTAACATAACGATGGGTGAAAAGGTGATGAGACTATGTTTGAAGCCTGTGCTAATGGTCATGCTGATGATGATAGGAAAAGAGAGGCAACCATGAATGTGATAAAACCATGGATTTTCTCAGTGTAGTCACACTTTATAGCTATACACTTATAGCTATAAAAACGTTTATTATTGAAATTTCTGCAGGAACACTGTTATTACGGTTCTGAAATTCTCCAATTCCCAATTCCTTTTTTCTCATTGAAGGATGTTGTTCTTGAAGAGGTCATTTCATAGCTTTTCTCAACCAGGTGAGAAGGGAGTAAACTGTTTGGTTTGTAAGACATGAGGGCTGTCTTGCTCATTCCTGCATCTCTGCTGTGCTGACACAAACTGGTATTAGGCATTCCAGAAATGTTGAATGAATGAGGTGAACTATTCTTTTATAGCAGAATAGATTGAATTATGATAACATTGACCTCTGACTATTACTCATGGTAAGAATACATATAAATTGATACATTTAAATGAGAAGTTGGCAAATGCTACTCATTACCACAGTCCACCCCTCGTGTACATGGCATCCATATACACCTCTTTTGATTGACCAGATGGCATGTGTAATAAGCATCTAAATGCAAGGTTGGCACTTCTCCTTTCATATTCTGTACCTTAAATACTGAGATATAAGGCTAACTGCTATTCACACATTTTATTAAATAGTAGGAGAATGGGAGAGGGGAAGATAAAATAAATTGGTTAAATATATATATACTAGTAGCCCTGTGCACGAATCCCTGCGCCAGTAGCTCTCTGTGGGGCCTGGCTGCTCTGTGCCCGCTGCTCAGAGGCTCTCCGCAGCCCAGAGGCTCTCCATGGCCCAGAGACCCATCTGCAGCCGGGCAAGGAATGCTTGCCTTGTTGCCGCGGCGATGAAGCAAGCATTCTGCCAGGCCGCTCTCGCTGCCTGCTCTCAGTGGCTGCACCCCCCCACCCCTGGGACTGGGGGACTCCCGGCAGGGCTGAGAGGACTGGGCGCTGCCATCTTGTGGCTATGGGCACCGCCATCTTTGTGATGGAGTGATGGTTAATTTGCATATTACCCTTTTATTAGATAGGATATCCATATCAACATAAGGAAAATACTCATAACTATTGTACTTTGTTTCTGCAACTGGTCACATGGTTGCAATGGCATTTATAGGTGCCCTTTTCCACTACTGCATTCCTTTGCTCTCAGCAAGCACCTCAGCTAGTTGTGATCTGGTGGGGAAACCCAAACCTATGTTCCTTGAAGGGTCTGGCTCTTTAACAGTTCTGCCTAAATGGGTTATGGTAGCTTTTCACTGACTTCAATCACACAGTAATGTGTAATTCTATGTGTCTGAGAGGTGCTCCCAGGATTCCACCAGGCATACTCTTCCTTACCTCCATTGTATTGGTAGCTTCTCAATTTCTCCTTATTAGTTAGGATCAGTCACCACAGCTAGTACAGTAACCACTTTCTTTGCCTAGTGATCCACTGGCTATGGCCACTTTGTTCATAAGTTCATTGGGCAAGAACAGGGATGGCTCGAAAAGAAGCTGACTAATCACTATAGGACAGGTCGTCTTGTCCACTTGATTATCAACATCTGCTTCTACTGAGGTTGCTCTTTGTATGCATTCATGTGGAACACAATATCTTTTCACTCTCTGTGACCATTCATATGCCTCTAACCACATAACATTTCCCCTGACCTACTTATCACCAGTTTTCCAATCAGGTTACTTTCATGTCCCTGACCATCCAGCCAAATCATTAGCCTCTATCCATGTACCTCTGACCATCTCTCTTTTCAGGCGCAATGAACAACCAGGTACACTGCTTGAGCTCTACTCTCCAGGAGGAAGTTCCTTCACACTATCCTCCGGACCACCTTGGAGTGGGCTATAGTGCAGCCATCCATTTTTTAGTAGAGTTAGCCTATCATACAGGACCATTTTCAAACTAACCCTAAATTGTTTTATTCCTCAGCCAACTGCTCATAGGAAACTTCCCATGAAGCCATATGCAGGTAGAGAAGGAGGGGGCAATGTGGTAAGAGTATGGGCATAGGCAGCTGGTCAATGATTCTCTCTCATCATTGATGTTTCTCTCTCTCTCTCTCTCTCTCTCTCTCTCTCTCTCTCTCTCTCTCTCTCTCCCCCTCTCCCTTTCTCTCTGAAATCAATAAAAATATATTTTTAAAAAATACATTGCTAAATGAAAAAATGGTAAAGAAATGATATTCTAATATTTGCATAAACACTCTCTTCAGTCTCCCTTTCTAATTACTGCCATTTTCTGCAAGATTTGTAAATAACATCTTCTAACTCCACCCGGTGAGAAGGTAATGCTCTGCCCAGGAAAAAGTCCTGCAAAACAGAAATACTTCAACACAAGCCTAAACAGTGGTTTATACACTAGCCTCTTTGGACAATGGGCGAATTTTCTTTGTCCCACAAATTTGGAATTTGAAAGCCTTTAGTTTTGACTTACCCTCTCCAGTTAGCCACAATCTCCACCACTCCTAATTATATAGTCAGCCATTATTCAAACATTGTATTACTTCCCTGGCCCTAGTAGCCATTTAAGATTATAGTCTAAAAAAAAAAAAAAAGATTATAGTCTCAGTGCTAGAACTATCCCTCACTAAAGAAGAGCAGGACACACAGAGAAATAGATTTTGTGTTGCTAGGGTGATACAGCCAGTGAGGAAAAATTCAAAGAAACGGAGGGCACACCGTGAATGGAGATAAAATTAGTGAGAGGTGAGGTCTACAGGTTACAAACATGTTATAGGGGAATCTAAAAAAAACCTACGATGTTGTAGGAATGGTAAAAAGAAGGTCCTGGTGAACATGTGACTTGGTAAAAGGCCCTGGGAGACTTGGGGATTTTTTTTTTTTAAGCAAAAAGACTACAAACCAGCACCAGAGAAGCTTCAGGTTCTTTTGTGTTTACTCGAGAAGTCAAAAGCACTGAGATCCTTTAGAATTCAGTGAAAAATTTTAGTTGTATTCAGCTTGACAATGTCATCCTTCTAGATCCCAGCAGGTGGAGGAGATAGAACATGTAGATCTCAGTGGGGCAGCAGGGGCAGAGGTGAAGAGATGAGACTGTGTGTGCCTTTTGGAGGGAGGAGAGCCAAAGACATAACAGGACCTTGAAAACCAGAGCAGATTATATTGAGGAGGAGAAATGCGTTTGGAGCTGCTTGCGGAGGGTTCCGAAAGACACACAGGTTATGTGAGTAGGAAACAAATAAGGATTGGAATCTGGAGCCCTGAATTCTGTGGAGTTGGGACTGGAGCTAGGGGCTGCAAACAAGGAGGCGGGAGCATTCCCATCAGGAGCAGTCTTACACCCATGAAGGAGTAGAGCACTGTCCATCTTAGTGCTATTTGAGGGCTCCATAAGGCTCCGCTTCTCCTACTTCTCACCCTTACCAGCTTGCCTGAAATTCCCATTACTCTCTAATTGCAATCATTGTAGATTAAGGAGTGGAATAGCTTATTAAATGCAAATATTCCTAGGAGGGACACCCAGCCCAACCTCTACACGTTGTACGGTACACATTACACATTTATGAAAACATTCTGCATGCCCTCCATTCAAGCCAGCCAGAGATCCAAGGAGAAGAGAGCTCAGACAGACACGGAATCTGCTGGGCACCTTGATCTTGGCTTCCCCTATGAGAAATAAAGTTCTTTGTTTCTAGGCTACCCAGCCTGTGGCGTTTTGTTATAACAGCTAAACAGGCCAAGACACTGACTGGCACACCACACTACCAGGTGTGTGCTGCTGTTAGGCAAAATGGTTTCTGGTGCTTGATGTGACTGATGCCATCTTAAGAAGCAAGTTGCTCTCGGTGACCAACTGCCCCCCCATCTTACCCTCCCCCGCACCCCAGGAGTGAGCCATATTTCTGAAAGGTATGTTCTTACATAGGTAAATAAATAAGCGGGGACATTTTCCCAACAGCTGTGATCATTCACAATGTTCACCTTTTCTTAGGAAGTCATCCCACATGCCAAACCACCATGATGTAGCCAGATCTAGGACGGCCTGCTTTACAGCCTAGCCTTCGACTTCCTTGCCTCTGATCATTGCCTGATGACCTCCTTTCAGCAGCTCCAGCAGAGAGAAGCACAGTGGGGCTCTTTAAAAGGTGGATCCCCAAAGGAGGGTATGCTAACAGCTGACTACAGTTAACTGCAGTAACCACAATTAGCCTGGGCAGTCCTGAGGCAGATGACCCACCCCTATCCTGTGGGCAGCTTCCCCTGCAGTGTTAGACTCCAGAAAGAACCCACCACCAGTTCTTTACTGAGGTGGGAAATAACCCCAAGAAGCTTGGCTCTCTAAGCAGGGAACAACCCAGAAATGAGTCAGCTTTCTGGAGAAAACCCTCCTTCCCACAGTCTGTGATTCACCGTGTCTACCAGGCCCCCACCCCCACAGCAGTAAGGCCTATGCATTTCTGTCAAGAGCATAATAATACCTTCTATTTGAAAAGCACTGGAGTGCTGCACCTCTTTCAAAGTACTTGTGCATTCATTATCTCATTAGGAAACCAGATTTGCTATTTTTTCCCTTCAGATTCATTTTTTTAAAAAAACTCAAATCCAGAGGAGAAATTTTTATGTGGCTCTCAATGAACCTTGAGAGGAAAAAAAATCAAAATTCAACCCAAGAGCATAGCTTTCCTTGAGCCGCAAATATAATCCTTCTCTTATGCCAGTAATAAGGGGACAGGGGCTATATTCTGGAGGAAAGACCATTGAATGGGAGGTGGAACCAAATCTAGTTCCAAATCTGCAACTAAGTAGCGGTGTGACTTGGACAAGCCCCTTACTCTCTCTGTGTTTCAGTTTCTTCCTTTGTAAAATGGTGGCGGGAGGCTCCCCTGGGAGGTTGGCCTTGGCGACTCCTGAAGTCCTTTAAAGCTCTGAGGGTTTACGGCTTGGGAAATTGTAGAGCCAGAAGGGACTAATTTATTAGCAAGCTGGCACATTTTTCATAAGCCCCGCTTCTATTTTGGGGTGTGCAGAGGAGCCCCTATCCTCCCCTAGCCAGGAGCCATAGCATAGGGGGACATAGAGCTGAACAAGCCTGGTCCCCAGAGACTCCAAGGCCCTCCCTCAGGACCACTTCTAAGAGGTGGTTGGTGGGTGGTGGTTCGTTGGTTAAATGAAGGGTGAATGCCTGACCACTCATAAAGTGCTGGCCTCTTAATAGATCAGGAAACCCTGTGGCCTGGGAGACCACAAATGTCAGATTCGTTCTTGGAAAAGAGGAAGTGGAACCTGGCATTTTCTTGGAGACGTGGCCTGTGTCGGGCTTGGCAGGCCTGGGTAGTAGGCATTACTTAACAGAGACCCGCCCAAGAATTTTTCTTGCTGAGTTCAACCTCTACTTTACAACCCTTTCCTCCACGAAGCACCCCTCACCCCCTAAGCTCCGTCTGTATGACTGTATTCTGCAATGTATCCTGGCTCTTCCTTCCATGTGCAATGACTACTTTGAGAAACTAGGATGACAGTGGTTTATCTTGTCTCACAGCCTGAATTATGTATCCCTTGAGAGCAAGGACTATGATATGTCAGACTGTCTCCTATTTTACTCAGTTCTGCTTTCCCTCTGAGCTTTCCTTCAATCTGTCCCCTCCCTATCAAACACAAACAGGCGCGCGCGCGTGCGCGCGCACACACACACACACACACACACACACACACACCAAAACAACAACCACCACCACCACCATTAACAACAACAAAGCCCCACACCCTTATCCTCTTAGGGAAATTTCCTTTGTTCCTACACTCATTTATGCTTAAGTACTGATAGCTGCCAAGGTTTATTTCTTCCCCACCCTCCTGCCACTGATCCCCACCCTCCTGCCATTGATTTTTTTAAAAGTAATTCATGTACACGATGAAAGGTAATAGTCTCTCTCCTCTACCCTTATTCCCAGTGACCACTGTTAAGTCTTACATAACTTTCCAGAAAATAGCTTTTCATATAGGATGTGTGGCTGGAGAGGGGGATTGGCACGTGTCGTGAAGAGCTAAGGGCAAGAAGTAGATTTGCTTCCATTGGGATTGTGGACACATGGACCATGTGAGCAGCCCCTCCTTGTGACATGTAAAACTTAGGAGCTACTAAGTATGGTATTTCTGGCCACATAACTAAAATAAATGACAGAAGGTTGGAAAGCCCTGTTACTATTAGAGATTCTGGAACTAGGTCTTTCTGAAGTTGATTCATGACCTTGGCCTTCCTATGGTTTAATTGTTCAATCTTTCTCAGAGTTCTTGATCACTAAATTCCCTTTATGCCAAAATTTATTTAAATTGGATAGATGTCATGTGTCAACAAATTAGCACATTCACCACAAGCATTTTTATTTCTCTGTACAACCTTCTTGTCTATATTTTTAAAACATAAATAATAGCAAC
Source organism: Cnephaeus nilssonii (assembly GCF_951640355.1). Classification (NCBI taxonomy): domain Eukaryota; kingdom Metazoa; phylum Chordata; class Mammalia; order Chiroptera; family Vespertilionidae; genus Cnephaeus; species Cnephaeus nilssonii. The sequence continues at coordinate 62,213,456 of NC_137083.1, forward strand.
AAGCAACAAAAAGAAAAAGATAGATAAATTGGACATTATCAAAATTGGATGCTTCCAGTGACAGCGTCAAGAAAGTGAAAGGACAATGGAATACTATGCTGCCATAAAAAGGAAGGAATTATCATCATTTGCAGCAACCTGGGTGGAATTGGAGAACATTATGCTAAGTGAAATAAGCCAGTCAATGAAAGAAAAATACCACATGACCTCACTCATTTATGGATAATAAAGAACATTATAAAATGATGAACAAAAAGATAGATACAGAGACAGTAAAGCATCAAACAGACTATCAAATTACAGGGGGAAGGTTAGGGAGAGGTGGGGGAGATAAGAAATCAAACAAAGGACTTGTATGCATGCATATAAGCATAACCAATGGACGCAAAACTCTGGGGGGTGAGGGCATGTATGGGTGTGGGGTGGGGTGGCAATGGTAAGATATGTACACATATGATACCTCAATAAAAAAAAGAAAGAAAGAAAGTGAAAGGATAATCCATAGAATGGGACAGAATTTTATTTTATTTTTTGTAAATCATATATGTGATAAGGGACTTGTACTAGTATCTAGAATATATAAAGTACTCTTACAATAAAGTAGTAAAAAGACAAATAATTCAATTTAAAAATGGGCAAAGGATTTGAATAGACATTTCTCCAAAGGAAGCATACAAATGGCCAATAATCATATGAAAAGTTGCTCAGCATCACTGGCTCTCAGGGAAATGCAAATCAAAACCACAATGAGATACCATTTCACACTCACTAGGACGACTGTATTAAAAAGACAAATAGTAACAAGTGTTGCTGAGAATGTAGAGAAATTGGTACTCTCACATGCTGCTGATGGGATATAACATAATGCAGTGGCTTTGGAAAACAGTCGGGCAGTTTCTCAAAGGTTGAACCTAGAGTTACCATATGTCCCAACAATTTCACTCCTAGGTATACCCCCAAGAGAAATGAAAACATGTTCATACAAGTACCTGTGCATAAATGTTCATAGCAGCATTATCCATAATAGCCAAAAAGTATAAATAACTCAAATGTCCATCAACTGATGAATGGATAAACAAAATGTATTAGTTCCATACAGTGAAATATTATTCAGCAATAAAAAGAAATAAAGTCCTGCCCAGTGGCATGGCTCAGTGGTTGAACATTGACCAATGAACTAGGAGGTCATGGTTCGATTCCCGGTCAGAGCATATGCCCGAGTCTAGTGCTCAATCCCCAGTGTGAAGTGTGTAAGAGGCAACCAGTCAATGATTCTCTCTCATTACTAATGTTTCTATCTCTCACCCTCTTTCTTCTTCTCTGGGGAAAAAAATAAAATAAGATATATATATATATATATATATATATATATATATATATATATATAGAGAGAGAGAGAGAGAGAGAGAGAGAGAGAGAGAAGAGCCAGGCCATAGGTATGTCTCTATAAAAAAAATAAAAATATTTTTAAAAAAGGAAATGAAGTCCTGATATATGCTACAACTTGGATGAACCTTGAATACATTGTGCTAAGTGAAAGAAGCCAGTCATAAAGGTTCTTATATATTTTTTATCTATATTTTATTGATTTCAGAGAGGAAGGGAGAGAGAGATAGAAACATTAGTGATGAGAGAGGATCGTTGATCGGCTGCCTCCTGCACACCCCACACTAGGGTTCAAGCCACAATCCAGGCATGTGCTCTGACGGGGAATCAAACCGTGACCTCCTAGTTCATAGGTTGATGCTCAACAACTGAGCCATGCCGGCCGGGCCATAAATGGTTTTATATTGTATGATTTCACTTGTATGAAATCTCTAGAACAGGTAAATGCAGGGAGATAAAAAGTGGATGGGAGCTTGAGGGGAAATGAGGAATGACAGCTGATGGAGGTGATGAAAACATTCTAAAATTGTGGTGATGGTTGTAAAACTCTCTGAATAAACTAACAACCATTGATTTGGATACTTTAACTGGGTGAAATGTATGATATGTGAATTATGATAAAAACTGTTATTTTTAAAAATAGCCTATTAAGTGGATGTATCAATAGGATTATTTGCATAGTTGTCAGGTACAAACTATTTCTCTATTATTATTTTTAAAATATATTTTTATTGATTTCAGAGAGGAAGGAAGAGGGAGAGAGAAACATCAATGATGAGAGAGAATCATTGATCGGCTGCCTCCTGCACACCCCCTACTGGGGATCAAGCTCGCATATGCCCTTGACAGGAATTGAACCAGGGACCCTTCATCCTCAGGCTGATGCTCTACCCACTGAGCAAAACTGGCTAGGGCCATTTCTCTATTATTAATTCTGCTCTGTGTTTCATATAATTTAACAAATATTTACTGAGCATCATCTGTGTTGGGAATATTAAAAAGCAGAAGAGCATTTCAAGGCCCAGCCAATGAGGCAGCATCATGCACAGAAGTTAAGTAACTGGGCAAAGCAGCACATAATAAATGCTACTGGCTTAAGAGGCAGGCGGGCTGTCACGGCCTGTGTACCCTACGGAAGGCTTCATTGAGAAGGTGGAAACCACTGAATCTTGAAGGATAATGGGAGAAACAAAAGTATAACACACTTATTATTTGTTGAGCACTTGCCCTGATGGACACTGCTCTAAAAACAGTACATAGAGGGTGGGGCTTCCAGAATGGCAGCCTAAGGAGTTGGGTGAACCCTCTCCCCAGCAAAACAACAGCTGAGCTGGTAAAAATTATAAAACAAAATACAACACAATCATTTGAAATCCCTGGAAATTGTTATAAGGGCATAGAGTCAAAAGGAGGAATATTATATAAGGAAACCTACATCTTGGGAAGAACAACAGAGTAATGGCCCATTATTCCCTGAACCTTGTTATAGAAACTCTCTCTGAAAGCTCTATTCTCAACAAGAAGATTCCCCCTGGCTCTTAGTTACAGTTTCACTCTGGAGTAGGCAGACTCTCCAGGCTTCTCACCCCGCTAGGCCCCTGTTGCGGAAACTCTGCTATAGGCATGGCAGGCTGAGAATACCACAGCCCATCATCACCCCCTCAAGCTAGTTTATAGAGTGGAGATTCTATACCAGGAGGAGCAAGCAGAGATCGGTAGCTTCCATCTCACACTCCCATCCACTCAGAGAGCAAGATGTCACTCTGAGAAGAGCAGGGCCCCACCCCCAACTCTGATGGAGTGGCACAGGGGTTCTTCCCAGGAGGAAAGGCAACCCGTAATGACAGTGGGTTTAGAGCTCTACTTGAGACACTGACTTTATTGCAACAGAGCCTGGAGAACTCTCCCTAAAGATGTTGTAGAAAACAACAGAGATCTTTGTTTTTTTGTTTTGTTTGTCTGTTTAATCCTCACCCGAGGATATTTTCCCATTGATTTTTAGAGAGAGTGGAAGCAAGAGGGAAAGACAGAGAGAAATAGCGACGTGAGAGAAACACATCGATTGGTTGCCTCCTGCATGAGCCCAGTCCGGGAAGGAGCCTGCAACCGAGCTATGTGCCCTTGACCTGAATCGAGCCCAGGACCCTTCAGTCTTCAGGCTGATGCTCTATCCACTGAGCCAAATCAGCTAGGGCAGTGGTCGGCAAACTCCTTAGTCAACGGAGAGGCAAACCGCGGCTCTTGAGCCGCAGTTTGCCGACCACTGAGCTAGGGCAACAACAGAGATCTTAATGTAAAGCAATTAAGAGGAGGCTGGTAGCTCCATGACACAAGCAAAATCACAGAGCAGCTAGAAATTTAATAGAGAACCAGGGAAAGAGAAAGCCAAGAAGAGCCCTCCTAGAAGCCTATTCAAGTCTAGGGAATAGAAGGCTGTGCACACGTGCCTGGCTGCACCCACTCAGGGGCAATCAGAGCAGGGCATGGGGCAGACTTGAAAACACTCCCCAAGCCACACATAGGCCAGTTAACACAGGGCCCCTCATGGCACAAAGGGCTTAAAACAACCTCTGACCAAACACTGGGTGTGACCAATAAACTACTCTGACCAGGAGCAATTTCTAGGAAATCAAGCTTAAAAGTAAAATTGCACTCATCTGTGGTAGTTGGGAATGACTGTGGACAGAGAAGGATCATCCAAGCTACTAGGTCCTGGACAAACGTGGAGCAAAAAAAGCAAACCCCTCGAACTGTGACAGCAGCCTCCAAGCCAAACACATATCCAACAATAAAAAGTGAAATTATAGCCCAGCTGATGTGCTCAGTGGTTGAGCATTGACCTATAAACCAGGAAGTCATAATTTAATTCCCGGTGAGGGCAGATGCCGGGGTTGTAGATTTGATCCCCAATAGGGGGCATGCAGGAGGCAGCTGATCTATGATTCTCTCATCATTGATGTTTCTGCCTCTCTCTCCCTCTTCCTTCCTCTCTGAAATTAATAAAATATTTTTTAAAAAGAGTAAAAATATAACTGGCTCAGGGGCCTTAAATACAACCTTTGACCAATAAGAAGCTTATATAAACTCAGGGTGACACCTAGGTATCCAAAGATAAAAATCAAGGGAAAATATTTGAGCAGGGACATTAGAGGCCACACACTACAGGGGACATAGACTTGGTAAAAATTAGTTCAGCCAAGTCATTAAACAAATAAACAAACAAAGCAAATAACAATAGCCCAACCCCTTGGGTGGAAATCAGCATCCACAGTTGCTACAATCTATTATCTAAAATGTCTACTTTTCAATAAAAAATTGCGAGACATGCAAAGAAACAGGAAAGTGTGACCCATACTCAGGAAAAATAGGAGGCAAAAGAAACTACTTGAAAGTGCCCAGAAGGTGCACTTAGCAGACAAAGACCCCAAAGCATTTATTATAAATATGTTCAAAGAACTAAAGGAAGCCATGCCTAACAAAAGATTTATGATGTCTCATCAAACAGTGAATATCAGTGAAGAGATAGAAACTATAAGAATCAAATGAAAATTCTGGCATCAAAAAGTACAATACCCAAAATAAAATATTCACTAGAGGGGTTCAACAGTAGATTTGATCTGTCAGAGGTAAGAATCAGTGAACTTGAAGATAGTTCAATAGAAATGATGCAATCACAGGAACAAAGAGAAATAAGAATGAATAAAAATGAACAGAGCCTCGGAGATATGTGGGAGCCATTAAGTGCATCAACATATGTGTAATGACAATACCAGAAAGAGAAGAGAGAGAAAAAGACAGAAAAGTATTCAAAGAAATAATGGCTGAAACTCTCAAGTTTTATGAAAAGCACTCTAGTGAATATTTTATTTTGGGTATTGTACTTTTTGATGCCAGTCTACACATCCAAGACATGGCCTGCTTTCTCCTTGTTGCTTATAGTAAAATGCAACAAAGAGACAGGTTGAAAAAAGGAACTGTTAAGCAAAAAAGGAACCAGAGCTCAATGATTTGGAAAACTCTCAGCCTATCCATATTGCAAAGGATGAGAAAACATGCTCTGGAGAGAATGCCAGTGGAGCTTGGACAACCATTTGCTATAGAGATTAGGCATCGGATTTATGGATCCAATCCACCATCTCAGCAGAAGCCAGGAGCAGAGATAGGTTTTGCAGGAAGACTCTGTGGAGAACAGTGGTGTCTAATGGGGCATGGATCTCCTCAACATCACAGAAGACTGACAAGGTTTTTGTGAATTTTACACCAGCAAAAACACTGCCAGCCTGGGATGAAAGGGACAGAGATGGGATGAAATAGAGGAAGAATGACTAAGGACACCACTACGGAGGCAGAGACAAGAGACAGTGGGATCAGGGCATCCAGCCACAGACTACTCTCAGGTTTTGAAATCTAGGAGAGAGCCATGGGACATTTCTCCCTCACAGCCTCCATGAGAAACCAACCCTGCTGATACCTTAATTTTGAACCATGAGAGAAAAAATATATTTTTTTGTCATTTTAAGTCCCTCAGTTTGTGGTGATTTGTTACAGCAGCCCTAGGAAATAAATGCAAGTGCCAAGACCATTCATTGGGGAAAGAATGGTCTTTTCAACAAATGGTGCTGAAGCAATGTATATCCACAGGCAAAGGAATGAAGTTGGACCTCAGCCTCACATCACATACAAAAATTAATTCAAAACAGATCAAAGACATAAATATAAAAGCTAAAATTGTAAAACTCTTAAGAAAACATAGGGGTAAATTTCATGACATTGGATTAGGCAATGATTTATTAAATACTAGTGGCCCAGTGCACGGATTTGTGCACATTGAAAGGAAATTAATTAGAAGAAAGATTCATGCGGTAATTACGTCACTGCAAAAAATTACATGTCAAAATAGTATATGTAATATATAATTATATGATTAAAACACATGTGCAATTGGCACCAGCAAGAGCTTTATATGTATCGCACATATGCGATTCAATGTTTATTTTTAAATTGCCAGTGTGCGTCATATGTACTGGCCGGTCGGTTGGTCAGACGGTTGGATGGATGAATGAATGGTCAGTCACTTAGCCTTTTATACTAGTATATATAGACTAGTGTCCCTGTGTACGGATTCGTGCACATTGAAAGGAAATTAATTAGAAGAAATATTTTAATATCGCTATTCAACCTTTCTCTATAATAGAAGTGTCAACCAATTTCACAATTGACAATGACAATATACACATGCTATTGGTGCCAGCAAGAGCTTTATATGTATTGCCCATGCGCGAGTCAACTTAGCGCGAGTCAATATATATATAATAAACTTGCTTAATTAGACCTGCTTTCTGATTTAGCTAAACTTTTTCCAGCGAAGCCCCCCAACTTCTCTTTCAGGTAATTGTCAGCAACACAGCAGTAAATACCAACATGAAGCAGATTATTATTGTAGACCATGCAGGGAGAACAAAGGGTAAAATATTTAACTGCATCAGTGTTTGACTGTATTCTGCTCAGTGAGAAAACCTGAAGTCATTTTCAAGTTCCACCATTTCTTACTTCTTTTCAGTCAGGTCAAGTTTCTAAACTTTCTAAATCTTCGTTTTCCAGCTAATGAAAAGAAAATAGGATTCCACCGAGTCTCCTATCTACCTACTCCAGGACTTCAGTGAGGATCAAATGGTTAAAGTGTAAAATGTTTGCATCTGGCTATAAAGCAAGTCATTTTCCTGGGCTGAAGAAACTTCAAGGAGGCTAGTCACTAGGGAGAGGAAGCTAGGCATTGTTACGTGATGTCATTACGGCGCCCACAGCAACTGTTTCCAGGCTGGCCTGGGCTGTGGACTGCATTTTGCACCATGGGGTCTTGGCAGCGTCGACTGCGATTTGGTGGGCTGTTGCTCCGGAGTGGTGACGGGCCTGTGTCCCACTTGGGGGAAGCCGAGTGTTGCTTTGTGGGCGCCAGATCCACGGTGCTGTTTCTCTGTAAATGGCCAGTGAACGTCATGGCAGCTCCTGTGTTGAGCATCTGCTCCCTGGTGGTCAGTGAGCATCATAGCAACTGGTCGGATGGTCGGACACTTAGCATATTAGCCATACACAAGCAACAAGATAAGAAATAGGAAAATTGGAATCATCAAAATTTAAAACTTTTTAAAATTAGAAACTTTTGTGCTTTAAAGGACACCATCAAGAAAGTGAAAAGACAATCCACAGAACGGGAGAAAATATTTGAAAATCATATATCTGCTAAAGGACTTATTTCTAGAATATTAATAAGGAACTTCTACAACACAACAATAAAAAGATAAATAACCCAATTTAAAAATGGGCAAAGGATCTAAATATAAATTTCTCCACAGAAGATATACAAATGGCCAACAAACACCAGTCATCAAAGGGTGAATTTTATGGTATTGAGTTATATCTCATTTTTTTAAAAACACACTGGCATAGCCTGGCCATTGTGGCTCAGTGGTTGAGCTTTGACCTATGAACCAGGAGGTCACAGTTCAATTCCCAGTCAGGGCACATGCCCAGGTTTTGGGCTCACATTGATGTTTCTATCTCTCTCCCTCTCCCTTCTTCTCTGAAATTAATAAAAAATATATTTAAAAAACAATGGCATAAAATAATATATGTAGAATTATACTGGTTGCCCTATCACATGTAAAAATGTAACATTTTTTACAATAATGGCACAAAGGAGGCAGGTGGGAGCAAAGCTGTGTTGGAGAAAAGAAATGATATGAGGTGGTTACTCAAATCCATAGGAAGAAATAAAGAGAAACAGAAAGAGTAGATCAGAAGGTCAATATAGCAATTCTGTAAATATATACTTGCTCTCCTTCCCTAAGCTCCTTTAAAAGTAATAATTATAACAATGCAATGTTGGGTTTATAACATGCCTAGAAGTAACAATAATAGCACAAAAAAGAGAGAGAAGGAAATGCAGCTGTTTAGGAGTAAAGTTTTCATATTTCACTGGAACTTTTTAAAATAATAAATCCCTCTGAATTAGAATTTCAGAGAAATGGCCAGGGCTTTCTTGGTCCTGACAGAGCCTTTGTGTGAGTTCAAAAGGCCCCCCTTCCTCCCACCAAATGTAGCTCCATGCCAAGGCCAATGGCTTGGCAAGCTGAAGATGAACTGGATCAACCACCCACTCACTCTTGTGCACTGAATAATCTGCACAACTACACTCAGACATGACCCCCAGGCATGACCCCATCTATATTTTATGGTTGTTCCTCTAATAATTCTAATGTACAACGATAGTTGAGAAATGCTGGGTTAGGAAAGCATTAGAAAAGAATCTGAAATATCAGGTAACTGATAAAATATGAGAGATGATCATTAGTGAGGATTTGGAAGAAGGACTCTCAGGGTTTTAGTCCCAAAGACTTAGAGAATGGTAACAGAAATAGAGAAGCTGGGAGGGAAAACCTGATTTGGAGGTTATTAATCCGATTGAATTTGAAGTCATGGCAAGACATTCAAGTAGGAATGTTTGACTGAAATTTAAAAAATGATGGTCCTGGAACTAAAAAAATTGTGTATTTAGGAATCATCACATAGCATAATGATAATGAAAATAGATACTGTTTATAAAGAGCCTACTCAGTGCTGTCCCTTGTGCTTACATTTTTATATAAATACTAGAGGCCCGATGCACGAAGATTCGTGCAAGAATGGGCCTTCCTTCTCCTGGCTGCCGGCACCACCTTCACTCTGGCTGGAGCCGCCTTTCTGCCTTCCCACGCTGCCCAGAGGCCCAGAGCAGCTGGGGTGGTGCAGAACGGCCCCTGGCTGCTTGGCACCTGTGTATGCAAATTAACCCGCCATCTTTGTGGGTTAATTTGCATACTCGCTCCTGATTGGCTGGTGGGTGTTGCAAAGGTATGGTCAATTAGTATGTTACTCTTTTATTAGTGTAGATGAGCAGCAGTAGGGATAAGGGTAACAACACAGTCACTGTCCACTGAGGAGTTGTTTACTCCTCTTGTGTTTGGCCTGTGGCCTGGGATGAGTCAGATGAAAGCAGGGGTCAGGAAGTAGGATGGAACTGGGAGGGTAGGGGTGGTCATGCACCTGACCATGAGGCCTGTGAGCAGTGCTGATAAGCACCAGGTAGCTGAGAAGGGGCTGCCACCTGAGGTCTCAGGGCACTACCTTGGCATCTTGAAACAAGGAAGTGCCAGTATCATCATGACAAGTGGGTGATAAAAATGTCAGTGCCTTCACAAGTTCTATGGCCAGTTGTCATGGGGTCTTTTGGGGGACAAACCCCTTTTGCATCTCTCATCCCCATTAGAGCACGTCTAGTATTGATATTCACCAAGACCAGAAGTCTGGGTGTGTTGGTATCTTGGCCCACTGGACTGGTTGATAAGGTGGTTCAATACCTAGAAGCCATAAATAAATTACTGCAGATAAATGGTGAGGATTGAAGAAAAAGGGGAGAGTATTGATAGGATTGGGAAGTGGTAGGTTATTGGAGAGGGGCATGCAGTAAGTCCCGCCCACAACATAAATGACACTTACCTCTGCAGACATGTGCACATAGCTATCGTAGTCTCTAGGGGCCTCTGTGCTGTGGACAGGCCCCAGCCAAGTTCCGGACTTGGCCAGACTGGTGAGCAGGTGTAGGCAGTGAGCCAGCCTACCTTTCTGTCACACCCTCAGGGCCACCATTTCCATCAGGCCACCTCTTTCGGCATCCAAGCTGGTGGACAGCATCATTATATTCAATCCTCCATGGAAATTTATACACAGGTCAAATCCAGAGCAGGAAGCTTTCAAAATTCCATGAAAGGGAGGCTCAACTCCTTCCTTAGCTAAAGTGGCCATCGGCCAATGCCTGCCAGGGTCTTTTTTTATTCCAAATGGTCCCATGAGGAACCCAGCAGAGTGGATTCTGTGCAAAGTCTTTCTGGCTACGTGAGGGGCACAAGCCATTTCAGAGTTTCCCAGTAGGACAGGCAAACAGAAATCGTTCTATAATTTTCCTTGCCCAAAGCACATGGGGCCTAGAGGATAAAAAAAAAATAAAAAAATGCCATCACAGCAGGATGCCGTGCTGGCTCTGCTGGCTGTAGAAGCTGGAATTCACCTCTGGAAGGAGAAACTTTCTTTACAATGCCAACCTAGCCAAGCGGAGCAAACGCAGAGTGCCTGCAAGCTTTTCCTTCTCGCCTGACTGGGAATCTGAGTTTGTGAGTTAGTTACTGAGTAACTGGCAGAGGCAGTTGACGTGACCCGAAGGCCTTTCACAGAATCAGCAATTTAAAGAGCGGTAGCCAGACGGTGAGTCCAAGGTCAAAGCTAGGAGAAACCAAATCCTGAGCTAAATTTCAGAGCTGCAGGACAGAGGAAAACCAGTCTAAGGCATGTAATGTAGGAGGCAAGCAAACAGAGCAGAAGAGAAGTGAATTTACGCAGGATTTAAATCTGGCCTCTCAGATGGTCTTGATACAATGGGAACTGAGCCATCAGGGAGCCAATCAGACTGGACATAAACGTGTTTTGTGCCTTTCGAGTGTCCACAGGCATAAACCCTTGGAGTAGGCTATGAATTATCATTCCATAATTCCTTGTATCTTCTACTGGCTACCCAGGAAATAATTACATGGTTCTTTGCAAAACTTTCCAAGTGGCCTTCCTTCCTCTCCCCGCTTTCCTGTAGGCTGAGTTCATGAGTCTCTTGCTCAGCACTTAAACACATCTCTTTCTGTACTTATCTCACTCTACTACAAGTACTAGTATTTACTGGCTTAGCTCTTTCCCTTCCCTAGACTGTGGCTTACTGGAGGTAGGGCCATTTCTTTTTCATTTTCATTTGTGTTAGCAGTGCTTGACTTGGTATTGGGTACATAGAAAATGCTAGTGAATGAAGGACTCAACCCAAGACTGAAGGCACACACACATTAACCTGGTCTTCCTCCCCTTCTCCAGTCTCATCTTCCATGGCCTTGTTCCAATTGGTGGTTACTGAAAATTCTTTGCTCCCACGTGCTGTGGTCCCACCCGGTGCTCACACCTGCTGCCGGCGCAGGCCCCACTCATACCCGATTGCTCGGCGCCATCAGCGGGTGCCAGTGGCTGCCAGTCCCAATCGCCCCTCAGGGCTTCTCCACCTCCCCCTGCTCCTGAGGGGCAATCGGGGCAGCAGCCACCGCTTGCACCCACTGACAGCGCCATCCCTGCTCGCACCCACTGCTGGCGCTGGCTCCAATCACTCCGCACAGTCAGTGGGTGCATGGGGGGCCAGTGCTGTCAGTGCGTGGGAGCGCTGGCGGGAGCGGGGCTGCGGCAGACAGGGGGCCGAGGCAGGAGGGGCTGGGCGGGGGCGTGGAGGATGGACCGAGACCCGCCCCTGTGCCCACCGCAGCCTCGTGGCCCACAGTTCCTTTCAAGGTGCACAAGTTCGTGCACTGGGCCCCTAGTTTATGATAAATTACTATTATTTTATTTCTCCTTTATGTTGCAGGGGCAACATATTATCTTTTGAAATTATCTACAGATTTAACTTCATTGTAGTAAAAGAGGGGATGATGCAAAATATTTATTATGTATAAAAGGTACAAATAGATATCACATGGATTTGAGAACCACTGTAATGGAATGAGCACTTGACCAAGAAACAGCAAAACCTTGATTGAGATCTTGGTTCTGCCACTTACCTTGAGCATATCACAATCTCTACAAGACTGCCTGCTTCTCCGTAAAATGAGCACTTGCTGTATTAACCAAATGATATCATGTAAATAATGCACATATGATGAATATCTCTCAGTGTAGAGCATGAGTAGAACATGCTTATTTGGGATTAAATTTAATCCTGATCAAGGCTCTGATCACTCATGGTGGGTAAATGTAGGCTTTAAATTGTTTGCCTGAAAGCATTGAATAGGCACTTGACAAAAGAAGACATCCAAACCGCATGGCCGATAAGCTTATGAAAAGGTACCCAACTTCATTAGTCACCAGGGAAATGTAAACTGAAACTACAAGGTAATACATTACCCACACACCAGGACGACTGAAATAAAAAACAATCTACAACAAACCCTCACACATTACTGATGGGGATGTAAATTAGTACATTTGAAAATCTGTTTGGCAGTATCAATTGAAGCAATCATGTGACCCAGCAATTCCACTCCTACTTATAAAACCAACCCAAATGTGTACATATACTTCCTAAAAGCTATGTACAAGAGTGTTCACAGAAGCATTCTTATAATAGCCCCAAACTGGAAGTATCCCAAATGTCTACCATTAATAAAAATGGAAAAATTGTGTCATATTTCCACAATGGTGTACTCTAGCAATGATAATGAACCATATGCAGCAACAGGTTAATTTCATGTTTAGCAAAAGTCTTTTACAGGAGTACGTATTGCTTGATTCCGTTCAGATTAAATTAAAAAGCAGGCAAATCTAATCGATGATGTTAAAAGTCAGAGTACCAGAGGCCTTAAGGGTGAGTTGTGACTGGATGGGGATATGGGTAGCATTAGGGTGCTGGTAATGTTTTGTTTCTCGATCTGGATGCTGGTTACACGGTGTGTTCAACTCTAAAATGAATTTAACGGTACATTTATTATTTGTGCATTATTCTATTCTTATTATATAATTCTATTAATTTTTTGAAAAGTTAATGAAACAGCCCAGCTGGCGTGGCTCAGTGGTTGAGCATCGACCTATGAACCAGGAAGTCATGGTTTGATTCCTGATCAGAGCACATGCTTGGGTTGCGGGATTCCCAGTGTGGGGCATGCAGGAGACAGTCGATCAATGATTCTCTCTCATTATTGATGTTTCTATCTCTCTCTCCCTTTCCTATCCTCTCTGAAATCAATAAAAAAAATATTATTTAAAAAATGTGATGAAACAAAAAACTGTTTATCTAGGCCTTTGCTGTTTTAATTACATGCTTTGTTCTCTGTTCTTTTATTAACCCAGCCCTGGCAAGTTTAATGCTCTGATCATAGAGCAGAACAAAGTTAATGAGCTCCTATAGTAGTCAAGGTCATGACCTCAATTCCAAGGTCCTGCAACCCAGGAATAAGGGTGTGGTCAGGTCTACCCTTATGCGAAATACAAGAAAAGCATTTATGTAGTTGTTATTTTTCAGTTTTTCCTTTTCATTCTGGAAGGGGAAGTGAGGTGATGTAAAAAGGGGATGAGAACAGATGACATGAAATGTTTGTGAAACACCTTGTAAACTGCACGGTGTTAGAAAAGTTATTAATAGAGGGCAGGCTACACAGGAAGGCTGGCTTTGGGAGGGAGAAAGGAAAGGTAAAGCAGTAAGAGAAAATGAAGAGTATAACTCTGGCGCTATCTTTTGTTCCTTTAGTCTCTTCCCCCTTTTGGGGTCTTTGTGGGCTGTTTCTGCCCGCCCCTCCCCCCCCCCCCCCCCCGCGTTTGTTCTCCTCGCCAGGTGGAGTTCCGTTCTCTGCCGCAAGAGGGCGGCATGGCCACACTGAACTGAGGTCTCACTGGTGGAACTGAAAGGATTCTGCCCTGAGTGTTGGAGGAGTGGCCTGGGTTTAATCTGATTTTGAGGACTGGGGAAGTCCTCCTTTGTCCTCTCCTGCCCCAAGCAACCAGGAGAAACTGCAGCAGAAGGCCAGGGAAGCATATACACATTGTATTTCTTCTCCGGTGTATTCAAATCTGGGCATGGGGATGGAAGTTTGGGAATGCTTTTTCTGTGGGCTAGTGGAGATTAAAATGTGCATTGCCTTTGCAAAGCGCTGGGAGACCAATAGGAATCCAAGTCTCTCTAGACCAGAGTCCTGGGGCTCTCAAAGGGGGAATATTAATACAATAGGCTTTCAAAGACACTTTCCATCAACATTTTCCCTGTGGAGCAATTTTCCTCTCTACTTTTCTTCTCCCCATGCTCCAGCCCTGTGACTTCATCAATTCCACCTGAATCACTGAATCCAGAGCCAGAAAGGACCTAAGAGACTGGTTATTCTTGTGTTTCCCAAATTATGTACATGAATCAGCATGTACATAAAAGAAAACTGTTAGCATTTGCAACTTCTTATGCTGTGAATTGGGATTTTTAAATGTTAGGGATAGAGTTAGAAACATTGATGAGAGAGAAACATTGATCAGCTGCCTCCTGCACACCCCCTACTGGGTATGTGTCCACAACCAAGATACATGCCCTTGACCAGAATTGAACCTGGGACCCTTGAGTCCGCAGGCCGACGCTCTATCCACTGAGCCAAACCGGTTAGGGCATCCCCATATATTATTGAGGTCACCACAAAAGTCCCACGGTTAGTACTGTCTGACTTAAATCAACTATTGAAACCCACTTTTATTTTTTATATATTGGACCAGAGAAGGTATGTGCTCAGTATCTATCTACTAAGCAGAGTGGTAGGGAATTGAGAATCATAAGTGGATTTAAATACCTAAATTATTCAGGAAGAAGGAGCTGGCTGGTAAGCACTTTGACCCTGGGAAGCAGGGAGATGTAGGCAGTGTGACAGGTGTAACCGTGGTTACAGGTGCTTGGCCTTTGGGTTATTTACTGCTTGGTACCTCATTAAGGACACTATTCCTCCAGTATTTGAAAAGCTTGTTGGATTGGGGTAAAAACCTTTGATTTCTAAGTATCTCAATAAGACCAGAAGTGACTGACTCCATGTATTTGTAAGAGTGTGTTTAATTACTTTACAGTGTTTACACTGAGCCAATGCCAAGGCACTTTCACATGATCTTAATTGGTCCTGTTGGATGGGTAAGTATCATGACCCCTGTTGGAGGGGAATCCGACAAGGAAGGTACTTAGAGTCACCTGGCTAGAAAGACGTGGTGCTGGGGTCTGATTTTGAGGACAGCCCTCTTTCCATTGCGCCATATAAGAGTTATTTCCTTCTCCCTACCGATGAGTGGGACCTTCTGCCTTTGGGAGGGAAGTGCATTCTCTAGCCTGGTTGGGCAACAGTTTGGCCCATCTCACACCAGCCCCAATTCATTGCTTAATACCCCGAAGTAAAACTGGGCTAAGTGTCGATAAACTGTGCTTATACTATGACATAAAAATGAATCTTGCTGACAGAAAGCTACTCTTGCCCTCCTCTGTACCTGATTTGCAAAGAGGAGAACTGACTAGGAGAAGGAAGACTTTGTGAGGAACAGGGAGAAGGAATCAGAGGCAGTTTGGTGGACCTTTACTATGTGTTTTTGTTTTTTTTCTTCCTCTGTCTCTGAGTTTTCTGTTCCATATTTCCTTTTCTGAAACAAATAACACTTTGCTAATGTTCAGAAAAATTCAAATCTACACAGTGCTTTCCCACCCCCCCCCCTCCACCCCCCATATCAGAAGTGTCCTTTAGAACATCTTTAAACAAGGCTCCTTTTGACTGTGGACAGTTAACGTAAGCTCTCATTATTCCATAGAAATTCACGGGCTCCATTCACCATCCTCCTCGCCCAGTCCCTCCCACCAGTTTGAATTTGCTTTGCAAATGAACTGTGTGTGAAAAGCTGGCCAGACAGAGGGCAGTTCTTTTTTAAATTTATTTTTTATTTTTATTGATTTCAGAGAGGAAGGAAAAGGGAGAGAGAGAGAGAGAAACATCAATGATGAGAAAGAATCACTGATCTGCTGCCTCCTGTGCACGCCCCCTACCAGAGATCAAGCCTGCAACCTGGGCATGTGCTCTGGCTGCAGTTGAACCCAGGACCCTTCAGTCCACAGGCCAACACTCTATCCACTGAGCCAAACCAGCTAGGGGCCCTTTATGTCTTTAAAAGAAATGACTTCTTCAAATTTATAGTGTGATTGGGGAAGACAGCTGTGTTGTTTCTAATAAAATGTTTGTTAAAAATGTAAACAATCATTGTAAAGAAAATTCAAATAAAGTAAATATTAATGCATTTAACAAATATTTATTGTGTGCCTGCCATATGTTGGGTGCTATTCAAAGCAATGGGGATAGGAGAATGACTAAAATGAAGTTCCTGTCTGGAGGGAGTGGCTAAATATCTTATATAATAAAGAGGTAATATGCAAATTGACCCTCATGCCCTCACACAAGATGGCCACCCCCATGTGGTGTCAAAGGTGGCCACCACAAGATTGCTGGCAGGGGAGGGCAGTTGGGGAGGACCAGGCCTGCAGGGGAGGGCAGTTGGGGGGGACCAGGCCTGCAGGGAGGGCAGTTGGAGGCAATCGGGCCAGCAGGAGAGCAGTTAGATATCTATCAGGCTGGCAGGGGAGTGGTTAGGGGGTGACCAGGCTGGCAGGCAGGCGAGCGTTTGGGAGCCAGCAGTCCCGAATTGTGAGAAGGATGTCCTAATGCCGATTTAGGCCTGATCCCAGTCGGGCCTAAACCTGCAGTTGGACATCCCCCGAGGGGTCCCAGTTTGGAGAGGGTGCAGACTGGGCTGAGGGACACCCCCCCACCCAGTGCACAAATTTCGTGCACGGGCCTCTAGTCTATAATAATAAAGGCATAATATGCTAATTAGACCGGATGTCCTTCCTGATAACCTTCTGGATGAAGCCGGGGCTTCGAGGGAAGCCCGGGTCCCGGGTGCCAGAGGGAAGCCTGTGCCGGCAGCCAGGAGAAGGAAGACCTACTCTTGCACAAATTTCATGCATCAGCCTCCAATATATATATTATGTCAAGTGGTGATAAGTGCTATGAATAAACAAAAAAGAAAGTATAAATCATTCAAAATCCCATCAACCAGAGATAACCATTGTTAACATCCCTGATTTTGTTGAACATTCTTCCAGACATCTTTCTTTGCCTATATACAAATATAGATATAATTTCATATCAATAGTTATTTTCACAGGCTGAGACATAACCTGTTTCTTTTTTCCAGTAATATTTTTTGGCATCTTTTCATGTCAATAAATAAAAGTTTACTTGATTTTTTTTCCCAGTTTTGATTTTTTTTTTTCCAATTTGGAAATTTTCAAACATAGAAAAGTAGAGAGAATGGTATAGTGAACAAACACATTTACTTATACCTTATATTTGACAATTATTAACATTTTGCCACATCGGCTTTATCTATTTGGGGGATAAATTTTATGTCTATTAAAGTAAATTACAGGTTTCATGAACATCTCACCTGCTCCATTGAGTGAGCTGCAATTCAATCTGACACTGACTGCTTGGAGTTAGTATCAGACTCCACAGGCCTAAGGATCAGTCCCCCATAAGACTGCCCTCACTTCAGATGTCAGCTTTACTTCAGGAGACCCCAGGCCACCTGAACTCCTGACCAAATGACTATGACTCCAGGGGTTCCCTCTGTTAGGTCTGATCAAATAATTGAATCAATACCCCCCACCCCCCACCCCCCTGGGAACTGACCTTTAGGCCACTTCACAACCCACATTCCCTGTTGCTTAGACCACATTCCATTTGCTAAGAACGTTCATTATCTTTCCCCTCAGGACATAGCCCAGGATCTGGACCCACCCAGAGAATTCCCTGCCTAGAAAATGCCTGCCTAGAATCGTGTAAAATCTCTGACTCCCTGTCCCTGGATGCTGGCACCATTTTGGGGCTCAGCCCATCTGGTTTTCCAGATGACCTAGTAAATTTAGAATTCTTTACCACTTTTGGCCTTGCGTGCTCCTCCTTTGGTGACCAATAATTTGTGGGAGCAGCTCACAGACTCAGAAAAGTGCTGTAAATAGTATTAAAGTTTTATTGTAAAGGCTATACATTGGGCAGGTTCTTGGAGGAAAGCACAGTGCCCATGTCCTCTCTTGGTAGAGTGAGGGCTGGCACATCAACGTGTTCATTGACCAGGAAGCTCCCCTGAGTTTCAGTGTCCAGAGTTTTGATCACGTTTTTGTCACTAGATGTGATGGAGTAAATCAGAGATTGCATGATTAAATTCAATCTCTAACTCCTGGGAGGTCAGTCTGGCTCAAAGTTACAACCCTCTAATTGGTCTTTCTGGTGACCAACCTCCATGCTGAAGCTAGGTAGGGGCCTACCTTGGGTCACTTCCTTATAATAACAAAGACATTTCTATCACTTAGGAAATTTCAAGAGTTTGTCAGGTATTTCCTTATTACACCACATTACTCTTACATACTTCAGCAGTATGTATTTCTAAATAAATAAAGACATTTTCCTATAAAACCAAAATACTACCATTATATGTAACAAAATTAACAATAGTTCTGACTTGATTTCCTTTTTTCTTCTGACTTGATTTTCCAGGGCTATCTAGTGTCTATCTAATGTATGCTTATACCTAATGTTCAGGTCCTAATGAATGGATATTCAGGATATTTCCTTTTTTTTTTTTACTAGAGGAAACCACATGGCATGAACATTCTTATACCCTACAAGTGCCCTCTTACTACCTGAGAAATCTGTTGCTTCTCGGGCAGTAACTGTTTCCAGCAGGGAGCTGTGCAATCCAACCTAAAGGTGCTGTTTTCTAGTTAAGCGGATCCCTGCCCCTGGAGCAGTCAGCACAGCTGTGCCCCAGCCTTACATGGGCCAAAGAAGTCTGATGTTACCTGATTCTTTCGGGTGAAGACAGGACCTTCTAGCTCTCCGAGGTCAGTGTAGGTAATGACAGATACTATGGACTGCATGGTGTTCTGACCCAGCCACAGGAAGTTGAAGCTCTAATCCCCCCATGTGACTGTTTCTGGAGATAGGGTCTGTAGGAGATAGTTAAGGTAAAATGAGGTCATAAGGTTGGTGCCTTATTCCAATAGGACTGTGGCCTCAGGAGAAGAGGAAGAGAGATCTTTTTCTCTCTGCCGTGTAAGCTCACAGTGAGAATGCAGTCCTCTGCAAGCCAGGAGGAGCGCTCTCACCAAGACCTGACCATGATGGTGCCCAGACCTTGAAGTTAAATCAGATCTTTGAGAAGATAAATTTCTGTCACTGAAGCCACCAAGGCTATGGTGTTTTGTTACAGCAGCCTGAACTAAGACAGCAGAGTATTCATCAAAACTCGTTTGATGGCAGGTAACAGAAACTCAATTTGAATTAGTGAGGAAAAGAAGAGTATTCCTTCAGGGAACTCTAGGAATGTTTTGAACAAGACAAACAAGAAAAGAATAGGTATGGGGGAGGGGGGGGACGGGGAAGCGAAGGACCATTGGCCTCTGCAATGCTGTCTGTGTAACTTCTCCACAAAGTGCAAGGACTCACCTCACCTTGGGGTTTGGAGGATGGAGGAGTAGGGGTCAGGGGATGAGAAAGAGAATTAAAGAGGACTCTATGGGGCTACAATCCATGCTTAGTATAACAGGAAGCTCACCACGAGTCACAAACACCATCCCATGGCAGATTTAAGCTTTTCTGGAAGCCCCCATGGCAGCACCTGTGTGGACTTGAAGAGGACCTTGCTTACTGAGGGATGATATTTAACTTTTGGTGAGCTCACCATTAGTGAGTAAAAGAAACGCCTTCTCTTTACTTCTTTCCCTCAGAAAATTGCCTTCTTGCTTAAAAAATATATCTCCCTTTCTTATAGAAAGGAGTGAGGGCCATGTTCGTGGGAGTTTGGCACATCAAAGTTGCCATCAGACTTCAATGTTCTTGGTGTGGCCATCGTGCCTAAAGAGAAAAGAGGTTTCAGTATTTCAAATATTTCTATTTACTTCAAGTTTATTATTCTAACCATATTTGACCTCTCTGAAGCATCTGATGCTGCTTCAATATAAGTAATATATTCACGATAAGTAAGTACATTTACTATCTTATTTTTTAAATAAATACTTTTATTGATTTCAGAGAGGAAGGGAGAGAGAGAGAAAGATAGAAACATCAATGATGAGAAAGAATCATTGATCAGTTGCCTCCTGCACGATCCCTACTGGGGATCGAGCCTGCAACCCGGGTATGTGCCCTGATTGGAATCAAACCATAACCTCCTGGTTCATAGGCCAATGCTCAACCACTGAGCCACAGTGGCCGGGCCTCCTCTGGCTACGTATTCCTAGCCTCTACTTCCTCTGTCAATCCTTTATTTTTTGAAAATATATTTTATTGATTTTTTACAGAGAGGAAGGGAGAGGGATAGAGAGTTAGAAACATCGATGAGAGAAAAACGATGAGAGAGAAACATCGATTAGCTGCCTCCTGCACACTCCCTACTGGGGATGTGCCTGCAACCAAGGTACATGCCCTTGACCAGAATTGAACCTGGGACCCTTGAGTCCGCAGGCCGATGCTCTATCCACTGAGCCAAACCGGTTAAGGCCTCTGCCAATCCTTTAAGTAATGTTTATCTGTCGGGACCTGCCCTCCCCTGAAGGCCTGGTCCCCCCCAACTGCTCTCCCCCACAGGCCTGGTCTCCCCCAACTGCCCTTCCCTGCAGGCCCGGTCGCCCACAATTTCCCTCCTCTGCTGGCCTGGTCACCCCTAACTACCCTCCTCTATAGGCTTGATCGCCCCCAACTGCCCTCCTTTGCAGGCCTGGTCCCTCCCAACTG
This sequence comes from Cnephaeus nilssonii, assembly GCF_951640355.1. Lineage (NCBI taxonomy): Eukaryota > Metazoa > Chordata > Mammalia > Chiroptera > Vespertilionidae > Cnephaeus > Cnephaeus nilssonii. The sequence goes on from NC_137083.1 coordinate 62,234,299, forward strand.
CCCTCACCTGCTGGCCTGATCGCCCACAACTGCCCTCCCTTGCAGGCCTGGTCCCTCTCAACTGCCCGCCCCTATTGGCCATCTTGTGGAGGCCATCTTGTGTCCACATGGGGGCAGCCATCTTTTACCACATTGGGGCAGCCATCTTGTGTGTTGGAGTGACCTACCTCTTAGCTTGTTAGCCTTAGAAAAATCCTTCTAGCTGCAACACAAAATGGCTTAGGTGGGGGGAAGGTGGCAAGAACAGGAATAAATTGTTCTAATTATTCTGGTGAGGAGTGATGGTGACAGAGAGTGAGCTGTTGGTGGTACAGATAGAGATAGGAATATTTAAGATGAATATAGGAAGACTTTTGATATAGTGATTGTTTGAGCTGCAGGGTAAGAGGAGAGGGAAGAGAAACCAGGCTTCTGAGTATGGAACCCAGAAGAAGAAGCAGCTTTTATGGTAGGGGTGCAGAGGCAAAGATGATGCGTTTAATCTTAGATATGTTGAGTATTGAGGCACTCATCAGACAGCCATGGCCAACAGACTGTAGGATGTATGAAACCGAAGCCAGGGACGGGGTTGAAAACAAATATTTGAGAGTCATCCATGTATATATGAAGACCAGGTGGTGGATGAAGACAAGGAGATGGTTAGGAATGAAGCCAGGGAGAAGAGGGCAACAGATTTCTATCATCTCTGACACTTCTTTCTTTTTTTAAAAAATATATTTTATTGATTTTTTACAGAGAGGAAGGGAGAGGGAGAGTCAGAAACATCGATGAGAGAGAAACATCCATCAGCTGCCTGCTGCACACCTCCCACTGGGGATGTGCCCGCAACCAAGGTACATGCCCTTGACCGGAATCGAACCTGGGAGCCTCCAGTCCGCAGGCCGACACTCTATCCACTGAGCCAAACCGGTTAGGGCTGACACTTCTATTTTAGAGAAAGGGCAAATAGCAATCCTATCTAATAAAAGAGTAATATGCAAATTGACCATCACTTAAAACATTTACTATGCACCCTCTATATATTAGACAATGGCTTGAGGATAAAAATATGATTGAGACACTATGTGTTTTGTTTGTTTGTTAGTACTTACTATAAGATATTTTTTCCATTGATTTTTTTTTTTTATATTTCTTTATTGATTTCAGAGAGGAAGGGAGAAGGAGAGATAGAAAGAAACATCAATGATGAGAGAGAACCATTGATCGGCTGCCTCCTGCAGGACCCCCACTGGGGATTGAGCCCACAACCCAGGCATGTGCCCTTGGCCGGAATTGAACCTGGGACCCTTGAGTCTGCAGGCTGACGCTCTATCCACTGAGCCAAACCGGCTAGGGCATCCATTGATTTTTTTAGAAAGAGTGAATGAAGGGAGGGAGCAGGAGGGTGGGAGGGGAGAAAGAGAAAGAGAGAGAGAGAGAGAGAGAGAGAGAGAGAGAGAGAGAGAGAGAGAGAGAGATTTGTTTGATCCACTTATTTATGCTTTCATTGGTTGATTCATGTATGTGCCCTGACCAGAGATCAAACCTGAAACTTTGGCTTATTGGGAGGATGCTCTAACCATCTGAATGACTTGGCCAGGGTTTACTATGTATGTGTGTGTTTTTTAATTGTTGTGTTTTTTTGTTTTGTAACTATTGGCCAAATATCTATGTGGTATTTCAAAAATTCCTAATCATAGAAATTTTTTAAATGATGGTTTTATTGAAATATAATCCACATACCATAAAACTCATTTTTCTAAAGCATACATTAAGTGTTTTTTAGTATACAGTATTCACAAAGTTGTGCAATCACCACCACTATCTAATTCCAGAACATTTCATCTTTCACCTCTTCACCACCCCCGGGCAACCACTAATCTACTTTCTGTCTAGAGATTTGCCTATTCTGGACATTTCGTTGTCTGGCTGCTTTTACTTAGCATAATGTTTTCAAAGTTTATCCATATTGTAGGGTGTATCAGTACTTCATTCCTTTAATACCTAATATTCCATTGTATGGATATACTACATTTTGTTATCTATTATCTATTCACCAGTTGATGGAGTTGAGGTTGTTTTCATTTTTTGGATATTACAAATAATGCTGCTATAGGCATTTATGTACATGTGTTTCTATGGACTCATGTTTTCATTTCTTGCAGTGAAACTGTTGGGTTATATGGTTAATGTTTAAACTTTTTAAAAAAAAATATGTTTTAATTTATTTCAGAGAGGAAGGGAGAGGGAATGAGAAATAGATACACTAATGATGAGAGAGAATCATTGATTGGCTACCTCCTGCATGCCAGAAGGGGATCCAGCCCAAAATCTGGGCATGTGCCCTGACTGAGAACGGAACTGTAACCTCCTAGTTCATGGGTTAACGCTCAACCAGTAAGCCACACTGGCCAGGCAATGTTTAAACTTTTGAGAAATTGCCAGAATGTTTTCTAAAGTGGTTGCACAAATTTGCAATCCTACTAGTAGTGTGTGAGGGTTCCAATTTTTCCACATCCTTGCCAACACTTGTCTTTCTTATTTTAGCCATTCTAGTGAGTGTGAAATGATATTTCATTATGGTTTGACTAGTGGCCTGGTGCACGAAATTCATGCACATTAAAAGGGGATTAATTAGAGGAAATATTTTAATATTAGAGGCCTGGTGCACAAAATCCATGCACAGGGGTGTGTGTCCCTCAGCCCAGCCTGCACCCTCTCCAATCTGAGATCCCTCTCACAATCCAGGACTGCTGGCTCTCAACTCCTTGCCTGTCTCTGCCTGATTGCCCCTAACTGCTTCTGCCTGCCAGCCTGATCACCCCCTAACCACTCCCCTGCCAGCCTGATTGATGCTTAACTGCTCCCCTGCCAGCCTGATTGCCCCTAACTGCCCTCCCCTGCAGGCCTGGTCACCCCTAACTGCCCTCCCCTGCAGTCCTGGTCCCCCCAACTGCCCTCCCTTGCAGGTCTGGTCCTCCCCGAACTGCTCTCCCCCACAGGCCTGGTCTCCCCCAACTGCCCTTCCCTGAAGGCCCGGTCGCCCACAACTTCCCTCCTCTGCTGGCCTGGTCACCCCTAACTGCCCTCCTCTATAGGCTTGATTGCCCCCAACTGCCCTCCTTTGCAGGCCTGGTCCCTCCCAACTGCCCTCCCCTGCTGGCCTGATCACCCACAACTGCCCTCCCTTGCAGGCCTGGTCCATCCCAACTGCCCTCCCCTATTGGCCATCTTGTGGTGGCCATCTTGTGTCCACATGGGGGCAGCCATCTTTTACCACATTGGGGCAGCCATCTTGTGTGTTGGAGTGATGGTCAATTTGCATATTACTCTTTTATTAGATAGGATTGCTATTTGCCCTTTCTCTAAAATAGAAGTGTAGAGATGATAGAAAATTAGTAAAATGTATATGAAAATCTTCCTCCTGTCAGAGTCTGGGGCACACCACGGGACCCAGAGTCAAGTTCCTGCCCACCCATGTGCACCTCAAAATTGCGTGAGACCCAGACCAGGCTGGTCCCACCCTTGTCAAGCCCCACCAGGCGGGGGGCACGGCCTGAGGTCCACTGGCCCAGCACTGGGGCAGGGGGCGCTCCTTGAGGTCCCCCATCAAGTCCCGCTGGGTGGGGGGCACGGCCTCAGGTCCCCCGGCCTGGCACCAGGGTGGGGGGCATGGCCTCAGGTCCCCTGTCAAGCCCCATGGCTTGCTGATTGCTCGTTAAGGCTCCTTATGGGAACTTGGCTTCCACTGTGGGTGCAGCCATCTTGTGTTATGGAAATCCCACCCCGCTCCACTGTGGGTGCTGCCATCTTTGTGGCGGAGTGACTGTCAATTTGCATATTCCCTCTTTATTATATAGGATTATATAGAATTTGTATTTCCCTGATGATTGATGATGATGAGTATCTTTTCATGTATATTTGTATATAATCTTTGGAGAAATATCTATTCAAGCCCTTTGTCTATTTCAGTGGTCGGCAAACTCATTAGTCAACAGAGCCAAATATCAACAGTACAACGATTGAAATTTCTTTTGAGAGCCAAATTTTTTAAACTTAAACTTCTTCTAATGCCACTTCTTCAAAATAGACTCGCCCAGGCCGTGGTATTTTGTGGAAGAGCCACACTCAGGGGCCAAAGAGCCTCATGTGGCTCATGAGCCGCAGTTTGTCAACCATGGGTCTATTTAAAAAATTGAATCATTGCCCTAGCTGATTTTGCTCAGTGGATAGAGCATATGCCTGTAGACTGAAGGGTCCCAGGTTTGATTCTGGCCAAGGACACATACTTTGGTTGCAGGCTCAATCCCTGGCCCTGGTCTGGGAGTGTGTGGAAGACAACTAGTCGACACATGGATATTTCTCTCTGTGTCTCTTCTTCTCCCTTCCACTTCTCTAAAAATCAATGGGAAAAAAAAATCCTTCGGTGAGGATTTTTAAAAAATTGAATTATCTTTTCATTGTTAAATTATAAGAGTTCTTTATATATTCTGGATACTAATCCCTTATTCTATCTAATAAAAGAGTAATATGCAAATTGACCATCACTCCAAGACACAAGATGGCCACCCCCATGTGGACACAAGATGGCTTACAGGGGAGGGAAGTTGTGGGCAGTTCGGGGTGACCAGGTCTGCAGGGGAGGACAGTTGGGGGGGAACAGGCCTGCAGGGGAGGACCATTGGGGGTGACCAGGCCAGCAGGAGAGGGCAGTTAGGGGTGACCAGGCCAGCAGGGGAGGGCAGTTAGGGGTGACCAGGCCAGCAGGGGAGGGTAGTTAGGGGTGACCAGGCCTGCAGGGGAGGGTCATTGGGGGCTACCAGGCCTGCAGGGGAGGACAGTCAGGGGCAATTGGGCCGGCCCGGGAGCAGTTAGGCGTCTATCAGGCTGGTAGGGGAGTGGTTAGGGGGTGATCAGGCTGGCAGGCAGAAGCGGTTAGGGACAATCAGGCAGGCAGGCAGGCGAGCGGTTGGTAGCCAGCAGTCCTGGATTGTGAGAGGGATGTCCGACCACCTGTTTAGGCTCAATTCCACCAGGATCGGGCCTAAACGGGTGGTCGGACATCCCTCAAGGTGTCCCAGATTGGAGAGGATGCAGGCTGGGCTGAGAGACGCGCCCCCCCCCCCCCCACACCGTGCACAAATTTTGTGCACCGGGCCTCTAGTCAGATATATGATTTGCAAATATTTTCTCATTTTGTGGGTTGTCATTTCACTTTCTCAAGTATTCTTTGACACACCAAAGTTTTTAGTTTTAACGTCCAATTTATCTATTTTTTTCTTTTATTATTGTGCTTTTGGTGTCATATCTAAGAAAAACATTGCCTAATTCAAGGTCATGAAAATATATTCCTGTTTTCTTCCAAGAGTTTTATAGTTTTAGCATTTACATTTAGGATCTAGGGTTTGTTTGTTTTTTGTATATGGTATAAGGTAATATAACATCATTCTTTTGCTTGTGGATATTCATAGAACTTTTAAACTGTATTGAATTGCTGATCTTTCTTTGTGATTAGACTATAAACTCCATGAGGGCAGAGACCAAGGTGGTCCTACTAAATATTTTTTTAATGAATAGATGAATTAGGTAACCAAAATATAAAGTTTCTTTTCTTTTCCAGAATTATATCAACTCTGTGCAATAACACTTTTCATTGTGATGCTGGCAGTGACAATCCCTTTAAAGTAACAATTCAGAAACAAACTAAATGACAGAGTAATAGAGATTGATTTAAAGTCAAATGTTGACTTTCATTTAAGAACTGTGTAACTTTGGGCAAATTACATAATTACCATCTTATTTCTTAAAATGGGTATTTAATTGGTACAGTGTTAAAGGAATAATTGAGATCTTGTAACTAAAGTGCTTTACATGTTGTAAGCATCCATCAAATAGTAGCATTTATTATTGCAAAGGAATAGAAGAATATTGGGAAATCCTTTAACATACTACTTCCTTTTGTCCCAGATTTCTTCTGTAGTACAGATTTCAATGTCTTTATTTTCTTTTGTGAATTGAGTGTTGTTAGACCACTGCTATTTGATATGGAAGAAAGGCATACACATAAAATACAATTCAATGTGGGAATGACCTTAAAGGTATGCAAATACTCTGGAGTTCAGAATGTCCTGAGCAACAGAAAGAAATACCCTTTGGGGTGTAAGAACTTAGCGAAAAAGGGGTCTGAACAGGGACTCTAGGCCTTTCGGATTTATTTCATTTAAACATATTTCAGGTTTGTTCAACAGTTATTTACGTGTCTGTCTCCTCCACTAGTCAGCATAGAAAACCTGTCTTAAGTCATTGGATTTCCAGTACAGTGGGCACGCCTCCGATGGTTGAACTGACGTGTTTTGGCCACTTGAGTCAGAAAGGATTATCTGGAGAGGGATGGAGAAGTCGGAAGGCAGAGGAAATACCTCGATTCATTGCCAAGAAGAGGAGAGCGGCTCCGGTATGGGACACAAGTCAGTCCTAAGGCTCCAGTTTGACGCAAGGAACTGAGGGAACCGCCTGCGAGCACTTTCTTTCCGGCTCCTGGCCCAGCAGGGCCACTTCCGGGAGAGGGCGGGGAGATTTGAAAAGGAGTGCGGGGAAGGAGGCCTTTTGCACTGCACCAGGCGGAAGTGTGCCAAAGGTATCCGGATTGCCGCTTCCGGTCCGGGTTAACGCGGTTTAGATACACTGCGTGGTTTGTGTGGTGCTGGGACGGACTTCTGAGGGCCAGTCGTGGGTGAAGAGGCGAGCACCGGCTTCAGGACTCAGAAGTGGGGAATCTAACGGGAGGATCGGAATAAAGGCCAGGAACCTGAATACGACCTAACCTCTGTTTCCGAGGGGGCAACTTCCACCGGGAACCCCTCTGCCCTGGTAACGGCTAAAGAAGAGATGGCGCCAGTCGGGGAGCGGCTGTGGCCGACACAGTAAGGAAGGGCGAAGGCGGAGCAACCGGAGGAGCCTTGGAGAAGAGCGAGAGCCGTCACTGCCGCCACCACCGCCACCACCATGGAAGGAGCCAAGCCGACACTGCAGCTCGTGTACCAGGCCGTGCAGGCGCTTTACCACGACCCAGATCCCAGCGGAAAGGAGCGCGCCTCGTTTTGGCTTGGGGAGCTGCAGCGTTCGGTGAGGGGCCCATAGAGGCCGTTCTGCCCCGCGGGGCCAGGGCGGGGTGGGAACTAGGCTTGAGCCGGAGCCCGAACCGGCCTCGTGAGATCCTCCTCGGGGAGGAGCTGCTCCCGCGGGGTGGGGCTGCGAAGCTGCAGCGAGCTGCGCGGCTTTTTGGAAACTGGGAACAGCTGGCCGGTCGCGCACCGGCCCTTTCCCCACCTCATGGAAACTGACGAGTAGGTCCTACACTTGACTGTGGCAACCATGTGGTCCTCTTTTAAGTTTTACCCGTGCTACTTGCTTCTTACATGGCCTTGCTTTTCCGTTTTGTCTTCCTTCAACCAGATCCAGCCCTAGGTATTCTCCATCTTCCACTTAAGGATGTTTTGATCCGTCTCCCCTCGGTGTCCACGTCTTGGGTCTGGCAATTCCTTCCCCGTCGTAGCTTACACCTCACTGTTCTTGCTGATGTTTCACTCTAGTTTGAGCATTATTCTCGAAACTTCTCAGATTTCTAGATTCTTGTACACGTGAATTTTGCCTGTGTTTTGGAGTGCAAGGTAATTTAAAGATAAAAAACATCAATGCTGATTTCAGGAAAATCTTTGCAGTTCTCGTTTGCTGCATATTGGTTCTCCTGCCTTGTCTTTTCGGTTCTTTATAAGATATGGGTATCGTAGCTGCTTTGATAATTCCGTGTAATTGCAACCTTTTATACCTATTGTATTTCTGCATTCTTTGATGCACATGTCTTACGTTTCCTTATCTAATTGTTGTATTCACTTTTGCTGTGCTTTGTGTGTGTGTGTGTGTGTACTTGATCTTGCTGACTTTACCATTTTTAATTTCTAATTTTATTAAAAATGTTGCCCCCTCTTTTATTTATTTTTTTAACTAATAATTGGTACTTAAAGGTACTCTGCTCTTTTAAACCAGCCCCTAGGCTGCAAGTGAATATTATTTTAAAAATTATAATTTTTATATTATACTTAAAAAACCAGTTGGAAGTCCACGTGCTGGATAACCTCATGGGAAGATAAAGAAATAAGTCTCACTGTAGGTTACACAAGAAAATCATTCACATGTGGTCTTATTTAGTGTTTAGTTTTTGTGATCTGGGGACTGACAAGTCCTTGATTATCATATAGTTTTTAAAGTAAATAGGAGAAATGCTATGCCATGCCAAAAGTCAGCTCTTCCCTACTAAGCCTGCTTATTGTTGTGTGTATTTTAAATCAGTGTTTGAGTGCATACCATGTACCAGCAACTGTGCGAAGCTTTGGTATATGGAAATGAAACAGATAAAAATATCTCTGCTTGCCACATAGGATGCTTGTGATGATTAAATGAGTTAATACTTACCAAGAGTTTAGAAAAGTTCTTGGAACCTAGACTCAAAATATGTTAGTAATCGTTATTTAAATGGTAGTCACTTTTATTACTTTACACTACTCTTTGTTACAACCTTACATCATTATCATCATTGTCATCCTATGACCTCATCACACAGGGTCCCAAACAGGAACAGTTGGCACACTTGAAACAGGATAATTTGAGGAAGGTTTATTTTGTAAAGGTACTTTATAAAGATGTGGCACCTGAAGAGGTAGTGTCGTAACTTGTAGCCAAATTGTTAACATTTGTAGGCTGGAAGGGATAGGAGAGAGAGTGGTTCCTTGAATTCTCAAGAAGAGTATGGAGTTGGCTACCTTGAGACGAGTGATAGTTTTTGGTTGAAGGGACACAGCCAGCATGAGGTGACTTTGCAGGGAGGAAGCTGGAGGAATAAATGTCTTGACCTTATTCTCCTAACCTCCCCTTAGAATTCCCTAGTGGGAAAACCTAACCAGAAGCTAGGGGACATGGGAACCTGTTGCTAGAGTGTATATTAGGGTAGAAAAAATGATAGAAAGGGTGGAAGCGTGGACCTGGGAAATACCTAGCACAGCTACATACCATTTTTAGGTGGCTTCAGCATCTGGATTGATAATTCAGCTAACACTTGGACCTCTTCATTCCTTTACCTCTCTTTCTCAACCACCTGGTCACACTCACACCCTGGGTCTTGTCATTATTAAAAAGTCACCAGGTCCCCAAATCACTAACTCAGACATTTTGTTGGCGCAAGAATCTCAGATAACCTCATATAGTAGTTTTTATTTTTAAAGCCTTATATAATTTTAATTTTTATAAAAATTAAAGTTTTATTTTTTTATAACTTAAAAATACCAAAGCTAAGTTTTAAAAACTTTTTTAAAAAGTTGTAAATGGAAATTTTACGAGAAAACTCCCTAGGATGAAAAAGCAGTTATGTATAGACTTTCTCCTATGAAAGATGAGGGTTTAGGCTCCCTCCACTTCCTTTCATTCATTCTCTCTAACATAATTATATTACTTTTTTAAAAATTTAATAAATCTTTATTGTTCAGATTATTACAGTTGTTCCTCTTTTTTCCCCCCATAGCTCCCCTCCACCTGGTTCCCATCCCACCCTCTTCCCTTACCTCCCCCCCACTGTCCTCATCCATAGGTGTACGATTTTTGTCCAATCTCTTCCCGCACCCCTTTACCCCTTAGAGTTGTCAGTCCACTCCCTTTCTATGCCCCGATTCTATTATATTCACCAGTTTATTCATATTATTAATTCACTTGGTTTTTAGATTCACTTGTTGATAGATATGTATTTGTTGTTCATAATTTTTATCTTTACCTTTTTCTTCTTCTTCCTCTTCTTAGATAATACCTTTCAGCATTTCATATAATACTGGTTTGGTGTTGATGAACTCCTTTAGCTTTTTTTTTTTAATCTGTGAAGCTCTTTAGCTGCCCTTCTATTCTGAATGTCAGCTTGGCTGGGTAGAGTACTCTTGGTTGTAGGTTCTTGCTATTCATCACTTTGGCTATTTCTTGCCACTCCTGTCTGGCCTGCATAGTTTCTGTTGAGAAATCAGCTGACAATCGTATGGGTGCTCCATTGTAGGTAATTAACTGTTTTTCTCTTGCTGCTTTTAATATTCTCTCTTTGTCTTTTTCTCTTGGCATTTTAATTATGATGTGTCTTGATGTGGTCCTCTTTGGATTCCTCTTGTTTGGGGTTCTGTGCGCTTCCTGGACTTGTAAGTCTATTTCTTTCACCAGGTGGGGGAAGTTTTCAGTCATTATTTCTTCAAATAGGTTTTCAGTATCTTGCTCTCTTCTTCTGGCACCCCCATAATTCTGATGTTGGTACGCTTGAAGTTGTCCCAGAGGCTTCTTACACTATCTTCAAATTTTTGGATTCTTTTTTCTTTTAGCTTTTCCAGTTGAGTGATTTTTGCTTCTTTGTATTTCAAATCTTTGACTTGATTCTTGCGTTCCTCTAGTTTGCTGTTGGGTGTCTGTATAATATTTTTTATTTCAGTCAGTGTATGTTTAATTTCTAGTTGGTCCTTTTCCATATCCTCGAGGGTCTCTCTCATATCCTCGAGGGCCTCGCTAAATTTATCGGCCTTTTCTAGGAAATTCTTGAAAAACCTTATAACCGTGGTTTTGAACTCTATGTCCAGTCGTTTGTTTTCCTCCATTTCTTTGGTTTGTGATCTGTTTCTTTGTCTCCCCATTTTCGCTGCTTCCCTGAGTTGGTAGGGTAGCTTTGTGTGCTAGTTGTCCTATATGGGCCAGTGGCTTGGCCTCCCCAGTTACCTGAGGTGGACACTCTTGGTGCCCCCTTTGTGGACTGTGTGTACAGCCTTGTTGTAGTTAAGTCTTGATTGTTGTTGGTATCAGTTGACCTCCAGGCCAATTGGCTGTGAGGATCAGCTGTGTCTACGCCGGGAGACAGCCTTATTCGACTAGACTTCTATATTACATTTTTTGTTAAATCAATACACATTGTGAATTAAACCGTGTAGCATATATACCATGGTAATATTTCCCATTTTGTGCAACTTTTTTCTTCTCATGGAAAACATTGCCTTTTTTCTTTCTTCACATTTGCTTTCTTTTCTATATATCTGTAGTAATTCATTACAAACTTCGTCATGAAGTTTGACAAACTTGCTCAAATCTGGCTTGGTTGCTCTCTTGTATGTTGCATAATTATTGTCGTGGGATCTCTATTTAACACTATCCTAGGGCCGTGGTCGGCAAACTGCGGCTCGTGAGCCACATGCGGCTCTTTGGCCCCTTGAGTGTGGCTCTTCCACAAAATACCATGGCCTGGGCGAGTCTATTTTGAAGAAGTGGCGTTAGAAGAAGTTTAAGTTTAAAAACTTTGGCTCTCAAAAGAAATTTCAGTCGTTGTATTGTTGATATTTGGCTCTGTTGACTAATGAGTTTGCCGACCACTGTCCTAGGGTATTCCTTTCACTTCTTTCTTGTGTTGGATGCACTAAATTTTGGATCCAATGGTCTTTTCTTGGATTACTCCCTCATTTGTTGGACAGTCGAGAAGGGAACCTTCACCCTTTCTCTCTCATTGTCTTTCTTTTGGGTCACTTTTACCCTGAGAGAAGTCCTCTGGTCTGCCTGGGGATTATAAACTAGGCTGCTGGTGGCAGGTGGAGAATGAGCTAGGGCTGGCGATGCGAGCTCAGCGTCCCGCCGGCCCCATTCAGTCCCTGCTCAGCAATGCAGTGGCTGATGGTGTCTGTGGGAGGCGCAGGGGGCGGGGACTCGCAAGTCCCCGCCCCCTGTCCCTCCTGCCAGCCCAGTTGGCCACCCCGGCCACCCTGAGTCCTGCCCCCCCACACCTCCCACCCAATCTTGGGCATAGCGAAGGTCCGGTCAATTTCCACATTACCCTTTTATTATGTAGGATTTTTGTTAATCCTCACCCGAGGATATTTTTCCATTGATTTTTAGGGAGAGAGGGAAAGACAGAAACATCTATGTGAGAGAAACACATGGATTGGTTGCCTCCTGCATGAGCCCCAACTAGGGCCCGGGCTGGGGAGGAACCTGCAACCAAGGTATGTGCCCTTGACCGGAAACGAACCAGGGACCCTTTGGTCTGCACACCAATGCTCTGTCCACTGAGCCAAATCAGCTAGGGCTAATTGATTGATTTTTAGAGAGAGGAAGGGAGAGACAGAAAGATCGATTTGTTTCACTTATTTATGCATTCTTTGGTTGATTCTTGTATGTGCCCTGACTGGGGATTGAACCGGAAACCTTGGTGGATCAGGACTATGTTCTAACCAACTGAGCTACCGCACGAGGGCAACTGTAGGATCCTTTTATTTGTTTATATAATCTGATATCCGTAGTTGAAGTTATAAACCATGGTTTTTATGAAAGAAACCATTGCCTGGCCAGTGTGGTTCAGTGGTTGAGTGTTGACCTATGAACTAGGAGGTCATGGTTTGATTCCTATCAGGGCACATGCCTGGGTTGTGGGCTCAATTCCCAGTAGGGGGTGTGCAGGAGGCAATCGATCAATGATTCTCTCTCATCATTGATGTTTCTATCTCTATCCCTCTCCCCTCCTCTCTAAAATCAATAAAAACATTTTTTAAAAAGAAATGGAAGGATTAAGATGCCTGACAAGTTCTTAAAAATAATGAGTGGGTGAATGTAGGTTTACAGTTGTTTGTATGGAAAAAGACATGCAGATTATGATTATAATACATGAGTAAACTCTGTTTTGCATACTCACAACTGTAAACCTACTTTTGCCCACCCAATTTATTGAATGACTAGCAGCTTGTAGGCACCTCCAAAGGGTGATTTCTTTATCTATGATTTCATTTATTTTTGCTGCTACTCCCTGCCAAATCCCTGGATAATTGAAAATAAACAATATTTATTCAGCCTCCTGTGTTGATGTTTTTAGTCTTTCCATCCTTTCTTTAAAAAGCAAAACACAACCTTTATAAGTTTTATATTGCCCTCTTTTTATACTTTGAAAGACTTGGGTACAGAAAGGAATTTTTTTTTTTAATATGTTTTTATTGATTTCAGAGAGAGGAAGGGAGAGGGAGAGAGAGATAGAAACATCAATGATGAGAGAGAATCATTGATAGGCTGCCTCCTGCACAACCCACACTGGAGATCGAGCCTGCATCCCAGGCATATGCCCTGACTGGGAATCGAACCGCGATCTCCTGGTTCATAGGTCGATGCTCAACCACTGAGCCATGCCCAGTCTGGCAGAAAGGAACTTTTTGACTCAATAAGTTTTCTTGAAGTAGTCATTAAGTGACATTTTAAACCAAAAGTCTGTTTTAGTTTGAATTTTAAGTGGATAAGGAACAGATTTTGCCCGTTTTTTTTAAAATATATTTTATTGATTTGTTACAGAGAGGAAGGGAGAGGGAGAGAGAGTTAGAAACATCGATGAGAGAGAAACATCAATCAGCTGCCTCCTGCACACCCTCTACTGGGGATGTGCCCGCAACCAAGGTACATGCCCATGACTGGAATCGAACCTGGGACCCTTGAGTCTGCAAGCCGATGCTCTATCCACTGAGCCAGATCGGTTAGGGCGCCTGGTTTGTTTAAAAACCACTTTGAGGAATACACATTTTGCAGAATTATCCTTACTTCCCTCTACCCTATACTTTACTAACTTTAAGAGTCATTTAGTATAGTTCTAATGACCTGGTGACAATAGATTTGATATAAAGATATAATTTGGATATAGGTTATTAATGCTGTGAATTAACTTCTTTTCTCTTTCACTAATATTTATATAAAACGGCCATTTTCTAAAGAATCTATACTCCTTACTCTAAACTTGTTTCTCACCAGAATTCTTGGAAACGACCTAGAGTCATGGTTTTATGTTGTAGACAGCTATCACCGATATCTTCAAAGTATTTTAAAAGAAAGAAATTATTTTGAGATGGATCTTAAAGGAAGCCTATCTAACAGTGGACTGTTCTGAACACTAGTCGTTTACTTTGTCCACCTCTAGTAACCAAAATTAGTAGACAATGTAGGAAGCCATGGAAGGAAAGACTTATCTTTTTTTTTTTTTTTAAAGAATAGTTTATTGATTTTTTTTTTAGAGAGAGAGGAACGGAGAGAGAAAAACATCGATGTGAGAGTGCAACTTTGATTGACTGCCTCCTGTATGCCCCCTACCAGGGATTGAGCCTGAAACCCTGGCATATTCCCTGACCAGGAATCAAACCATCAACCTTTTGGTGCAGGGGAACACGCCCAACAAAATGAGCCACATTGGCCAGGATAAGACCATCTTTTTACAGGTTAATGATTATGCTACTCATTTCTTCTAAGCTTGTAATTTAGATTTATGGAGGAGACTACAAGACTACTTTTACAGAGATAAGTCTCTGGGTTATAGGTAACCTCAAAAGTTTTATAGTTTAGTCTGGAAACCAAAAAGGAAAGATAAAAAGCATAAATCAAATGAAATCATATCATACTTTGATGGACTAAGTTGGTATTGTCATGTTTGGTTAATCATATCCTTGGGAAATTTGCTTTTGGAAGGCAGCTATGCTCACCACTATACCACCAACGCCTTGGAAATTTGCTTTTGAATATCAGGAAGGTCATGGGTCATGGAGTATCACCTTCAAATTTCTTTCCTAGTAATTTTTCTTTCTAGAATTTCTTGATTCTTTAGTTCTGAAATATAGGGCTTTGATTTTTCTCTACTAATTGCAGTCATTGATTTGATTTATTTGAAAATCTAGGCTTTTTTAATGCTTATGCTCTCATCTTCCAGTCAAGTGATCCTTAAAACTTAACATGTTGCCCAGCCTGTGTAGCTCAATGGTTGAGTGTTGACCTATGAACCAGGAGGTCATGGTTCAAATTGTTTGATTCCCAGTCAGGGCACATGCCCAGGTTGTGGGCTCGATCCCCAGTAGGGGCCATGCAGGAGGCAGCCAATCAGTGATTCTCTTTCATCATTGATGTTTCTCCCTCCCTCTCCCTTCCTCTCTGAAGTCAATCCTATATAATAAAGAGGGAATATGCTAATTGACCCTCACACTGTTGCAAAGATGGCAGCGCCCACAACCAATGAGGGAATATGCTAATTGACTGCCCCGCCCTCAAAGATGGAGCCCACAGCCAATAAGGAGGGAATATGCTAATTGACTGCCCTGCCCTCAAAGATGGTGGCGCCCAGTCCCCTCTGGAGTCTGCCAGTCCCTTCAGCCCCCCAGCTGCCCTGGGCCAGCCCAAGGCGCAAGCAAGCCTTGGATGGCGGCTGCCCAGCTGCCCAGGGCCGCCCGAGGCTCAAGTAACCAGGGCTGGCCAAGGCTTGCGCTGTAGCAGAGGTGTGATGGGGTGTCGCCTTCCCTTGATTGCCGGGTCGCCTCCTGTCCCTGAGGGCTCCCAGACTGTGAGAGGGGTCAGGCAGGCTAAGGGACCCCCCCTCCAGTGCATGAATTTTCATGCACCAGGCCTCTAGTAAAAATATATTAAAAAACAAACAGCCTATCTAATAAAATAGTAATATGCAAATTAACCATCACTCTGCTATATACACAAGCAACGCCCACCAACCAATCAGGAGCGAGTATGCAAATTAACACAACCAAGATGGCTGTGGCCATGGAGCGAGCAGGAGGCTTGGGTTTCCCCGGCAATGGAGGAAGCCAAGCTTTCCGCACATCCTGGCCAACCCAGGCCTCTACTCAAGGCTACAAAGTTTCAATTATAGAAGATAAATCCCAACAAAAATGGCAGTAGCCACAGAGCTGGAGAGAGCAGGAGGCTTGAGTTGCCCCCGGTGATGGAGGAAGCCAAGCTGCCTTGGCCTGGCCTGCCTTGGCCTCCACTCAAGGCTACAAAGTTTCAATTATAGAAGGTAAATAAATCCTAATAAAAATGGCTGTGGCCACAGAGCAAGCAGGAGGCTTGGCTCCGCTCAAGGCTAAAAAGTTTCAATTATAGAAGATAAATAAATCCCAGATACCAGGGCCTCCGCTTGGGTCACCAGGGGGCGTGGCCGGCCTGCAAACCACCACAGGCCCCTCGCCCAGGCCGCCCCACGCCCCAAGAGAACCCCCACCCTGATCCTGGACACCCTTCAGGGCAAACCAGCTGGCCCCAACTGGTGCACCAGGCCTCTATCCTAACTAATAAAAGAGTAATATGCAAATTGGCCATCACTCCAACACACAAGATGGCTGCCCCTCTGTGGACACAAGATGGCCGCCACAAGATGGCCAGCAGGGGAGGTAGTTGGGAGGGGCCAGGCCTGCAAGGGAGGGCAGTTGGGGGCGATCAAGCTTGCAGGGGAGGGCAGTTCGCGACCGGGCCTGCAGGGAAGGGCAGTTGGGGGGACCCAGACCTGCAGGGGAGAGCAGTTGGGGGAGAGCAGGCCTGCAGGGGAGGGCAGTTAGGGGTGACCAGGCCTGCAGGGGAGGGCAGTTAGGGGCAAACAGGCTAGCAGGGAAGCAGTTAGGCATCAATCAGGCTGGCAGGGGAGTGGTTAGGGGGTGATCAGGCTGGCAGGCAGAAGCGGTTAGGGGCAATCAGGCAGGCAGGCAGGCAGGCGAGCAGTTGGGAGCCAGCAGTCTTGGATTGTGAGAGTGATGTCCTAAACGGGCAGTCGGACATCCCTCGAGGGGTCTCAGATTGGAGAGGGTGCAGGCTGGGCTGAGGGACATTCCCCCCGATCCTCCCCCCCCCCCATGCATGAATTTCGTACACCAGGCCTCTAGTAAAAAAACAACAATATGTTTTGAAAACAAAGCCTTCTAGAAAATAGAAAATGTTCCAGAACAATTTCTATGGATCAATTTATTGGACATAGGAATACAGTTTACCCTTGAACAGTGCAGGTGTTGGGGTGTGATTGAAAATCTGCTTATAACTTAATTCCCCAAATACTTAACTACTAATAACCTACTTACTGTTCATCGGAAGCTTTGCCAATAACATAAACAATAGATTAACATATATTTTGTTATATGTCTCATATACTGTATTCTTAAATAAAGGCTGGAGAAGAAAATGTATTAAAAAAATCGTAAGGAATAGAAAATAAATTTACAGTATTTTTTTTTAAATATATTATTGATTTTTTACAGAGAGGAAGGGAGAGGGATAGAAAGTTAGAAACATCGAAACATCGATCAGCTGCCTCCCGCACACCCCCCACTGGGGTGCCTGCAACCAAGGTACATGCCCTTGACCATAATTGAACCCGGGACCCTTCAGTCCGCAGGCCGATGCTCCATCCACTGAGCCAAACCGGTTTTGGCAAAATTTACAGTATTTATTGGAAAAAAACCTGTATATATGTGAACCTGTGCAGTTAAAACCCATGTTATTAAAGGGTCAGCTGTACTGTATACTTGCATTGCTGGAAAGTAGTACATAAAAGTTAAAATCAGGTTTGGACAGTGCAAATATAAACATTTTATGCCTTTGTTATAGTAGAGTCTGTGGTATTTCTGTTGATATGGTAGTGTGTTATCTGGTGGCATTCTTCCATATTTGAATTAGTTTATTTTTTGTCTTTCCAGGTCTTGAATAAGAGTTGATGGCTTGATTATGGATATAAAATTATCAGAGCACTGCTACGTTTAGTAATTATAACACAGTTTTCTTCAAAAGCCTTCTAGATATTTCTTATCATTCTTTCCTGTTGATTGCACTGATGTTTATTAGGGAAATGGAAAATAGATTTTATAGATTTTGTATTGTGGTAAAATATTCATAACAAAACTTACCATTTTAACCATTTTTAGGTGTACAGTTTAGTGGCATTAAGTACGTTCATGATTGTTGTGCAACCACCACCACCATCCATCTGTAGAAGTTTTTAAATTTTTATTATTTATTTATTTATTTATTTGTAGAAGTTTTTTTATATCCCCTAACTAAAACTCTACCTATTAAACAATAACTCTTCATTCCTTCCTCTCTTCAGCTCCTGACAATCATCACTTTACTTTTTTGTCTCTGAATTTGACAGGTACCTTATATAAATAGAATCAGTCATAAAATACTTATCCTTTTGTATCTGGCTTATTTCACTTAGCATAATGTTACCAAGGTTCATCCACATTGTAGCATATGGGGGATTCATTCTTTTTAAAAATTTCAGTAAAAAAACCCAACCAAACAAAATCCTCTCTAATAAAATGGTAATATGCAAATTAACCATCACTCTGCTACATAAGCCACACCCACCAGCCAAGCCACGCCCACCAGCCAATCAGGGTGAGTATGCAAATTAACCCCAATCCAAGATGGCTACAGCCACAGAGAGCAAGGTTTCCCTGGTAACAGAGCAAGCCAAGCTTTCCATAGCCGTTGCAGGCCTAAGCCTCCACTCAAGCTACAAAGTTTCAATTATAGAAAGTAAACAAATTCAAACAAATGGCAGCAGAATGGAGCTTGAGAGAGCAGGCCAGGGTTGCCGGCGGCAACAGGGGAAGCAAAGCTTTCCGCACACCCTGGCGGGGCTAACCCGCTTAAGGCTACAAAGTTTCAATTGTAGAAGGTGAATTAACTGCCACAGAAATGGCTGCCGCCCCAGGCTACAAAGTTTCAATTGTAGAAGGAAAATAAATTCCAGATACCAGGGCCTCCCCTTGGGTTGCCAGGAGGCGTGGCCGGCCTGCAAACCACCACAGGCCCCTCGCTCAGGCCGCCCCACACCCCAAGGGAACCCCCACCCTTATCTGTGAGACTCTTCAGGGCAAACCAGCTGGCCCCCACCCCTGTACCAGGCCTCTATCCTATCTAATAAAAGAGTACTATGCAGATTGATCATCACTGCAACACACAATATAGCTGCCCCCATGTGGTCAAAGATCCTGCCCCCATGTGGACACAAGATGGCCACTACAAGATGGCCAGCAGGAGAGGGCAGTTAGGAGGCACCCGGCCTGCAAGGGAGGGCAGTTGTGAGGGACCAGGCCTGCAAGGGAGGGCAGTTGAGAGGGACCAGGCTTACAAGGGAGGGCAGTTGGAGGTGATCAACCCTGCAGGAGAGGGCAGTTAGGGGTGACCAGGCTGGCAGAGGAGGGAAGTTTGGGGCAAACAGGCTGGCAGGGGAGCAGTTAAGCATCAACCAGGCTGGCAGCGGAGTGGTTAGGGGGTGATCAGGCTGGCAGGCAGAAGCGGTTAGGGGCAATCAGGAAGGCAGGCAGGCAAGCAGTTGGGAGCCAGCAGTCCTGGATTGTGAGAGGGATGTCCGACTGCCCTCGAGGGGTCCCAGATTGGAGAGGGTACAGGCTGGGCTGAGGGACAACCCCCCGCCGTGCACGAATTTCGTGCACCGGGCTTCTAGTATATATATAAAACAAAATTTATTATTTTAAACCAATTTAAGTGGTTTACAGTTCAATGTCTTTAAGTACATTCACCTTGTACAACCATCACTACCACCCATCTCCAGAACTTTTTCATCTTGTAAAACTGAAACTGTGTACCCTTTAAACACAGGTAACTTCCCCATTTCTCTCTATATCCAGCCCCTAGCAACCACCATTGTTGTCTGTCTTTATGAATTTGACTAGTTACCTCATATAAGTGGAATCATATATTATTTGCCCTTTTGTGATTAGCTTATTTCACTTAGTATATATACTATCAGGGTTCATCCATGATGTATCGTGTCAGAATTTTATCCCCTTTTAAGGCTGAATAGTAATGTATGTACCACATTTTATTTATTCATCTGTCAATGAACACTTGGGTTGCTTCTACTTTTGGCTATTTTGAATAATGCTGCTATGAACATGGGTTCATAAAAATATGTTGGAGCCCCTGCTTTCAGTTCTTTTGAGGATATATCCAGAAGAGGAATTGCTGGATCATATGGTAATTCCATGTTTGTTTGTTTTTGAGGAACTGCCATACTGTTTTCCAGATTTTATAGAATTTTAAGCTCTGTTGAACTTAAAAATATTTAATTCATAGGAAGTTGAGATTGCTCAGATTACCTCTCCTGTTTTTCCCTAGCTTGTACTCTGGTACTGAAATGTTACCAGGGAGTTTTTTTTACTGTTGTTACAGGTGAAACCCAGAGAAAAGTTTTATTTCTCAATTGGAAGTTCACAGTGCTGCTAACGGGGATAATTTTGTAATGTTTGGTATGCAGAACCTTTTTTTGTTGTTGTTAATCCTCACCCAAGGATATTTTTTTCCATTGATTTTTTAGAGAGTAGAAGGGTGGGGAGAGAGAGAAAGAGAAATCGATATGAGAGAGCCACATTGATTGGTTGCCTCCTGCACGTGCCTGGACTGTGGCTCAAACCTAAAACCCAGGTATGGGCCTGTGACTTGGAATTGAACCTGCAACCCTTTGTTGCACTAGCTGTCGCTGACTACTGAGCAATACTGGCCAGGACTGTTAGAACCTTAATTTTCTTCTTTCTGGTAGAGTTCCCAAAATAAAAATATTATGAAACATGTATTTTTTTTCTTTTGGTAAGAAAATTTCTTACAAAGTTTACATTATGGTTTTTACTTATTTCTTCTCAAGCTTATAGCACAGTTCTTTCCAGTTTTTCTGTATTCATTGTTTCCATGTTTTCTATCTCAGCCATAATGTAATACCATTTAAACAGCCCCAAAGCAGAATATATGTACGTGAACTAGATTTGAAAATATAAGTTTGTACATAAGCATTCAGAATTTTGTAACACTTCAGTGCATTTTTTACAATACTTTAAGCTAGACATCTGACATTTCTATAAGATTGAAAAACTTGAATCTTCAGCACAGTGTTAACATATGCTCAATAGGTCTTAATAATACTCTCATTCCTCTGATTTACTAGTATAGTTATAAAACTTGTTCAGATAGGCAGCAATAGAGACCAGCAAGTAAAGGAAATACATTTTCTATATGTTTGTCTTTCAGGAAGCCCTCACATAGGCTAGTCATTTGCTTTATTAAATGAAATGATTTGAAGCTTGGCATTTTCTACTTTTAAAGCAGGGCTGCCTAGTATAATTATAAAGCCCACAGTGAAGCTATTACCACGGACTATGCTTCAGTCAATCATAGCCCAAGTTGATTTTTTGGACCCAAATTTATTTATTTATTTTTTAGGGGCATTCTTGAGGTTAATATTCACATACAAAGGTGACTTAAGTTTAGATACAGATACTTTACACTAGTCATGAAAAGATTTTGGCAGGATTTCTCAATACCATATTATGTGTGACTGATGGGTACAGATTTGAGCCAAAATTCATTTGACATAGGATTGTTTGAAAGTGCTTGTCTCAGACATACTGGGATTTCATCAGTATGCAGTGCTGTCATTTGGTCTTGATTCCTTTCTTTGAACTTATAATAGAACAATGTGTATGGGCACTATGTCTTCCAAAGTTAACTTGAAAAGTGTTTGAGTATTTCTGCTGGAATTTCAATAGCTTATGGTGTTTTAAAGAATTGTTTCTGGCCAGGAATCTCTTCTCTCACATAAGGGAAATAGTATTTCCCTTTTAATTTTTCAATTATGAGGATGGCTAAATTTGTCTCTATAAATGAGCTTTTTTTTGCTTCTAGAAAAGTTATTTATGTGTACACAAGGATATTCTGTGAGTCTTGAAGCTTGCTTAATGATTATATTTGTTTATACTCTGCTCTGGGAGGTGGGGGTTGTTTACTCAGTGGTAAAGGTGTTAGCTAAGTTTCATTTCATCATGGTTTCTGTATTTCAGACCATCTTGCAAAAACAAGTTATAAAAAATAAATTTTTAGGTAGTGATGGCTATCTTGAGCCCTGTAACTTATATTTTTCTTAATATTTCTTCAAGCTACTTTCTCTCCCTGCTGTCTAAGAAAAGCACAAGAGTAACTTGTGACAGACCTAGCAAGTTGTAAAATTCTCATAAAGGATTAGATACAAAAACTTAAGATAATTAACTGACTTTAAAAAATCACTTTCTCTGTTTTAGGTAAATTAGACTTGTTCTTTCTTTACCTGTCTTATGAAAATGACTTTTTTCCTTGATTTGGGAAATTTTTATTTTCTAGATCTATACCACATTGTTATAGGGCATATGTCTAAAACGTTGTTTTACTGATAGTGTAAAATTTTTTAAGTCATTGTTTTTATTTTTCAGTTACAGTTGACATACACTATTATATTAGTTTCAGGTGTGCACTCTAGTTATTAGACATTACATAATTTATTAAGTGATCATCCTGATAAATCTTGTACCCATCTGACACCATACATAGTTATTAGGATATTATTGGCTGCCCTAACCGGTTTGGCTCAGTGGGTAGAGTATCGGCCTGTGGACTGAAGGGTCCCAGGTTCGATTCCGGTCAAGGGCATGTACCTTGGTTGCAGGCACATCCCCAATAGAGGGTGTGCAGGAGGCAGCTGATCGATGTTTCTCTCATCCATGATATTTTGAATTTAATTTAAAAAGGTCCGCCATTTATGTCTATAGATGCTTATGGTGTACAAATGGTTAATCCCTTCATCTTTTTTAACCATCTCCCCTCCCATCTGGCAACTATCAAAATGTTCTTTTCATCTGTGAATCTGTTTCTGTTCTGCTTATTTGTTTATTTTGATTTTTACATTCAATTTTTGATAGATACCTATTGCCATTTTATTGTTCATGTTTTTGATCTTTTTTTCTTTTCTTCTTAAAGAAGACCCTCTCATATTTTCTGTAATACTGGTTTGACGGTGATGGACTCCTTTAGCTTTGTCTTGTCTGGGAAACTATATGTCCTTCAATTCTACATGATAGCTTTGCTGGAGGAGTAATCATGGTAGTAGGTCATTGCTTTTTTTCACTTTGAATATTTCTTACCACTCCCTTCTGGCCTGCAGAGTTCTGTTGAAAAATGAGACGACATTCTTATGGGAGCTCCCTTGTAACTAACTGCTTTTCTCTTGCTGCTTTTAAGATTCTCTTTTTGTCTTTAACCTTTTGCATTTTAATTATGATGTGTCTTGGTGTGGGCCTCTTTGGGTTCCTCTTGTTTGGGACTCTCTGCATTTCCTGGACTTGTATGTCTAGTTCTTTAACCAGGTTAGAGAAGTTTTCTGTCACTTTTTCAAATAAGTTTTCAATTTCTTGTTGTCTCTTCTCCTGGCAACCTCATGATGAGAATGTTGATATGCTTGAATTTACACTGTCTTCATATTTTTGCTCTTCTGATTGGGTGTTTTTTGCTTCCTCATATTCTAAATGCTGATTTGATTCTCAGCATCCTCTACTACTAATTCCCTGCAAATTATCCTTCTTTTCAGTTAGTGTATCCTTCATTTCTGCCTGGTTCTTTTTTATGATTCCTAAGTCTTTTTTCATGCTGTTGAAGTTCTCAGTAAGTTCCTTGAGCAACCTTATAAGAATTGTTTTGAACTCTGTATCTGATAGTTTGCTTGCTTCCATTTCATTTAGTTTTCTTTTTGGAGATTTCTCCTGTTCTTTCATTTCGGACCTGTTTCTTTGTGCCTGCATTTTAGCTGCTTCCCTATGTTTGTCTATGTATTAGATAAAGCTGCTATTTCTCCTGGACTTGGTAGAGTGGCCTTGTGTAGTAGGTGTCCTGTAGGGCCCAGTGGCGCAGCCTCCCCAGTCACCTGAGTTGGGTGTTCCAGGTGCACCCCTATGTGGGCTATATGCACTGTCCTGTTGTAGTTGAGCCTTGATTGCTGTTGGTGTCTCTGGGAGGGATTGACTCCCAGGCTGTCAGGGCCAGCCTGATGGGTGAACCGGGCTGAGGTAGGGAGGTGGGAATTGAGAAAAGAAAGAAAGACAGGAAAGCGGGATCGGGAGGGCTGCAAGCCATTGACCGACTGCAGCAGCTTTATTAACTGCATAATGCCTTTTATACACAAACACTGAATAGGAGGTCTGTCAAGAGGAATGTATTCTTTGTTCCTCATAATCTCTAAGGGAGAGATAGAGCAGAAAGGCAAATTCTTGGTACAGCAAATCTCAGTAAATAGTTACAGACTTCTTGGTAAGCCATGAAAGGTTGCTCTCATTCTCATTCTAATCGCCATCCAAACAAGTCTGGGAACACTGTGTGGGTAAGGGACTGAGTCTTAGTCCCTTCGGATGCAAGGACTCTGTCAGCTTACACCCGGTCTCCAACACCAGGCCAGTGTGCTACAAGGACCATCTGCGACTACAGTAGAGGAGCTACTGTGCAGGAGTGGATGCTACAGAGCAGAATTTGCTTCAGTGAGGTTTTGGTGCTCACCAAGTTCACCCCTTGAGTGTGTTGCTTGTGGAGGTGATAGGGTTCTAAATTGGCATGATCTGAAGCTGTCCACTGGGTGCACTGGCTCTGGGGCCTCCCTGAAGGTGCAAGGTCAGCCACCACCTGTGCCCTGCCTGGGGCCGCCTGAGGCCATCTGCAGATGGCTGCTACTTGTGCTGCCCTTGGAAGTGCCCAGGAGAGACCAAGCTGCAAACCAAGGAAGGCTGCCACTAGTGCTGGGCCTGGGGCCACTTAGCAAGAGTTACAGGGTGGACAGAGGCTAGATGTTGCTTGTTTGAGAGACTTTATGAAAGTCCTAAGCATGAGGCAAAAGAGGCCAGTTGTATTTTGTTTTCAGGAGTTCTTTTCACTCTGTGCTCTACCCTAGTTCCTTTTCCCCCCATACAATCTAATAAGGAGAGAATATGCTAATTGACCCTTATGCCCTCGCAAAGATGGTGGTGCCCACGCCAATAAGGAGGGAATATGCTAATTGACTGTCATGCCCTCAAAGATGGCAGCACCCAGTCCTCTCAGCCCCGTCGGGTCGGCAGGTGCAGGCAGGCCTCGGATGGTGGTTGCCCTGCTGCCCAGGGCCACCCGAAGCTCAGGTAACCAGGGCCGGCCGAGGCTTGCGCTGCGGGCAGTGGCAGCAGCAGAGGTGTGATGGGGTGTTGCCTTCCCCTGATTGCCAGGTCGCCTCCCACCCATGAGGGCTCCCGGACTGTGAGAGGGGGCAGGCCGGGCTGAGGGACCCCCCCCCCCCACCTCCAGTGCATGAATTTTCATGCACTGGGCTTCTAGTATATTATAAATCTTTGAAAGTCTTTATTTAATAAATATATTTTTTACTAATTGGAATGCTTTAAAAAGTACAACAACCTGGCACTTTCGTGTTACTTTTTAAGCTTATTGAAATATTTGTATTTTTAGAACCTCTTTTTCTGTTTGCCTGAGCTCTTCTGTGCTTAGTGAAGTATTTTAAGGTATTCTGCTTGATTTGAGGAGTTTTTGTGTAGTATTAAATAGCAGCCCTAATCCGCTTCTAATACTTGGCAGCTAATGAATCGTAGGAGCTCCTATTTGGGTGTGTGCTGGCATTGTTGAGGGCTTGCTTAATGATTTTGATTGATTCTACAGTTTTAGAACTGTTGGTGTAGAAGTAAGTCTTTGAGCAACAGTGCACCATTAAAGGAAAAAGGGGCAACTATCAGGATTTGCTGTGAACTATAATAAAAGACTTAGAGTATGTTAGTGAAAGGGTTACTGGCCATAGCCTGCTTCATATTCATCACATAGTCATGGAAATATCTTTTGGGAATAATAAATTGATATAAAGGCCTGTTCTGCTACTGCTTTGTGAAATGGAAGATTGGAATTAGATGCTTAAATGGAAAATGTTCTCTTGTTGCAGCCTCTTTGAAATGTGCTGTTTAGTGGGAGCTGCAGCTTCCTCCTGCTGACTCTGAGCCCCAGGCTTCGGTTGAGATGGTCCTTTCAGAAATGTGGAGCTTAGTCCAAGCCTGGATTTCAGTGGGTAGCACCTGGCATCTGTGGCTAGAAAGTCCTATGAAGTGTAAGTGCTTTATTCTCTCCTTGTAAAGAAACCCTTTTCTTTCCTTCCTTCTCTTCCTTCTTTCTGCAGCTTAGCAGAGGGGAAGAACAGTGAGCACTGTACTATAGTGCCTGGGGTATCAGGATTTGGTTGCATTTTCTTTATGATTCATGACCAAAACAAGATTACTTGTTGTGTGTGGAAAGCAACCAGTGGATGCTTCTGTTGCCCACCTGGAATTTAAAGCAGTAAATTATGACCCCTTAATATATAATAGTGGCAGTATCATCCCAGGTAATTTTTCATTGACAGTTTACTTGGTAGTTTGTGATATTCAAGTTTGCCAAGTTTCTTTAGAGCTCACTCTTATCTTTTGTTCTTATTCTAAAAAACAAATATTTGAAAAGAGAGGCACATTTGACTAGTGGGTGAGGTAGCATCAAGATAAATAGGGATGGCTCTAGCCAGTTTCTCAGTGGTTAGAGCATCAGCTCGTGGACTGAAGGGTCGTGGGTTTGATTTGGTTAAGGGCATATACCTCGGTTGCAGGCTCCATTCTCGGAGCACAGGCAGTCAATCGATGTTTCTCTCTCTCACTCTCTCTCTCTCTCTCTCTCTCTCTCTCTCTCTCTCCCCCCTCCCTCTCTCTCCCTCTCCCTCTCCCTCTCCCTCTCCCTCTCCCTCTCCCTCTCCCTCTCGCGCTCTCCCCTCCAACCTTCCATTCTCTCTAAAAATCAATGAAAAAAATAGCCTTGGATGAGGATTAATAACAAACAAACAAAAAAAAGAAAAATAGGGATACTTGAAATGAAAAGACAAATCTTCTTTCACTTTGATTTTACTTGATACACTTGCACAAGGAGCAGATGGGGATTTTTTTCCCCCTAAGACCAGTTCCTTATAGAATTGTCCTAGGAATTTCATATAGCTGCCATCTATATTTTAATTTATTAAAAAATTAAACAACTAGATGGTAATATAATGAACATTAGAAAATACAAGTTTTATATTTGATTTAGTTGCCCAGGGCTAAGCGCTGTTTTTGTTTGTTTGTTTGTTTTGTTTTTCAGAAATACTGTTAATAGTTTAAGCTCATTCCAGAAGAGACTCTGCTCTCACTTAACCTAAAATTTTTCTGATTTTAGCTAGGAAAATACTGAGCTGCTTCTCATTGCTGAAACAAGATATATGTTTAAAACAAAAGTAAATCAAGTCTTCATCTGGGCAAGGCAAGTGAAGTTCTACAAATGAGGATTCTGAATGAAAAATGTCTCATCCTCTCAAGGCCTTTATTATTATTTTTAATCTGTAAATAACTGATTTTCTTCGTCTCTGTTGTCCTTTCTCTCTGTAAACATTTTGGATTCTGTTCTTACAGCTGACATCCAATCCTTTAAGAATCTAAGCTACCTAGTAAAAGACTGCGCTTCATGTTTGGGAAAATAAAGTTTTGCTACAGACTTAGGAGATGATGGTATCTTGTCATTTTGCTTCATATTTAATAATTTAAAATATACTTTAATTTAAAAAATACATACTTAGGTGCCTCTATGGCCAAATAATTTGAGAGCTGCAGAGAGAATTAAGCTTCTCTTTACTTTTGAAGACCTTACAATCTATTAGAAAAGATGAACAAAGGCCCAAGTAATTATAATACAAGGTCTACAATTGAGTTCTTGCAGAGTCAAGGCTACTTTGGCAGTAATAGAAAAGGATTCCTGCCTCCAATATTTTCTCCTTATCTCTAGCTTTCAGAAGTTGAGTATGATGTGTTTTAGTATATTTGTTAGTATAGGGGTATAGGGGTATAGGAGACAGGAATGTTATATGTCCTGTTCTCATTGGTGGGACTTTCTCAGTGATCCTGTCTATGGCATTCCCTCTCTGCCTTGCAACTGGCAGGTCTTGGGCAGAATAAATTTTTTTGCCCTTCCCTCTTTGGTAGAAGTCTTCTGTTAGCACTGGTATAGATAGATAGCATCATGGGCTCAAGACTGTTTTATGCCCTATCTTGTAGGGGAAGAAGTTTTTTTCTTTTTTTAAATGTTTTTATTCATGAGAGAGAGAGAGAGAGAGAGAGAGAGATTGAGACATTGATGAGAGAAACATACATTGGTTGCTTCCCATATATAACCCAACTGGGGAACAAACCCACAACCTGGGTATGTGCCCTGACAAGGAATTGGGCAAGAAGTTTTTTCTTGTACCCTTACTGCAACAGCAGTGGGTCTTAACCTGTGCCTTGGAAAGGTATGATTTGCTGTCCCTTCCACACAACTTAAGACTTTTGTTCAGTAGGGGAGAAGGGTCCAGTCAGAGCTTTTTGTGCTTTTTCTGCAGTCGAGGCTGCTCTTCTGCAGGACTGCACCAAAGGAGGTGTTCTATTGATCTTCTACCCCAACCCAAATCTTTCCCCTGAGTATCTGGTTGAGGTCTGTGGAGAAGAGCCTGTAGATGGTTGTGAAGTCCTCTTGTGTCTGAGTCAGCCTTTATCAATTTGTTAAGTAATTTTTTTATACAGGCAGTCCTCTGGTTACGTCGGACATCCGTTCCTACGGCGTGACATAACTTGATTTTTGCCATAAGTCGGAACCCACCTACATAAGCACCTACGTCACTCACATGGAGCACATACACAGCAGTAATGAAATGAAACAGGAAAAAAAATTTAAAAGATAGATAACAATTCCTGACCTTTACTTGTGGTAAATAAATAATAAAAAACATAAAGCACATATGTATATACGTCGAAATGACGGAACTTTTTTTTTTTTTAATACTATAAATGGGAGATGGCGACGTAACCACGAAATGACGTAAGTCGAGTCCGATGTAACTCGAGGACTGCCTGTATCTATTCTAGAGGCCCGGTGCATGAAATTTGTGCACTCGGGGGCGGGGGTTGTCCCTCAGCCCGGATTGCGAGAGGTTGGCCAGCTGGGGAGGAACCGCAGGAGGGCTCCAGGGTGTGTCTGGCCTGTCTCGCTCAGTCCCGATCGGCCAGACCCCTGCAGCAAGCTAACCTACTGGTGCTCAGTGCACGTCATAGCGACTGGTCGACCGGTGCTCAGTGCACGTCATAGCGACTGGTCGACCGGTCGACTGACTGCCCCCCAGTGGTCAGTGCATGTCATAGTGAGCGGTTGAGCAGCCTTAGCATATCATTAGCATATTATGCTTTGATTGGTCAAATGGATGACCGGACACTTAGCATATTAGGCTTTTATTATATAGGATTTTTATTTATTTCAGAGAGGAAGGGAGAGGGAGAGAGAAACATCAGTGATGAGAGAAAATCATTCATAGGCTGCCTCCTGCATTCTCCCCACTGGGGATCAAGCCTGCAACCTGGGCCTGTGCCCTGACTGGGAATCAAACTGTGACCTCCTAGTTCATAGGCTGAGCCACACTAGCTGGGCCAATTTGTTAGTAATTTTAGCTGAATTTTTTTTTTTTAAATTCCTCACCCAAGGATATTTTTCCATTGATTTTTAGAGAGAGAGGGAAAGACAGAGAGAAATATTGATGTGAGAGAAACACACCAATTGGTTGCCTCCTGAACTCCCTGACCAGGGCCTGGGTCAGGGAGGAGCCTGCATTCGGGGTACCTGTCCTTGACTGGAATTGAACCCAGTACTTTTCTGTCTGCAGACTGATGCTCTGCCCACTTAGCCAGACTGGCTAGGGCTTAGCTGAATTTTTATTACTTGGTTGTCCGGTGCCCTTCATCTTTTCCTCTTTTGTTATGCTACAAATGAGCCAGTGCTTGGCTACTGTTTTTAGATTTCAGTCCACTTGGTAGTCCTGGGACTTCTGTTTTCTGATGATGCATTATTAAGAAAAATTATTTTGTAGTTTTTTTTTTTTTTTAGTTTATTTTTAACTCAAGAGCAGTGTTCTTTTCAACTTTCTACATCTTAGGTGGGATGTAGGACTCCTCTCAGGCATTTTTGTTCATATATTTTAGACTCCATAATATCTTTTATTGTTTTATATAGCCAGTGTTCATAAGAGATTTATTTACATCCTTAACCTTTCCATTACCCTTTATTTCTTCCTGATATTCATGTTCCCATCCATAATTATTTTCCTTCTTCGTGAAGAACATCCTTTAGTATTTTTTTTCTTTGTGGGTTATTCTTAATGAACTCTTTCCTTCTCTTTTATTTATTTTTTTTCCTTTTTGGTCTTAAAATGTCTTAATTTTGTTGCATTTTGGAAGGATTTTTGCTGGGTATAAAATAACTGATTGGTCATTATTTTCTTTCAGTATTTTGAAGATGCTTAGTTCCCATTGTTTATGTCAACAAGTCAGTTATCAGTTTAATTGTTGTTCCTTTAAAGATAATGCATGTTTTTCCTCTGGCCTGTAAGATTTTCCTTTTTGTCTTTTTTTTTTTTTTTTTGTAGTTTATTTTGATGTGCCTGGGTCTGGTTTTTCTGTCTTTAGGGTTTATAGAGCTTCTTAAATCTGTGGTATGGTGACTTTTCAATTTGGAAATTTCTCATCCATTATTTATTTATTTATTTTTTACTTTTTTTTAACCTTCACCCAAGGATATATTTTTATTTGATTTGAGAGAGAGAGAGAGAGACATCGATTACCTCCCATACGTGCCCCAACCTGGGCTCAAACCCGAAACCTTTTGGTGCACAGGAAGTTACTCCAACCAACCAAGCCACCCAGCCAGGGCATAGCCATTATCTAAAGTGCTCTGCCCCATTTTTTTTTTTCTTTTGGGATTTCAGTTATATGTATGTTATACTTTTTCACTATGTTTCACATGTCACTTGTATTCATCCCATCTTTTTTTTTTTTTAATCCTCACTTGAGGATATGTTTATTGATTTTGAGAGAGAGAGAGACAGACTGACTGACAGATACAGACATCATTATGTTAGAGACCATTGATTGGTTGTCTTCCATATGTACCCCAACTGGAGATTGAACCCACAACCTAGGCATGTGCCCTGATGAAGAATCGAACCCACAACCTTTCAGTATATGGGACAATGCTCCAACCAACTGAGCCATACTGGCCAGGGCCTGGATTCTTCCCATCTTTATCTTCTATCCCTTTTTGACTTTTATGCTTTGATCTTGTTATTTTCTATTGATCTATATATTTTTTTTTGGTTGGACAAAGTCACACAACTTTATGATGCCACTTTAGTGAAAATTAAACTCTTGATATCACAATATTTAATTATTTAAGCTACCTCTAAAGAGTAGATTTTTCACAAATAGATGTAGAAAAATAAACACACCCAAAGCCATGTAGTTTAAGGGCTAATTCCTTGTTATGTAAACTTTTTACTTAGTTAGGAAATACTGGGCACTTCCTGAGCTAGGCACTATAGGAGATACAAAAGAGCATAAAATGTGGTCCCTGTTATTAGTAACATATTCTAATGAAGATCTGAAATGTCAAGTAAAGGCAAGTGTGTGCCATCACCACCTTTGCTCTACTCTTTGGTCAAGGCCCCTCCAGCAACTTCACCTCCTGCAGGTGCACCCTTAGGCTGTCCATCATTCCACTGAGTTCTGAAGAACATAGCCTTTTCTGGAAGAAGCTTCTTTCTTCAATGCTTCAGGCCAGTTTTGAGTCTCAAAGTAAGTGGACAGGATATCAAATACTTGATTGATAGCCAATATCTCTGAATGATAGTTTTTCCCATTCTGGCGTCTGACCATGTATTCCTGGATTGGCAAGTGGGCTGTCTTGACAGAGTGTTCTCGGGCCTTTTGAAATGTCACCTTCTTCTGAATGCTTTCGTCCACAAGTCCACCGAGGATGTAAACTTTGTTTAGATCAACATCTTCAAGAGCATGTTCTGAGTCAGGAGTCAGGTACACAAGAGTTTCCAGGGGGAATACATTAAAGCAGTCGTCTTCTGTTATGTCTAGCAGGTAACCAGAAAACCCATCATTCATCCTCAAACACTCTTCATACAGGGGACTGTCCCTTGTGAATCCAGTGAGGCAGATCCAAAATGGCCTGTCAGCTTTCTTATTGGAACCATACAGCCTTCGGATCTGTCCAGCCAGCCTGCTTAGTTCCTTCTTAGACGTGGTGGGTCATACTTAAATCGATACAGAGTCTTGGTCCTGAGTGTTTGGCTTCCAAAAGTTTCTCCTAGGTTAAGGATCTCAGAAAACGTTTGCTGTGCTGGGGGTAGATGCCTGAATTTTCTATACGATTGGCTTTTCTTCTTTCTTTTTCTTGCTTTCTTTTGCTCTTCTTTGCCGCAACTATCTTTTCCCAGTGTCTCTGTTTTCTTTGCACATTTTTCGAGCACCAGGTGGCACTGCCTGTAGGCAGGGTCTCCCTCTCCTGAGGCTCACCTTCCACATCAATCTGTAGAAGCTGGAAGCTTTCAGAGATGCCATCTTCGCCTGTGTCCTCTGATATGACTTCTTGCTCCTGCAGCACGTGTGACTCTTCCAATTTCCAGTCCATGTGGTTAGTCCTCTCAGAACAAAAGACTCACACAGGATGAGAGTAAAGGGATGGTAAAAAATTAATATAAATAAATATTCATTGAGCTCCTCCTCTGTGTCAGGACCTTTCGGGGAATGACTGGGAGGCAATGAATGTTCTCAGTGGAGAAGTCTGTCTGATGAGCATATCCCTGGGCACTCAGTGAAGGACCAATCTCTGTTGGCATGCTTCTCTCATTTTCTCAATCTAAATTTTAGTCCACGGAAGCTGCTCCACGCCTATGGCATCTTCAGCGACAGAACACTTAGACCCCGGGCCCAAAAGAACCCCGCCTGGCCCATAGGCTGCGAGTGCGAGGGGAGGCAGGAAGGGAAAGCACCAAGGTGTGGGACACCAGGCCACACAACTGTTAAACGCTGTTCCCCCGGCGTCTTCCTGTCCGCAAACGCGGCAGCAGTCAGGGGCCAGACCCCCAGACCCTACCCTGCCCCGCCACCAGCCCC
The DNA here is from genome assembly GCF_951640355.1 of Cnephaeus nilssonii. Lineage (NCBI taxonomy): Eukaryota > Metazoa > Chordata > Mammalia > Chiroptera > Vespertilionidae > Cnephaeus > Cnephaeus nilssonii. The sequence goes on from NC_137083.1 coordinate 62,266,998, forward strand.
GGCTTACCTGAACCCCGATCTATTTTCTAGTGTAGTAATCTTTTCTTCAGTTTTCTGATTTGTTTTTTAAACCTTCCATTTGGTTCTTAATTTAAGCTACTATATTTTCCAGTTCTAGATTGTCATTTGATTATTTTTTATTGATTATATTTCTTCATGGAAAATCTCCATTTGTTTTCTAATTAGTTGAATATATTAATCAGCTATTTTTCTCCAGATGTTCATTTTGAAAAATTTGTAACTTGAAAGAATAGTACAGTGAACACTAATATACCCTTCTCCTCAATTTGACCTTGCTCCATTTGTTTTTGTTTTTTTTCCTGTTTCTCTCTGTCCCTGTTTGTTCTCTGAATGTGTATTTTTTAACCTTTTGGAATAAATTTCAGACCTCATAATTCTGTGCGCCAAACTTTTTTGTTGTTGTTAATCCTCACCCCAGGGTATTTTTTCCATTGATTTTTAGAGAGAGTGGAAAGGAGGGAAGAAGGGGGAGAAGAGAGAGAAAAACATAGATGTGAGAGACACCTCGATTGCCTCCCTCACAAGCCAGGGATCGAACCTGCAACCCAGGTTCATACCTTTGACTGGGAGAATTGAACCTAAGACCCTTTGGTGCTCTGGTTGATGCTCCAACCACTGAGCATACTTGCCAGGGCTGTACCCCAAACATTTGGACATACATATTGTAAGAACAAGGACATTTTTCTAAACTAAACTAAAAGCATTCACATTTCTGTACCACCATCACCACAATTCATCTCCAGAACTTTTTCATCTTCTCTAGCCGAAACTTCATACCCATTAAACAGTAACTCTCCTCATTATCCCCTCCCCTCAACCTTTGGCACCTAAAAATCTAACTTTGGTCTTTATGAATTTGACTACTCTAGGTACCTCATATAGTTGGGATTATACAATATTTTTTTGTGTGTGTGTGTCTGGCTTATTTTACTTAGCATAATGTTTCAAGGTTTGTTGATATTGTAGCATGAACATTTGAGGTTTTTTCAACTTTTGGTTATTGTAAATAAAGCTGTAATGAGCATAGATGTGCAAATATCTTTTCAAGGTCTTGTTTTCAATTATTTGGGATATAGACCCAGAAGTGGAATTGCTGGATCATATGGTAATTCTATTTTTAATTAAAAAAAAATTATTTAAGAGAGGAAGGGAAAGGGAGAGATAGAAATATCAATGATAAGAGAGAATCATTGATTGGCTGCCTCCTGCCTACCCCACACTGGGAATCAAGCCCACAGCCTGGGCATGTGCCCCAACTGGGAATTGAACCATGACCTCCTGGTTCATAGGTTGACACTGAACCACTGAGTCACCTCAGCCGGGCCCTCCATACTGTTTTCATTTTGGCTGTACTGTTTTACGTTCCCACCAACAGTGCAGAAGGGTTCCAGTGTCTCTTCATCCTCACCAATACTTATTTTCTGGTGTGTGTGTGTGTGTGTGTGTGTGTGTGTGTGTGTGTGTAGGGGCTATCATATCAGATGTGAAGTGATATCTAATTTAGTTTTGATTTACATTTTCCTGATGACTAGTGATGTTGAGCATTTTTAGTTGGCCATTTTTATATCATCTTTAGAGAAATGTCTTTTCAAGTCTTTTTACTGGGTCATTTGGATTTTTGTTGTTGAATTGTAGGAGTTCTTTATATATTTCGGATATTCACCCCTTATTAGGTAGATGGTTTACAAATATTTTCTTCCATTCTGTGATTTGCTTTTCACTCAGTTGACTGTTTCCTTTGCTGCGTAGAAGTTTTAAAGTTTGATGTATTCCCATTTGTCTAATGTTGCTTTTGTTTCCTGTGCTTTTGGTATCTGTCATATCTATGAAATCATTATCAAATCTAATGTCATGAAGTTTCCACCCCCTTATGTTTTCTTTTGGGAGTTATAGTTTCAGGTCTTATATTTAAGTCTTTAATCTATTTTGAGTTAATTTTTATATGTGGGTTCAACTTCTTTCTTTTGCATATGGCTATGCAGTTTTTGTTGAAGAGACTTGCTATTTGTTGAAGAGACTTGCTATTTGTTGAAGAGACTCTCCCCATTTTCTAGCTTTGGCACCCTTGTTGAAGATCATTTGACTATATTTGTGAGGGTTTATTTCTAGGCTCTCGATTTTGTCCCAGTGGTCCATGTATCTGTCTGTATGCCAGTACTGTACCGTTTTTATTTACTGTGGTTTTATAGTATTTGAAATCTGAATGCGAGATCTCCAAATTTGTTCTTTTTCAAGATTGTTTTGGCTATTTGGGGTTCCTTGAGATTCCATATGGATTTTCTGATGGATTTTTCTGTTCCTGCAAAAAAAAAAAAAAAAAGGTAATTGGGATTTTCATAGGAATTGAATCTGAATCATTCTAGGTAGTATTGACAACAATATATTTCATCTACATTATCTAATTTGTTGGTCTATAGCTGTTCATAGTATTTTTTTCAATGTTTATTTAAAAAAATGCATATAGGGCATTACAGACAGGTCCCCCTTTCCTGCCCCCTATTCCCCCCCCACCACACACACACACCCGTTTTCCACCCCAACCCAGGCCTTCACCAACCTATTGTCTGTGTCCATAGGTTATGCATTTATGCATATAAGAACTTTGGTTAGTCTCTTCCCACCCCTTTGTCAGTCTATTCAAAGTTTCCATGCCTCTGGTTCTATTTTATTCATCAGTTTATTTTGTTCATTAGATTCCTTGTTTGTTTATTGTGATTTTTAGATTCAGTTGTTGGTAGATACATATTTATTGCCATTTTATTGTTCATACTAGGGGCCTGGTGCATGAAGATTCGTGCACGGGGGGTGGGTCCCTCAGCCCCGACCTGCACCCTCTCCAATCTAGGAGCCCTCAGGGGAGCCCTCTCCAATCCGGGAGTTTCTGTCTTTGCAATCATATGAGCGAATTGTCGGAGACTCCAACCCAGTTTGGTTTGGTGCTTACAGAATAATAGAGATCTTTTTTTTCTTTGCTCCATTGGTGGAGATTTCCTAGAAGTTGTAGGATATCTTCCCTTTAATTTTTCCTCAACACTGTGACTTTACTTATGTCTGTCACCTTTGCTTTCCCTCCATCCCCCACCCGCAACAGTAACTTGCTCCAGGCTCACTTTGCTCTAGTGTCTAGGACAGTGATGGGCAACCTTTTGAGCTTGGTGTCTCAAACTTGGCCAAAAAACTGAGCATAACTCGGGTAGTGTGTCACTTTGAGGAAAAAACTAACTCCAAGACTCTAGTCGCAAATGTTTCATCGTCAGGAGCAGCAAATGTTTCATCCTCAGCATGCGGCCGCATGTCATCAGAAATGGCTACGCGTGTCAGTGCTGACATGCATGTCATAGGTTCGCCATCACTGGTCTAGGAGATCCCGCAATGCATCTGCCACCAGAACTACGATTCCCAGCATTCCTGGTGCTCCTCGCACCCTTGGTTCCCACTTCTGGTCCAGGGGCTGCACAAACAAAAAGGGCTGCGAACTCCAGCAGCCCCCAGGCCAGGCTGACAGGACCAGACACTCCAGTGGCATGCCTGGGACCCCTGCTGCTAGGTGCCAGTGCGCGCACATGCGTGCACTGGCCAGAGGCTCGAAGCAGGTGGGGTCCCAGGAACGCCCACCCCGCCCCTCCCACCCCCAGCCACTCAGCGCCTGCGCACATAGGCCCCGAGCGGACAGGGTCGGGAATGCCCGCTGCGTCCTTACAGCGACGCTGCAGGGGTGCCACCCCGCCCTGCCCCCGGACGCTTGGCGCCTGTATATCTCCATGACACCCACAGGCCTGCCATCTTTGTAGGGTTCGTTTGCATACTCACTTCTGATTGGCTGTGGGGTGTCACGGAGTTACGGTCAATTTACATACTTGTCTATTATTAGTGTACTAGAGGCCCAGTGCATGAAATTCGTGCACGGGGGCGGGGGGCAGTGTCCCTCAGCCCAGTGTGCACCCTCTCCAACCTGGGACCCCTCCAGGATCGGGCCTAAACGGGCAGTCGGGACATCCCTCTCACAATCCAGGACTGCTGGCTCCCAACTGCTCGCCTGCCTGCCTTCCTGATTGCCCCTAACCACTTCTGCCTGCCAGCCTGATCACCCCCTAACCACTCCCCTGCCAGCCTGATTAAAGCCTAACTGCTCCCCTGCCAGCCTGATTGCCCCTAACTGCCCTCCCCTGCAGGCCAGGGTCCCCCCCAACTGCCCTTCCCTGCAGTCCCGGTCACCCCCAACTTCCCTCCTATGCCAGCCTGGTCACCCCTAACTGCCCTCCCCCTGCAGGCTTGATTGCCCCCAACTGCCCTCCCCTGCAGGCCTGGTCCCTCCCAACTGCCCTCCCCTGCTGGCCATCTTGTGGAGGCCATCTTGTGTCCACATGGGGGCAGGATCTTTGACCACATAGGGGCAGCCATCTTGTGTGTTGGAGTGATGGTCAATTTGCATATTACTCTTTTATTAGATAGGATAGAGGCCTGGTGCATGGGTGGGGGCCGGCTGGTTTTCCCTGAAGTGTGTCCCTGATCAGGGTGGGGGTTCCCTTGGGGCGTGGGGCAGCCTGGGTGAGGGGCCTGTGGTGGTTTGCAGGGTGGCCACGCCCCCCAGTGACCCAAGCGGAGGCCCTGGTATCTGGGATTTATTTATCTTCTATAATTGAAACTTTGTAGCCTTGAGCGGAGGCCAGGACAGGCCAGGGCTGGCCAGGAAGTTTGGCTTCCTCCATTGCTGGGAAACCTAAGCCTCCTGCTCGCTCTGTGGTCGCAGCCATTTTTGTTGGGATTTATTTATCTCTTATAATTGAAGCTTTGTAGCCTTGAGCGGAGGCCAGGGCAGGCCTGGGCAGGCGGAAATCTTGGCTTCCTCCATTGCTG